>NC_091284.1:291086525-291708824 GCF_032444005.1 Ranitomeya imitator
ACCAAGTGGCCAAAGTGGCTACCGAGTTGCCGAATGTGCCAAAGTGGCTACCAAGTGGCCAAAGTGGCTACTGAGATGCAGAATTTGCAAAAATGGCTACCAAGTGGCCAAAGTGGCTACCAAGTGGCCAAAATGGCTACCAAAGTGCCAAATGTGCCAAAGTGGCTACCAAGTGGCCAAAGTAGCTACCAAGGTGCCGAATGTGTAAAAAGTGGCTACCAAGTGGCTAAAACGGCTTCCAAGTGACCAAAGTGGCTACCGACGTGCCGAATGTGCCAAAGTGGCTTCCAAGAGGCCGAAATGGCTTCCAAGAGGGGACGGGAAGAAAAACATTAGACTCGAACAAAGACGACCCAGGAAAACATACTCAGAAGGGAGGTAAGAACATTTCTAAAACAATCCACAGTGAGGAGATTGGAACAAAACAAAATCCTCTAAACTGCATGCTCGCAAACGCCAGAAGCCTGACAAACAAGATGGAAGAACTAGAAGCAGAAATATCTACAGGTAACTTTGACATAGTGGGAATAACCGAGACATGGTTAGATGAAAGCTATGACTGGGCAGTTAACTTACAGGGTTACAGTCTGTTTAGAAAGGATCGTAAAAATCGGAGAGGAGGAGGGGTTTGTCTCTATGTAAAGTCTTGTCTAAAGTCCACTTTAAGGGAGGATATTAGCGAAGGGAATGAGGATGTCGAGTCCATATGGGTTGAAATTCATGGAGGGAAAAATGGTAACAAAATTCTCATTGGGGTCTGTTACAAACCCCCAAATATAACAGAAAGCATGGAAAGTCTACTTCTAAAGCAGATAGATGAAGCTGCAACCCATAATGAGGTCCTGGTTATGGGGGACTTTAACTACCCGGATATTAACTGGGAAACAGAAACCTGTGAAACCCATAAAGGCAACAGGTTTCTGCTAATAACCAAGAAAAATTATCTTTCACAATTGGTGCAGAATCCAACCAGAGGAGCAGCACTTTTAGACCTAATACTATCTAATAGACCTGACAGAATAACAAATCTGCAGGTGGTTGGGCATTTAGGAAATAGCGACCACAATATTGTGCAGTTTCACCTGTCTTTCACTAGGGGGACTTGTCAGGGAGTCACAAAAACATTGAACTTTAGGAAGGCAAAGTTTGAACAGCTTAGAGATGCCCTTAATCTGGTAGACTGGGACAATATCCTCAGAAATGAGAATACAGATAATAAATGGGAAATGTTTAAGAACATCCTAAATAGGCAGTGTAAGCGGTTTATACCTTGTGGGAATAAAAGGACTAGAAATAGGAAAAACCCAATGTGGCTAAACAAAGAAGTAAGACAGGCAATTAACAGTAAAAAGAAAGCATTTGCACTATTAAAGCAGGATGGCACCATTGAAGCTCTAAAAAACTATAGGGAGAAAAATACTTTATCTAAAAAACTAATTAAAGCTGCCAAAAAGGAAACAGAGAAGCACATTGCTAAGGAGAGTAAAACTAATCCCAAACTGTTCTTCAACTATATCAATAGTAAAAGAATAAAAACTGAAAATGTAGGCCCCTTAAAAAATAGTGAGGAAAGAATGGTTGTAGATGACGAGGAAAAAGCTAACATATTAAACACCTTCTTCTCCACGGTATTCACGGTGGAAAATGAAATGCTAGGTGAAATCCCATGAAACAATGAAAACCCTATATTAAGGGTCACCAATCTAACCCAAGAAGAGGTGCGAAACCGGCTAAATAAGATTAAAATAGATAAATCTCCGGGTCCGGATGGCATACACCCACGAGTACTAAGAGAACTAAGTAATGTAATAGATAAACCATTATTTCTTATTTTTAGGGACTCTATAGAGACAGGGTCTGTTCCGCAGGATTGGCGCATAGCAAATGTGGTGCCAATATTCAAAAAGGGCTCTAAAAGTGAACCTGGAAATTATAGGCCAGTAAGTCTAACCTCTATTGTTGGTAAAATATTTGAAGGGTTTCTGAGGGATGTTATTCTGGATTATCTGAATAACTGTTTAACTCCATATCAGCATGGGTTTATGAAAAATCGCTCCTGTCAAACCAATCTAATCAGTTTTTATGAAGAGGTAAGCTATAGACTGGACCACGGTGAGCCATTGGACGTGGTATATCTCGATTTTTCCAAAGCGTTTGATACCGTGCCGCACAAGAGGTTGGTACACAAAATGAGAATGCTTGGTCTGGGGGAAAATGTGTGTAAATGGGTTAGTAACTGGCTTAGTGATAGAAAGCAGAGGGTGGTTATAAATGGTATAGTCTCTAACTGGGTCGCTGTGACCAGTGGGGTACCGCAGGGGTCAGTATTGGGACCTGTTCTCTTCAACATATTCATTAATGATCTGGTAGAAGGTTTACACAGTAAAATATCGATATTTGCAGATGATACAAAACTATGTAAAGCAGTTAATACAAGAGAAGATAGTATTCAGCTACAGATGGATCTGGATAAGTTGGAAACTTGGGCTGAAAGGTGGCAGATGAGGTTTAACAATGATAAATGTAAGGTTATACACATGGGAAGAGGGAATCAATATCACCATTACACACTGAACGGGAAACCACTGGGTAAATCTGACAGGGAGAAGGACTTGGGGATCCTAGTTAATGATAAACTTACCTGGAGCAGCCAGTGCCAGGCAGCAGCTGCCAAGGCAAACAGGATCATGGGGTGCATTAAAAGAGGTCTGGATACACATGATGAGAGCATTATACTGCCTCTGTACAAATCCCTAGTTAGACCGCACATGGAGTACTGTGTCCAGTTTTGGGCACCGGTGCTCAGGAAGGATATAATGGAACTAGAGAGAGTACAAAGGAGGGCAACAAAATTAATAAAGGGGATGGGAGAACTACAATACCCAGATAGATTAGCGAAATTAGGATTATTTAGTCTAGAAAAAAGACGACTGAGGGGCGATCTAATAACCATGTATAAGTATATAAGGGGACAATACAAATATCTCGCTGAGGATCTGTTTATACCAAGGAAGGTGACGGGCACAAGGGGGCATTCTTTGCGTCTGGAGGAGAGAAGGTTTTTCCACCAACATAGAAGAGGATTCTTTACTGTTAGGGCAGTGAGAATCTGGAATTGCTTGCCTGAGGAGGTGGTGATGGCGAACTCAGTCGAGGGGTTCAAGAGAGGCCTGGATGTCTTCCTGGAGCAGAACAATATTGTATCATACAATTATTAGGTTCTGTAGAAGGACGTAGATCTGGGTATTTATTATGATGGAATATAGGCTGAACTGGATGGACAAATGTCTTTTTTCGGCCTTACTATGTTACTATGTTACTATGTTACTATGAAATGGCTACCGAGGTACCGAATGTGCCAAAGTGGCTACCAAATGGCCAAAGTGGCTTCCAAGTAGCTAAAGTGGCTATCGAGGTGCTGAATGTGCCAAAATGGCTACCAAGTGGCCAAATTGTCTACCAAGGTTCCAAATGTGCTAAAATGGATACCAAGTGGCAATAGTGGCTACCAAGGTACCGAATCTGCCAAAGTGGCTACCAAGTGGCCAAAGTGGCTACCAAGTGGCAAAAGTGGCTACCAAGGTTCCAAATGTGCCAACGTGGCTACGAAGTGGCCGCAGTGGCTACCATGTGGCTAAAGTGGCTACCGAGGTGCCGAATGTGCCAGAGTGGCTACCAAGCGGCCAAACTGGCTACCAAGGTGCCAAATGTGCCAAAGTGGCTACCAAGTGGCCAAAGTGGCTACTGAGTTGCTGAATGTGCCAAAATGGCTACCAAGTAGTCAAAGTGGCTATCAAGGTGCCGAATGTGCCAAAGTGGCTACCAAGTGGCCAAAGTGGCTACTGAGTTGCTGAATGTGCCAAAATGGCTACCAAGTAGTCAAAGTGGCTATCAAGGTGCCGAATGTGCCAAAGTGGCTACAAAGTGGCCAACGTGGCTAAAGAGGTGCCCAATGTGCTAAAGTGGCTACCAAGTGGCCAAAATGGCTACCAAGTGGCCAAAGTGGCTACCGAGGTGCCAAATGTGCCAAAGTGGCTACCAACTGGCCAAAGTGGCTACAAGATGCTGAATGTGCCAAAATGGCTACCAAGTGGCCAAAGTGGCTACCAACGTGCCGATTATGCCAAAGTGGCTACCCAGTGGCTACCCAGTGGCCAAAGTTGCTACTGAGGTGCCGAATGTGCCAAGGTAGCTACCAAGTGGCAAAAGTGGCTACCGAGGTGCCGAATGTGCCATATGTGGCTGCATATACAACCCATCCCAGGTTGTGCCATCGCTATACACAACATTCATATTCTAACTTTACTTTTTTACAGTCGACACCTGATACACAGCTGTAAAGCTGGCAGCTCTGAATGTGCCAAAGTGGCTACCAAGTGGCCAAAGTGGCTACCAAGTGGCCAAAGTGGCTACAGAGGTGCCGAATGTGCCAAAGTGACTATCAAGTGGCCAAAGTGGCTACAAAGTGGCTACAGAGGTGCCGAATATACAAAAGTGACTACCAAGTGGCCGAAGTGGCAACCAAGGTGCCAAATGTGCTAAAGTGGCTACCAAGTGGCCAAAATGGCTGCCAAGTGGCCAAAGAGGCTACCAAGGTGCCAAAGTAGCTACCAAGTGGCCAAAGTGGCTACCGGGGTGCTGAATGTTCCAAAGTGGCTACCAAATGACCAAAGAGGCTACCAAGGTTCCGAATGTGCCAAAGTGGCTATCAAGTGTCCAAAGTGGCTATAGAGGTGCTAAATGAGCTAAGGTGTGTACCAAGTGGCCAAAGTGGCTACAGAGGTGCAGAATATGCAAAAGTGGCTACCAAGTGCCAGAAGTGGCTACCGAGTGCCGAATGTGCCAAAGTGGCTACGAAGTGGCTACCAAGGTGCCAAATGTGCCAAAGTGGCTACCAAGTGGCCAAAGTGGCTACCAAGGTGCTGAATGTGCCAAAATGGCTACAAAGTGGCCAAAGTGGCTACCAAGGTACTTAATGTGCCAAAGTGGCTACCAAGGGGCCAAAATGGCTGCCAAGTGGCCAAAGTGGCTACCAAGGTGCTGAATGTGCCAAAATGGCTACCAAGTGGCCAAAGTGGCTATAAAGGAGCTGAATGAGCTAAAGTGGCTACCAAGTGGAAAATGTGGCTACCAAGTGGCCAAAGTGGCTACCAAGCTGCCAAAGTAGCTACCAAGTGGCCAAAGTGGCTACAGAGGTGCAGAATATGCAAATGTGGCTACTAAGTGCCTGAAGTGGCTACCGAGGTGCTGAATGTGCCAAAGTGGCTATGAAGTGGCCAAAGTGGCTACCGAGGTGCTGAATGAGCTAAAGTGGCTACCAAGTGGCCAAAATGGCTACCAAGTGGCCGAAGTGGCTATCAAGGTGCCGAATGTGCCGAAGTGACTACCAAGTGGCTAAAGTGGCTACCGATGTGCTGAATGTGCCAAAATGGCTACCAAGTGGCTACAAAGTGGCTACCAAGGTGCCGAATGTGCCAAAGTGGCTACCAAGTGGCCAAAGTAGCTACCGAGGTGCCGAATGTGCCAAAATGGCTACCAAGTGGCCAAAGTGGCTACCGAGGTGCCGAATGTGCCAAAGTGGCTACCAAGTTTCAAGAGTGGCTACCAAGGTGCCTTGTGCCTGCACCCAATATTATATGATGGTGACATCACTACATCACTCCCATTTGCTGCATATACAACCCACCCCAGGTTGTGCCATCGCTATACACAACATTCATATTCTAACTTTACTTTTTTACAGTCGACACCTGATGCCAGCTGTACAGCTGGCAGCTCCGAATGTACCAAAGTTGCTACCAAGTGGACAAAGTGGCTATAGACGTGCTGAATATGCAAAAGTGGCTACCAAGTGGCCGAAGTGGCTACCAAGTGGCCAAAGTGGCTACCAAGGTGCCAAATGTGCCAAAGTGGCTTCCAAGTGGCCAAAGTGGCTAACGAGGTGCGGAATGTGCCAAAATGGCTACCAAGTGGCCAAAGTAGCTACAGAGGTACCAAATGTGCAAAAGTGGCTACCCAGTTGAAAAAGTGGCTACCAAGTGGCCAAAGTGGCTACAGAGGTGCCGAATGTGCCAAAGTGGCTTCCAAGTGGCCAAAGTGGCTACGAGATGCTGAATGTGCCAAAATGGCTACCAAGTGGCAAAAGTGGCTACGAGGTGCCGAGTGTGCCAAAGTGGCTACAAAGTGGCTACCAAGGTGCCATGCGCCTGCACCCAATGTTATATGCTGGTGACATCACTACATCACTCCCTTTGGCTGCATATACAACCCATCCCAGGTTGTGCCATCGCTATACACAACATTCATATTCAAACTTTTCTTTCTTACTGTCGACACCTGATACACTGCTGAAAAGATGACAGTGCCGAATGTGCCAAAGTGGCTACCAAGTGGCCAAAGTGGCTACCAAGGTACCGTGCGCCTGCACTCAATGTTATATGATGGTGACATCACTCCAATTGGCTGCATATACAACACATCCCAGGTTGTGCCATCGCTATACACAACACTCATATTCTAACTTTACTTTCTTACAGTCGACACGTGATACACTGCTGTAAAGCTGCCAACGCCGAATGTGCCAAAGTGGCTACCAAGTGGCCAAAGTGGCTACCAAGGTACCGAAAGTGCCAAAGTGGCTACCAAGTGGCCAAAATGGCTGCCAAGTGGCCAAGGTGGCTACCAAGTGGTCAAAGTGGCTACCGACGTGCTGAATGTGCCAAAATGGCTACTGTGAGGCTGTGGCCTCTGATACAGCTAGGAAGTGCTGTTTGTTCTCCCCAGAATGTGCATGCAGACAGATGAAGTCCATAGGTGTACATGAGAGTCACGGATTTCCAGTCCGGGTTTTCCAGGTGGATGAAGGCCACAAGTTTGTGTGTGTTTAAAAACCCTGCAGTAAGGCCGGTTTCACACGTCAGTGGCTCCGGTACGTGAGGTGACAGTTTCCTCATGTACCGGAGCCACTGACACACGTAGACACATACAAATCAATGCATCTGTTCAGATGTCATTGATTTTTTGCGAACTGTGTCTCCGTGTGCCAAACACGGAGACATGTCAGTGTTCGTGGGAGCGCACGTATTACACGGACCCATTAAAGTCAATGGGTCCGTGTAAAACACGTACCGCACACGGACATTGTCCGTGTGCAGTCCGTGTGCCGTGCAGGAGACAGCGCTACATTAAGCGCTGTCCCCCCACTGGTGCTGAAGCCGAGATTCATATCTTCATATCTCCTGGCCGCAGCTTCTCCTGTATGCGGTCACGTGGGGCCGCCGACTACAGTAATGAATATGCGGCTCCACCTCCCATAGGGGCGGAGCCGCATATTCATTACTGCAGTCGGCGGCCCCACGTGACCGAATACAGGAGAAGCTGCGGCCAGGAGAGGAAGCAGCAACAGCCAATGAGGGAGCCAGGTGAGTATTTTCAGAACAGCGGGGGGGAGAAGGGAGTGGCGCACAGGGGGTGGGAGGGCGTAGGGCAGATAGATCTTTATTTTAAACACTATTATTCATATCTTCCCTGCAGCAAACGCTGCTGCAGGGAACATATGAATCGCGGCTTCAGCACGATGCCGGGGACAGCGCTAAACTTTAGCGCTGTCTCCGTCATGGTGCATGTGGTACCAAGTGGGCACACAGGCGGCACACGTGTGCCGCACGTGTGCCTCACTGATGTACCACAGAAATGCACCGGCACACGGACAAGGATAATTCCGGTACCGATTTTTCCGGTACCGGAATTATCTGGACGTGTGGGACTGCCCTAAGGGGTATGGGTGTGTCAGGTGTCAGGCCAGGCGTGCGAGGTGCACGTCAGTGTCAGTCTGGTGTGTGCTAGTCTGCAGAGTGCATGGAGGCCAGCAGAGCCAGCACCCAGGGCAGCTGAATAGCCTGGCACCCGCAGCGTACACAGAGATGTAAGTCGTCCATGGTCTCGGATGTGGAAAGTCCTGTGCCCGGAGGTGGATGTCCTGTGCCTGTAGGAGTTGGATGTGGACAGTCCTGTGCCCGGAGGTGGATGTCCTGTGCTCGTACGAGTCGGATATGGACAGTCCTGTGCCCGGAGGTGGATGTCCTGTACCCGAAAGAGGACTAGCATGTGCAATGGTTGCAAACAGGTAGATATGGTGCCCAGCTGCTATCCGGAGGATATCCTGAACGACTGTGTGAGTAAAGAGTCTGTAAAGAGACTGTGATACAGCGATGCAGGACACCCACGAGAACTGGTCAGAGGAGGGCTGGCGTGTGTAGTGTCTGCAACATATGAGGCTGTGTGTATGGAGACGTATAGAGACTGTGAGATGGCGTGTGGTCGCCCAGGGAAACTGGACAAGGGAAGTCTGGCCTGTTTAGGGACTGCAAATTTAAAGCCATGTGATATGTATTGCTTTGAACTGGTGTAAACTGGTCACTGTTAATATCCACTGAAGTTATATGCATTTATGTGAATTGGACTTTAATGCTGTGAAGAAACACATTAACCCCTTCCCGACCTTTGACGACACGTAGGCGTCATGAAAGTCGGTGCCAATCCGACCCATGACGCCTATGTGGCGTCATGGAAAGATTGCGTCCCTGCAGATTGGGTGAAAGGGTTAACTCCAATTTCACCCCATCTGCAGGGACAGGGGGAGTGGTAGTACAGCCCAGGGGGGGGTGGCTTCAACCCCCCGTGGCTACGATCGCTCTGATTGGCAGTTTCATTTTCAACAGCCAATCAGAGCGATTTGTAATATTTCACCTATTAAAACTGGTGAAATATTACAATCCAGCCATGGCCGATGCTGCAATATCATCGGCCATGGCTGGAAACACTGATGTGCCCCCACCCCACCGATCGCCCCCCCCAAGACACCGATCTGTCCTGTACACAGTGCTCCGCTCCCCTCCGTCCTCCTGTCTGCTCCCCCCGTGCTCCAATCCACCCCCGTGCTCCGATCCAACCCCCCTGCACTCCGATCCACCCCCCTTGCTCTGATCCACCGCCCCGTGCTCCAATACACACCCCCGTGCTCCGATCCACCCCCCGTGCTCCGATCCAACCCCCCATGCTCCGATCCACACCCCCCTGTGCTCCAATCCACCCCCCCCGTGCTCCGATCCACCCCCCATGCTCCGATCCACCCCCCCGTGCTCCCCCCCCCATCATAATTACCGAGCCTCCCGGGGTCCGTCCGCCTTCTCCATGGGCGCCGCCATCTTCCAAAATGGCGGGCGCATGCGCAGTGCGCCCGCCGAATCTGCCGGCCGGCAGATTCGTTCCAATGTGCATTTTGATCACTGTGATAAAACATATCACAGTGATCCAAATAAAAAAAATAGTAAATGACCCCCCCCTTGTCACCCCCATAGGTAGGGACAATAATAAAATAAAGAAATGTTTTTTTTCCACTAAGGTTAGAATTAGGGTTAGGGTTAGGCCGGCATCACACTAGCGAGTTTTACGGACGTATGAGCGCATAAAATACGTCCGTAAAACTCGCCTAACAAACATCCCAATTATTCTCTATGCCCCTGCTCCTATCTGCTGTATTTTACTGATCAGTATTATACGGCTTTCTACGGCCATAGAAAATCGCAGCATGCTGCGTTTGTCACCGTATTGCGCCAAAAAACCGCCAATGAAAGTCTATGGAAGCCCCAAAAATACGGATTACACACGGACCAGCAGTGTGACTTGCGAGAAATACGCAGCGGTGTTAGAGAGAAAAGCCGGCAATTCAGTGCGGTGTACAGTAAAATCACACTGACAGCTTACAATAGAATAGGTAGAATAAATGTGTACACATAGAATAGGTATATATATATATATATATATATATATATATGTCAGTGAGACACATATGTATATATATTATTATTTCATACAGCGCTAGATAGCTTTAAAGCCGGTAATTCAATTGCCGGCTTTTGCTATCTCCTTCCTAAACCCGACATGATATGAGACATGGTTTACATACAGTAAACCATCTCATGTCCCCATTTTTTTTGCATATTCCACACTACTAATGTTGGTAGTGTGTATATGCAAAATTTGGCCGTTCTAGCTATTAAATTAAAGGGTTAAATGGCGGAAAAAATTGGTGTGGGCTCCCGCGCAATTTTCTCCGCCAGAGTAGTAAAGCCAGTGACTGAGGGCAGATATTAATAGCCTGGAGAGGGTCCATGGTTATTGCCCCCCTCCTGGCTAAAAACATCTGCCCCCAGCCACCCCAGAAAAGGCACATCTGGAAGATGCGCCTATTCTGGCACTTGGCCACTCTCTTCCCATTCCCGTGTAGCGGTGGGATATGGGGTAATGAAGGGTTAATATCACCTTGCTATTGTAAGGTGACATTAAGCCAAATTAATAATGGAGAGGTGTCAATTATGACACCTATCCATTATTAATCCAATACTAGTAAAGGGTTAAAAAAAACACACACACATTAATAAAAATTATTTTAATGAAATAAAAACAAAGGTTGTTGTAATAATTTATTCTTCGCTCAATCCTTCTGAAGACCCTGGCTCTGTAACAAAGTAAAACTAATAAACCAACAATATACATACCTTCCGAAGATCTGTAATGTCCCACGATGTAAATCCATCTGAAGGGGTTAAAATACTTTGCAGCCAGGAGCTCTGCTAATGCAGCTGCTCCTGGCTGCAAAACCGCGGGGAATGAAGGTAAAGTAGGTCAATGACCTATATTTACCTTCATTTGCGGTGAGGCGCCCTCTGCTGGCTGTTCCTGGAGCGTGGGAACTTTCCTAGAAAGCTCCCAGGCTCAAGTTCATATGAGGACAGCCAGCAGAGGGCGCCCTCACCGCAAATGAAGGTAAATATAGGTCATTGACCTACATTACCTTCATTCCCCGGGGTTTTGCAGCCAGGAGCAGCTGCATTAGCAGAGCTCCTGGCTGCAAAATATGTTAACCCCTTCAGATGGATTTACATCGTGGGACGTTACAGATCTTCGGAAGGTATGTATATTGCTGGTTTATTATTTTTACTTTGTTACAGAGAGAGGGTCTTCAGAAGGATTTAGCGAAGAATAAATTATTACAAACTTTGTTTTTATTTAATTAAAATAATTTTTATTAATAGTAACATAGTAACATAGTTAGTAAGGCCGAAAAAAGACATTTGTCCATCCAGTTCAGCCTATATTCCATCATAATAAATCCCCAGATCTACGTCCTTCTACAGAACCTAATAATTGTATGATACAATATTGTTCTGCTCCAGGAAGACATCCAGGCCTCTCTTGAACCCCTCGACTGAGTTCGCCATCACCACCTCCTCAGGCAAGCAATTCCAGATTCTCACTGCCCTAACAGTAAAGAATCCTCTTCTATGTTGGTGGAAAAACCTTCTCTCCTCCAGACGTAAAGAATGCCCCCTTGTGCCTGTCACCTTCCTTGGTATAAACAGATCCTCAGCGAGATATTTGTATTGTCCCCTTATATACTTATACATGGTTATTAGATCGCCCCTCAGTCGTCTTTTTTCTAGACTAAATAATCCTAATTTCGCTAATCTATCTGGGTATTGTAGTTCTCCCATCCCCTTTATTAATTTTGTTGCCCTCCTTTGTACTCTCTCTAGTTCCATTATATCCTTCCTGAGCACCGGTGCCCAAAACTGGACACAGTACTCCATGTGCGGTCTAACTAGGGATTTGTACAGAGGCAGTATAATGCTCTCATCATGTGTATCCAGACCTCTTTTAATGCACCCCATGATCCTGTTTGCCTTGGCAGCTGCTGCCAGGCACTGGCTGCTCCAGGTAAGTTTATCATTAACTAGGATCCCCAAGTCCTTCTCCCTGTCAGATTTACCCAGTGGTTTCCCATTCCGTGTGTAATGGTGATATTGATTCCTTCTTCCCATGTGTATAACCTTACATTTATCATTGTTAAACCTCATCTGCCACCTTTCAGCCCAAGTTTCCAACTTATCCAGATCCATCTGTAGCAGAATACTATCTTCTCTTGTATTAACTGCTTTACATAGTTTTGTATCATCTGCAAATATCGATATTTTACTGTGTAAACCTTCTACCAGATCATTAATGAATATGTTGAAGAGAACAGGTCCCAATACTGACCCCTGCGGTACCCCACTGGTCACAGCAACCCAGTTAGAGACTATACCATTTATAACCACCCTCTGCTTTCTATCACTAAGCCAGTTACTAACCCATTTACACACATTTTCCCCCAGACCAAGCATTCTCATTTTGTGTACCAACCTCTTGTGCGGCACGGTATCAAACGCTTTGGAAAAATCGAGATATACCACGTCCAATGACTCACCGTGGTCCACCCTATAGCTTACCTCTTCATAAAAACTGATTAGATTGGTTTGACAGGAGCGATTTCTCATAAACCCATGCTGATATGGAGTTAAACAGTTATTCTCATTGAGATAATCCAGAATAACATCCCTCAGAAAGCCTTCAAATATTTTACCAACAATAGAGGTTAGACTTACTGGCCTATAATTTCCAGGTTCACTTTTAGAGCCCTTTTTGAATATTGGCACCACATTTGCTATGCGCCAGTCCTGTGGAACAGACCCTGTCGCTATAGAGTCCCTAAAAATAAGAAATAATGGTTTATCTATTACATTACTTAGTTCTCTTAGTACTCGTGGGTGTATGCCATCCGGACCCGGAGATTTATCTATTTTAATCTTATTTAGCCGGTTCCGCACCTCTTCTTGGGTTAGATTGGTGACCCTTAATATAGGGTTTTCATTGTTTCTTGGGATTTCACCTAGCATTTCATTTTCCACCGTGAATACCGTGGAGAAGAAGGTGTTTAATATGTTAGCTTTTTCCTTGTCATCTACAACCATTCTTTCCTCACTATTTTTTAAGGGGCCTACATTTTCAGTTTTTATTCTTTTACTATTGATATAGTTGAAGAACAGTTTGGGATTAGTTTTACTCTCCTTAGCAATGTGCTTCTCTGTTTCCTTTTTGGCAGCTTTAATTATTTTTTTAGATAAAGTATTTTTCTCCCTATAGTTTTTTAGAGCTTGTGTTTGTGGTTTTTTTTAACCCTTTACTACTATTGGATTAATAATGGATAGGTGTCAGAATTGACACCTCTCGATTATTAATCTGGCTTAATGTCACCTTACAATAGCAAGGTGACATTAACCCTTCATTACCCCATATCCCACCGCTACACGGGAATGGGAAGAGAGTGGCCAAGTGCCAGAATAGGTGCATCTTCCAGATGTGCCTTTTCCGGGGTGGCT
This sequence comes from Ranitomeya imitator, assembly GCF_032444005.1. Lineage (NCBI taxonomy): Eukaryota > Metazoa > Chordata > Amphibia > Anura > Dendrobatidae > Ranitomeya > Ranitomeya imitator. The sequence goes on from NC_091284.1 coordinate 291,099,785, forward strand.
GGGGGCAGATGTTTTTAGCCAGGGGGGGCCAATAACCATGGACCCTCTCCAGGCTATTAATATCTGCCCTCAGTCACTGGCTTTACTACTCTAGCGGAGAAAATTGCGCGGGAGCCCACGCCAATTTTTTCCGCCATTTAACCCTTTAATTTAATAGCTAGAACAGCCAAATTTTGCATATACACACTACTAACATTAGTAGTGTGGAATATGCAAAAAATGGAGATATGAGATGGTTTACTGTATGTAAACCATGTCTCATATCATGTCGGGTTTAGGAAGGAGATAGCAAAAGCCGGTAATTGAATTACCGGCTTTAAAGCTATCTAGTGCTGTATGAAGTAATAATATATATAAATATATGTGTCTACTGACATATATATATATATATATATATATATATATATACATATATATATATATATATATGCAGTATATATGTTTTTTTGTTTGTTTTTTTACACATGGATCCCTTGTATAGCCGTATGTCGGTTTTGCAAGCCTGCGAGAAAAACACGCAGTACGGATGCCATACGGATTACATACGGAGGATGCCATGCGCAAAAAACGCTGAAACATCCTGCCTACGGAGGAGCTACGGACCACTATTTTGGGGACTTTTCAGCGTTTTACGGCCGTAATATACGGACCGTATTGTCTTACGCTGAGTGTGACTCCAGCCTTAGGGTTAGGGTTTCGATATGTGCACACGTATTCTGGTCCTCAGCGGATTTTTCCGCTGCGGATTTGATAAATCCGCAGTGCTAAACCGCTGGGGATTTATGGCGGATTTACCGCGGTTTTTCTGCGCATTTCACTGCGATTTTACAACTGCGATTTTCTATTGGAGCAGTTGTAAAACCGCTGCGGAATCCGCAGAAAGAAGTGACATACTGCAGAATGTAAACCGCTGCGTTTCCGTGCAGTTTTTCTGCAGCATGTGTACAGCGATTTTTGTTTACATTGAACTGTAAACTCATGGGAAACTGCTGCGGATTTGCAGCGTTTTCCGCAGCGTGTGCACATACCTTTAGAATTAGGCTATGTGCACACGGTGCGGATTTGGCTGCGGATCCGCAGCGGATTGGCTGCTGCGGATTCGCAGCAGTGTTCTATCAGGTTTACAGTTCCATGTAAACCTATGGAAAACCAAATCCGCTGTGCCCATGGTGCGGAAAATACCGCGCGGAAACGCTGCGTTGTATTTTCCGCAGCATGTCAATTCTTTGTGCGGATTCCGCAGCGTTTTACACCTGTTCCTCAATAGGAATCCGCAGGTGAAGTCCGCACAAAAAACTGGAAATCCGCAGGTAAAACGCAGTGCCTTTTACCCACGGATTTTTCAAAAATGGTGCTGAAAAATCTTACACGAATCCGCAACGTGGGCACATAGCCTTCGGGTTAGGGTTGGAATTAGGGTTGTGGTTAGGGTTGTGATTAGGGTTATGGCTACAGTTGGGATTAGGGTTAGGGGTGTGGGGGGGTTAGTGTTGGAGGTAGAATTGAGGGGTTTCCACTGTTTAGGCACATCAGGGGTCTCCAAACGCAACATGGCGCCACCATTGATTCCAGCCAATCTTGTATTCAAAAAGTCAAATGGTGCTCCCTCACTTCCGAGCCCCGACGTGCGCCCAAACAGTGGTTTACCCCCACATATGGGGTACCAGCATACTCAGGACAAACTGCGCAACAATTACTGGGGTCCAATTTCTCCTGTTACCCTTGTGAAAATAAAAAATTGCTTGCTAAAACATCATTTTTGAGGAAAGAAAAATGATTTATTTTCATAGCTCTGCGTTGTAAACTTCTGTGAAGCAGTTGGAAGTTCAAAGTGCTCACCACACATCTAGATAAGTTCCTTTCGGGGTCTAGTTTCCAAAACGGGGTCACTTGTGGGGGGTTTCTACTGTTTAGCCACATCAGGGTCTCTGCAAACGCAACGTGACACCCGCAGAGCATTCCATCAAAGTCTGCATTTCAAAACGTCACTACTTCACTTCGGCATGTGCCCAAACAGTAGTTTACCCCCACATGTGAGATATCACCGTACTCAGGAGAAACTGGACAGCAAATATTGGGGTCAAATTTCTCCTGTTACCCTTGGGAAAATAAAAAAATTGCAGGCTAAAAAATCATTTTTGAGAAAAGAAAAAATTTTTTTTATTTTCATGGCTCTGCGTTATAAACTTCTGTGAAGCACTTGGGGGTTCAAAGTCCTTACCACACATCTAGATTAGTTCCTTTGGGGGTTTAGTTTCCAAAATGGTGTCATTTGTGGGGGATCTCCAATGTTTAGGCACACAGGGGCTCTCCAAACGTGACATGGTGTCCGCTAATGATTAGAGCTAATTTTCCATTTAAAAAGCCAAATGGCATGCCTTCCCTTCCGAGCCCTGCCGTGCGCCCAGTGGTTTACCCACACATATGGGGTATCAGCGTACTCAGGACAAACTGGACAACAACATTTGGAGTCCAATTTCTCCTATTACTCTTGGCAAAATAGGAAATTCCAGGCTAAAATATCATTTTTGAGGAAAGAAAAATTATTTTTTATTTTCATGGCTCTGCGTTATAAACTTCTGTGAAGCACCTGGGGGTTTAAAGTGCTCAATATGCATCTAGATAGGTTCCTTGGGGGGTCTAGTTTCCAAAATGGGGTCACTTGTGGGGGAGCTCCAATGTTTAGGCACACAGGGGCTCTCCAAACGCGACATGGTGTCCGCTAACAATTGGAGCTAATTTTCCATTCAAAAAGTCAAATAGCGCGCCTTCCCTTCCGAGTTCTGCCGTGTGCCCAAACAGTGGTTTACCCCCACATATGAGGTATCGGCGTACTCGGGAGAAATTGCCCAACAAATTTTAGGAGCCACTTTATCCTACTGCCCATGGAAAAATGGAAAAATTGAGGCGAAAAGACATTTTTTGTGAAAAAAAAGTACTTTTTCATTTTTACAGATCAATTTGTGAAGCACCTGAGGGATTAAAGTGCTCACTAGGCATCTAGATAAGTTCCTTGGGAGGTCTAGTTTCCAAAATGGGGTCACTTGTGGGGGAGCTCCAATTTTTAGGCACACGGGGCTCTCCAAACGTGACATGGTGTCCGCTAAAAAGTGGAGCCAATTTTTCATTCAAAAAGTCAAATGGCGCTCCTTCCTTTTCAAGCCCTGCCGTGCGCCCAAACAGTGGTTTACCCCCACATATGAGGTATCAGCATACTCAGAACAAATTGGACAACAACGTTCGTGGTTCAGTTTCTCCTTTTACCATTGGGAAAATAAAAAAAATTGTTGCTAAAAGATCATTTTTATGACTAAAAAGTTAAATGTTCATTTTTTCCTTCCATGTTGCTTCTGCTGCTGAAGGGTTAATAAACTTGAAGGGTGAACCCTGAAGGGTTAATAAACTTATTGAATGTGGTTTTGTGCACCTTGAGGGGTGCAGTTTTTAGAATGGTGTCACTTTTGGGTATTTTCAGCCATATAGACCCCTCAAACTGGCTTCAAATGTGAGGTGGTACCTAAAAAAAATGGTTTTGTAAATTTCGTTGTAAAAATGAGAAATCGCTGGTCAAATTTTAACCCTTATAACTTCCTAGCAAAAAAAAATGTTCTTTCCAAAATTGTGCAGATGTAAAGTATACATGTGGGAAATGTTATTTATTAACTATTTTGTGTCACATAACTCTCTGGTTTAACAGAATAAAAATTCAAAATGTGAAAATTGCGAACTTTTCAAAATTTTCTCAAAATTTCCGTTTTTATCACAAATAAACGCATAATTTATTGACCTAAATTTAACACTAACATGAAGCCCAATATTATATGATGGTGACATCACTACATCACTCCCATTTGCTGCATATACAACCCATCCCAGGTTGTGCCATCGCTATACACAACATTCATATTCTAACTTTACTTTTTTACAGTCGACACGTGATACACAGCCGTAAAGCTGGCAGCGCCGAATGTGCCAAACTGGCTACCAAGTGGTCAAAGTGGCTACCGAGGTGCCGAATGTGCCAAAGTGGCTACCAAGTGGCCAAACTGGCTACCAAGGTGCCGAATGTGCCAAAGTGGCCAAAGTGGCTACCGAGGTGCTGAATGTGCCAAAATGGCTGCCAAGTGGCCAAAGTGGCTACTAAGGTGCCGAATGTGCTAAAGTGGCTACCAAGCGGCTAAAGTGGCTACCAAGTGGCCAAAGTGGCTACCGAGGTGCCAAATGTGCCAAAGTGGCTACCAAGTGGTCAAAGTGGCTACCAAGGTGCCAAATGTGCCAAAGTGGCTTCCATTTGGCCAAAGTGGCTACGAGATGCTGAATGTGCCAAAATGGCTACCAAGTGGCCAAAGTGGCTACCAAGGTGCCGATTATGCCAAAGTGGTTACCCAGTGGCTACCCAGAGGCCAAAGTTAGTACCAAGGTGCCGAATGTGCCAAAGTAGCTACCAAGTGGCCAAAGTGGCTACCGAGGTGCTGAATGTGCCAAAGTCGCAAAAGTGGCTACCAAAGTACCGAAAGTGCCAAAGTGGCTACCAAGGTGCTGAATGTTCCATAGTGGCTACCAAATGCCTACCAAGGTGCCGTGCGCTTGCACCCAATATTATATGATGGTGACATCACTACATCACTCCCATTTGCTGCATATACAACCCATCCCAGGTTGTGCCATCGCTATACACAACATTCATATTCTAACTTTACTTTCTTACAGTCGACACCTGATACACAACTGTAAAGCTGGCAGCTCCGAATGTGCCAAATTGGCTACCAAGTGGCCAAACTGGCTACAGAGGTGCCGAATGTGCCAAAGTGGCTACCAAATGGCAAAAGTGGCTACAGAGGTGCCGAATGTACCAAAGTGGTTACCAAGTGGCCAAAGTGGCTACCAAGTGGCCAAAGTGGCTACAGAGGTCCTGAATATGCAAAAGTGGCTACCAAGTGGCCGAAGTGGCTACCGAGGTGCTGAATGTGTCAAAGTGGCTACCAAGGTACTGAATGTGCCAAAGTGGCTACCAAGTGGCAAAAGTGGCTACCAAGGTACCGAATGTGCCAAAGTGGCTATGAAGTGGCCAAAGTGGCTACCGAGGTGCCGAATGTGCCAAAGTAGCTACGAAGTGGCCAAAATTTCTACCAAGTGGCTACCAAGGTGCCGAATATGCCAAAGTGGCTTCCAAGTGGTTGAAGTGGCTACCGAGGTGCCGATTGTGCCAAAATGGCTACCAAGTGGCCAAAGTTGCTACCAAGTGGCCGAAGTGGCTACCAAGTGGCCGAATGTGCCAAAGTGGCTACCAAGTGGCCAAAGTGCCTACCAAGGTGCCGAATGTTCTAAGTGGCTACCAAGTGGCCAAAGTGGCTTCCAAGTGGCCAAAGTGGCTACTGAGGTGCTGAATGTGCCAAAATGGCTCTGAACTGGCCAAAGTGGCTACCGAGGTGCCGAATGTGCCAAAGTGGCTACCAAGTGGCCAAAGTGGCTACCAAGTGGCCAAAGTGGCTACAGAGGTACCGAATGTGCAAAAGTGTCCACCAAATGACCAAAGTGGCTACCGAGGTGCTGATTGTGCCAAAATGGCTACCAAGTGGACAAAGTGGCTATCAAGTGGCCAAAGTGGCTACAGAGGTGCCGAATGTGCAAAAGTGGCCACCAAGTGACCAAAGTGGCTACCAAGGTGCCAAAAGTGCCAAAGTGGCTACCAAGTGGCTAAAGTGGCTACCAAGTGGCCAAAGTGGCTACAGAGGTGCCAAAGTGGTTACCAAGTGGACAAAGTGGCTACAAAGTGGCTACAAAGGTACCGAATGTGCAAAAGTGGCCACCAAGTGACCAAATTGGCTACCAAGGTGACGAATATGCCAATGTGGCTACCCAGTGGCAAAAGTGGCTACCGAGGTGCCGAATGTGCCAAAATGGCTACCAAGTGGCAAAAGTGGCTACGAGGTGCCGAATGTGCTAAAGTGGCTTCAAAGTGGCTACCAAGGTGCCATGCGCCTGCACCCATTATTATATGCTGGTGACATCTCTACATCACTCCCATTGGCTGCATATACAACCCATCCCAGGTTGTGCCATTGCTATACACAACATTCATATTCTAACTTTAATTTCTTAGGCTAGGTTCACATTGCGTCAAGTACATGGCATTAAACGGATCCGTTAAACACATGTACAGAAAAGATGCAAAATTGTCGAAAAATCGGCGTCACGTTAACGCTTGCGTTAACGCATGTGACCGCGTTTTTCTCATTTTGATGTCCGTTCGCGAAGTATCCGTTTGTCTGTGTTTTGTCACTGTCAATAAAGTTTTTTTTTTTTTTTCTCCTTTTGTCAGCGTCGGGTGTGGGTGCAGACTCATTCTGCATTTTGAAAGCATTGAGTGAACTTTGTTTGTGTCTGAGGTTTGTGGCAGAGAAAGCATAGTTCGCAAAGGAGATATTGGATCCACAAAGTGAATTTCTTGCGGAATACATATGGTGCCTTTCACACCCTGTATGTTCAGCTTCGGGATCATCCCTTCAAATTCCAACGCTATCTACGGATGTCCATTGAGACCTTTGATGTTCTGCTCTCACATGTGAAGGATGAGATACATCATCATCGTAGCACTTTCAGTGAAAGCATCTGTGCGGAGCAACGTTTAGTAGTGACTGTGAGGTAATTATACATTTTTTTAACATTCTATTGACAAAGACTAGATCTAGGTAGTCATCTATCGTGGGGCATAATGTTTAGCAATTGTATATTCTATTGTAACTAGTCTTTTAGTTGTCCTTAAAAATCCTAAACTATTTTTTTTTTTCTTTTTGAATGCCGACAGATATCTGGCTACGGGAGAATCTTTTGCGTCACTGCATTATCAATTTAGACTTGGGAAGTCAAAAATTTGCCAACTGGTTCGGGAAACCTGTGATGCCATTTGGAACAACTTGCAACCACTTGTGCTACCAACACCGACATCAGAAATGTGGCTAGCGATTTCCCAACAGTTCGAGGATGTGGCTAATTTCCCCAATTGTATTGGTGCCGTGGACGGCAAGCACATTCGTATTCAGAAACCAGCGCATAGTGTATCGCTGTACTACAACTATAAAAAAATACTTTTCTATTGTATTGATGGCTATTGCAGATGCAAAATACCGTTTTGTTGCTGTGGATATTGGTGCGTATGGCCGAACAAACGATTCCAGAGTCTTCAGAGACTCCAACATGGGGAGATGTTTGTACAGTAACAATTTTAACATACCCTCATCACGACCTCTACCGGGGACCGAAGACCCAAGATTGCCCTATGTTTTGGTTGGTGATGAGGTGTTCCAACTCGGCCAAAATCTCCTTTAGCCGTACTCCAGCCGTAGTCTAGACTCCACAAGGCGCATTTTTAATTATCGCTTGAGCCGGGCAAGACGTTATGTGGAGTGTGCCTTTGGGATTTTGACATTAAAGTGGAGAATTTTACTGACTTGCATGCAACTGCAACCGGAAAATGTGGACCGTGTTGTGAAGGCGTGCATCTGTCTGCACAATTTTGTTGCTAGACATGAACCCCAGGTGGTTGACCCTGATGACTGTGATTCGAACCTCATTAGCATTGAATCGAGTGCTGTTCGGTCTACAGCTCAAATAATAAGGATTCGTGATCAATTTGCACATTACTTCACTAATGAAGGCCATGTTCCCTGGCAAAACAGACACGTGTAAAATTGAAGTCTGAAGTTGTAGCCTGATGTTTTGCTGAAATGTTTGGGGCTTTTTTTGTTTGTTTTAGTTCCCACAACCTTATGTCGTGTAAAAAGTTATTCATGTTATTATGTTGTGTTAAAAGTTAAAGTCATACAAGAAACTTAAATTTTGAACAGTTTACTAAATGTTTAGTAATTTTTCAAAACAAACTGTTGCTAGACATGTACATACGATATCCCATAGGGATGTAAAAAAACATACACACGAAATTGGGTGCAAAAAAAAAAATAACCATCAAAACTTGAAACGCAGTAATTGCACCTGGCTGGGGACAGTGAACAGTACTATAGACTTTGGTATTGCGCGGGCATATTGTCTGCCCAACTGTATGCTGGACTGCTACTTTGTCTCTGATGTTCCATGCTCGTTTCACCCCGGCCTCTGTATTGAGGGTTGTAGGCTGGCATGTCCATGCTTCTTGTTCTCGATGGAGCGGGTTCATGGGGGCCCACAAATTCCTCAAGAAGCTCATTTAGTATTTGCCTAAACAGAAGGTTTCTATGTGCCGGGATATTTTGAGCAACAGGCACATAGGACAAAAAAAGGAGCTTCCACTCATTTGCAGAATATACAGACTCGCGGGATTGCAAGTCGGTAATTTCCTGCCTCAGGTCTTTTAGTTCAGTACGACACATGTCCTCTACCCGTTGGAGTCCATCGACAATAATGGCATCAGCTTCATCTTTTTGTGATGCTCGCTTGCATCCACGCTGAGATTGCAACTGGACACTCACACCAGCAGCAACAGTGCTTCTCTCCACAGATCGTGGCTCGCTGATGCCAGACACATCTTCAGCGCCCGTCTGCTGGCTTGGTTCCAGTGGAGATGGCTCCAGTTCCTCTGCCTGTGTAGGCGCAGCGGTACTGCATATCGTGCTGTAACACAAAAAAATATTTAATTTTTTTTCTTTACACAATTTTGTCTCACACACACACCAATTTGTACTTACGAACGCTGAGACAATGTTTTTTGCAGATACGGGGTCACCCGTTTGCCACCTAATCCGCTTGGTGCATTTTGACTGTTGCGATAGTCACGGACAAAGCAATCCCTTATCGATTTCCAACAAGTATGGACAGCATCGGCTTTAAATTTTTAAAAAATAAAACATAAAAAAATATATATAAATAGTAGATAGATAGTTCATAGATATATTGATAGTTGAAAAATTGTGGATAGTTAGTTAAGAGTTGATATATAGATAGTAGATAGATAGTTGATAGTAGTTATTAGATGGATGATAGAGAAATAGTGTATAGATAGTTGAGAGTTGAGAGATAGATAGTAGACAACAAGTGGATAGGTAGATAGTAGATAGATAGGATAGATAAAGTTAATTTTTTGGTTGATAGTTTTTTAAGATTTTTAGCATGTAAAAAAAAATTGACTGTTTGCATTCTTTACATTTTGTAATTTAACGTCACCAATATTTACCAATTTTTTTCTTAGAGGCTGATGACTTCTCCATGTATCGGGGATCAAAGTGACATATAATTTGATCCCACAACTTGCGGTCCTTCACGACGTCATGGTGGGAGCTGTCGCTTTGGTCCCATATGGAGGGGTTGGCTTCCACAAGGTTGATCAGTGTCTCGTTGTGAATGGTCAACGGCTCTTTGTCAACCACAATCCTTTTTTTTTTGTCGCTGACTTGGACTATGTAAACACAAAACGTTATGTTGAAAGGTTCAATTTCTCTCGATGGCTAGACTGATAGATACAGAGATACATAGATAACCAGATAGATAGAGCGATAAATAGATACATACATGGATAGATAGATAGATACATAGATAGATAGAGCGATAGATAGATAGATATATTGATAGATAGATAGATAGATAGATAGATAGATAGATAGATAGATAGATAGATAGATAGATAGATAGATAGATAGATAGATTAATACATAGACAGATAGATAGAAACATAGATACATAGATAGATACATACATAGATAGATAGATAGAGCAATAGATAGATACATAGATAGATGGATACATAGATAGAGAGCGCGAGATAGATAGTGGATAGATAGTTTATAGATATAATAGATAGAAAGTGAATATATAGATTGTAGATTAATTTTGGATAGAAAAATTCTAGTTTTATATTTACCACTGGCAGTTGTGACGACGACAGACGGTGAGGAACCTTCTTTCTCTTGTGTCCTCCGTGTGCCACAACCTATTGTGTATTTAAAGGGAACCTGTCACCCCGTTTTTTCAGATTGAGATATAAATACTGTTAAATAGGGCCTGCGCTGTGCGTTACAATAGTGTATGTAGTGTACCCTGATTCCCCACCTATGCTGCGACATACATTACCAAAGTCGCCGTTTTCGCCTGTCAATCAGGCTGGTCAGGTCAGGTGGGCGTGGTGATATCGCTCTTTTCTTCCCCAGCTTTCCGTTGGTGGCGTATTGGTGTGCGCATGTCGCAGTGACGAATCCACTGCGCGCACGTGAAGAAGCAGCACGCGATCTGCGCTATTACCCCCTGTCATCGGTGGGGGCAGCCATCTTCCTGGGCCACGCGTGCGCAGATGGAGTGCTCTGCTGCACGGGGCTTCAGGAAAATGGCCGCGGGATGCCGCCCGTGCGCAGAAGAGATCGCGGCGGCCATTTTCCCAAAGCCGAGATGCAAACTCGCCCACGCCCACCTGACCTGACCAGCCTGATTGACAGGCGAAAACGGCGACTTTGGTAATGTATTTCGCAGCATAGGTGGGGAATCAGGGTACACTACATACACTATTGTAACGCACAGCGCAGGCCCTATTTAACAGTATTTATATCTCAATCTGAAAAAACGGGGTGACAGGTTCCCTTTAAAAGGAAAAAAAAAATTACATTTCTTGGATCAATAAATTTATGCCTGGAAAACTAAAAATGTGTGCCATGTACCTTTGTGGGTTTAGCCTGTTTTTTTGGGGGGGCCTAGCAGCCTTGGGCTCCGAAGACTCCTATGTGCAATAAAAACATGATTTTTTATACACAAGCTTAGCTCAATACACTAGAGTTTCACACAACATTACTGTGGGTTTTAAAAGTGCAAGCCTACCAATTGCGATGAAAACACCACGGACACGCTGCTGCTGCTTCCATCACTATCCGACATATGCGTGCAACAAAGCAATACATTAGTACACACACATCCGACGGACAATACAGACTTCCATGATGTATACTGAGATATATAATATATAGTAATGTACTTACATTTCCTGTGATGTCTTGCAAGACACTTTCTCACGTGCAGCAGGAAAAATGTGTGCAATGGGATATTCCTCCTTTAATGGCCGCAATCATATTTCCTGTCACATGACCTGTCACATGACCACATGGACCACCCTCAAACGCTATTAAAACGTATGGTTCTATTTGGAAATTTTTCATGATTTGCGTCTGGCTGCGTTTGCCATAGCCTTCTATGGCAGAATTAACGCTTCCGTTAGTATTGCGTTAACTTGGCCGGACCCGAAAACGCTGCAAGCCGCGTTCCAAGGTCTGTAAAAAAAAAACGTTATGTGACAAATGCATGCCAATTTTAGCATGCGTCACGATGCGTCAGACAATGCAAGTCTACGGGCGCGTTTGTATGTGCGTTACATTGCGTTATTACTACTTAAAAACGTGTCCGTTAGACGGACTCACCTAGCGCAATGTGAACCTAGCCTTAAGGCCCCTTCACATTAAGCGACGCTGCAGCGATACCGACAACGATCCGGATCGCTGCAGCGTCGCTGTTTGGTCGCTGGAGAGCTGTCACACAGACAGCTCTCCAGCGACCAACGATGCCGGTAACCAGGGTAAACATCGGGTTACTAAGCGCAGGGCCGCGCTTAGTAACCCGATGTTTACCCTGGTTACCAGCGTAAAAGTAAAAAAAAAAAAACACTACATACTTACCTACCGCTGTCTGTCCCCGGCGCTCTGCTTCTCTGCACTCCTCCTGTACTGGCTGTGAGCACAGCGGCAAGGAAAGCAGAGCGGTGACGTCACTGCTCTGCTTTCCGGCTGACCGACGCTCACAGCCAGTACAGGAGGAGTGCAGAGCACAGCGCCGGGGACAGACAGCGGTAGGTAAGTATGTAGTGTTTTTTTTTACTTTTGCGCTGGTAACCAGGGTAAACATCGGGTTACTAAGCGCGGCCCTGCACTTAGTAACCCGATGTTTACCCTGGTTACCAGTGAAGACATCGCTGGATCGGTGTCACACACGCCGATTCAGCGATGTCAGCGGGAGATCCAGCGACGAAATAAAGTTCTGGACTTAGTTCAGCGACCAACGATCTCCCAGCAGGGGCCTGATCGTTGGTCGCTGTCACACATAATGATTTCCTTAACGATATCGTTGCTACGTCACAATATCACAATATCACGATATCGTTATGTGTGAAGGTACCTTTACTGTCGACACCTGATACACTGCTCTAAAGCTGGCAGCGCCGAATGTGCCAAAGAGGCTACCAAGTGCCCAAAGTGGCTACCAAGGTGCCGAATGTGTTAAAGTGGCTACCAAGTGTCCAAAGTGGCTACTGAGGTGCCGAATGTGCCAAAGTGACTACCAAGTGGCAAAAGTGGATACCGAGGTGCCAAATGTGCCAAAGTGGCTACCAAGCGGCCAAAGAGGCTACAGAGGTGCCTAATGTGCCAAAGTGGCTACCAAGTGGCAAAAGTGGCTACCAAGTGGCCAAAGTAGCTACAGAGGTGCTGAATGTGCCAAAGTGGCTACCAAGTGGCAAAAGTGGCTACCAAGTGGCCAAAGTGGCTACAGAGGTGCCAAATGTGCCAAAGTAGCTACCAAGTGGCAAAAGTGGCTACCGAGGTGCCAAATGTGCCAAAGTGGCTACCAAGTGGCCAAAGAGGCTACAGAGGTGCCGAATGTGCCAAAGTGGCTACAAAGTGGCCAAAGTGGCTACCAAGTGGCTAGAGTGGCTACAGAGGTGCCGAATGTGCCAAACTGGCTACAAAGTGGCCAAAGTGGCTACCAAGTGGCTAGAGTGGCTACAGAGGTGCCGAATGTGCCAAAGTGGCTACCAAGTGGCCAAGGTGGCTACCAAGTGGCAAAAGTGGCTACCAAGGTCCTGAATGTGCCAAAGCAGCTACCAAGTGGCAAAAGTGGCTACCGAGGTGCCGAATGTGCCAAAGTGGCTACCAAGTGGCCAAAGTTGCTAACAAGTGGCCAAAGTGGCTACAGAGGTGCCAAAGTGGCTACCAAGTGGCCAAAATGGCTGTGATGTGGCCAAAGTGGCTAAGGAGGTGCCAAATGTGCCAAAGTGGCCACCAAGTGGCAAAGTGGCTAACAAGGTGCCGAATGTGCCAAAGTGACTACCGAGGTGAGGTGCTGAATGTGCAAAAATTTCTACCAAGTGGCCAAAGTGGCTACCAAGTGGCTACCAAGTGGCAAAAGTGGCTACCGAGGTGCTGAATGTGCTAAAGTGGCCACCAAGTGGCCAAAGTGGCTACCAAGTGGCAAAAGTGGCTACCGAGGTGCCGAATGTGCCAAAGTGGCTACCAAGTGGCCAAAGTTGCTAACAAGTGGCCAAAGTGGCTACAGAGGTGCCAAAGTGGCTACCAAGTGGCCAAAATGACTGTGATGTGGCCAAAGTGGCTAAGGAGGTGCCAAATGTGCCAAAGTGGCCACCAAGTGGCAAAGTGGCTAACAAGGTGCCGAATGTGCCAAAGTGACTACCGAGGTGCTGAATGTGCAAAAATTTCTACCAAGTGGCCAAAGTGGCTACCAAGTGGCTACCAAGTGGCAAAAGTGGCTACCGAGGTGCTGAATGTGCTAAAGTGGCCACCAAGTGGCCAAAGTGGCTACCAAGTGGCAAAACTGGCTACCGAGGTGCCGAATGTGCCAAAGTGGCTACCAAGTGGCTACCAAGGTGCCGTGCGCCTGCACCCAATATTATATGATGGTGACATCACTACATCATTCCCATTGGCTGCATATGCAAACCATCCCAGGTTGTACCATCGCTATACACAACATTCATGTTCTAACTTTACTTTCTTACAGTCGACACCTGATACACTGCTGTAAAGCTGGCAGCGGCGAATGTGCCAAAGTGGCTACCAACTGGCCAAAGTGGCTACCGAGGTGTCGAATGTGCCAAACTGGCTACCAAGTAGCCAAAGTGGCTACAGAGGTGCCCAATGTGCCAAACTGGCTACCAAGTGGCCAAAGTGGCTACCAAGTGGCCAAAGTGGCTACAGCGGTGCCGAATATGCCAAAATGGCTACCAAGTGGCCAAAGTGGCTACAGAGGTGCCGAATGTGCCAAAGTAGCTACCAAGTGGCCAAAGTGGCTACCAAGTGGCAAAAGTGGCTACCAAGGTGCCGAATATGCCAAAGTGGCTACCAAGTGGCCAAAGTGGCTACCAAGGTGACGAGTGTGCCAAAGTGGCTACCAAGTAGCCTAAATGGCTACCAAGTGGCAAAAGTGGCTACCGAGGTGACAAATGTGCCAAAGTGGCTACCAAGTGGCCAAAGTGGGTACAGAGGTGACGAATGTGCCAAAATGGCTACCAAGTGGCCAAAGTGGCTACCAAGGTGCCGAATGTGCCAAAGTAGCTACAAAGTGGCCAAAGTGGCTACAGAGGTGCCGAATGTGCCAAAGTAGCTACCAAGTGGCCAAAGTGGCTACCAAGTGGCAAAAGTGGCTACCAAGGTGCCGAATATGCCAAAGTGGCTACCAAGTGGCCAAAGTGGCTACCAAGGTGACGAGTGTGCCAAAGTGGCTACCAAGTAGCCTAAATGGCTACCAAGTGGCAAAAGTGGCTACCGAGGTGACAAATGTGCCAAAATGGCTACCAAGTGGCCAAAGTGGCTACCAAGGTGCCGAATGTGCCAAAGTAGCTACAAAGTGGCCAAAGTGGCTACCAAGTGGCCAAAGTGGCTATAGAGGTGCTGAATGTGCCAAAGTGGCTACCAAGTGGCCAAAGTGGCTACCAAGTGGCCAAAGTGGCTACCGAGATGCCGAATGTGCCAAAGTGTCTACCAAGTGGCCAAAGTGGCTACAGAGGTACCGAATGTGCCAAAGTAGCTACCAAGTGGCTACCAATGTGCCGAATATGCCAGTGTGGCCAAAGTGGCTACCAAGTGGCAAAAGTTGCTACCGAGGTGCCGAATGTGCCAAAGTGGCTACCAAGTGGCTACCGAGGTGCCGTGCACCTGCACCCAATATTATATGATGGTGACATCACTGCCACTGCCTGCATATACAACCCATCGCAGGTTGTGCCATCGCTATACACAACATTCTTATTCTATTGTTACTTTCTTACAGTCGACACCTGATACACTGCTGTAAAGCTGGCAGCGCTGTTCAAGCACCATGTATTTCCTTCTGGAAATCCCCATCTAGTTTTAAAATGTTCTTTGATATGTTCCATGAGTTCAATATTAAGGAAAATATATCCTGTTTTTCTACGGGGGTGATTTACTTAATTCGCTGTCCAAGTAAAAACCTCTATGTAGGTCATACAAATTGCCGACTCATGGATTCGGGGGGGCTAATCTATATACTAATTCACATACTAACCCCTCAACTCATAGGAATTTGTTAGATAGGTAGGGTAGTAAATAGGCATGCATATGCCGCCCATCCAATAACAATGACCTAGAGCAGTGTTCCCCAAGTCCGATCCTCAAGAGCCACCAACAGGTCATGTTTTCAGGATTTCCTTAGTATTGCACAGGTGATAATTGCATCACCTGGACAGGCAAGGATTCAATCACCTGTGCAATATTAGGGAAATCTTCAAAACATGACCTGTTGATGGCTCTTGAGGACCGGACTTGGGGAACACTGACCTAGAGGAATAAGGTGCCATTTCACACACACTGCGTGCAGAATTATTAGGCAAGTTGTATTTTTGATCACATAATACTTTTTATACAAGTTGACCTACTCCAAGCTGTTCAGGCTTGAGCCAACTACCAATTAAGTAAATCAGGTGATTTGCATCTCTGTAATGAGGAGGGGTGTTGTCCAATGACATCAAAACCCTATATAAGGTGTGCTTAATTATTAGGCAACTTCCTTTCCTTGGGCAAAATGGGTCAGAAGAGAGATTTGACGGGCTATGAAAAGTCTAAAATTGTGAAATGTCTTGCAGAGGGATGCATAGTAGTAGAAATTAACCGCACACTCTTGTTTGTCAGTTTGCAAGCGTGTTTTCACAATTTTATTTCCAAAGATAGTCTCAAACAGATAAATAAACCACAAGCAGTGCAGTGATATACTTGATATAAAATCCAACGTTTCGACCCTCCAGGGTCTTAGTCATGGGGTTACTGGAGAGAATAAGAAAACAAAAAAATAAGACACTAAATACTATATACACTATATACATAATTTACAAAGGGATACAAGGTAGCAAATTGAACCTGATAGCATAAATGATAACGGTTACCAACATAGAAAAATGCATAAAACAGAGATAGGGCAACCAGTAATAGTTGGTATAAACTAGAACATGACATAGCATTTTTTTTTTTTTTACTATACTACAGAGGCGTAGCTAGGGTTTCAACTTAGGGGGGGCGAAACATCTGAGTGGGCCCCTAACCAGCTAACCCTGATTACAGCTACGGTTGCACACTCTAATTGTGAATATAGTGGAACCTCAGAATATGACCGCGCTGTTATTGAAAATAAATCTATATACAAAAACGAACATTGACTTTACCGCCATATTGTGACCATATGCAACTCTGATGGTCACAATACTCTGAGTGCCCCTATAACAATGATGCTTAAGTGCCCAATTAACATTTAATAATGTCCATTAGTTCCCCCATGTACTGCTCCATTATACACAGTATGGTGAGCTTAAAGCTTCCATATACACAGTCTAAGGCCCCCACAGCTCCCCTATACACAGTATGATGATTCTATAACTCCCCGATACACCGTATGATGTTCTCACTGCCCCCCTTTACACAGTATAATGCTGACAGAGCTCCACTATAGAAAGTATAAGGCCCCCACAGCTCCCCTATACACAGTATGATGATTCTATAACTCCCCAATACACCGTATAATGTTCCCACTGCTCCCCTTTACACAGTATGATCCCACTGCTCCCCTATAGATAGTATGAGCCCAATGCTCCCCTATACACAGTATAATGCTGACAGAACTCCACTATAGAAAGTATAATGCTCCCCAGAGCCCCACTATATACAGTGTAATGGGCCAACAGCTCCCATATGCACAATATGCCTTCACAGTTCCCTATACACAGTATGATGGGCCTGCAGCTCCTGTCAAACAGTATGATGTCCCCCACAGTTCCCCTGTACACAGTATGATGGGGCCACAGCTTCCTTATACACAGTATTGATAAGCCCGCAGCTACCTTATACACGGTGTGATTGGCCCACAGCTCCCTTATACATAGTGTGATGGGTCCGCAGCTCCCATATACACAGTATGATGGGCCCGCAGCTCCCTTATACACAGGATGATGGGCCCACAGCTCCCTTATACACAGTATGATTGGCCCGCAGCTCCCATATACACAGTATGATGGGCCCGCAGCTATCGTATACAGAGTATGATGGGCCCGCAGCTCCCTTATACACAGTATGATTGGCCCGCAGCTCCCATATACACAGTATGATGGATCCGCAGCTCCTATATACACAGTATGATGGGCCCACAGCTCCCTTATACACAGTATGATGGGCCCGCAGCTCCCATATACACAGTATGATTGGCCCGCAACTCCCTTATACACAGTATGATGGGCCCGCAGCTCCCTTATACACAGTATGATGGGCCCGCAGCTACCTTATACACAGTATGATGGGCCCACAGCTCCCTTATACACAGTATGATGGGCCCGCAGCTCCCATATACACAGTATGATGTCCCCCACAGTTCCCCTGTACACAGTATGATGGGGCCACAGCTTCCTTATACACGGTGTGATTGGCCCACAGCTCCCTTATACATAGTATGATGGGTCCGCAGCTCCTATATACACAGTATGATGGGCCTGCAGCTCCCTTATACACAGGATGATGGGCCAACATCTCCCTTATACACAGTATGATTGGCCCGCAGCTCCCATATACACAGTATGATGGGCCCGCAGCTCCCATATACACAGTATGATTGGCCCGCAGCTCCCTTTTACACAGTGTGATGGGCCCGCAGCTCCCATATACACAGTATGATTGGCCCGCAGCTCCCTTTTACACAGTGTGATGGCCCCACAGCTCCCTTATACACAGTATGATGGGCCCGCAGCTCCCTTATACACAGTATGATGGGCCCACAGCTCCCTTATACACAGTATGATGAGCCCGCAGCTCCCTTATACACAGTGTGATTGGCCCACAGCTCCTTTATACACAGTATGATGGGCCCGCAGCTCCCTTATACACAGTATGATGGGCCCGCAGCTCCCTTATACACAGTATGATGGACCCGCAGCTCCCTTATAGACAGTGTGATGGACCCGCAGCTCCCTTATATATAGTATGATTGGCCTGCAGCTCCCTTATCTGTTATGATCTGGTGGCCTAGGAGCAGCATGTGACGTACTCTGGACAAGGTGGTACCTGTATGACCGCAGACCCTGAACTTGGCACCGCAACTAGAAGTAGCCGTGGGATGTACCTAACACTCCCTAGACACCTCGACTGTTGTGAATTCTGTTCATGAATGGTACTTCGGCTGGTTCTATCCATGGACTTACTCTGGTGGCTGTGGGTGTTTCTGAGTTTCCTTCCACAGGTGACGAGGTTAATTCGTTAGCTGGCTGCTCTATTTAACTCCACTTAGATCTTTGCTCCATGCCACCTGTCAATGTTCCAGTATTGGTCTAGTTCACTCCTGGATCGTTCTTGTGACCTGTCTTCCCAGCAGAAGCTAAGTTCCTGCTTGTTTTTCTTGGGTTTGCTATTTTTTCTGTCCAGCTTGCTACTTTTATTGTTGTCTTGCTTGCCGGAAGCTCTGGGACGCAGAGGGAGTGCCTCCGCACCGTGAGTCGGTGCGGAGGGTCTTTTTGCGCCCTCTGCATGGTCTTTTTGTAGGTTTTTGTGCTGACCGCAAAGCAACCTTTCCTATCCTCAGTCTGTTCAGTAAGTCGGGCCTCGCTTTGCTAAATCTATTTCATCTCTGTGTTTGTATTTTCATCTTTGCTCACAGTCATTATATGTGGGGGGCTGCCTTTTCCTTTGGGTAATTTCTCTGAGGCAAGGTAGGCTTTATTTTTCTATCTTCAGGGCTAGCTAGTTCCTTAGGCTGTGCCGAGTTGCATAGGGAGCGTTAGGAGCAATCCACGGCTATTTCTAGTGTGTGTGATAGGATTAGGGATTGCGGTCAGCAGAGTTCCCACGTCCCAGAGCTCGTCCTTTATTATCAGCAACTATCAGGTCATTCCGTGTGCTCTTAACCACCAGGTCCATTATTGTCCTGACCACCAGGTCATAACAGTACAGGTGGCCCAAAGTACTAATGCATCTCAATAGAGGGATAAGAGAAGTTCTGAGACCATTTTTTTTTCTTTGCAGTGTGTTTTGTCTCTCTTTTCCCCTTTATCTCTGGGTGGTTCAGGACACAGGTGTAAACATGGACATTCAAGGTCTGTCCTCTTGGATGGATAATCTCACTACAAGGGTACAAAACATTCAAGATTTTGTGGTTCAGAATCCGATGTCAGAGCCTAGGATTCCAAATCCTGATTTGTTTTTTGGTGATAGATCTAAGTTTTTGAATTTCAAAAATAATTGTAAATTGTTTCTTGCCTTGAAACCTCGCTCCTCAGGTGACCCTGTTCAACAAGTAAAGATCATTATTTCTTTGTTACGTGGTGACCCTCAAGACTGGGCATTTTCCCTTGCGCCAGGAGATCCGGCATTGTGTGATGTTGATGCATTTTTCCTGGCGCTTGGATTGCTTTATGACGAACCTAATTCAGTCGATCAGGCAGAGAAAATCTTGCTGGCTCTGTGTCAGGGTCAGGATGAAGCGGAGATATATTGTCAGAAGTTTAGAAAGTGGTCTGTGCTCACTCAGTGGAATGAATGTGCACTGGCAGCAATCTTCAGAAAGGGTTTCTCTGAAGCACTTAAGGATGTCATGGTGGGATTTCCCATGTCGGCTGGTCTGAATGAGTCTATGTCTTTGGCCATACAGATCGATCGACGCTTGAGTGAGCGTAAAACTGTGCACCATTTGGTGGTACTATCTGAGCATGGGCCTGAGCCTATGCAATGTGATAGGACTTTGACCAGAGCTGAACGGCAAGAACACAGACGTCGGAATGGGCTATGTTTTTACTGTGGTGATTCCACTCATGCTATCTCCGATTGTCCTAAGCGCACTAAGCGGTTCGCTAGGTCTGCCACCATTGGTACAGTACAGTCTAAATTTCTATTGTCCGTTACTCTGATTTGCTCTTTGTCATCTTATTCTGTTATGGCATTTGTGGATTCAGGCGCTGCCCTGAATTTGATGGACTTGGAGTATGCTAGGCGCTGTGGTTTTTTCTTGGAGCCCTTGCAGTATCCTATTCCATTGAGAGGAATTGATGCTACGCCTTTGGCCAAGAATAAGCCTCAGTACTGGACCCAATTGACCATGTGCATGGCTCCTGCACATCAGGAGGATATCCGCTTTCTGGTGTTGCATAATCTGCATGATGTGGTCGTTTTGGGGTTGCCATGGCTACAGGTTCATAATCCAGTATTGGACTGGAAACCTATGTCTGTGTCCAGCTGGGGTTGCCAGGGGGTACATGGTGATGTTCCATTTTTGTCTATTTCGTCTTCCACTCCTTCTGAAGTTCCAGAGTTTTTGTCGGATTATCGGGATGTATTTAATGAGCCCAAAGCCAGTGCCCTACCTCCTCATAGGGATTGCGATTGTGCAATTAATTTGATTCCTGGTAGTAAGTTTCCTAAAGGCCGATTGTTCAATTTATCTGTGCCAGAACACGCCGCTATGCGGAGTTATATAAAGGAATCCTTGGAGAAAGGCCATATTTGCCCATCGTCATCACCGTTAGGAGCAGGGTTCTTTTTTGTGGCCAAGAAGGATGGCTCTTTGAGACCTTGTATTGATTACCGCCTTCTTAATAAAATTACAGTCAAATTTCAGTATCCTTTGCCGTTGCTGTCTGATTTGTTTGCTCGTATTAAAGGGGCTAGTTGGTTCACCAAGATAGATCTTCGAGGGGCGTATAATCTTGTGCGTATTAAACAAGGCGATGAATGGAAAACAGCATTTAATACGCCCGAGGGCCATTTTGAGTACCTAGTTATGCCATTCGGGATTTCCAATGCTCCATCAGTATTTCAGTCCTTTATGCATGACATCTTCCGTAAGTACCTGGATAAATTCCTGATTGTGTATTTGGATGATATTTTGGTCTTTTTGGATGATTGGGAGTCTCATGTGAAGCAGGTCAGAATGGTGTTCCAGGTCCTTCGTGCGAATTCCTTGTTTGTGAAGGGGTCAAAGTGTCTCTTTGGAGTTCAGAAGGTTTCATTTTTGGGGTTCATTTTTTCCCCTTCTACTATCGAGATGGACCCTGTTAAAGTCCAGGCCATTTACGATTGGACTCAGCCGACATCTGTGAAGAGCCTGCAAAAGTTCCTGGGCTTTGCTAATTTTTATCGGCGCTTCATCGCTAATTTTTCTAGTGTTGCTAAACCGTTGACTGATTTGACCAAGAAGGGTGCTGATGTGGTCAATTGGTCTTCTGCAGCTGTAGAGGCTTTTCAGGAGTTGAAGCGTCGTTTTTCTTCTGCCCCTGTGTTGTGCCAGCCAGATGTTTCGCTCCCGTTTCAGGTTGAGGTTGATGCTTCTGAGATTGGAGCAGGGGCTGTTTTGTCGCAAAGAAGTTCTGATGGCTCGGTGATGAAGCCATGTGCTTTCTTTTCTAGAAAGTTTTCGCCTGCTGAGCGCAATTATGATGTTGGCAATCGAGAGTTGTTGGCCATGAAGTGGGCATTCGAGGAGTGGCGTCATTGGCTTGAAGGAGCCAAGCATCGCGTGGTGGTCTTGACAGATCACAAGAATTTGACTTATCTTGAGTCTGCCAAACGGTTGACTCAGAGACAGGCTCGATGGTCGTTATTTTTCTCCCATTTTGATTTTGTGGTTTCGTACCTTCCGGGCTCTAAGAATGTGAAGGCTGATGCCCTGTCAAGGAGTTTTGTGCCTGACTCTCCGGGTGTTCCTGAGCCGGCGGGTATTCTCAAGGAGGGGGTAATTTTGTCTGCCATCTCCCCTGATCTGCGGCGGGTGCTGAAAAAATTTCAGGCTGATAGACCTGACCGTTGCCCAGCGGAGAAACTGTTTGTCCCTGATAGATGGACTAGTAGAGTTATCTCTGAGATTCATTGTTCAGTGTTGCCTGGGCATCCTGGAATCTTTGGTACCAGAGATTTGGTGGCTAGATCCTTTTGGTGGCCGTCTTTGTCACGGGATGTGCGTTCTTTTGTGCAGTCCTGTGGGACTTGTGCTCGGGCTAAGCCCTGCTGTTCTCGTGCCAGTGGGTTGCTTTTGCCCTTGCCGGTCCCGAAGAGGCCCTGGATGCATATTTCTATGGATTTTATTTCGGATCTCACCGTCTCTCAAAAGATGTCGGTCATTTGGGTGGTTTGTGATCGTTTTTCTAAGATGGTCCATTTGGTACCTTTGTCTAAATTGCCTTCCTCCTCTGATTTGGTGCCATTATTTTTCCAGCATGTGGTTCGTTTACATGGTATCCCGGAGAACATCGTTTCTGACAGAGGTTCCCAGTTTGTTTCGAGGTTTTGGTGATCCTTTTGTGCTAGGATTGGCATTGATTTGTCTTTTTCCTCGGCTTTCCATCCTCAGACAAATGGCCAAACCGAACGAACTAATCAGACTTTGGAAACATATCTGAGATGCTTTGTTTCTGCTGATCAGGATGATTGGGTATCCTTTTTGCCATTGGCTGAGTTCGCCCTTAATAATCGGGCCAGCTCGGCTACTTTGGTTTCGCCGTTTTTCTGCAATTCTGGTTTCCATCCTCGTTTCTCTTCAGGGCAGGTTGAGTCTTCGGACTGTCCTGGTGTAGATACTGTGGTGAATAGGTTGCAGCAGATTTGGACTCATGTGGTGGACAATTTGACATTGTCCCAGGAGAAGGCTCAACGTTTCGCTAACCGCCGGCGCTGTGTGGGTCCCCGACTTCGTGTTGGGGATTTGGTTTGGTTGTCGTCTCGTTATGTTCCTATGAAGGTTTCCTCTCCTAAGTTTAAGCCTCGTTTCATTGGTCCGTATAAGATTTCTGAGGTTATCAATCCTGTGTCGTTTGGCCCTTCCTGCTTCTTTTGCCATCCATAAAGTGTTCCATAGGTCGTAATTGCGGAGATATGTGGCGCCTGTGGTTCCATCCGTTGATCCTCCTGCCCCGGTGTTGGTTGAGGGGGAGTTGGAGTATGTGGTGGAGAAGATTTTGGATTCTCGTATTTCGAGACGGAAACTCCAGTACCTGGTCAAGTGGAAGGGTTATGGTCAGGAAGATAATTCCTGGGTTTTTGCCTCTGATGTTCATGCTGCCGATCTGGTTCGTGCCTTTCATTTGGCTCATCCTGGTTGGCCTGGGGGCTCTGGTGAGGGTTCGGTGACCCCTCATCAAGGGGGGGGTACTGTTGTGAATTCTGTTGTCGGGCTCCCTCTTGTGGTCATGAATGGTACTTCGGCTGGTTCTATCCATGGACTTACTATGGTGGCTGTGGGTGTTTCTGAGTTTCCTTCCACAGGTGACGAGGTTAATTCGTTAGCTGGCTGCTCTATTTAACTCCACTTAGATCTTTGCTCCATGCCACCTGTCAATGTTCCAGTATTGGTCTAGTTCACTCCTGGATCGTTCTTGTGACCTGTCTTCCCAGCAGAAGCTAAGTTCCTGCTTGTTTTTCTTGGGTTTGCTACTTTTTTCTGTCCAGCTTGCTATTTTTATTGTTGTCTTGCTTGCTGGAAGCTCTGGGACGCAGAGGGAGCGCCTCCGCACCGTGAGTCGGTGCGGAGGCTCTTTTTGTGCCCTCTGCGTGGTCTTTTTGTAGGTTTTTGTGCTGACCACAAAGCAACCTTTCCTATCCTCAGTCTGTTCAGTAAGTCGGGCCTCACTTTGCTAAATCTATTTCATCTCTGTGTTTGTATTTTCATCTTTGCTCACAGTCATTATATGTGGGGGGCTGCCTTTCCCTTTGGGGAATTTCTCTGAGGCAAGGTAGGCTTTATTTTTCTATCTTCAGGGCTAGCTAGTTCCTTAGGCTGTGCCGAGTTGCATAGGGAGCGTTAGGAGAAATCCACGGCAATTTCTAGTGTGTGTGATAGGATTAGGGATTGCGGTCAGCAGAGTTCCCACATCCCAGAGCTCGTCCTTTATTATCAGTAACTATCAGGTCATTCCGTGTGCTCTTAACCACCAGGTCCATTATTGTCCTGACCACCAGGTCATAACACTTGACACAGCCTAAGGACTAACTTCCCCTAAAGATAGAAACGGGAAAACTATCATGCCTCAGAGAAATACCCCAAAGGATAGACAGCCCCCCACAAATATTGACTGTGAGATGAGAGAGAAATGACTTATGCAGACTGAAATCAGGATTTAGCAAAGGAGGCCATTCTAGCTAAATAGAAAGAATAGGACAGAGTACTATGCGGTCAGTATTAAAACACTAGAAAATATCCACCACAGAAAATACAAATCTCCACATCTGACTAAAGACATGGAGGGTATATCTGCATCTCCAGAGATACCGCTTGGCTGCAAAAAATCCTAACACAGACAAAGCTGGACAAGACAATACATGAAAATGCACAGAACTATAAGGCCCACAGCATGTGGACAGCAAAAACAAAGCCAGAACTTATCTTTGTTGAAAAGAACAGCAAACAGGAGAGACCAGTCAGGGATGTGAATCCTCCAAAAACAATGGACAACTGGCACTGACTAAAGGATCAAGCAAGACTAAATAGCCCAGTCCAAATTGCAATTTGTCCAAGTGGACACACCTGATAAATGCTGCGATCCAAAGACAGTAGCACTACCACTCATAACCACCAGGGGGAGCCCAAGAGCAGAATTCACAACACTTATCACAGTATGATGGGCCCGCAGCTTCCTTATACACAGCATGATGGGCCCGCAGCTCCCTTATACACAGTATGATGTGTGCACAGCTTCCTTATACATAGTATGTTGGACTCACAGCTCCCTTATACACAGTATGATTGGCCCGCAGCTCCCTTATACATAGTATGATGAGCCCACAGCTCCTTTATACACAGTATGATGGGCTTGCAGCTCCCTTATACACAGTATGATGGGCCCGCAGCTCCCTTATACCCAGTATGATGTGTGCACAGCTTCCTTATACATAGTATGATGGGCCCGCAGCTCCCTTATACATAGTATGATGTGTGCACAGCATCCTTATACACAGTATGATGGGCCCGCAGCTCCCTTATACACAGTGTGATGGGCCCGCAGCTCCCTTATACATAGTATGTTGGACTCACAGCTCCCTTCTACACAATATGATGGGCCCGCAGCTGCCATATACACAGTATGATGGACTCACAGCTCACCGTCATGATTTGGATGTCCCGGTCATTTACTCATCCTCCGGCGTATTCACTATTTTGTGGCACTGCTGCAGTGCGGCTGCTCAAACTTATGAGTGCAGCTTCTGACAGTCCAGAAGTTAGAAGCTATGTCACAAGCGCTCAATGTAAGACTATGAGGCTATGTGCACTTGTTGCGGATTCGTGTGTGGATTTACTGTGGATTTCCTGTGCTTTTTGTGCAATTTCACCTGCGTTTTACCACCTGTGGATCCCTATACAGGAGCAGGTGTAAAATGCTGCGGAATCCGCAAAAAGAATTGACATGCTACGGAAAATACAACGCAGCGTTTCCGCATGGTATTTTCCACACCATGTGTACTGCGGATTTGGTTTTCCATAGGTTTACATGGTACTGTAAACCAGACGGAGAACTGCTGCGAATCCGCAGTGGCCAATCCGCAACGTGTGCACATAGCCTGAGAGAGAGAAAGAGGCCAGAACAAGGCTCCCACAGACTCACATTGATTAGTGACCTCTGCACTGCTCCATAAAACACTGGAGCCGCGGACAGGTCACAAACTGCAGGAGACGGAGCCGAGCGGAGACAAAAACAGATGAAGACGCCAGAAGGTGAGTATCAGACTGGGGGCAATGGACTTGGATTTTCAGCTCCGCTGCAGCAGTGAAATAAAAAATAATGCTGGAGTGGTGCTGTAAATGTGATGCAGCTCTTGGTTACTGTATAGGGGCTTCGTATACCAATACTCATAAAAGATCCAGGTGGTACATATCAGTGGCCCCCTACCCCCCCCCCCCCCATCTCCAGCCTCCCCAGACAGCAAATATTACATGTGATGGAGCACATAATATCATAACAAAACATTATAATATTCAGCCCCCAGTGACCTGTCCCCCCTCGCCCACTTCATCCCCACTACCCCCATCATCTCACAGCCACCCCCTCAGTGCCCTGTCCCACCTGACCCACCTTCTGCCCTCACAACCCCCAAATGGTCTCACATTTACCCCCCAGTGCCCTGTCTCCCCTCCCCCGTACCTCCCGACTTTTGAGGAAGGGAAGGAGTGACAAAGTTGCAGCGCCACAGCAAATTTTAAGCCACACCTCTGACCACACCCATTTCACAGCTAGTCACGCCCCAACCACACCCATTTAGCACTTCTAATCTCAATGTTTCGTAAACAATAATTATAAACAAAAAAAAATGGCCACACAGTTCTCCATACTGTATAATGGCCCCACATGATGCTCCATACTGTATAATGGCCACACATGATGCTCCATACTGTATAATGGCCCCAAATGATGCTGCATACAGTGTACTGGCCCCACGTGATGCTCCATATTGTATAATGGCCACACATGACGCTCCATACTGTATAATGGCCCCAAATGATGCTGCATACAGTGTACTGGCCCCACGTGATGCTCCATACTGTATAATGGCCACACATGACGCTCCATACTGTACTCGGGGAGGCCTTTTCTTATCTTGTTCACCACTAAAGATTGTACCCTTGATAAAGACCTTTTTACGGTCGAAACGTTGGGAAAATCTCTCATTATACTTTGTTTCATGGCTGTGAACCCCCAGAATTAATGAATAAAATTGCATCATTGTGAATTGAAGACAAGACTTTTCTCACCTTTTTTATGTGTGCTGGAGGTTGTTCTATTCTATTGACTTTATTTTTTTCCTCCTAAGCACCTACTTGTATTGAGTGCAAAGTGATCCTGATTATTCATACTGTATAATGGCCCCAAATGATGCTGTGTACAGTGTACTGGCCCCACATGATGCTCATTACAGTATAATGGGCCCACATGATGTTGCATACTGTATAATGGCCACACATGATGCTCCATACTGTATAATGGCCCCAAATGATGCTGCGTACAGTGTACTGGCCCCACGTGATGCTCCATACAGTATAATGGGCTCACATGATGCTGCATACCGTATAATGGCCACACATGATGCTCCATATTGTATAATGGCCCCAAATGATGCTGCATATAGTGTACTGGCCCCACGTGATGCTCCATACTGTATAATGGCCACACATGATGCTCCATACTGTATAATGGCCATATTGTGCTCCATACTGTATAATAGCCCCACATGATGCTTCGTACTGTATAATGGCCACACATGATGCTGCGTACTGTATAATGGCCACACATGATGCTCCTTACTGTAAAATGGCTCCACATGATGCTCCATACTGTATAATGGCCACACAGTGCCCCATACTGTATAATGGCCACACATAATACTCCATACTGTATAATGGCCACATTATGCTCCGTACTGTATATTGGCCCCACATGATGCTGCGTACAGTATACTTGCCCCACGTGATGGTCCATACATTATAATGGGCTCACATAATGCTTTGTACAGTATAATGGCCCCACACGATGCTGGGTACAGTATAATGACCACACATGGTTACCCCCACCCCCATCATTGCCTTCTCCATCACTACACACACCTTTCACCGCGCAACCTCGCAGCAGCCGGCAGCTTCCACTCCCACGGCGCTAAATGGTGTCATCCAGCTGTGCCGCTGACTGCTCACGTCGCTGCAGCTGTGATATGCCACTGATAAAGACCTGCATAAAGACATTGAACACGCTGCTCCGCTCCGTATACCTTGCACACACGGCTCCGCTCCGTGCACCTCATACACACGACACGGCTCCTCTCCATACATCTAGTACACACACGGCACCACTCCGTACACCTCGTACACACACGGCTCCGCTCCATACACATTGCACACGCTGCTCCGCTCCGTATAACTTGTACACACATGGCTCTGCTCCACACACCTCATACACACGTGGCTCTGCTCTGTACACCTCGTACACACGTGGCTCAGCTCCGTACACCTTGTACACACGTGGCTCCGCTCCGTACACCTCGTACACACGTGGCTCTGCTCCATACCCATCGTACACAAACGACTCTGCTCCATACACCTTTCACCTGCTGCTCCGCTCCGTACACCTCGTACACATGCGGCTGTGCTCCGTACACCTCGCGCACACGGCTCCGTCCACCTCTTACACACACGACTCCGCTCCTTACACCTTTCACACACTGCTCCGCTCCGTACACCTCGTACACATGCGGCTGTGCTCCGTACACCTCATGCACACGGCTCCGTCCACCTCTTACACACATGGCTCCGCTCCATACACCTTTCACACGCTGCTCCGATACATACACCTCGTACACACACAGCTCTGCTACATCCACACTGTAAACACCTCCTGACCTTACACATACACACTTACCCTTGTCCGGCGCCATGGCAACCAGCAGAGTCCTGTACACGGAGGTCCTCCTCCCGATCATGTGACCCCCTGACTCCTCCTGATCATGTGACCCCCCTGACTCCTCCCATCCTGTGACCTCATCACAGGTCCTGTGCGCACAGAGCAGCCGATATGTGTTGTGCTGCTCTGTGGGTGCAGGGACTCAGGGAGCTGACCGGGTGATATACACACCTCCCAACCAGTGCGGGAAAACTAATGTCCCGCCCGGGATAACGGGGCTGTCAGTCAAAATCAGGACCGTCCCGCTGGATCCAGGACAGTTGGGAGGTATGCCTCCCCCACAATACCTCCATGGTCTCACATTCACCCCCCTAGTACCCTGTCCCCCCTCACTCACTTTCAGCCCCCACAATACCCCAACGGTCTCACAGTGACATACCTGAATTTAATAAATCTAATAAGTTCTATCCCCACTTACTGAGAAAGTTTGCACTGCAGGCAGGACCAGGAAGTAAGTGAAATGCAGGTGGGCACTAGGACCCAGCGTGTCTGAGCCAATCCCAGTGTGCACAGAGTGAAGAAAAGAAAAACTGCAGCTGGAAAAAGCTTCATCAAGGCGAAACCATTCACTGCAGGGGGGAGACTGCAGCCGGCCACTGTGCTAGCAGCGTGCAGACATCAGAAGGGAGCAGACATTATACTGCTCTGCTCCTATGCGGTGTTCTGCCTCGTCACAGAGGTGGCCCTGGCTCCTGGTGGGCCCCATCATGTGACAGGGCCCGGGGCGATGGCCCCCTCTGCCCCCCCAGTAGCTACGCCACTGCTATACTAGCTAGTCAATACACGTATTGTGTACAGATAGCCACCTACATTCCAAGGCTAGCATTTTTTTTGCTTATATCTTTACTTTTCCCGTAACGTCCCCTTTATTCATTGCAGTCTCGGGCACCTAAACACCAAGGGTCCCTTTCCACATTCTTTACCCTCTACTCTGGCTACAACAACCAAGGTAATATATGCCTGTCTTATTTATGTCACTCAAAAGTCATGGATTGCTACTTCATTGTGCTATGTCATGTTCTAGTTTATACCAACTATTACTGGTTGCCCTATCTCTGTTTTATGCATTTTTCTATGTTGGTAACCGTTATCATTTATGCTATCAGGTTCAATTTGCTACCTTGTATCCCTTTGTAAATTATGTATATAGTGTATATAGTATTTAGTGTCTTATTTTTTTGTTTTCTTATTCTCTCCAGTAACCCCATGACTAAGACCCTGGAGGGTCGAAACGTTGGGTTTTATATCAAGTATATCACTGCACTGCTTGTGGTTTATTTATCTGTTTGAGACAATATTTGGAAATAACATTGTGAAAACACGCTTGCAAACTGACAAACAAGAGAGTGTGCGGTGAATTTCTACTACTATTTATGGGGGCCACCTGGTCCGTTACGCCTGCATCTCGTACCTTAGACTAGAGTGCACACCATTTTCTCCTTATTGCAGAGGGATGCAGCAGTCTTGAAATTGCCAAACTTTTGAAGCATGATCACTGAACAATCAAGCGTTTCATGGCAAATAGCCAACAGGGTCGCAAGAAGCGTGTTGGGCAAAAAGGGCGCAAAATTACTGCCCATGAATTGAGGAAAATCAAGCGTGAAGCTGCCAAGATGCCATTTGCCACCAGTTTTGCCATATTTCAGAGCTGCAACGTTATTGGAGTATCAAAAAGCACAAGGTGTGCGATACTCAGGGACATGGCCAAGGTAACATAGTAACATAGTAACATAGTTAGTAAGGCCGAAAAAAGACATTTGTCCATCCAGTTCAGCCTATATTCCATCATAATAAATCTCCAGATCTACGTCCTTCTACAGAACCTAACAATTGTATGTTACAATATTGTTCTGCTCCAGGAAGACATCCAGGCCTCTCTTGAACCCCTCGACTGAGTTCGCCATCACCACCTCCTCAGGCAAGCAATTCCAGATTCTCACTGCCCTAACAGTAAAGAATCCTCTTCTATGTTGGTGGAAAAACCTTCTCTCCTCCAGACGCAAAGAATGCCTCCTTGTGCCCGTCACCTTCCTTGGTATAAACAGATCCTCAGCGAGATATTTGTATTGTCCCCTTATATACTTATGAATGGTTATTAGATCGCCCCTCAGTCATCTTTTTTCTAGACTAAATAATCCTAATTTCGCTAATCTATCTGGGTATTGTAGTTCTCCCATCCCCTTTATTAATTTTGTTGCCCTCCTTTGTACTCTCTCTAGTTCCATTATATCCTTCCTGAGCACCGGTGCCCAAAACTGGACACAGTACTCCATGTGCGGTCTAACTAGGGATTTGTACAGAGGCAGTATAATGCTCTCATCACGTGTATCCAGATCTCTTTTAATGCACCCCATGATCCTGTTTGCCTTGGCAGCTGCTGCCAGGCACTGGCTGCTCCAGGTAAGTCTATCATTAACTAGGATCCCCAAGTCCTTCTCCCTGTCAGATTTACCCAGTGGTTTCCCATTCAGTGTGTAATGGTGATATTGATTCCTTCTTCCCATGTGTATAACCTTACATTTATCATTGTTAAACCTCATCTGCCACCTTTCAGCCCAAGTTTCCAACTTATCCAGATCCATCTGTAGCAGAATACTATCTTCTCTTGTATTAACTGCTTTACATAGTTTTGTATCATCTGCAAATATCGATATTTTACTGTGTAAACCTTCTACCAGATCATTAATGAATATGTTGAAGAGAACAGGTCCCAATACCGACCCCTGCGGTACCCCACTGGTGACAGCGACCCAGTTAGAGACTATACCATTTATAACCACCCTCTGCTTTCTATCACTAAGCCAGTTACTAACCCATTTACACACATTTTCCCCCAGACCAAGCATTCTCATTTTGTGTACCAACCTCTTGTGCGGCACGGTATCAAACGCTTTGGAAAAATCGAGATATACCACGTCCAATGACTCACCGTGGTCCAGCCTATAGCTTACCTCTTCATAAAAACTGATTAGATTGGTTTGACAGGAGCGATTTCTCATAAACCCATGCTGATATGGAGTTAAACAGTTATTCTCATTGAGATAATCCAGAATAACATCCCTCAAAAACCCTTCAAATATTTTACCAACAATAGAGGTTAGACTTACTGGCCTATAATTTCCAGGTTCACTTTTAGAGCCCTTTTTGAATATTGGCACCACATTTGCTATGCGCCAGTCCTGCGGAACAGACCCCGTCACTATAGAGTCCCTAAAAATAAGAAATAATGGTTTATCTATTACATTACTTAGTTCTCTTAGTACTCGTGGATGTATGCCATCCGGACCCGGAGATTTATCTATTTTAATCTTATTTAGCCAGTTTCGCACCTCTTCTTGGGTTAGATTGGTGACCCTTAATATAGGGTTTTCATTGTTTCTTGGGATTTCACCTAGCATTTCATTTTCCACCGTGAATACCGTGGAGAAGAAGGTGTTTAATATGTTAGCTTTTTCCTCGTCATCTACAACCATTCTTTCCTCACTATTTTTTAAGGGGCCTACATTTTCAGTTTTTATTCTTTTACTATTGATATAGTTGAAGAACAGTTTGGAATTAGTTTTACTCTCCTTAGCAATGTGCTTCTCTGTTTCCTTTTTGGCAGCTTTAATTAGTTTTTTAGATAAAGAATTTTTCTCCCTATAGTTTTTTAGAGCTTCAATGGTGCCATCCTGCTTTAGTAGTGCAAATGCTTTCTTTTTACTGTTAATTGCCTGTCTTACTTCTTTGTTTAGCCACATTGGGTTTTTACTATTTCTAGTCCTTTTATTCCCACAAGGTATAAACCGCTTACAGTGCCTATTTAGGATGTTCTTAAACATTTTCCATTTATTATCTGTATTCTTATTTCTGAGGATATTGTCCCAGTCTACCAGATTAAGGGCATCTCTAAGCTGGTCAAACTTTGCCTTCCTAAAGTTCAGTGTTTTTGTGACTCCCTGACAAGTTCCCCTAGTGAAAGACAGGTGAAACTGTACAATATTGTGGTCGCTATTTCCTAGATGCCCGACCACCTGCAGATTTGTTATTCTGTCAGGTCTATTAGTTAGTATTAGGTCTAAAAGTGCTGCTCCTCTGGTTGGATTCTGCACCAATTGTGAAAGATAATGTTTCTTGGTTATTAGCAGAAACCTGTTGCCTTTATGGGTTTCACAGGTTTCTGTAAGGTAAGGAAGGCGGAAAAACGACCACCTTTGAACAAGAAACATAAGATAAAACCTCAAGACTGGGCCAAGAAATATCTTAAGGCTGTGTGCACACAGTGTTTTTTCGCGGTTTTACTCGATAAGAACGCTATAAAACCGCAAAAAAACGCATACAATAAGCATCCCATCATTTAGAATGAATTCCGCATGTTTTGTGCACATGATGGGTTTTTTTCCGCGAAAAAAAACGCATCGCCGTAAAAACCACAGCATGTTCATTAATTTTGCGGGTTTTTTTGCGGATTTCCCACTACAAAATGCATTGGGAAATGTCTGGAAAAAAACGCGGCAAAAACGCTTGCAGATTTCTTGCGGATTTCTTGCAGAAAATTTCATTTTTTTCTCAGGAATTTTCTGCGAGAAATCCTGAACGTGTGCACATAGCCTAAGACTGACTTTTCAAAGGTTTTATGGACTGATGAAATGAGAGTGACTCTTGATGGGCCAGAGGCTGGATCAGTAAAGGGCAGAGAGCTCCACTCTGACTCAGATGCCAGCAAGGTGGAGGTAGGGTACTGGTATGGGCTGGTATCATCAAAGATGAACTTGTGGGTCCTTTTTGGGTTGAGGATGGAGTGAAGATCATCTCCCAGACCTACTGCCAGTTTCTGGAAGACAACTTCTTCAAGCAGTGGTACAGGAAGAAGTCGGTATCGTTCAAGAAAAACATGATTTTCATGCAGGACAATGCTCCATCACATTCCTCCAGCTACTCCACAGCGTAGCTGGCCAGTAAAGGTCTCAAAGAAGAAAAAAAATGACATGGCCCCCTTGTTCACCTGATCTGAACCCCATAGAGAACCTGTGGTCCCTCATAAAATGTGAGATCTACAGGGAGGGAAAACAGTCCACCTCTCAGAACAGTGTCTGGGAGGCTGTGGTGGCTGCTGCACGCAATGTTGATCGTAAACAGATCAAGCAACTGACAGAATCTATGGATGGAAGGCTGTTGAGTGCCATAAAGAAAGGTGGCTATATTGGTCACTAATTTTTGGGGGATTTTGTTTTTGCATGTCAGAAATGTTTATTTCTAAATTTTGTGTAGTTATATTGGTTTACCTGGTGAAAATAAACAAGTGAGATGTTTAATATATTTGGTTTTTATTAAGTTGTCTAATAATTCTGCACAGTAATAGTTACCTACACAAACAGATATCCTCCAAAGATAGCCAAATCTAAAAAAAAACACTCCAACTTCCAAAAATATTAAGCTTTGATATTTGAGTCTTTTGGGTTGTTTGAGAACATAGTTTATGATCAATAATAAAAATAATCCGCTAAAATACAACTTGTCTAATAATTCTGCACGCAGTGTATACTAGATGGTGGCCCGATTCTAACGCATCGGTTATTCTAGATCTAGAATATGTATTTATGTATGTATATAGCAGCCATATAGTATATAGCACAGGCCACGTAGTATATAGGAGCCATGTAGTATATAGCAGACAAATACTACATGGCCTGTGCTATATACTATGTGGCTGCTATATACATACATATTGTAGAATACCCGATGCGTTAATACAGGCCACGCAATATATAACAGTGGCCATGCAGTATATAACACAGCCACGTACTATATAACACAGCCCATGCAGTATATAGCAGCCACGCAGTATATAACACAGGCAACGTAGTATATAACACAGGCCACGCAGTATATTTCACTGGCCACGTAATATATAGCACAGCCCATGCAGTATATAGCAGCCAAATAGTATATAACACTGCCCACGCAGTATATAACAGCCACGTAGTATATAACACTGCCCACGCAGTATATAGCAGCCACGTAGTATATAACTCTGTCCACACAGTATATAACAGAGGCCACGTAATATATAGCACAGCCCACGTAGTATATAGCACAGCCCACGGAGTAAATCACACAGCCCACATAGTATATAACACTGCCTATGTAGTATATAGCAGCCACGCGGTATCTAACACAGCCCACGTAGTATACAGCAGTGTTGGCACCATATCCCTGTTAAAAAAATGATTAAAATAAAAAATAGTTATATACTCACCGCCTGGGATCCACCGAAGCTCCGGCGATACGCGAGCGGCTGCCGCCATCTTCCGTTCCCAGGATGCCTCGTGAAACCGCTAACTCATCTGGGTAATTTCGCAATGCATCGCCGGGAACAGAATATGGCGGTAGGCGCGATCGGCTTGGCGGACTAGGGAGGGTGAGAATAGCAGGTTTTTTGCATTTTTATTATTTTTAACATTACATTTTTTTTTACTATTGATGCCGCATAGGCAGCATCAATAGTAAAAAGTTGGGGACACACAGGGTTAATAGTAGCGGTTACGGAATGCGTTACCTGCGGCATAACGTGGTCCGTTACTGCCGGCATTAACCCTGTGTGAGCGGTGACTGGAGGGGAGTATGCGGGCGCCGGGCACTGACTGCGGGGAGTAAGGAGCGGCCATTTTCTTCCGGACTGTGCCCGTCGCTGTTTTGCTGCGACCAATCAGTGGCTTGAATTTCCATGACAGACAGAGGTCGCGACCAGTGAATATTTGTGACAGACAGACAGAGGGACAGACAGAAGGACAGACGGAATGACGGATGTGACCCTTAGACAATTATATAGTAGATATATTCATACATTTTTAACTTTTGGCTAAATAGAACATTTGTTTTTAACTGTATGAAGCTGTTTATGTGGAACAGATAGCATAGGTAAACAGTTTGGCGGTTTATTTGCTCATAATCTTATCTAATATATAAAGCTGTGTGTGTGTGTGTGTGTGTGTGTGTGTGTGTGTGTCCGGGATTGGCATCTGCACCGTCGCAGCTACAGCCACAAAATTTTGCAGTCACACGTCTGGACCCTGCAGTCACACGTCTGGACCCTGAGAGCGTCATAGGCTATGTTGTGAGGTGAAATTTTTACCCCGCGCGTTCCAATTCACCAAGCAATTTTGCCCCTATCTACATAATGGGGAAAAGTTGAAAGGAAAAGTGTTGGAGGCAAATTGACAGCCAGGAGGAGATGCCATACAGGTATCTATAATATAAGGCTGGGAGCGTCACTCTGTCCTTTATAGACTGCGCAAGCGCAAGCGCCGGCGCAGTCTGGACCCCAAAGAGTGACGCTCCCAGGAGATCGCGGTATGCGTAAGCACTGAACGCACACCGCGATCTCCAACGGAGAGACAGGGACGTGGCAGGAGGGTGA
Organism: Ranitomeya imitator; assembly: GCF_032444005.1. NCBI lineage: Eukaryota > Metazoa > Chordata > Amphibia > Anura > Dendrobatidae > Ranitomeya > Ranitomeya imitator. Next base: position 291,135,853 of record NC_091284.1, read on the forward strand.
GTATGAGCTATATTCACCTGTCTGTCCCGTTCCAGCGCTGCATGCTGGGTCCTCTGCCTGTGACGTTCACAGTTCAGAGGGCGCGATGACGCGCTTAATGCGTGCCGCCGCCCTCTGACTGAACAGTCACAGCCAGAGGACCCGGAACACGGAGCGGCGCGCAGCGCTGGAACGGGACAGACAGGTGAATATAGCAAGTGTCGGGGGCCTGAGCTAGCGGCGATACCGGCACCTGACCCCCACAGTGCGCCGGTGTCCCCGCCTGCTCAGGCCCCCCACCACTCAGCGCCCAGCGACGATAGGTGAGTATGTTATTTTTTTTTTATATATATATATCGCAGCAGCATACGGGGCATATAATACAATGGAGCATCTTATGGGGGTCATAAACCTTTATGGAGCAGCATACGGGGCATATACTATGGAGCATCTTATGGGGGCCATAAACCTTTATGGAGCAGTGTACGGGACATATACTATGGAGCATCTTATGGGGGCCATAAACCTTTATGGAGCAGTGTACGGAGCATATACTATGGAGTATCTTATGGGGGCCATAAACCTTTATGGAGCAGTGTACGGGACATATACTATGGAGCATCTTATGGGGGCCATAAACCTTTATGGAGCAGTGTACGGAGCATATACTATGGAGCATCTTATGGGGGCCATAAACCATAATGGAGCAGCATATGAGGCATATACTATGGAGCATCTTATGGGGCCATCAACCTTTATGGAGCAGCGTATGGGGTATATGGATGGGAGCAGCAAATTACAGAACGGTGGCGCAGGATGGGAGCAACACATGACAGAACGGGGGTGCAGGATGGGAACAGCACATGACAGAATAGGGCAGCACATGACAGAACGGGGGTGCAGGATGGAAGCAGCACATGACAGGATGGGGGCGCAGGATGGGAGCAGCAAATGGCAGAATGGAGGCGCAGGATGGGTGCAACACATGTCAGAATGGAGGCGCAGGATGGGTGCAGCACATGTGAGAATGGAGGCGGAGGATGGGTGCAGCACATGTCAGAATGGAGGCGCAGGATGGGTGCAGCACATGTGAGAATGGGTGCGCAGGATGGGAGCAGCACATGTCATAATGGGGGCGCAGGATGGGTGCAGCACATGACAGGATGGGGGCGCAGGATGGAGCAGCTCATGACAGGATGGGGATGCAGGATGGAGCAGCACATGACAGGATGGAGACCATATACCAATATAAATGCTCGACACCCGGGCATAGAACGGGTTCAATAGCTAGTATACTATATACAGGGGAGATGATATGCAGCTATATATTATATACAGGAGGAGATGACATACAGGTATACACTATACACAGGGGAGATGACTTACAGGTATATCTAATATATAAAGCTGAATGTGTGTGTGTGTATGTCCGGGATTGGCATCTGCACCGTCGGAGCTACAGCCACAAAAGTTTGCACAGTCACACGTCTGGACCCCGAGAGCGTCATAGGCTATGTTGTGACGCGAAAATTTTACCCTGCGCGTTCCAATTCACCAAACAATTTTGCCCCTATCTACATAATGGGTACTGTTGTGAATTCTGTTGTCGGGCTCCCTCCTGTGGTCATGAATGGTACTTCGGCTGGTTCTGTCCATGGACTTCCTCTGGTGGCTGTGGGTGTTTCTGAGTTTCCTTCCACAGGTGACGAGGCTAAGTCGTTAGTGGGCTGCTCTATTTAACTCCACTTAGATCTTTGCCCCATTGTCAATGTTGTACTATTGGTCTAGTTCGCTCCTGGATCGTTCTGGTTACCTGTTTATTCCAGCAGAAGCTAAGTTCCTCTTTGCTATTTTCTTGTTTGCTATTTTTTTCTGTCCAGCTTGCTATTGTGAATATTGCCTTGCTTGCTGGAAGCTCTGGGACGCAGAGGGGCGCCTCCGCACCGTGAGTCGGTGCGGAAGGTTTTTTTTTCCCTGCACTCTCTGCGTGGCTTTTTGTAGGTTTTTGTGCTGACCGCAAAGTTGCCTTTCCTATCCTCTGTCTGTTCAGTAAGTCGGGCCTCTCTTTGCTATATCTATTTCATCTCTGTGTTTGTGATTTCATCTTACTCACAGTCAATATATGTGGGGGCTGCCTTTTCCTTTGGGAAATTTCTCTGAGGCAAGGTAGGCTTTATTTTCCTCTTTAGGGCTAGCTAGTTTCTTAGGCTGTGTCGAGTTGCATAGGGAGCGTTAGGAGCAATCCACGGCTATTTCTAGTGTGGATTAGGAATTGCGGTCAGCAGAGTTTCCACTTCCCAGAGCTTGTCCTGTATTTTTGTAGCTATCAGGTCTTTCCGGGTGCTCTTGACCATCAGGTCCATTCTTGTCCTAACCACCAGGTCATAACAGGGTACAAAGTGAAAGGAAAAGTGTTGGAGGCAAATTGACAGCTAGCAGATGTGAACAAAGGGGACTTAAAGAGTGAGAGCGATGGTGCCAAAGAGTAATATACCGTACAGTTGCTAAGGTGGGGCCCCGACATGTGATACCACACACGGGGATATGAACACACACAAAATGCGCCACACACTACCATGTGCTTGAACACATATACCACCCTCAGCACACATTTCACCAGACATACACCAACCTCGCCACATAAAAGTCGAAACACAAAAGTCACCGCTCAAAACTCGCCACGCGCAAAACACGCCACGTGCAAAACTAGGCTCACACAAAACTCGCCACACGTGCAAAACTCACCTCATGCAAAACTCGCCACACGCAGAAAAATTGCCACATGCACAAAAGTTGCAACACATGCAAAAGTTTCCTCACACAAAACTTGCACATACTCAAAACGCACCACACATAAAGCTTGCCACACGCAAAACTCGCCATGCGCAAAACTTGCTGCACATAACTTGCTACACTAACCTGTCACATGCAACTCGACACAAAAGTCGCTACATGCAACTCAACATACACAACTTGACACATGAAACTCGCCCTAAAACACACACAAGTCTGGTATTATCCTTCAAAAATAAAAATCTGATTAACCCCTTTACCCCCAAGGGTGGTTTGCACGTTATGGACCAGGCCAATTTTTACAATTCTGACAACTGTCCCTTTATGAGGTTATAACTCTGGAACGCTTCAACGGATCCCGGTGATTCTGACAAAGTTTTTTGTGACGTATTGTACTTCATGATAGTGGTCAAATTTCTTTGATATTACCTGCGTTTATTTGTGAAAAAAACGGAAATTTAGCGAAAATTTTGAAAATTTTGCAATTTTCCAACTTTGAATTTTTATGCAATTAAATCACAGAGATATGTCACACAAAATACTTACTAAGTAACATTTCCCACATGTCTACTTTACATAAGCACAATTTTGGAACCAAATTTTCTTTTGTTAGGGAGTTAAGGGTTAAAAGTTGACCAGCAATTTCTCATTTTTCCAACACCATTTTAATTTAGGGACCACATCTCATTTGAAGTCATTTTGAGGGGTCTATATGATAGAAAATACCCAAGTGTGACACCATTCTAAAAACTGCACCCCTCAAGGTGCTCAAAATCACATTCAAGAAGTTTATTAACCTTTCAGGTGTTTCACAGGAATTTTTGGAATGTTTAAATAAAAATGAACATTTAACTTTTTTTCACAAAAAAATTAATTCAGCTCCAATTTGTTTTATTTTACCAAGGGTAACAGGAGAAAATAGACTGCAAACGTTGTTGTACAATTTGTCCTGAGTACACCGATACCACATATGTGGAGCTAAACCACTGTTTGGGCGCATGACAGAGCTCGGAAGCGAAGGAGCGCCATTTGACTTTTCAATGCAAAATTAACTGGAATTGAGATGGGACGCCATGTTGCCTTTGGAGAGCCACTGATGTGCGTAAACATTGAAACCCCCCACAAGTGACACCATTTTGGAAATTAGACCCCCTAAGGAACTTATCTAGAGGTGTGGTGAGCACTTTGACCCACCAAGTGCTTCACAGAAGTTTATAATGCAGAACCGTAAAAATAAAAAATCATTTTTTTTTTCACAAAAATTATTTCCCCCCCCAATTTTTTATTTTCCCAATGGTAAGAGAAGAAATTGGACCACAAAAGTTGTTGTCCAATTTGTCCTGAGTGCGCTGATACCCCATATGTGGGAGTAAACCACTGTTTGGGCGCATGGGAGAGCTCGGAATGGAAGGAGCGCCGTTTGACTTTTCAATGCAAAATTGACAGGAATTGAGATGGGATGCCATGTTGCGTTTGGAGAGCCACTAATGTGCCTAAACATTGAAACCCCCCACAAGTGACACCATTTTGGAAAGTAGACCCCCTAAGGAACTTATCTAGAGGTGTGGTGAGCACTTTGACCTACCAAGGGCTTCACAGAAGTTTATAATGCAGAGCCATAAAAATGAAACAAACATTTTTTCCCACAAAAATTTATTTTTTAGTCCCCAGTTTTGTATTTTTCCGAGGGTAACAGGAGAAATTGGACCCCAAAAGTTGTTGTCCAATTTCTCCTGAGTGCGCTGATACCCTATATGTGGGGGGGAACCACCGTTTGGGCGCATGGGAGGGCTCGGAAGGGAAGGAGCGTCATTTGGAATGCAGACTAAAGGTACCTTCACACATAACGATATTGTTAACGATATTGTTGCTATTTGTGACGTAGCAACGATATCGTTAATGAAATCGTTATGTGTGACAGTGACCAACGATCAGGCCCCTGCTGGGAGATCGTTGGTCGCTGAATAAAGTCCAGAACTTTATTTCGTCGCTGGACTCCTGCTGACATCGCTGGATCGGCGTGTGTGACACCGATCCAGCGATGTCTTCACTGGTAACCAGGGTAAACATCGGGTAACTAAGCGCAGGGCCGCGCTTAGTAACCCGATGTTTACCCTGGTTACCATGCTAAAAGTAAAAAAAAACAAACACTACATGCTTACCTACAGCCGTCTGTCCTCCAGCGCTGCGCTCTGCTTCTCTGCTCTCCTCCTGTACTGGATGTGAGCCGGAAAGCAGAGCGGTGACGTCACCGCTCTGCTTTCCAGCTCACAGACAGTACAGGAGGAGAGCAGAGAAGCAGAGCGCAGCGCTGGAGGACAGACGGCTGTAGGTAAGTATGTAGTGTTTGTTTTTTTTACTTTTAGCATGGTAACCAGGGTAAACATCGGGTTACTAAGCGCGGCCCTGCGCTTAGTTACCCGATGTTTACCCTGGTTACCGGCATCGTTGGTCGCTGGAGAGCGGTCTGTGTGACAGCTCTCCAGCGACCAAACAGCGACGCTGCAGCGATCCGGATCGTTGTCGGTATCGCTGCAGCGTCGCTTAATGTGAAGGGGCCTTTAGATGGAATGGTCTGCAGGCATCACATTGCGTTTGCAGAACCCCTAATGTACCTAAACAGTAGAAACCCCCCACAAGTGACCCCATACTGGAAACTAGACCCCCCAAGGAACTTATCTAAATGTGTTGTGAGAACTTTGAGCCCCAAGTGTTTCACTACAGTTTATAATGCAGACCCGTGAAAATAAAAAATCTTTTTTTTTTTTTCTCCCACAAAAATTATTTTTTAGCCCCCAGTTTTGTATTTACCCAAGGGTAACAGGAGAAATTGGGCCCCAAAAGTTGTTGTCCAATTTGTCCTGAGTACGCTGATCCCCCATATGTTGGGGTAAACTCCTGTTTGGGCACATGGGAGAGCTCGGAAGGCAAAGAGCACTGTTTTACTTTTTAAACGCAGAATTGGCTGGAATTGAGATCGGACGCCATATCGCGTTTAAAGAGTCCCTGATGTGCCTAAATAGTGGAACCCCCCAATTATAACTGAAACCCTAATCCAAACACACCCCTAACCCTAATCCCAAAGGTAACCCTAACCACACGTCTATTCCAGACACACCCCTAACCCCAACCCTATTCCCAACCGTAAATGTAATCCAAACCCTAACCCTAACTCTAGCCCTAGCCCCAACCCTAACTGTAACCCTAGCCCTAACCCTAACCCTAGTATTAGCCCTAATAAAAAAATGGAAATAAATATATTTTTTTAATTTTTTAATGTTTCCCTAACTAAGGGGGTGATGAAGGGGGGTTTGATTTACTTTTATAGCGGGTTTTTTAGCGGATTTTTATGATTGGCAGCCGTCACACACTGAAAGACGCTTTTTATTGCAAAAAATATTTTTTGCATTACCACATTTTGAGAGCTATAACTTTTCCATATTTGAGTCCACAGAGTCATGAGAGGTCTTGTTTTTTGTGGGACGAGTTGAAGTTTTTATTGGTAACATTTTCGGGCATGTGACATTTTTTGAACGCTTTTTATTCTGATTTTTGTGAAGCAGAATGACCAAAAACCAGCTATTCGTGAATTTTTTTGGGAGGAGGCGTTTATACCGTTCCGCGTTTAGTAAAATTGATATAACAGTTTTATTCTTCGGGTCAGTACGATTACAGCAATACCTCATTTATATCATTTTTTTATGTTTTGGCGCTTTTATACAATAAAAACTATTTTATAGAAAAAATAATTATTTTTGCATCGCTTTATTCTGAGGACTATAACTTTTTTATTTTTTTGCTGATGATGCTGTATTGTGGCTCGTTTTTTGCGGGACAAGATGACGCTTTTAGCGGTACAATGCTTATTTATATCTGTCTTTTTGATCGGGTGTTATTCCACTTTTTGTTCCGTGGTATGATAATAAAGCGTTGTTTTGTGCCTCGTTTTTTTTTTTTGTTACGGTGTTCACTGAAGGGGTTAACTAGTGGGACAGTTTTATAAGTTGGGTCGTTACGGACGCGGCGATACTAAATATGTGTACTTTTGTTTGTTTTTTATTTAGATAAAGAAATGTATTTATGGGAATAATATATTTTTTTTTCTTTATTTAGGATTTTTTTTTTTTACACATGTGGAAATTTTTTTTTTTTACTTTTTTACTTTGTCCCAGGGGGACATCACAGATCGCAGATCTGACAGTTTGCACAGCACTCTGTCAGATCACTGATCTGTCTGAGAGCACTGCAGGCTTACCAAGCGCCTGCTCTGAGCAGGCACTTGGTAAGCCACCTCCCTCCCTGTAGGACCCGGATGCCGCGGCCATCTTGGACCTGGGCCTGCTACAGGGAGGGAGGTAAGAAGACCCTCGCAGCAATGCGATCACATCGCATTGCTGCGGGGGTCTCAGGGAAGAACGCAGGGAGCCCCCTCCCTGCGAGATGCTTCCCTGCACCGCCGTCACACCGCGATCATGTTTGATCGCGGTGTGCCGGAGGTTAATATGCCGGGGGCGGTCCGTGACCGCTCCTGGCACATAGCGCCAGATGTCAGCTGCGATAGGCAGCTGACACCCGGCTGTACTATTCCGTCCATGGGAATTTAGGCCCACCCCACATGGACGGAATAGTACGTCCAATGACAGAAAGAGGTTAATAAGCAGATAAACTAGAAGAGCAACAACTGTACCATATAGGAAATACGGCACCTGTCAGTTACATGACCTGTCTATTTTGTGTGTGTGTGAGCTAATATATACTGCCAGGGGGGAGGGCTTCCTGTTGCCTGGGGACTTATCAGGCTGCCAATTTAGCTTACAAATACTGAGGTAAAAATACTGAGCAAATAACGTGTGAACGAGGTCTAATACAGGAGGAGATGACACACAGATATATACTATATACAGGAGGAGATGACACAGGTATATACTATATACAGGAGGAGATGACATACTTATGTACTATATACAGGGGAGATGACACAGGTATATACTATATACAGAAGGAGATGACACATATATACTATATACAGGGGAGATGACACAGGTATATACTATATACAGGAGGAGATGACATACAGGTACAGTTAAGTCCATATATATTTGGACAGAGACAACATTTTTCTAATTTTGGTTATAGACATTACCACAATGAATTTTAAACAAAACAATTCAGATGCAGTTGAAGTTCAGACTTTCAGCTTTCATTTGAGGGTAGCCACATTAAAATTGGATGAAGGGTTTAGGAGTTTCAGCTCCTTAACATGTGCCACCCTGTTTTTAAAGGGACCAAAAGTAATTGGACAATTGACTCAAAGGCTATTTTATGGACAGGTGTGGGCAATCCCTTCGTTATGTAATTCTCAATTAAGCAGATAAAAGGCCTGGAGTTGATTTGAGGTGTGGTGCTTGCATTTGGAATGTTTTGCTGTGAAGTAAAGATGCGGTCAAAGGAGCTCTCCATACAGGTGAAACAAGCCATCCTTAAGCTGCGAAAACAGAAAAAACCCATCCGAGAAATTGGTACAATATTAGGAGTGGCAAAATCTACAATTTAGTACATCCTGAGAAAGCAAGAAAGCACTGGTGAACTCATCAATGCAAAATGACCTGGGCGCCCACGGAAGACAACAGTGGTGGATGATCGCAGAATAATCTCCATGGTGAAGAGAAACCCCTTCAAAACAGCCAACCAAGTGAACAACACTCTCCAGGAGGTAGGCATATCAATATCCAAATCTACCAAAAAGAGAAGACTGCATGAAAGCAAATACAGAGGGTTCACTGCATGGTTCAAGCCACTCATAAGCATCAAGAATAAAATGGCTAGACTGGACTTTGCTAAAAAACATCTAAAAAAGCCAGCTCAGTTCTGGAAGAACATTCTTTGGACAGATGAAACTAAGATCAACCTCTACCAGAATGATGGAAAGAGAAAAGTATGGTGAAGGCGTGGTACAGCTTATGATCCAAAGCATACCACATCATCTGTAAAACACGGCGGAGGCAGTGTGATGGCTTGGGCATGCATGGCTGCCAGTGGCACTGGGTCACTAGTGTTTATTGATGATGTGGCACAGGACAGAAGGAGCCGAATGAATTCTGAGGTATTCAGAGACATACTGTGTGCTCAGATCCAGCCAAATGCAGCCAAACTGATTATTGGTCGTTTCATTCTACAGATGGACAATGACCCGAAACATAAAGCCAAAGCAACCCAGGAGTTTATTAAAGCAAAGAAGTGAAATATTCTTGAATGGCCAAGTCAGTCACCTGATCTCAACCCAATTGAGCATGCATTTCACTTGTTAAAGACTAAACTTCAGACAGAAAGGCCCACAAACAAACAGCAACTGAAAACCACCGCAGTGAAGGCCTGGCAGAGCATCAAAAAGGAGGAAACACAGCGTCTCGTGATGTCCATGAGTTCAAGACTTCAGGCAGTCATTGCCAACAAAGGGTTTTCAACCAAGTACTAGACATGAACATTTTATTTAAAATTATTTAATCTGTCCAATTACTTTTGGTCCCTTTAAAAACAGGGTGGCACATGTTAAGGAGCGGAAACTCCTAAACCCTTCATCCAATTTTAATGTGGATACCCTCAAATGAAAGCTGAAAGTCTGAACTTCAACTGCATCTGAATTGTTTTGTTTAAAATTCATTGTGGTAATGTCTGTAACCAAAATTAGAAAAATGTTGTCTCTGTCCAAATATATATGGACTTAACTGTATATACTATATACAGGAGGAGATGACACACACTTATATACTATATACAGGGGAGATGACACACGGGTATATACTATATACAGGGGAGATGACATACAGGTACATACTATATACAGGAGATGACATACAGGTATATACAATATACAGGAGGAGATGACATACAGCAGGTACAGTCATGGCCAAAAGTATTGACACCCCTGCAATTCTGTCAGATAATACTCATTTTCTTCCTGAAAATGATTGCAAACACAAGTTATTTGGTATTATTATCTTGATTTAATTTGTCTTAAATGAAAAAACACAAAAGAGAATGAAGCAAAAAGCAAAACATTGATCATTTCACACAAAACTCCAAAAATGGGCCACACAAAATTATTGGCACCCTCAGCCTAATACTTGGCTGCACAACCTTTAGCCAAAATAACTGCGACCAACCGCTTCCGGTAACCATCAATGAGTTTCTTGCAATGTTCTGCTGGAATTTTAGACCATTCTTCTTTGGCAAACTACTCCAGGTCCCTGATATTTGAAGGGTGCCTTCTCCAAACTGCCATTTTTAGATCTCTCCACAGGTGTTCTATGGGATTCAGGTCTGGACTCATTGCTGGCCACCTTTCAAGTCTCCAGTGCTTTCTCTCAAACCACTTTCTAGTGCTTTTTGACGTGTGTTTTGGGTCATTGTCCTGCTGGAAGACCCATGACCTCTGCGGGAGCCCCAGCTTTCTCACACTGGGCCCTACATTATGCTGCAAAATTTGTTGGTAGTCTTCAGACTTCATAATGCCATGCACACGGTCAAGCAGTCCAGTGCCAGAGGCAGCAAAGCAACCCCAAAACATCAGGGAACCTCCCCCATGTTTGACTGTAGGGACCGTGTTCTTTTCTTTGAATGCCTCTTTTTTTCTCCTGTAAACTCTATGTTGATGCCTTTGCCCAAAGAGCTCTACTTTTGTCTCATCTGACCAGAGAACATTCTTCCAAACATGTTAGGCTTTTTCAGGTAAGTTTTGGCAAACTCCAGCCTGGCTTTTTTATGTCTTGGGGTAAGAAGTGGGGTCTTCCTGGGTCTCCTACCATATAGTCCCTTTTCATTCAGACGCCGACGGATAGTACGGGTTGACACTTTATACCCTCGGACTGCCGGGCAGCTTGAACTTGTTTGGATGTTAGTCGAGGTTATTTATCCAACATCCGCACAATCTTGCGTTGAAATCTCTTGTCAATTTTTCTTTTCCGTCCACATCTAGGGAGGTTAGCCACAGTACCATGGGCTTTAAACTTCTTGATGACACTGCGCACGGTAGATACAGGAACATTCAGGTCTTTGGAGATGAACTTGTAGCCTTGAGATTGCTCATGCTTCCTCACAATTTAGTTTCTCAAGTCCTCAGACAGTTCTTTAGTCTTCTTTCTTTTCTCCATGCTCAATGTGGTACACACAAGGACACAGGACAGCGGTTGAGTCAACTTTAATCCATGTCAACTAGCTGCAAGTGTGATTTAGTTATTGCCAACACCTGTTAGGTGCCACAGGTAAGTTACAGGTGCTGTTAATTACACAAATTACACAAATTAGAGAAGCATCACATGATTTTTCGAACAGTGCAAATACTTTTGTCCACCCCCTTTTTTATGTTTGGTGTGGAATTATATCCAATTTGGCTTTAGGACAATTATTTTTGTGTTTTTTCATTTAAGATAAATTAAATGAAGATAATAATAACAAATAATTTCTGTTTGCAATCATTTTCAGGAAGAAAATGAGTATTATCTGACAGAATTGCAGGGGTGTCAATACTTTTGGCCATGACTGTATATACTATTTACAGGGGAGATGACATACAGGTATATACTATATACAGGAGATGACATACAGGTGTATACTATACATATATAAGGGAGATGACAAACATGTATATACTGAGGTGAAAATGAGGGGTGTGAGGTGAAAATGAAAAGGTGTGAGTGCAAAATGAGAGGAGTGAGGGAAAATAGTGGCGTGATCGGAAAATGACAGATGTGAGGTCGAAATGACAAGTGTTAGGGGGGAATGAGAGGAGTGAGGGGGGAAATTAGAGGTGTAAGGGAGAAAATCAGAGATGTGGGGGGGAAAATGAGGCGTGATGGGAAAATAAGATAAGTGAAGTGCTATAACTAACCACAGATATTTACTATGCCCAGGCAACTTCGGGCTCTTCAGCTAGTATATGATAAATATCTATCATCATTTGAAACATTTCCAGAATGCCAGTTAAACAATATATATGGCTAACAATGTTCAGATACACTAAAACAATAGGGCATACATCATTACTAAGCAAGGACTGTAGCGGACTTTGGTGTACAAGGTGTTAATAGGGTGTGAAAGTGTGTTGGGCGAACTTATATCTTGTGAGTGTCAGGATGGGATGGTAACCCTGAGGAAAAAGGACGCGATCCTTCCAAATGCGTCGGTTGACTTTTTTGGCCCCAGCGAGGCTCCTTAGCCTGGTGACATCACACGCTGCAGTGATTACTAGCGGCCATCTTTTTTTCCCCGAGCATCCAGCGATGACGCCGGCCGGGGCACTTCTGGCTCTGCACGGCATCGTGCACTCTCTGAACACACACCGGAGTGTCAAATACTATCACCCGCCTACCACCCGCACTCTTGGAAGAAGCTGCAAGAACCGGACACCTGGGAAATGCTAACTAGGTAAGAACCTGGCCTTGCTTATGATATCCTGCTAGCAGACTTAGGACAGATGAACAGTGGAATTAAGTGCACGCAGCTCATGCAAGTATATTAGAAACGACAACAGCAATATTCAATGGGAATATCACCCACACTTACCAGATTGACCATGCCTGATATTTACAGTCTCTATTAGGTGTTCTATTGTGCTATAAGGAAGTAGCATTATTAAGACATTTAATTAAGTGTGTCTTTTTGGGTTAATAACTGTTTTACTATTGGCCATTAACTGTAGTGCGATATCCACATTCTTTGTTCACAATAACAGTAATTTTGACCAGAGTTGCCCAAACTTTGACATGCCACTGTAGGTTTAAGAAGCCTAGTATGTCTGTCTCTGAAATACTTTAATGTTTCCAAGAAAACATCATTTGAAAGACCTAAGAATGGCTGGTGACCAGGAGAAAAGACAAGACTAGTCCAGTGCTGGCCCCGTCTTCTCCCCACATTGCTCTATTTGATTGACAGGTCTCTCTGCGTCTTGTCTGTCCCTATTCGGCACTCCAAGCTATGTTTTTTCTGAGCTTTTCAAAGAAAAACATACCAGTCTGTATTGTTGCAGAAAGCTTAGGATTCATAGGTGCAGCAAGCTTAGGACTCATAAGTGCAGCAAGCTTAGGACTAGTGATGAGCAAATTTGTTCGAAAAACGATCGCCAAACATAAAATCAGCACGAATATGGCACATTCGTATTCATTATCGGAAACACGAGCTAAATTTTATAAAATCGGGAAAAAAAATGAAACATTTGTTAAAGAGTGCGGGAAAATATTTGCATTGCCACTAAAGTATTTTGAGCACTTTGGCTACGATAATGGTGGTGTATGATGAGCGTGGGGCACGTGTTTGATGAGGGTAGGGGGTTGGCAGAGCTCAGAGGAGTGGCGTGTTTGTACACTTTCCTTTTTTTTTCTTCTAACTTTGTGTGAACATTGCGGCTAGCCAATTAGGGTGATGGAAACATCCACAACAGTTGTGTCATTGGCTGCTGAAATCACATGTCCCTCTCTATATAAAGAGCAGACATCTTGTTTCAGCATCATTTTGACAATGTAACAGCGCAGAGAGGCTGCTCCTGATGCTGATACTGTTTACTGATAGATTTATGCTAGTTAGCTAGGTAATTGTTGCTTAGTCAGGTAGTTTTGATAGCTAGTGTCCTTTTTGGCTGTGAAATCGATCTTCCAGCAGAATTTTTTTCTGCCATTACTGAGGTCCACAAAGACAGCAGGGCACATTATATACAAGTGTGTTGCGCACTGCTTCTATTGTACTCCATGCACAAGTAAATCTAATTTTTTCATTTGCTAAATGTGATACAGCATGCCAAATCCCACCTTGTCATTTAGTGGTGTGGTGACATTGTTCTGTGATGTGAGCTTTTAGACAGGAAAAAAATCCTTTTTTGGTAGTTGCTACCATGATTCACTGTGCTACATCTCACCTTGTTATTTAGTGGTGGCGAAATTATGTCTGCATAACTCATGCAGATAAAAAAAAATATTTCTGTTGCTAAATATGATACAGCCTGCCATGTCCCATGTTGTAAATTTGCGATGGTGAAAAGGTTCTGTTAAGAGCTCTTGTACAGTAAATCTTTTTTAGAGGGGCAGATGCTAATGTGATTCAGCACACCATCTATCACCTTGTCATTTAATGGTGGTGAAATTGAACTGTCTGCATAGCTCACTCAAATTAAAACGAAAAACTTCTGTTGCTAAATGTAATATATCCCACGTTGTAGTTTTGTGGTGGTGAAATTAAGGCTACATTCACATTAGTGTTGCGCGCCGCTGCGTCGGCGACGCAACACACGATGCACAAAAAAACGCGCGCAAAAACGCTGGGATTCAAGCTTGAGGAGGCTAATTTGCATATTCCAGGTGCCTTCTGGGAAAAGCGAAGTCTCCCTAAGCTAGAAGATCGTTGGGTACAGCCGGGACCAGCTGCTTGGAAAGCATCGCCAAACCAGGGATTCAAGCTTGAGGAGGCTAATTTGCATATTCCAGGTGCCTTCTGGGAAAAGCGAAGTCTCCCTAAGCTAGAAGATCGTTGGGTACAGCCGGGACCAGCTGCTTGGAAAGCATCGCCAAACCAGGGATTCAAGCTTGAGGAGGCTAATTTGCATATTCCAGGTGCCTTCTGGGAAAAGCGAAGTCTCCCTAAGCTAGAAGATCGTTGGGTACAGCCGGGACCAGCTGCTTGGAAAGCATCGCCAAACCGGGGATTCAAGCTTGAGGAGGCTAATTTGCATATTCTAGGTGCCTTCTGGGAAAAGCGAAGTCTCCCTAAGCTAGAAGATCGTTGGGTACAGCCGGGACCAGCTGCTTGGAAAGCATCGCCAAACCAGGGATTCAAGCTTGAGGAGGCTAATTTGCATATTCCAGGTGCCTTCTGGGAAAAGCGAAGTCTCCCTAAGCTAGAAGATCGTTGGGTACAGCCGGGACCAGCTGCTTGGAAAGCATCGCCAAACCAGGGATTCAAGCTTGAGGAGGCTAATTTGCATATTCCAGGTGCCTTCTGGGAAAAGCGAAGTCTACCTAAGCTAGAAGATCGTTGGGTACAGCCGGGACCAGCTGCTTGGAAAGCATCGCCAAACCAGGGATTCAAGCTTGAGGAGGCTAATTTGCATATTCCAGGTGCCTTCTGGGAAAAGCGAAGTCTCCCTAAGCTAGAAGATCGTTGGGTACAGCCGGGACCAGCTGCTTGGAAAGCATCGCCAAACCAGGGATTCAAGCTTGAGGAGGCTAATTTGCATATTCCAGGTGCCTTCTGGGAAAAGCGAAGTCTCCCTAAGCTAGAAGATCGTTGGGTACAGCCGGGACCAGCTGCTTGGAAAGCATCGCCAAACCAGGGATTCAAGCTTGAGGAGGCTAATTTGCATATTCCAGGTGCCTTCTGGGAAAAGCGAAGTCTCCCTAAGCTAGAAGATCGTTGGGTACAGCCGGGACCAGCTGCTTGGAAAGCATCGCCAAACCAGGGATTCAAGCTTGAGGAGGCTAATTTGCATATTCTAGGTGCCTTCTGGGAAAAGCGAAGTCTCCCTAAGCTAGAAGATCGTTGGGTACAGCCGGGACCAGCTGCTTGGAAAGCATCGCCAAACCAGGGATTCAAGCTTGAGGAGGCTAATTTGCATATTCCAGGTGCCTTCTGGGAAAAGCGAAGTCTCCCTAAGCTAGAAGATCGTTGGGTACAGCCGGGACCAGCTGCTTGGAAAGCATCGCCAAACCAGGGATTCAAGCTTGAGGAGGCTAATTTGCATATTCCAGGTGCCTTCTGGGAAAAGCGAAGTCTCCCTAAGCTAGAAGATCGTTGGGTACAGCCGGGACCAGCTGCTTGGAAAGCATCGCCAAACCAGGGATTCAAGCTTGAGGAGGCTAATTTGCATATTCCAGGTGCCTTCTGGGTAAAGCGAAGTCTCCCTAAGCTAGAAGATCGTGAAGCGTGAATTTTTGCCTGTAGGATATTATTGCAAGAGAGCTTGGCTGAGTAGATTACACAAGAAGGAAAACACACAGCAAGTCAGCAGGATCTAGGAGCAACATGGCAGATGTGACAACCTACATGGTGAGCTGCAGCATGTGCTACATGTTCACAGATCGACCAGAAGAAGAATCAAATTTCACCTGTCAGAAGTGTAGACTAGTGGCCCTTTTAGAAGAAAAGGTGCGGGGTCTGGAAGAAAGAATAGCAACTTTGAAACTCATCAAAGAGAATGAAGACTTTCTAGACAGAACAGAAGCATCTCTACTGGTCACAGAAGGTGAAAAAAGTGTCAGAGAACCTCCAAAAGCAGATGAGTGGAAGCATGTGACCAAAAGAAGCAAGAAGACCATGGAGAAATCACCAACCACACAACTGAAGAACCGATATCAAATCTTTGTAGAGGATGAAGATGGCACACCTAAGGATGAAGCAATACCAGCAAGCAAAAAAGAAAAGGGCACACAGCAACAAGTGACAGCAAAAAGTACAGCCAAGAAGCAACGAAGAGTGGTGGTGGTGGGAGACTCACTACTGAGAGGCACAGAAGCAGCCATCTGCAGACCGGACATAACTGCAAGAGAAGTATGCTGCCTTCCAGGTGCGATGATCAAGGATGTGACCGATAGGATACCAAAGCTCTTCAGCTCCAAGGACGTCCACCCATTTCTTCTGATACATGTTGGCACCAATGATACGGCAAGGAAAGACCTACCGACAATCTGCAAAGGCTTTGAAGAGTTGGGGAAGAAAGTAAAGGAACTGGATGCACAGGTAGTTTTTTCTTCTATCCTTCCAGTAGACGGGCATGGCACCAGGAGATGGAACAGGATCCTTGATGCAAACAACTGGCTAAGATGATGGTGCAGACAACAAGGATTCGGATTCCTGGACCACGGTGTGAATTACTGGTACGATGGACTCCTCGCCAGAGATGGACTACACCTCAACAAACCTGGGAGACACACATTCGCCAGAAGACTCGCTACACTCATCAGGAGGGCGTTAAACTAGAAGAAGAGGGGACGGGAAGAAAAACATTAGACTTGAACAAAGAAGACCCAGGAAAAGATACTCAGATGGGAGGTAAGAACATTTCTAAAGCAATCCACAGCAAGGAGATTGGAACAAAACAAAATCCTCTAAACTGCATGCTCGCAAACGCCAGAAGCCTGACAAACAAGATGGAAGAACTAGAAGCAGAAATATCTACAGGTAACTGACATAGTGGGAATAACCGAGACATGGTTAGATGAAAGCTATGACTGGGCAGTTAACTTACAGGGTTACAGTCTGTTTAGAAAGGATCGTAAAAATCGGAGAGGAGGAGGGGTTTGTCTATGTAAAGTCTTGTCTAAAGTCCACTTTAAGGGAGGATATTAGCGAAGGAAATGAGGATGTCGAGTCCATATGGGTCGAAATTCATGGAGGGAAAAATGGTAACAAAATTCTCATTGGGGTCTGTTACAAACCCCCAAATATAACAGAAACCATGGAAAGTCTACTTCTAAAGCAGATAGATGAAGCTGCAACCCATAATGAGGTCCTGGTTATGGGGGACTTTAACTACCCGGATATTAACTGGGAAAGTGAAACCTGTGAAACCCATAAAGGCAACAGGTTTCTGCTAATAACCAAGAAAAATTATCTTTCACAATTGGTGCAGAATCCAACCAGAGGAGCAGCACTTTTAGACCTAATACTATCTAATAGACCTGACAGATTAACAAATCTGCAGGTGGTTGGGCATCTAGGAAATAGCGACCACAATATTGTACAGTTTCACCTGTCTTTCACTAGGGGGACTTGTCAGGGAGTCACAAAAACACTGAACTTTAGGAAGGCAAAGTTTGACCAGCTTAGAGATGCCCTTAATCTGGTAGACTGGGACAATATCCTCAGAAATAAGAATACAGATAATAAATGGGAAATGTTTAAGAACATCCTAAATAGGCAGTGTAAGCGGTTTATACCTTGTGGGAATAAAAGGACTAGAAATAGGAAAAACCCAATGTGGCTAAACAAAGAAGTAAGACAGGCAATTAACAGTAAAAAGAAAGCATTTGCACTACTAAAGCAGGATGGCACCATTGAAGCTCTAAAAAACTATAGGGAGAAAAATACTTTATCTAAAAAACTAATTAAAGCTGCCAAAAAGGAAACAGAGAAGCACATTGCTAAGGAGAGTAAAACTAATCTCAAACTGTTCTTCAACTATATCAATAGTAAAAGAATAAAAACTGAAAATGTAGGCCCCTTAATAATAATAATAATAATAATAATCTTTATTTTTATATAGCGCTAACAAATTCCGCAGCGCTTTACAGTTTGAACACTGTCCATCACTGTCCCCAATTGGGCTCACAATCTAGAATTCCTATCAGTATGTCTTTGGAATGTGGGAGGAAACCGGAGCGCCCGGAGGAAACCCACGCAAACACGGAGAGAACATACAAACTCTTTGCAGATGTTGTCCTGGGTGGGATTAGAACCCAGGACCCCAGCGCTGCAAGGCTGTAGTGCTAACCACTGCGCCACCGTGCTGCCCCTTAAAAAATAGTGAGGAAAGAATGGTTGTAGATGACAAGGAAAAAGCTAACATATTAAACACCTTCTTCTCCACGGTATTCACGGTGGAAAATGAAATGCTAGGTGAAATCCCAAGAAACAATGAAAACCCTATATTAAGGGTCACCAATCTAACCCAAGAAGAGGTGCGAAATCGGCTAAATAAGATTAAAATAGATAAATCTCCGGGTCCGGATGGCATACACCCACGAGTACTAAGGGAACTAAGTAATGTAATAGATAAACCATTATTTCTTATTTTTAGGGACTCTATAGCGACAGGATCTGTTCCGCAGGACTGGCGCATAGCAAATGTGGTGCCAATATTCAAAAAGGGCTCTAAAAGTGAACCTGGAAATTATAGGCCAGTAAGTCTAACCTCTATTGTTGGTAAAATATTTGAAGGGTTTCTGAGGGATGTTATTCTGGATTATCTCAATGAGAATAACTGTTTAACTCCATATCAGCATGGGTTTATGAGAAATCGCTCCTGTCAAACCAATCTAATCAGTTTTTATGAAGAGGTAAGCTATAGGCTGGACCACGGTGAGTCATTGGACGTGGTATATCTCGATTTTTCCAAAGCGTTTGATACCGTGCCGCACAAGAGGTTGGTACACAAAATGAGAATGCTTGGTCTGGGGGAAAATGTGTGTAAATGGGTTAGTAACTGGCTTAGTGATAGAAAGCAGAGGGTGGTTATAAATGGTATAGTCTCTAACTGGGTCGTTGTGACCAGTGGGGTACCGCAGGGGTCAGTATTGGGACCTGTTCTCTTCAACATATTCATTAATGATCTGGTAGAAGGTTTACACAGTAAAATATCGATATTTGCAGATGATACAAAACTATGTAAAGCAGTTAATACAAGAGAAGATAGTATTCTGCTACAGATGGATCTGGATAAGTTGGAAACTTGGGCTGAAAGGTGGCAGATGAGGTTTAACAATGATAAATGTAAGGTTATACACATGGGAAGAAGGAATCAATATCACCATTACACACTGAATGGGAAACCACTGGGTAAATCTGACAGGGAGAAGGACTTGGGGATCCTAGTTAATGATAAACTTACCTGGAGCAGCCAGTGCCAGGCAGCAGCTGCCAAGGCAAACAGGATCATGGGGTGCATTAAAAGAGGTCTGGATACACATGATGAGAGCATTATACTGCCTCTGTACAAATCCCTAGTTAGACCGCACATGGAGTACTGTGTCCAGTTTTGGGCACCGGTGCTCATGAAGGATATAATGGAACTAGAGAGAGTACAAAGGAGGGCAACAAAATTAATAAAGGGGATGGGAGAACTACAATACCCAGATAGATTAGTGAAATTAGGATTATTTAGTCTAGAAAAAAGACGACTGAGGGGCGATCTAATAACCATGTATAAGTATATAAGGGGACAATACAAATATCTCGCTGAGGATCTGTTTATACCAAGGAAGGTGACGGGCACAAGGGGGCATTCTTTGCGTCTGGAGGAGAGAAGGTTTTTCCACCAACATAGAAGAGGATTCTTTACTGTTAGGGCAGTGAGAATCTGGAATTGCTTGCCTGAGGAGGTGGTGATGGCGAACTCAGTCGAGGGGTTCAAGAGAGGCCTGGATGTCTTCCTGGAGCAGAACAATATTGTATTATACAATTGTTAGGTTCTGTAGAAGGACGTAGATCTGGGGATTTATTATGATGGAATATAGGCTGAACTGGATGGACAAATGTCTTTTTTCGGCCTTACTAACTATGTTACTATGTTACTATGTTACTATGTGCGTCGTTTTTTGACGAAAATCGGACGCACGAAAAATGCAACTTGTTGCATTTTCTTGCGTCCGACGCTAGCGTCGGAAACATAGTAACATAGTAACATAGTAACATAGTTAGTAAGGCCGAAAAAAGACATTTGTCCATCCAGTTCAGCCTATATTCCATCATAATAAATCCCCAGATCTACGTCCTTCTACAGAACCTAATAATTGTATGATACAATATTGTTCTGCTCCAGGAAGACATCCAGGCCTCTCTTGAACCCCTCGACTGAGTTCGCCATCACCACCTCCTCAGGCAAGCAATTCCAGATTCTCACTGCCCTAACAGTAAAGAATCCTCTTCTATGTTGGTGGAAAAACCTTCTCTCCTCCAGACGCAAAGAATGCCCCCTTGTGCCCGTCACCTTCCTTGGTATAAACAGATCCTCAGCGAGATATTTGTATTGTCCCCTTATATACTTATACATGGTTATTAGATCGCCCCTCAGTCGTCTTTTTTCTAGACTAAATAATCCTAATTTCGCTAAACGACGCACGTGTCGGAAAACGCAACAAAAAAAACGCACGCGTCCCCCATGTTAAACATAGGGGCGCGTCGCCGCTGCGTCGCCGACGCAACGGCGACTCACATTAGCAGAACGCTAATGTGAACGTAGCCTAAACCTGCTGTAGACCTCAAGCACGTTACCCCTTTCTGACATCTGACATACTATCCCATTAAGGTGGGGTGGGCCCGTATGCCCATCGACGGGATAGTACAGCATACGCGATCGGCCGCGCTCACGAGGGGAGCACGGACGACCGTGGCCGGGTGTCAGCTGCCTGTCACGGACCGCCCCCGCCACATTAACCCCCGGAACACCGCGATCAAACATGATCGCAGTGTGCCTGCGGTACAGGGAAGCAGGCCCGGATCTAAGATGGCCGCGGCATCCGGGTCCTGCAGGGAGGGAGGTGGCTTACCAAGTGCCTGCTCAGAGCAGGCGCTTGGTAAGCCTGCAGTGCTCTAACTCAGATCGCTGATCTGACAGAGTGCTGTGATGTCCCCCCTTGGGACAAAGTAAAAAAAATAAATTTCCAAATGTGTAAAAAAAAAAAAAAAAAATCCTAAATAATGAAAAAAAAAATATTATTCCCATAAATACATTTCTTTATCTACTGTAAATAAAAAAAAAACAATAAAAGTACATATATTTAGTATCGCCGCGTCCGTAACGGCCCGACCTATAAAACTGGCCCACTAGTTAACCCCTTCAGTAAACACCGTAAGAAAAAAAAAAAAAAAAGGCAAAAACAACGCTTTATTATCATACCGCCGAACAAAAAGTGGAATAACACGCGATCAAAAAGACAGATATAAAAAAACCATGGTACAGCTGAAAACGTCATCTTGTTCCGCAAAAAACGAGCCGCCATACAGCATCATCAGCAAAAAAATAAAAAAGTTATAGTCCTCAGAATAAAGCGATGCAAAAATAATTATTTTTTTCTATAAAATAGTTTTTATCGTATAAAAGCGCCAGAACATAAAAAAATATAAATGAGGTATCGCTGTAATCGCACTGACCCGAAGAATAAAACTGCTTTATCAATTTTACCAAACGCGGAACGGTATAAACGCCTCCCCCAAAAGAAATTCATGAATAGCTGGTTTTTGGTCATTCTGCCTCACAAAAATCGGAATAAAAAGCGATCAAAAAATGTCACATGCCCAAAAATGTTACCAATAAAAACGTCAACCCTTCCCGCAAAAAACAAGACCTCACATGACTCTGTGGACCACAATATGGAAAAATTATAGCTCTCAAAATGTGGTAACGCAAAAAATATTTTTTGCAATAAAAAGCGTCTTTCAGTGTGTGACGGCTGCCAATCATAAAAATCCGCTAAAAAACCCGCTATAAAAGTAAATCAAACCCCCCTTCATCACCTCCTTAGTTAGGGAAAAATTAAAAAAATGTATTTATTTCCATTTTCCCATTAGGGCTAGGGTTAGGGTTAGGGCTAGGGTTAGGGTTGGGGCTAGGGTTAAGGCTACAGTTAGGGTTGGGGCTAAAGTTAGGGTTGGGGCTAAAGTTTCGGATAGGGTTTAGATTACATTTACGGTTGGGAATAGGGTTGGGATTAGGGTTAGGGGTGTGTCAGGGTTAGAGGTGTGGTTAGGGTTACTGTTGGGATTAGTCAAGTAACTCTAGCGACTCTAGGTTCAGCACCATTTCACACTTAGTCTATGTTTGGATGTGACGGTCAGTCTTTTGAAATATACTGTTTGGATTAGGGTTAAGGTACCTTCACATTTAGCGACACTGCAGCGATCCAGACAATGATCCGGATCGCTGCAGCGTCGCTGTTTGGTCGTTTGAGAGCTGTCACACAGACAGCTCTCCAGCGACCAACGATGCAGGTCCCCTGGTAACCAGGGTAAACATCTGGTTACTAAGCGCAGGGCCGCGCTTAGTAACCCGATGTTTACCCTGGTTACCAGCGTAAACGTAAAAAAAACAAACACTACATACTTACCTTCCGCTGTCTGTCCTCCGGCGCTCTGCTTCTCTGCACTGACTGTGAGCACCAGCCGGAAAGCACAGCGGTGACGTCACTGCTGTAATCTGCTTTCCGGCTGGCCGGCGCTCACAGTGCAGAGAAGCACAGCGCCGGAGGACAGACAGCGGAAGGTAAGTATGTAGTGTTTGGTTTTTTTTACGTTTACGCTGGTAACCAGGGTAAACATCGGGTTACTAAACGCGGCCCTGCGCTTAGTAACCCGATGTTTACCCAGGTTACCAGTGAAGACATCGCTGAATCGGCGTCACACATGCCGATTCAGCGATCTCTGCGGGAGATCCAGCGACGAAATAAAGTGCTGGCCTTCTAACTCCGACCAACGATATCACAGCAGGATCCAGATCGCTGCTGCGTGTCAAACACAACGATATCGCTAGCCAGGACGCTGCAACGTCACGGATCGCTAGCGATATCGTTAAGTGTGAAGGTACCTTTAGGGGTGTGTTTAGATTAGGGTTTCAGTTATAATTGGGGGGTTTCCACTGTTTAGGCACATCAGGGGCTCTCCAAACGCGACATGGCGTCCGATCTCAATTCCTGCCAATTCTGCGTTGAAAAAGTAAAACAGGGCTCCTTCCCTTCCAAGCTCTCCCGTGTGCCCAAACAGGGGTTTACCCCAACATATGGGGTATCAGAGTACTCAGGACAAATAGGACAACAACTTTTGGGGTCCAATTTCTCCTGTTACCCTTGGGAAAATACCAAACTGGGGGCTAAAAAATAATTTTTTGGGGAAAAAAAAAAGAGGTTTTATTTTCACGGCTCTGCGTTATAAACTGTAGTGAAACACTTGGGGGCTCAAAGTTCTCACAACACATCTAGATAAGCTCCTTGGGGGATCTAGTTTCCAATATGGGGTTACTTGTGGGGGGTTTCTACAGTTTAGGTACATTAGTGGCTATGCAAACGCAATGTGACGCCTGCAGACCAATCTAAGTCTGCATTCCAAATGGCGCTCCTTCCCTTCCGAGCCCTCCCATGCGTCCAAACGGTGGTTCCCCCCAACATATGGGGTATCAGCGTGCTCAGGACAAATTGGACAACAACTTTTGGGGTCCAATTTCTCCTGTTACCCTTGAGAAAATACAAAACTGGGGGCTAAAAAATAATTTTTGTGGGAAAATTTTTTTGTTTTATTTTTACGGCTCTGCATTATAAACTTCTGTGAAGCCCTTGGTGGGTCAAAGCGCTTACCACACATCTAGATAAGTTCCTTAGGAGGTCTACTTTCCAAAATGGTGTCAATTGTGGGGGGTTTCTACTGTTTAGGTACATTAGTGGCTCTGCAAACGCAATGTGACACCTGCAGACCATTCCATCTAAATCTGCATTCCAAATGGCGCTCCTGCCCTTCCGAGCCCTCCCATGCGCCCAAACAGTGGTTTCCCCCCACATATGGGGTATCAGCGCACTCAGGACAAATTGGACATCAAATTTTGGGGTCCAATTTCTCCTGGTACCCTCGGAAATATACAAAACTGGGGGCTAAAAAATAGTTTTTGTGGGAAAAAATTTTTGTTTTATTTTTACGGCTCTGCATTATGAACTTCTGTGAAGCCCTTGGTGGGTCAAAGCGCTCACCACACATCTAGATAAGTTACTTAGGGGGTCTACTTATCAAAATGGTGTCACTTGTGGGGGGTTTCAATGTTTAGGCACATCAGGGGCTCTCCAAACGCAACATGGCGTCGCATTTTAATTCCTGTCAATTTTGCATTGAAAAGTCAAATGGCGCTCCTTCCCTTCCGAGCTCTCCCATGCGCCCAAACAGTGGTTTACCCCCACATATGGGGTATCAGCGTACTCAGGACAAATTGTACAACAACTTTTCTGGTCCATTTTCTCCTGTTACCCTTGGTAAAATAAAACAAATTGGAGCTGAAGTAAATTTTTTGTGAAAAAAAGTTAAATGTTCATTTTTATTTAAACATTCCAAAAATTCCCTGTGAAGCACCAGAAGGGTTAATAAACTTCTTGAATATGGTTTTGAGCACCTTGAGGGGTGCAGTTTTTAGAATGGTGTCACACTTTGGTATTTTCTATCATATAGACCCCTCAAAATGATTTCAAATGAGATGTGGTCCCTAAAAAAAAATGGTGTTGTAAAAATGAGAAATTTTAACCCTTATAACTCCCTAACAAAAAAAAATTTGGTTCCAAAATTGTGCTGATATAAAGTAGACATGTGGGAAATGTTACTTATTAAGTAAAAGTTCAAAGTTGAAAATTTTCAAAATTTTCGCCAAATTTCCGTTTTTTTCACAAATAAATGCAGGTAATATCAAAGAAATTTTACCACTATCATGAAGTACAATATGTCACGAGAAAACAATGTCAGAATCACTGGGATCCGTTGAAGCGTTCCAGAGTTATAACCTCACAAAGGGACAGTGGTCAGAATTGTAAAAATTGGCCCGGACATTAACGTGCAAACCACCCTTTGGGGTAAAGGGGTTAAAAAAAAATTAAATTCTGTTGCTAAATGTGATACAGTCCACCACATCCCACGTTGTAAGTTTGTGGCAGTTAAACTGAACTGCCTGCATAGCTCATGCAGATTTAAAAAAAAAAAAAATGTTTATGTTGCTAAACGCGATACAGCCTGCCATATCCCACGCTGTAATTTTGTAGCGGTGAAATGAAGCTGTGTACAGAGCTCATGCACATTAAAAAATTCCTTTGCTAAACGTGATACAGCCCACCATATCCCATGTAATTTTATAGTGGTGAAATTGTTCTGGTTGCAGAGCTGTTGCACGGTAAAATAGTTTTTTTGGCTGTTGCTAATGTGATTCAGCATGCCATCTCCCACGTTGTAATTTTGTGGAGGTTAAATTAAGCTGTCTGCAGAGCTCATGCAGATTTTAAAAAAAATATTTTTTTTCTGTTACAAACTTGTAACAGCAGGCTAGGTCTGAGTTTGAAATTGTTTTGAACATATATTCTATGGTACCCATGCCTCATCCACAGTTAAAATATACTTTCTTCTGTTAGTAACGTTATACTGCAGTCTAGATGTCAGTTTGAAATGTTTGGGTGCTGATATTGTTCTCCATACAGGGGTACACATTATAAAATCTAAAAAAAAAATTCTTATAACCGTGCTACCAAAAGCAGGTTACATTTCATCTTTTCTTTCTTTGGTGCAGATTTTTTTCTCCATACGGAGGTACACATGATAAAATATAAATTTGTTCTGTTACTACTGTGCTCCAAATATTTGGCCACATCAGTGTAATAAACTTAGTGCTAAGTGCTGTGGAGATCAGTATCATGGGTCAGAAAAGTGGCCGAGAGACAATAGATTAAGAGTTCAAGAATATTTATAATGATATGCAGGTAAACAGCTATGACACAGCAGGTTAGTAGCAGACAGAGCTGGATAAGCAGTAAACACGTGTACAGACCGTGGAAGTCCAAGTATGTCAGGTCCAGAGACCTGGAGACCAGACCAGGCCTCCTAGCAAAGAGCAGTCCAGCGGCAGAGACGAGTGCAGAGCAGATCCAGGGAAACAAGTCTTTGCAATGAAGAGATGTAGAACCGGAGACAGATGGGGTATCCCAAAGTAACGAAAAAACCAGCAAGATAGCAGTTCTTCCAGCTTGATCACAAGTCAGGAACAAGATACTTAAAGGGAACCTGTAACCTGAATTTGGCGGGACAGGTTTGCGGTCATATGGGCGGGGTTTTGGGTGTTTGATTCACCATTTCCTTACCCGCTGGCTGCATGCTGGCCGCAATATTGGGTTGAAGTTCATGCTGTGTCCTCCGAAGTACACACCTGCGCAAGGCACAAGATTGTCTTGCGCAGGAGTGCACTTCGGAGGACACAGCATGAACTTCAACCCAATATTGCAGCAAGCATGCAACCAGCAGGTAAGAAAAGGGTGAATCAAACACCCGAAAACCCCGCCCATATGACCACAAACCTGTCCCGCCAAATTCAGGTGACAGGTTCCCTTTAAGCAATGAGTACATATACAGAGCTCCCTTATAACGCCTTTCTGACATCGGACGTACTATCCCGTCGAGGTGGGGTGGGCCCCTATGACCAACGAAGGGATAGTACGTCCAGCGCAATCGGCGGCGCTCACGGGGGGAGCGCGGCCGAGTGTCAGCTGCCTATCGCAGCTGACATCCGGCACTATGTGCCAGGAGCGGTCACGGACCGCCCCCGGCACATTAACCCCCGGCACACCGTGATCAAGCATGATAGCGATGTGCCGGCGGTGCAGGGAAGCATCGCGCAGGGAGGGGGCTCCCGGCGGGCTTCTCTGAGCCCCCCGCAGCAACGCTATGTGATCGCGTTGCTGCGAGGGTCTCCTCACCTCCCTGCCTGCTTCAGACCCGGATCCAAGATGGCCGCGGATCCGGGTCCTGCAGGGAGGGTGGTGGCTTCACAGAGCCTGCTCAGAGCAGGCACTGTGAAGCCTGCAGTGCTGCATGTCAGATCGGTGATCTGACAGAGTGCTGTGCAAACTGTCAGATCACCGATCTGTGATGTCCCCCCTGGGACAAAGTAAAAAAAAATTTTCCACATGTGTAAAAAAAAATATTCCTAAATAATAAAAAAAATATATATTTTATTCCCATAAATACATTTCTTTATCTAAATTTAAAAAAAAACAATAAAAGTACATATATTTAGTATCGCCGCGTCCGTAACGGCCCGACCTATAAAACTGGCCCACTAGTTAACCCCTTCAGTAAACACCGTAAGAAAAAAAAACAAAGGCAAAAACAACGCTTTATTATCATACCGCCGAACAAAAAGTGGAATAACACGCGATCAAAAAGACAGATATAAATAACCATGGTACCGCTGAAAACGTCATCTCGTCCCGGGCTAGGGTTAAGGTTAGGGTTAGGGCTAGGGTTAGGGCTAGGGTTAGGGCTAGGGTTAGGGCTAGGTTTAGGGCTAGGGTTAGGACTAGGGCTAGGGTTAGGGCTAGGGTTTGGGTTGGGGCTAAAGTTAGGGTTAGGGTTGGGGCTAAAGTTACAGTTAGGGTTTAGATTACATTTACAGTTGGGAATAGGGTTGGGATTAGGGTTAGGGGTGTGTCAGGGTTAGAGGTGTGGTTAGGGTTACTGTTGGGATTAGGGTTAGGGGTGTGTTTGGATTAGGGTTTCAGTCATAATTGGGGGGTTTCCACTGTTTAGGCACATCAGGGGCTCTCCAAACGCGACATGGCGTCCGATCTCAATTCCAGCCAATTCTGCATTGAAAAAGTAAAACACTGCTTCTTCCCTTCCGAGCTCTCCCGTGTGCCCAAACAGGGGTTTACCCCAACATATGGGTTATCAGCGTACTCAGGACAAATAGGACAACAACTTTTGGGGTCCAATTTCTCCTGTTACCCTTTGGAAAATACAAAACTGGGGGCTAAAAAATTATTTTTGTGGGGAAAAAAAAAAGATTTTTTATTTTCACGGCTCTGCGTTATAAACTGTAGTGAAACACTTGGGGGTTCAAAGTTCTCACAACACATCTAGATAAGTTCCCTGGGGGGTCTAGTTTCCAATATGGGGTCACTTGTGGGGGGGTTTCTACTGTTTAGGTACATTAGGGGTTCTGCAAACGCAATGTGGCGCCTGCAGACCATTCCATCTAAGTCTGCATTCCAAATGGCACTCCTTCCCTTCCGAGCCCTCCCATGCGCCCAAACGGTGGTTCCCCCCAACATATGGGGTATCAGCGTACTCAGGACAAATTGGACAACAACTTTTGGTGTCGAATTTCTCCTCTTACCCTCGGGAAAATACAAAACTGGGGCTAAAAAATAATTTTTGGGGGAAATTTTTTATTTTTAATTTTCACGGCTCTGCGTTACAAACTGTAGTGAAACTTGGGGGTTCAAAGCTCTCACAACACATCTAGAGGAGTTCCTTAGGGGGTCTAGTTTCCAAAATGGTGTCAATTGTGGGGGGTTTCTACTGTTTAGGTACATTAGGGGCTCTGCAAATGCAATGTGACACCTGCAGAACATTCCATCTAAGTCTGCATTCCAAATGGAGCTCCTTCCCTTCCAAGCCCTCCCATGCGCCAAAACAGTGGTTCCCCCCCACATATGGGGTATCAGCGCACTCAGGACAAATTGGACAACAAATTTTGGGGTCCAATTTCTCCTGTTACCCTCGGGAAAATACAAAACTGGGGGCTACAAAAATCATTTTTGTGGGAAAAAATTTTTGTTTTATTTTTACGGTTCTGCATTATAAACTTCTGTGAAGCACTTGGTGGGTCAAAGTGCTCACCACACCTCTAGATAAGTTCCTTAGGGGGTCTACTTTCCAAAATGGTGTCACTTGTGGGGGGTTTCAATGTTTAGGCACATCAGGGGCTCTCCAAACGAAACATGGTGTCCCATCTCGATTCCAGTCAAATTTGCATTGAAAAGTCAAATGGCGCTCCTTCGCTTCCGAGCTCTGCCATGCGCCCAAACAGTGGTTTATCCCCACATGTGGGGTATCGGCGTACTCAGGACAAATTGTTCAACAATGTTTGGGGTCCATTTTCTCCTGTTACCCATGGTAAAATAAAACAAATTGGAGCTGAATTAAATTTTTTGTGAAAAAAAGTAAAATGTTCATTGTTATTTAAACATTCAAAAAATTCCTGTGAAGCACCAGAAAGGTTAATAAACTTCTTGAATATGGTTTTGAGCACCTTGAGGGGTGTAGTTTTTAGAATGGTGTCACACTTGGGTATTTTCTATCATATAGACCCCTCAAAATGACTTCAAATGAGATGTGGTCCCTAAAAAAAAATGGTGTTGTAGAAATGAGAAACTGCTGGTCAACTTTTAACCCTTATAACTCCCTAACAAAAAAAATTTTGGTTCCAAAATTGTGCTTATATAAAGTAGACATGTGGGAAATGTTACTTATTAAAGTATTTTGTGTGACATATCTCTGTGATTTAATTGCATAAAAATTCAAAGTTGGAAAATTGCGAAATTGGCAAAAACTGGCTCGCTCTTCTTACCTGCATCTCAAAAACATTTCTAGAATTCGCCCTTTTCTTAATTTCGACTCTGCAAAAACTCTGACTGTTTCACTTATTCATTCTCGTCTGGACTATTGTAACTCTCTACTAATCGGTCTCCCTCTTGCAAAACTCTCCCCGCTCCAATCTGTCCTGAATGCTGCAGCCAGGATCATATTCCTCACCAACCGTTACACCGATGCCTCTACCCTGTGCCAGTCATTACACTGGCTACCCATCCACTCCAGAATCCAGTACAAAACTACTACCCTCATCCACAAAGCACTCCATGGCTCAGCACCACCCTACATCTCCTCCCTGGTATCAGTCTACCACCCTACCCGTGCCCTCCGCTCCGCTAATGACCTCAGGTTAGCATCCTCAATAATCAGAACCTCCCACTCCCGTCTCCAAGACTTTACACGTGCTGCGCCGATTCTTTGGAATGCACTACCTAGGTTAATACGATTAATCCCCAATCCCCACAGTTTTAAGCGTGCCCTAAAAACTCATTTGTTCAGACTGGCCTACCGCCTCAATGCATTAACCTAACGATCCCTGTGTGGCCTATTTATAATAATAAAAAAATAAAAAATAAAAAAAAGGTTCCTCGCATCATGTTCTCATACACTTTATGCAGTATTAGCCCTCTGTGTCTGTACTGCTACATACTTAGGCAGGTAACTGGTTCATGCAGCTTTACATGAACACCTGAGCCTTACACTACTATAGCTGGTCCGAATAACTAAAGCAATTGTTACCATCCACCTCTCGTGTCTCCCCTTTTCCCCATAGTTTGTAAGCTTGCGAGCAGGGCCCTCACTCCTCCTGGTATCTGTTTTGAACTGTATTTCTGTTATGCTGTAATGTCTATTGTCTGTACAAGTCCCCTCTATAATTTGTAAAGCGCTGCGGAATATGTTGGCGCTATATAAATAAAATTATTATTATAATTTTCGCCAAATTTCCATTTTTTTCACAAATAAACGCAGGTACTATCAAATAATTTTTACCATTGTCATGAAGTACAATATGTCACGAGAAAACAGTGTGAGAATCACTGGGATCCGTTGAAGCGTTCCAGAATTATAACCTCATAAAGGGACAGTGGTCAGAATTGTAAAAATTGGCCCGGTCATTAACGTGCAAACCACCCGTGGGGGTAAAGGGGTTAAATACACCACAGACAGGAACAAGGAAAATCTGACAGGAAACAAGATGGCCCCCGTGAGGCCAATGACTCCATCTTAGGTAAGGGCAAAAGTAACTGAACTGAGGGCAAACAGCAAACAGAAACAAATATACAGTCCAAGTCCTTACAATCAGAGGTTCAGAAAACAGCAAAAAGGCAGAGATGCTTACCTGCCTAGGCCTCCAAACAAATGCAATTACAAATGTAAGTAATCCGGCTTTTTTGTGAGTCAACCTACCAGGTGGGTCAAAAGGTGTGGTTACTCCAGAACAAGAAAAATAGCAAAAAAGGCAGAGATGCTTACCTGCCTAGGCCTCCAAACAAATGCACTATCAGGATGCAGTGGACCCATGTGGTTAACATGGCGGCAACACAGGTGCAGAAATACCGATGAGGCAACCACTCACAACCTACCAAACTAATGGAGGGGGTGGCTGCTTGGCATACTACTGCACATGATAGACTTGCATGTGGCACTGTTCACTCAATGGAGATTCACAGCAACCAGGTTAACAGCCTAGTAGTGATACCCTTCTACTAGCTCAGGCGGGCTGCCCAGCGCTATCAAAATGCATCCCATGTGAACAGACACCACAGTTTACAAGACAGAATGGGTTCAACTGAACCCCGAAAAAAAATGCAAAAAACACATATAAAAAAACCTGCCCCTGGATGCTGTGCATCTCCATTGTGTGAACAGCGCCACATACAAGTCTTTTATGTGCAGTAGTATGCCAAGCAGCCACCCCCCAAAAAAATTTGGTAGGTTGTTAGTGGTTGCCTCATCGGTATTTCGGCACCTGTGTTGCCACCATCTTAACCACATGGGTCCACTGCATCCTGATAGTGCATTTACTTGGAGGCCTAGGCAGGTAACCATCTCTGCCTTTTTGCTGTTTTCTGAAATTTTGGAGGATCTCTGAATCCTTTTTGTGCTATATTTGTTGCCACATCAGAGGTTGTAATTTTTTGTGCTCAGATTCTGCTGTATCCAAGGCTCGTCCACAGTAGCAAATCTATTTTTTTATGTTACTACTGTTAGAATCTGTTTTGTTTTTGACCATCCATCTTGTTGTGGTTTTCTGGCTGCTGGTCTTTTTCTCCTGGTGCTGGCTTGTCTTGGTCAGGTGATTGTGGTGCGCCCCCAGACGCAGGGCCGCGGGTTACTCGGTACCGGTCCTCTCTGTCACGTTCTGTCTTTCTGCTAGGTACCTGCCAGGAACCCACCCCTGACAGGTCCTCCCTGGAGCTCTCCCAGGCTGCGTTCTGTTCTAACTCCCTATCCAACCCCTAGGTTTACCAGTGTGAGGAGTGGCCTAATACATAGTGCCTTTTGCTCCCCCTGGTGGCCGGAGTGTGAAGTGTAATGTGTGACTGTGATACCTGGTCAGGTGAACTCCTTTAGTGCAATCAGACATAACATCACTCCCCTTAGTGGTAGAGCGACATTACTGCAACGACCAGGACTCTGGGGCGCTGCACTCCCCCCCGGTTAAATCCAGTACTCCCGGACTGGGAAAAGAAGAACAACAATGATGTTAGAAAAAGACATACAAAATTTTTTAAAAGCTTTGAACAATATAAATATTACGATGCTTCCCTTTAAGGGAGGTCAGGTCACTTGAACGTTACAAACGGAAACATGTTTAAATATTTTAAATAACATTCTAATCTACTGACTATAAATAATTCCTATTACCCAACAGGGTATTCTACTAAGTGCAAATCTTTAAATGGTAATTTAACTTTTCCTTTAGGCTATGTGCACACGTTCAGGATTTCTCGCAGAAAATTCCTGAAAATTCCGGACATTTTCTGCAAGAAATCCGCAAGAAAACCGCATGCGTTTTTGCCACGATTTTGCCGCGGTTTTGACGCGTTTTTGACGCGTTTTTGACGCATTTTTGCTGCAGTTTTTTCCGGACACTTCCCAATGCATTTTGGAGTGGGAAATCCGCAAAAAAAACGGAAAATTAATGAACATGCTGCGTTTTTTGCCGCGATGCGTTTTTTTCGCGGAAAAAAAAAACTCATCATGTGCACAAAACATGCGGAATTCATTCTAAATGATGGGATGCTTACTGTAAGCGTTTTTTTTTTGCGGTTTTATAGCGTTTTTATCGGTAAAAACCGCGAAAAAACCGCAACGTGTGCACACAGCCTTAAGGGCGTATAAGCTGAACCCACTAAAGGCTTACTATAAAATGCTACAGTACCAATCTAACTTTCTCTTTATTTTTTCTGACTTCACACATATGCAGGACCGCCTGGCTACTCGTCCGGGCCTACTGCCTCTTCTTCTAGGTTCACAGTAACCATATATCAACCATCTCTCTATGGTTCTCAGACTCACTAACCCCTATGGGTTCACTTTCTAGCTCGCTAGCTACATGTCATCTACTATGTAAACATTATTACTATCTTACTACTTAAAGCAACATTATCAAAAGACAACAAGTAACATTCCCTTTAAGAGGAAAAATCAGTCTTCTTTGAGGTAGTTCAAACAATCATCAAGTCACTAATAAACTTTAAGACAAAAGAAACCTTCACGTAATAGTTTCTTCGCAAAGTCTTCCTTCCTTGTAAAACCAGTAGAGAGCACCTTTAAGAAGGTGTGAACTATGTACAAAACCAGTTTGTGAATCATTCACCATCCATGATTCGGCAGTCTTTGAAAACAATGATAAATTTGTGCAAAAACAAAAGCAAAAACAAAACAATAGGGATCCCTGGTCAACAAAGGGATCCCTTTAAGAAATAACCCTGGACGGGATTAAGCAGCAAAAGGAGAAGGAAACAAACAGTTAACTATTTACATGTTCAGGGTTTTGAGGTTTAGTGCTGTAACTCAGGGGGTAGCACCGGTCGAGGTAGCCCAGCTAGGCACTGGCAGTTACAAGGTGCCACATAAGGGACTCCTTCACCCCACACAGGGGTCTGTGTACCCACAGTTCTTTGTTTGGGAGTCACTGGATTACCGGTCGTCACGGCGGTCAACTCTTTAGCAACTACGGTGGTTGTAGTGGCGACAGTGCAGGCAGTGGTCCTGACAATGATACTTGTCGGAGTGTTCACGGTAGTTTCGGTAACCGCGGAAGCCTGGCCACCAGGGGACACTGTTGCTACAGGGGTCGGTTGGGTCGCAGCCTTGGTCGGGTGTGCTGCCGGACCTTTCTTCTTATGCACATTCAGTGCAAACCAGCCCTTCTCCCCAAAGTGTCTGGTGTACGTGATGATGTCTCCTGGGTAGAGATCTTCGTCCGGGTGTCCCTCTAGGAGATGCGGCTCTACATCCCTGCGGTTGACAAACACCTCCGCATACAGCCCCGGTTCCTTAATGAAGCCCCAGCCTCCGCGGAGTCGGAAGGCTACCACTTGGCCCAGCTTCCGTGGGGCCGGGTCCGTGCTGCGGTCCTTGCGGGCCTTCTCCTTGACCGCTCGGTCTCTCCGGTCGTAGGCCTGATGCTTGGCCTGATATTCAGCCTCCTTCTCCTCCCACTTCTGGGCCAGTTGGGCCTGGCACCTTTCCCAGCTAAGGACCTCCACTTTCTCTCCCTCCTGCTTTTCGGCCCCGGGGAACCCCATGTAGTCTGACCCGGGGTTTACCCAGCGGTACACGGTCCGCTCGGCGTAAACTTCACCTGACAGGGTAGTGGGCTCAATCGGGGCCTTGAGGAACTGCTCCTTACCCGTGGCCTTGTCCCAGGGGTTAAGGCACTGGAGGCGGTGGGTACCTGTTATGATCAGGTGGCCTTGGAGCAGCATGAAATGACCTTCGCTGGAGCAGTGGTAACTTTACTGACCGCAAACCCTAATCCTATCACCACAACTAGAAGTAGCCGTGGAGTGTGCCTAACCAGACCTAGACACCTCGACACAGCCTAAGGACTAAATATTCCTAAAGATGGAAATAGGAAAACTCTCTTGCCTCAGAGTAGATCCCCAAAGGATAGGTAGCCCCCCACAAATAATGACTGTGAGTATGAGAGGAAAAGACACACGCAGACAGAAAACAGGGATAAGCAAAGGAGGCCACTTCTACCTAGATAGGAAAGGATAGTACAGGATACTATGCGGTTAGCATAAAACACTACAAAATATCCACAGCAGAAAAATACAAAAACTCCACCACCTAACTAAAGATGTGGAGAGTAAATCTGTGACTCCAGCGAGTCCAACTAGACTGAGAAAAACATCAGGCACAGTCTAGCAGGAACAAAAATAGAAACAAGATAAGCACAGAAAATAAACACACAGCAGTGTGTCTAAAAAAAATGAAGCAAACACTTAGCTGAATTGGCAGCAAGCAGGAGAGGCCAGGCAGAGGACCAACACCTCCAAAGGAACATTGACTACTGGCAAGGACTAATGAGTCCTGCACAGCTAAATACCCCAGTCAGAATTGCAATTAGCAGAAACACCTGTCCAAGACTGCTGCTCAGGAATAACTGCATTACCATCAACAACCACCGGAGGGAGCCCAAGAGCAGAATTCACAACAGGTACCGTGGGGAGGTGGTGCTGCGACCGGGCCCACCAACAGGTCCTCAGTCACCGGAACAGGGTCGGCGTCCGTCACCAAACCCTCACCAGAGCCCCCAGGCCGGTCAGGACGAGCAAGATGAAAGGCACGAACCAAATCAGCGGCATGGACATCAGAGGCCGAAACCCAAGAATTATCCTCCTGGCCATAACCCTTCCATTTGACATGGTACTGAAGCTTCCACCTCGAAAAACGAGAATCCAAAATCTTCTCAACCACATTTTCCAACTCCCCATCGACCAACACAGGGGCCGGAGGATCAACAGAGGGAACAACGGGCCCCACATATTTCCGCAACAAAGATCTATGGAAGACATTATGGATAGCAAAAGAGGCCGGAAGCGCCAGACGAAAAGACACCAGATTAATAATCTCAGAAATCCTGTAAGGACCAATAAACCGAGGCTTAAACTTAGGAGGAGAAACCTTCATAGGAAAATGACGGGAAGATAACCAAACCAGATGCCCAACCAGAAGCCGGGAACCAACACACCGACGACGGTTAGCAAAACGTTGAGCCTCCTCCTGAGACAACTCCAAATTGTCCACCACCTGAGCCAAAATCTGCTGCAACCTGTCAACCACAGAATCCACACCAGGAAAGTCAGAAGACTCAACCTGCCCAGAAAAAAAACGAGGATGAAAACCAAAATTACAATAAAAAGGCGAAACCAAAGTAGCCGAACTAGCCCGATTATTAAGGGCAAACTCGGCCAATGGCAAAAAAGCCACCCAATCATCCTGATCAGCAGACACAAAGCATCTCAAATAAGTCTCCAAAGTCTGATTAGTACGCTCGGTCTGGCCATTTGTCTGAGGATGAAATGCAGAAGAAAAAGACAAATCAATACCCAGTCTAGCACAAAAGGCCCGCCAAAACCTAGAAACAAACTGGGAACCTCTGTCGGACACAATATTCTCAGGAATGCCATGCAAACAGACCACATGCTGAAAAAACAACGGAACCAAATCAGAAGAAGAAGGCAATTTAGGCAAAGGCACCAAATGAACCATCTTAGAGAATCGGTCACAAACAACCCAGATAACAGACATCCTCTGGGAAACAGGAAGATCGGAAATAAAATCCATAGAAATATGCGTCCAGGGCCTCTCAGGGACCGGCAATGGCAAAAGCAACCCACTAGCACGGGAGCAACAAGGCTTGGCCCACGCACAAGTCCCACTGGACTGCACAAAAGACCGCACATCACGCTATAAAGAAGGCCACCAAAATGACCTACCAACCAAGTCTCTGGTACCAAAAGTGCCAGGATGACCAGCCAACACAGAACAGTGAACCTCAGAAATCACTCTAATAGTCCATCTGTCAGGAACAAACAGCTTCCCCCCAAGACAACGATCAGGTTTGTCAGCCTGAAATTTCTGAAGAACTCATCGTAAATCAGGAGAAACGGCAGAAAGGACCACCCCTTCCTTCAAAATACCGACTGGTTCCAAGACCTCAGGAGAATCAGGCAAAAAACTCCTAGAGAGGGCATCAGCCTTAATATTCTTAGAACCCGGAAGGTACGAGACCACGAAATCAAAACGAGAAAAAAACAAGGACCATCGAGCCTGCCTAGGATTCAACTGTTTGGCAGACTCGAGGTAAATCAGATTCTTAGGATTGGTCAAGACCACAATATGGTGCTTAGCTCCCTCGAGCCAATGTCGCCACTCCTCAAACGCCCACTTCATAGCCAACAACTCCCGATTGCTGACATCATAATTGCATTCAGCAGGTGAAAACTTACGGGAAAAGAAGGCACACGGTTTCATTAAGGAACCAACAGGATCCCTCTGAAACAAAACAGCCCCTGCCCCTATCACAGGAGCAGAAGTAAAACGATGCTTAAGTTCCTGAAAGGCAGAGACAGCCGCAGGGGACCAATTCGCCACATCAGCGCCCTTCTTCGTCAAATCAGTCAAAGGTTTAACCACGCTGGAAAAATTAGCAATGAAACGGCGATAAAAATTAGCAAAACCCAAAAATTTCTGAAGGCTCTTCACGGATGTGGGCTGAATCCAATCATGAATGGCCTGAACTTTAACCAGATCCATCTCTATAGACGAGGGAGAAAAAATAAAGCCCAAAAAGGAAACCTTCTGCACCCCAAAAAGACACTTAGACCCTTTCACAAACAAGGCATTGTCACGAAGGATCTGAAATACCATCCTGACCTGCTGCACATGAGACTCCCAATCATCGGAAAAAATCAAAATATCGTCCAAATATACAATCAGGAGTTTATCAAGACAATCCCGGAAGATATCATGCATGAAGGACTGAAAAACAGATGGAGCATTAGAGAGTCCGAATGGCATCACAAGGTATTCAAAATGGCCCTCGGGCATGTTAAACGCAGTTTTCCATTCATCACCCTGCTTAATACGAACAAGATTATAAACCCCCCGAAGGTCAATCTTAGTAAACCAACTTGCTCTCTTAATCCTAGCAAACAAATCGGAAAGCAAAGGTAAAGGATATTGAAACTTGACCGTGATCTTATTCAAGAGGCGATAATCAATACAGGGTCTTAAGGAACCATCTTTTTTAGCAACAAAAAAGAACCCCGCTCCCAATGGTGAAGAAGATGGCCGAATATGCCCTTTCTCCAAAGACTCCTTAACCCCTTAGCAACCGCCGATACGCCTTTTAACGGCGGCCGCTAAGGGTACTTAAACCACAGCACCGTTAATTAACGGCGCTGTGGAAAGAGTGAATAGCGCCCCCCAG
The DNA here is from genome assembly GCF_032444005.1 of Ranitomeya imitator. NCBI lineage: Eukaryota > Metazoa > Chordata > Amphibia > Anura > Dendrobatidae > Ranitomeya > Ranitomeya imitator. The sequence continues at coordinate 291,173,933 of NC_091284.1, forward strand.
AGTCGGATTTTCTCCAGGGTCTCGGCTGCCGGGGGTAGCCGAGACCCCAGAGAACATGATTCGGGGGGGGTTTAACCCACCCCGCATTTGCGATCGCCGGTAATTAACCGTTTACTGGCAATCGCAAAAAAACGCGATCTCTTTTTAATTTCTCTGTCCTCCGATGTGATCGCACATCGGAGGACAGAGAAAAGGGGTCCCAGGTAGCCCCCCAATACTTACCTATCTCCCCCGATGCTCCTCGTGGCTCCCGGTGGGCGCCGCCATCTTCAAAATGGCGCCCGCATGCGCAGTGCGCCAGCCGGCCGGCCCCGCGAGAACCTTTGGGGTCTCGGCTGCCGGGGGTAGCCGAGACCCCAAAGAGCATGATCGGGGTCGGTTTTACCGACCCCTGTTTTGCGATCGCCGGTAATTAACTGTTTACCGGTGACCGCAAAAAAAAAAAAAAATTAAAGTGTAATTCTCTGTCCTCTGATGTGATCGCACATCAGAGGACAGAGAAATAGGGGGATTTGGGGACCCTGCCATAGTCACCTGTGTCCCTGGGTCCTCCTGCTGCTCCTCCTGGCCGCCGGCAAAAGAAAATGGCGGGCGCATGCGCAGTGCGCCCGCCATCTGTCTCCATCTGCCGGCCGGCAGGAGAAGAGCAGTTGGGGCTAAAATTAGGGTTAGGGGTAGGGTTAGGGGTAGTGTTAGGGCTAGGGTTAGGGGTAGGGTTAGGGGTAGGGCTAAGGGTAGGGCTAGGGGTAGGGTTAGTGGTAGGGTTAGGGCTAGGTTTAGGGCTAAATTTAGGGTTAGGGTTGGGGCTAAATTTACGGTTAGGGTAGGGGCTAAATTTAGAGTTAGGATTGGGGCTAAATTTAGGGTTAGGCTTCTTTCACACTTACGTCGGTACGGGGCCGTCGCAATCCATCGGCCCGACATACCGACACACGTTGTGAAAATTGTGCACAACGTGGGCAGCGGATGTAGTTTTTCAACGCATCCGCTGCCCAATCTATGTCCTGGGGAGGAGGGGGCGGAGTTACGGCCACGCATGCGCGGTCAGCAATGGCGGATGCGACGTACAAAAAAACGTTACATTGAACGTTTTTTTGAGCTGACTGTCCGCCAAAACACTGATCCAGTGCATGACAGACGCGACGTGTGGCCATCCGTCACGATCCGTCGGCAATACAAGTCTATGGGCAAAAAACGCATCCTGCGGGCACAATTGCAAGATCCGTTTCTTGTCCAAAACGACGGATTGCGACGGATGCCAAACAACGCAAGTGTGAAAGTAGCCTTAGGGCAAGGGTTAGGGTTGGGGCTAAAGTTAGGGCTAGGGTTGGGGCTAAAGTTAGGGTTAGAGTTTGGATTAGGGTTAGGGTTTGGATTAGGGTTGGTATTAGGGTTAGGGTTGGCATTAGGGTTACGCTTGGGATTAGGGTTAGGTTTGGGATTAGGGTTAAGGTTAGGGTTGTGATTAGGGGTGTATTGGGATTAGGGTTAGGTTTGAGGTTAGGGTTGAGATTAGGATTAGGGGTGTGTTGGATTAAGGGTTTTGATTAGGCTTATGGTTAGGGTTGACATTAGGGTTGTTTTGGGGTAAGGGTTGTGATTATGGTTAGGGTTAGTGATTAGGATTATGGATCAGGTTGGGATTAGGGTTAGGGGTGTGTTGGGGTTAGGGTTGGAGCTAGAATTGGGGGGTTTCCACTGTTTAGGTACATCAGGGGGTCTCCAAACACGATAGCCAATTTTGCGCTCAAAAAGTCAAATGGTGCTCCCTCCCTTCTGAGCTCTGCCGTGCGCCCAAACAGTAAGTTACCCCCACATATGGGGCATCAGCATACTCGGGATAAATTGGACAACAACTTCTGGGGTCCAATTTCTCATTACCCTTGTGAAAATAAAAACTTGGGGGCTACAAAATCCTTTTTGTGGAAAAATATATATAGATTTTTTTTTATGACTCTGCATTATAAACTTCTGTGAAGCACTTGGGCATTCAAAGTTCTCACCACACATCTATATAAGTTCCTTGAGGGGTCTAGTTTCCAAAACGGGGTCACTTGTGGGGGGTTACTACTGTTTAGGTACATCAGGGGCTCTGCAATCGCAACATAATGCCCACATACCATTCTATCAAAGTCTGCATTCCAAAAAGGCGCTCCTTCCCTTCCGAGCTCTGCCGTGCGCCCAAACAGTGGTTTACCCCCACATATGGCACATCAGCGTACTCGGGATAAATTGGACAACAACTATTGCAGTCCAATTTCTCCTGTTACCCTTGTGAAAATAAAAACTTGGGGGCTACAATATCTTTTTTGTGGAAAAAAAAATATTTTTTATTTTCACGACTCTGCATTCTAAACTTCTGTGAAGCACTTGGGCATTCAAAGTTCTCACCACACATCTAGATAAGTTCCTTGGGGGGGTCTAGTTTCCAAAACGGGGTCACTTGTGGAGGGTTTCTACTGGTTAGGTACATCAGGGGCTCTGCAAACGCAACATAATGCCCGCAGACCATTCTATCAAAGTCTGCATTCCAAAACGGCGCTCCTTCCTTTCGAGCTCTGCCGTGCACCCAAACAGTGGTTTACCCCCACATATGGGGTACCAGCATACTCAGGACAAATTGGACAACAACTTTTGGGGTCCAATTTCTCTTGTTACCCTTGTGAAAATAAAAATTTGTGGGCAAAAAGATCATTTTTGTAGAAAAAATGCGATTTTTTTTTCACGGCTCTACGTTATAAATTTCTGTGAAGCACATGGGGGTTCAAAGTGCTCACCACACATCTAGATAAGTTCCTTAAGGGGTCTAGTTTCCAAAATGGGGTCACTTGTCGGGGGTTTCTACTGCTTAGGCACATCAGGGGCTCTCCAAACGCGACATGGCGTCCAATCTCAATTCCAGCCAATTCTACATTGAAAAAGTAAAACGGCGCTCCTTCACTTCCAAGCTCTGCCATGCGCCCAAACAGTGGTTTACCCTCACATATGGGGTATCGACGTATTCAGGAGAAATCGCACAACTTTTGTGGTCTAATTTCTCCTGTTACCCTTGTGAAAATAAGAATTTGTGGGCGAAAAGATCATTTTTGTGTAAACAAAAGCGATTTTTTTATTTTCACGGCTCTACGTTATAAACTTCTGTGAAGCACTTGGGGGTTCAAAGTGCTCACCACACATCTATATAAGTTCCTTGAGGGGTCTAGTTTCCAAAACGGGGTCACTTGTGGGGGGTTACTACTGTTTAGGTACATCAGGGGCTCTGCAATCGCAACATAATGCCCACATACCATTCTATCAAAGTCTGCATTCCAAAAAGGCGCTCCTTCCCTTCCGAGCTCTGCCGTGCGCCCAAACAGTGGTTTACCCCCACATATGGGGTACCAGCATACTCAGGACAAATTGGACAACAACTTTTGTGGTCTAATTTCTCCTGTTACCCTTGTGAAAATAAGAATTTGTGGGCGAAAAGATCATTTTTGTGTAAACAAAAGCGATTTTTTTATTTTCACGGCTCTACGTTATAAACTTCTGTGAAGCACTTGGGGGTTCAAAGTGCTCACCACACATCTAGATAAGTTCCTTAAGGGGTCTAGTTTCCAAAATGGTGTCACTTGTGGGGAGTTTCCACTGTTTAGGCACATCAGAGGCTCTCTAAACGTGACATGGCGTCCGATCTCAATTCCAGCCAATTCTGCATTGAAAAAGTCAAACGGCGCTCCTTCACTTCTAAGTTCTGCAGTGCGCCCAAAAAGTGGTTTACCCCCACATATGGGGTACTGGCGTATTCAGGAGAAATTGCATAACAAAATTTATGGTTACATTTCTGTTTTTACACTTGTGAAAATAAAAAAAATGGTTCTGAATTAAGATGTTTGCAAAAAAAAGTTAAATGTACATATTTTCCTTCCACATTGTTTCAGTTCCTGTGAAGCACGTAAAGGGTTAATAAACTTCTTGAATGTGGTTTTGAGAACCTTGAGGGGTGTAGTTTTTAGAATGGTGTCACACTTCGTTATTTCCTATCATATAGACCCCTCAAAATGACTTCAAATGTGATGTGGTCCCTAAAAAAAATGGTGTTGTAAAAATGAGAAATTGCTGGTCAACTTTTAACCCTTATAACTCCCTAACAAAAAAAAAATTTTGCTTCCAAAATTGTGCTGATGTAAAGTAGACATGTGAGAAATGTTAATTATTAACTATTTTTCATGACATATCTCTCTGATTTAAGGGCATAAAAATACAAAATTTGAAAATGCAAAATTTTAAAAATTTTCGCCATATTTCCGTTTTTTTCATAAATAATCGCAAGTAATATCGAAGAAATGTTACCACTAACACGAAGTACAATATGTCACGAAAAAACAATCTCAGAATCAGCGGGATCCGTTTAAGCGTTCCAGAGTTATAACCTCAAACGGGACAGTGGTCAGAATTGCAAAAATTGGCTCGGTCATTAAGTACCAAATTGGCTCTGTCACTAAGGGGTTAATATAGCTCCGCATGGCAGTATGTTCAGGTACAGACAGGTTGAAAAGTCGGCCCTTAGGAAACTTACAGCCTGGAACCAAGTCAATAGCACAATCGCAGTCCCTGTGTGGTGGAAGGAAACTGAACTTGGGCTCGTCGAATACATCCTGAAAATCAGACAAAAACTCCAGAATTTCAGAAGAGGGAGAAGGGGCGATAGACATCAGAGGAACATCATTATGAACCCCCTGACAAACCCAACTAGTCACAGACATGGACTTCCAATCCAAAACAGGATTATGTACTTGCAACCATGGAAAACCCAGCACGACAGCATCATGCAAATTATGCAACACCAGAAATCGACAATCAATGCCCCTTAAAGGAATAGGGTTCTGCAAAGGCTGCAAGGGAAAACCACAACGCCTGGCAAACTCAAAGTCCATTAAGTTCAAGGCGGCACCTGAATCCACAAACGCCATGACAGAAAATGATGACAATGAACAGATCAAGGACACATAACAGAAATTTAGGTTGTACAGTACTGATGGTAAATGAACTGGCGATCCTCTTTGTCCGCTTAGGGCAGACAGAAATGACATGGGAAGCATCGCCACAATAATAACACAACCTATTCTGACGTCTGAAACCTTGTCGTTCCGTTCTAGACAGAATCCTATCACATTACATTGGCTCAGGAATTTGCTCTGAGGATAATGCCATAGTGCACACAGTTCTGCGCTCCCGCAAGCGCCAATCAATCTGAATGGCCAGAGACATAGAATCACTCAGATTGAAGGGTGTCGGAAACCCCACCATAACATCTTTAACGGATTCAGAAAGACCCTTTCTGAAAATTGCCGCCAAAGCATCATTATTCCATTTAGTCAATACAGACCATTTTCTGAATTTCTGACAATACAATTCTGCCGCCTCTTGACCCTGAGACTGGGCCAACAAGGTCTTCTCAGCTTGATTCACCGAATTAGGTTCATCATACAGTAGTCCTAACGCCTGAAAGAAGGAGTCTACATTAAGCAAAGCAGGATCCCCAGATTCCAGGGAAAATGCCCAATCCTGTGGATCACCACGCAGCAGGGAAATGAAGATTTTAACTTGTTGAATGGAATCACCGGAGGATCGAGGTTTCAATGCAAAAAACAGTTTACAGTTGTTTTTAAAACTCAAAAATTTGGACCTGTCACCAAAAAACAAATCAGGAGTAGGTATCTTCGGTTCTAAAGCAGGAGTCTGAACAATGTAATCAGAAATACCCTGTACTCTAGCAGCAAGTTGGTCTACACGAGAAACTAATTCCTGAACATTCATGCTAGCAAAAGGCTCTTCAGCCACCCAGAGATAAAGAGGGAGGAGAAGACAAAACAGACTGGAGAAAAAAAAATGGCTCAAGATCTTTCCTCCCTTCTTCTGAGATGCAATTAACTCATTGTTGGGCATTAGTACTGTTATGATCAGGTGGCCTTCGCTGAAATGACCTTCGCTGGAGAAGTGGTAACTTTACTGACCGCAAACCCTGATCCTATCACCGCAACTAGAAGTAGCCGTGGGGTGTGCCTAACCAGACCTAGACACCTCGACACAGCCTAAGGACTAAATATTCCTAAAGATGGAAATAGGAAAACTCTCTTGCCTCAGAGTTGATCCCCAAAGGATAGGTAGCCCCCCACAAATAATGACTGTGAGTAGGAGAGGAAAAGACACACGCAGACAGAAAACAGGGATAAGCAAAGGAGGCCACTTCTACCTAGATAGGAAAGGATAGTACAGGATACTATGCGGTCAGCATAAAACACTACAAAATATCCACAGCAGAAAAATACAAAAACACCACCACCTAACTAAAGATGTGGAGAGTAAATCTGCGACTCCAGCGAGTCCAACTAGACTGAGAAAAACATCAGGCACAGTCTAGCAGGAACAGAAATAGAAACAAGATAAGCACAGAAAATAAACACACAGCAGTGTGTCTAAAAAAAATGAAGCAAACACTTAGCTGAATTGGCAGCAAGCAGGAGAGGCCAGGCAGAGGACCAACACCTCCAAAGGAACATTGACTACTGGCAAGGACTAATGAGTCCTGCACAGCTAAATACCCCAGTCAGAATTGCAATTAGCAAAAACACCTTTCCAAGACTGCTGCTCAGGAATAACTGCATTACCATCAACAACCACCGGAGGGAGCCCATGAGCAGAATTCACAACAGGTACCGTGGGGAGGTGGTGCTGCGACCGGGCCCACCAACAGGTCCTCAGTCACCGGAACAGGGTCGGCGTCCTTACCTGCCACCACGGTGTCCTCGGGGTCGGCCGACTCTACTGGCGGGGTTGGCAGGGGTTTCGGTCGCAGCACAAGGGGTGGCATCAGCGTTGATGGATCTTCCGCATGCGCCACCTGGTGCGAGGTCTTAGTCTCCACCTGCAGCTGCAAGAGTTGATCGATCAGTTCCTCCATTCCGAGTTGCAGGGAGTCAGTATCAGCTGTGACGGCTCTGCCACGGTGCTCCTCCGGGTAGCTGGTTAAGTCTCCGGCTTCGACTTCACACTCCGGCTCCGGGTAGCTCATCATGGCGTCCTCCACGTGGCTGCTGTCCTGTTGTGAATTCAGCTTTTGGGCTCCCTCCGGTGGTTGTAGAGGGTAATGCAGTTGTGCCTGGACCACTGGAGTGGACAGGTGTATCTACTAATTGCAAAACTGACTGGGGTATGTAGCTTTGCTGGATCCTTTAGTCAGTGCCAGTTGTCCATTGTTCTTGAAGGATTCACTTCCCTGCTGGTCTCTCCAGTTTGCTGTGTTGTTCTACAAAGATAAGTCCTGGCTTTGTTTTTGCTGTCCACCTGCAGTGGACCTTATAGTTCTGTGCATTTTCTTGTTTTTATCATGTCCAGCTTGGTCTGTGAAGGATCTTTTGCAGCCTAGCTATTTCTCTGGAGATGCAGATATACCCCCCGTGTCTTTAGTCAGATGTGGTGATCCGTATTTTCTGCGGTGGATATTTTCTAGTGTTTTTATACTGACCGCATAGTACTCTGTTCTATTCTTTCTTTTTAGCTAGTATGGCCTCCTATGCTAAAATCTGATTTCATATCTACGTATGTTATTTCCCTCTCCTCTCACCGTCAATATTTGTGGGGGGCTATCTATCCTTTGGGGATTTTCTCTGAGGCAAGATAGGTTTCCTGTTTCTGTCTTTAGGGGTAGTTAGATCTTAGGCTGTGTCGAGGGGTCTAGGGAGCGTTAGGTACCCCCCACGGCTACTTTTAGTTGCGCTGCTAGGTTCAGGGTTTGCGGTCAGTACAGATATCACCTTCTCCAGAGTATGTCTCATGTTGCTCCAAGGCCACCAGATCATAACACTGTCCTCTTTATCCTTTTCGCGATCTCCTCTCCGTGGGCGGTTTCGTTTCCTTGGTCTCCGCCCACCATTGAGGATCAGGAGGCGGATTTCGGCTGCTGACGGACACGTCCTCAAGATACAGAAATATTTAGACTGGGTGGCCATTACTCTTCGCGCTTCTCAGTTCGTTCACGCCCACAACTCCACGCCCTTCTTCTCCTACGCTCCTCGTGGCGCTGTAATGCGGCAGTTTTGGCGAGAATCTTTGCGGTATATAGCAATACACAGTCTTTGCAATAAATCACAGTTCAAGCACAATTCCAACACAGTTCCAAGGCACACATGACCTGATTCTTCAGGTTTAAGTACATCCTGTTCATGACGCCAAGTTGGAGCGCCCCCAGACGCAGGGCCGTGGGTTACTAGGTAGCGGTCCTCTCTGTCTCGGTTCTCGGGTTGTCATGGTGGCTGGACCTGGTCCGTGACCCTGCTAAGGGGCGTCCAATGAAAGGGGTGATGAAAGTCGGCCAAGGTTTCGTGACGTCACCTGTGGTATTCGGTCAGGGTGACCGACGCTGCTTGGGGCCCGCTGGGGTGGTGTTATGGCAGCTAGATGGTATACCTTCCCACAGGTGAAGTATATCCCCAGGGCTTCCCAGTAGTGTAGGTGGTGATGATTTGAGGCGCAGGTAATAACGAGGACACAGGGTTGCAGTCTCTTTACCTTTTACTGATGACTTCGGGATCCGCAATCCAGAGCACTGCTAACCGGGCTGGCTGAGTCCGGCCGGTCCAAAGGCACATCCAGAGTTCCCTTTGCAGGTGGAAATCAGTGACTACCAACTACGCCTGTGTGTTGTAGTTCTTCCCTGCTGAGCATTCGGGATAGTCCTCACAACTTTCGTATTCGTTCTCTCTCTCCGTCCCCCAAGTTTATCTGGATAGGACGCACCCGTTTGACGGGAAGGCTCGGAGCTATTCTGGGACCCTAGAGACGCCCCTCTCCACGCTTGCCCCCTATGTCTTTGTAGGTGATGTATGGTAGACAGCCAACCTATAATCAACTGTCCTGCCGCTGATTGAAGTAATGCTTGGAGTCAGTTACTTCCTCGGTGTTCCGGCCACCGGCTACGCGCCTCAGTAGGATGTTGCCGTTCTCGGGGCACGACTACTACTGGCTCTCCATTGTGCTTTGATCTCGTTTCTCACTTCTCCACAATATCCTTCTCTTCGTGTCCTTTCTAAGGATGCCGCCGCAAGTTAGTGCAGGCGCGGCTCCGTCACGTTCTGTCTTTCTTCTAGGTACCTGCCAGGAACACACCCCTAACAGGTCCTCCCTGGAGCTCTCCCAGGCTGCGTTCTGTTCTAACTCCCTATCCAACCCCCAGTTTTACCAGTGTGAGGAGTGGCCTAATACATAGTGCCTTTTGCTCCCCCTGGTGGCCGGAGTGTGAAGTGTAATGTGTGACTGTGATACCTGGTCAGGTGAACTCCTTTAGTGCAATCAGACATAACATCACTCCTCTTAGTGGTAGAGCAACATTACTGCAACGACCAGGACTTTGGGGCGCTGCAATTGTATCACCCTTTATTACGCAGCACCTGCTTCCCATTCCTTGCTGGACAACAGTGTTAATCCACTAGAGTTCTGGCTAGGTGCTTAGACAGCTTTCTGTGTTTGATATTTTGCAGTTCTGGGATCTCTGGTTCTGCGATCTTTTGTTTCTGTTTTCAGTTTGTTTCAGCAGCCTTCTCTGTGTTTCCTATTAGGAGGTGACCTGTTTTTTGTACCCAGTCCTTAGATCTTTTAGGGACCTCCTTCCCCTTATCTATAGGTCTTCGCTGAGTTTAGACTAGGATCGTCAGTGGGGCTATTCGCAAAGAATGGGTCACCCACTCCATCGTAGGGTTTCAGCCTAGTCTTAGTGGGCAGCACGGTGGCGCAGTGGTTAGCACAGCAGCCTTGCAGCGCTGGGGTCCTGGGTTCTAATCCCACCCAGGACAACATCTGCAAAGAGTTTGTATGTTCTCTCCGTGTTTGCGTGGGTTTCCTCCGGGCACTCCGGTTTCCTCCCACATTCCAAAGACATACTGATAGGAATTCTAGATTGTGAGCCCAATCGGGGACAGTGATGATAATGTGATGTAAAGCGCTGCGGAATATGTTAGCGCTATATAAAAATAAAGATTATTATTATTATAGAGTCAGCTTTCCTCCTTCTCTCCTAGTTCTGTGCTGCTGTTTCGTAACAGTTTGTCCTGCCACACGTATAAATTAAAAAAAAAAATCCCGGATTCTTTCAATATGTGCAGTATCCAGGAATTTACTCAACGGTTGCAAGGGTCAACTTTGTAAGTAACCAACCTTCAACAGCATGTGAATAATTGCTCTGGAGCACGCCCTGAAGAACTTAAGGTAGGATTACCTGAGTTTTTTTCTGGTAAACTGCAGGAATTCTTTACGTTTAAAAATGCATGTTTACTATATTTTCGGTTTAGACCCAGATCTTCAGGGAGTGAATTACAGTGTGTGGGGATTATTATGTCTTTATCTGGGCGCTTTCATTACATCCTGAAGATCCTTGTTTGACATCAGTAGAAGCATTTTTTTCTGCGATGGGGTTGTTATATGATGATCCTGATCGGGTCATATCAGCTGAGGCAGAGCTCAGACGGCTTAAACAGGGCTCTGTGGATGCTGAGAGGTATTGCACCCTGTTCAGACGATGGTCCGCAGAGGTCAGGTGGAATGACCCAGCGCTCAAGAGTCAGTTTTTAGCTGTGAAAGAGATTTGCTCATTGCATATCCTGTACCTGATACTTTGGAAACTGCTATGCGTGTGGATAGAAGATTAAAAGACAGGCGGAGTGAAGAGAAGACTCTTATAATGCTGGACCCAGTCTCTCAGGATAGCCCCGTCGACAGCGGGGAACCGATGCAACTTGGGGCAATGTCCTCTCGCTCCCAGGAGAGGGAGAAGAGGTTTTCTGAAGGGCTATGCTTATATTGTGGTAAGGCTGATAATTTTATTAAGCAATGCGAGTGTCACGCCGTAAATGGCGTCAAAGGGGCAGGATGGCGTACTGGAACCCGCACCTGACCCTACCACTTAAAAGGGGCCCTGGCTTTCCCTTATCTCAGGGGTACCTATGAAGGTTAGGAGGCCCGAGCCGCCAGCGTATCCCTGTCTCCTGTGCAGGCCCTAAGAGTGGCCCCCTCACCCTCCAAAGGAGGTGGAGTGCACCCGTATAATAATACAACAAATAACAGGGTAAACAGACAAGGTAACTAAAAGATACAAACTCACCAAATACTCACACAACCACAGAGGGAACAGAGAAGGGAAGAGAAGAAATAAACTTAGGAAGGAAAACAGGTTTAACATGCAACCAAAAACAGCAGACACCAATCTCTGTATGTAAACCTCCAACACCAACTCCTCTCTCCAACAACCTCCAGCCAGGCAGAAGAACTGAACACTGACACTAGCTGAAGTCAGGACTGGGTCTATATAGAGGATCGGATTACAAGATCCAATACAGCTGAGAGACCCAGCTCTCAGCAACTAGAAATAAGGGTTAACTCCTGCACTGCTGGCACAAAGCAGCCAGGTCAGAAAACAGGTGATGAGCTTCTGTTCACTGTGTGTGAACGAGGCCCAGAGCGCTGCGATTCTCTGGAACCTCTCTGTCGTGATAGCCCCGTGACAGTACCCCTCCTTCTACGAGGGACCTCCGGAACCTCAGGACCAGGTTTCGCAGGATGAGCTGTATGAAATGCCCGAACCAACCTAACTGCATGGACATCGGCAGCAGGTACCCACATCCTTTCCTCAGGACCGTACCCTCTCCAGTGTACCAGATATTGTAGGGATCGACGAACTAAACGAGAATCTATAACCCTGGAAATCTACCGTCAACAAGGACCGGAGATGGAGGTGAAGGGGACTGATTGGATGGCGCCACAACCTTTTTGAGTAAGGAGCGATGAAAAACATTATGGATCTTAAATGACTGAGGCAAAGCCAGCCGAAAAGCAACGGAATTCACCACGGCCACAATCCTATAAGGGCCAATGAACCTAGGGCCCAATTTCCATGAGGGAACTCTCAGCTTAATATTTTTCGAGGACAACCAAGCCCAATCACCCACACACAGGTTCGGACCTTCCACACGTCTCCGATCAGCCGCAATCTTATACCTGGAACCCATTTTCTTAAGTTTATACAGAACCCCTTGCCACATGGACGTGATGGATGAAGAAAACCTCTCCTCTTCAGGAACACCTGAGGAATCCTTCCTATTAAATGCACTAGATTGAGGATGAAAACCATATGCCTCGAAAAACGGGGACTTTCCAGTAGACTCATGAGTACGATTGTTAATAGCAAATTCTGCTAACGGTAAGTACTTAACCCAGTCCTCTTGATTCTCTGAGATAAAACACCTGAGATAAGTCTCAAGATTTTGATTTACACGTTCAGTCTGACCATTGGATTGAGGATGGAAAGCTGAAGAAAAAGACAAATGAGTCCCCAGCCGGCTGCAGAAAGCCCTACAAAACTTAGAAATAAACTGCACCCCACGATCTGAGACAATATCTGAAGGAATACCATGCAGTCTCACAACCTCCTTAATAAAGACCTGTGCCAGAGTCTTAGCATTTGGTAATGCGGGGAGCGCAATGAAATGAGACATCTTGCTAAATCTATCAACGACTAAAATAACTGTATTACCCTCTGAAACCGGTAAGTCAGTGATGAAGTCTATAGACAAATGAGTCCAAGGTCTTTTGGGAATCTCCAAAGGTTACATTTTTTGTATTATCCTCTTATGCGCTTATTGGGGCCCCACTAATGATATTAGCCTTTTTTCCTATATTAGGGTGTTTTATCTACTATAAGGTTGTCTGGGGACGCCCAGACTCGCTATATTCACATATGTCCATATTTGTGTAGATATTGTTATATTGTGGCCATTTGAAATATTGAACTATACCGTATTTATATCAGGGGGTTCCTTTTTATGTCTTATATTATAGGTCTTTTCCCACATATTGTTCTGGGAAAAGTAGGTGTATATATTCATGCATATATTTCTATGATGTAACAATCCAATTGTGGCATGTCTTTATTGCTGTCGTTTAACACCATTTATATCTGGGCCGTTTGTATAGGGGTATCTTGGGACCAGTAGTGTGGTTGTTGTATTTTATATGCTTTTATTCTTGTGCATTTGTCTCTTTCTCTAATAAATCATTTTTGTATATTTTTTTTGCTATTTAGTTTGTATTTCTCTGGGTGTGCGCCCTATTTTTGCGTGGCTCTTTTTCTTGTCGATTTTTCATGATGTTCTTGCTGTGCATTGAGCTGCACCCCTCTATATGTCTATTAAAATTATGATAGTTGCCCAGTAGTGGTGCTCCCTAACTCTCTATATATTTCCATGATGCTCATTTATGACCCTGAGATTAGCTGGAACAAAAAGTTTACCTAACGGACAGGCTGCTGGGGCGTCCCCCTGAGCCTCTACCAAATCTTTCTCAAGATCAGAATTAATTGCGGCGACTACTATACCCTTCTGCAGTATAGGACCTGGTTCAATATTATCCCCACCCCCCGGGAAACAACGGGATAATGCATCAGCCTTGACATTCTTGTTTCCTGGCCGGTACGTTATGTAGAAATTGAACCTGGCGAAGAACAGAGACAACCTTGCCTGCCTAGGTGTAAGACGCTTTGCAGATTCTAAATATAACAGATTCTTATGATCTGTGATCACCATGACAGGGTGAAGTGCTCCCTCCAAAAAGTGACGCCATTCCTCAAATGCCCATTTGATTGCCAACAGCTCCCTGTTACCAATGTCATAATTCTTCTTCGTAGGAGATAATTTTCTCGAGAAAAATGCACACGGACGCCACTTACTCGGAGAAATCTCCTGAGACAATACAGCTCCCACCCCTACCTCAGAGGCATCCATCTCTACCACAAATGGCTGAGTGATATCAAGCTGTATTAATATGGGTGCAGTGGAAAAACACTTTTTCAAAGTTTCAAAAGCTTTACTGGCAGCACTGGACCATACGGAGAATTCCGTGCCCCTCTTGGTCATGTCTGTCAATGGTTTGGCTACCACTGAAAAGTCTTTCATAAATTTGCAATAGAAATTTGCAAAACCTGAAAACCTCTGTAAAGCCTTAAGGTCCTCAGGAAGATCCCACTCCAAGACCTCCCTGACCTCAGCCGGATCCATACGAAAACCTGTGGAGGATAAGAAATAACCCAGAAACGGAATCTCTTTGACCGCGAACATGCATTTCTCAAGTTTGGCAAACAGTTTATTGTCCCTGAGTACCTGAAAGACCTGCCGTACATGATCCTGATGAGACTCAAGGTCAGGGGAATAAATTAAGATGTCATCCAGATATACCACCACAAACCTACCTACTAAGTGACTAAATATATCATTGACAAAGTGTTGAAACACAGCAGGAGCATTACTTAACCCAAAGGGCATAACCAAGTTCTCGTAATGTCCCTCTGGAGTATTAAAAGCCGTCTTCCATTCATCCCCCTCCTTCATCCGAATGAGATTATATGCCCCCCTGAGGTCTAGTTTGGAGAACCATTTAGCCCCCACAATTTGGTTAAAGAGGTCTGGAATAAGAGGGAGCGGAAAAGAATCCCGGACCGTAATCTGATTTAATTCACGGAAGTCTAAGCATGGGCGTAAACCCCCGTCCTTCTTCTTTACAAAGAAGAACCCAGCAGCAATGGGTGACGACGAGGGTCTGATATGACCCCTGGCCAGACTTTCCGTGATATAGTACTTCATGGCCTGTCTCTCTGGGGCTGAGATGTTGTATAGCCTACTCTTAGGCAGTTTAGCACCAGGAATGAGACATATGGTGCAATCATAAAGACGGTGTGGCGGTAGCTCTCGACTCCCCTCCTCAGAGAATACATCCTCAAAATCTGAGATGAACTCTGGCAAAATCTGAGAACTCAATCCGGCCAGCCGAGTACCCAGGCAATGTTCCTGACAAAACTCACTCCATGTAGTAATCTCCCGAGTCTGCCAGTCTAACACCGGGTTGTGTAACGTGAGCCATGGTAAACCGAGTACTACAGGCGACGGCAATCCCCCCAACACACAACAATCTATTGACTCGGAGTGCAACGCCCCTATTTGTAGGCTCACCCCACTGACGATCTGAGTGAAAGTCCCCTGGCTCAAAGGTGCAGAATCAATGGCAATTATAGGTATGTGTCTAGACAACTTGAGTCTTAAGCCCATGTGCCTGAACAAACCCAGCATTAATTAAATGAAACCCTGCCCCAGAGTCCAGAAAGGCAGAGATATTGAGCTTACTTTCACCAAGATGAATCTCGGCTGGTAGGAAAAATTGAGGTTTACCTAAGGAAGAAATTAATACACCCGAGTTGCCAACCTCCCCGCAACCCGGGCTCAATAGTTTTCCGGCGGTTGTTTTCTAGAAGGACACACATTCACATAATGACCCCTTTTGCCACAAAAAAAAACATGCACCTTCCTTGCGCCGTACTACTGCAGCTCCCTTAGAAAGAGAAGCGCCACCCAACTGCATAGGTTCTCCTAGAGACTCAGATTCTGGTGAGTCCAAATCTGAATTACCCTTGAATAGCAGCGATTCATTAAGTCTCTGGCGCAGGCGGCGGTCCACACGGATCGCAAGAGACATAGCTGCCTCCAGTGTGGTTGACGTCTCCTGTAGGGCGAAAGCATCTTTTATTTTATCAGATAGGCCCTGATAAAATTGACTACGGAGTGCAGGGTCATTCCACAATGTGTCAGTAGCCCATCTCTGAAACTCAGAGCAGTACTACTCTACTGACCAGTCTCCCTGAGTAAGATGGCGTATTGTGGACTCAGCGAGGGAGACGCGGTCAGGATCATCATACACCTGACCTAAGGCTCGGAAAAAGTCCACAGTCCGTAACGCCAAAGCATCAGCGTTAAGTGAGAATGCCCAGGCCTGAACATCCCCTTGTAGGAGCGATACAATAATTCCAACCCTCTGCTCCTCTGAACCTGAAGTGTGAGGACGCAACCTAAAATACAATTTACAGGCCTCTCTGAACGTAACAAATTTGTCACGCCCCCCTGAGAACCTGTCAGGTAGTGCAATTTTAGGCTCCAGCATCACTTGTGGAGGTGTAGCAACCCCTGCAGTGGCCACTGGAGTGCGCTGCACAACCGCCGAGCAGAGGTCAGCCACCTCTAAACTGAGTTGCTGCATTTGTCCAGCTAAAGCAGCAATGGGGTCCATTTTGGACAAAGAAAAATTTGTAAGGTCAGTGTTACTGTCACGCCGTAAATGGCGTCAAAGGGGCAGGATGGCGTACTGGAACCCGCACCTGACCCTACCACTTAAAAGGGGCCCTGCCTTTCCCTTATCTCGGGGGTACCTATGAAGGTTAGGAGGCCCAAGCCGCCAGCGTATCCCTGTCTCCTGTGCAGGCCCTAAGAGTGGCCCCCTCACCCCCCAAAGGAGGTGGAGTGCACCCGTATAATAATACAACAAATAACAGGGTAAACAGACAAGGTAACTAAAAGATACAAACTCACCAAATACTCACACAACCACAGAGGGAACAGAGAAGGGAAGAGAAGAAATAAACTTAGGAAGGAAAACAGGTTTAACACGCAACCAAAAACAGCAGACACCAATCTCTGTATGTTAACCTCCAACACCAACACCTCTCTCCAACAACCTCCAGCCAGGCAGCAGAACTGATCACTGACACTAGCTGAAGTCAGGACTGGGTCTATATAGAGGATCAGATTACAAGATCCAATACAGCTGAGAGACCCAGCTCTCAGCAACTAGAAATGAGGGTTAACTCCTGCACTGCTGGCACAAAGCAGCTAGGTCAGAAAACAGGTGAAGAGCTTCTGTTCACTGTGTGTGAACGAGGCCCAGAGCGCTACGATTCTCTGGAACCTCTCTGTCGCGGTAGCCCCGTGACAGTGAGGTTCGCATAAGGAAAGAAAAAAAAAAAGGTCAATAGGAGTAACACTCCAGTTCGTATTGCGTTTTTACGGTCAGCAGGAGTTTTTCTTTCTGGTAATACCACATATCATGGTCATTCCATTGATTTTCAGGTAATGGTGGATTGTGGTTCTGCACTAAATTTGATTGATCAACGATTCCTAGACAAATATAAGTTTGATTCTGAACCATTGTCATCTCCTATTCCTGTTGTGGCTATTGATAACACTCCTCTGGAACATGGGTGTATTTCCCAAAAGGTTTCGGGGTTCCCACTTAGGGTACCGTCACACTATAACATTTCGATCGCTACGACGGTACGATTCGTGACGTTCCAGCGATATCGTTACGATATCGCTGTGTCTGACACGCAGCAGCGATCAGGGATCCTGCTGAGAATCGTACGTCGTAGCAGATCGTTTAGTTTTAGGCGTACTGGAACCCGCACCTGACCCTACCACTTAAAAGGGGCCCTGCCTTTCCCTTATCTCGGGGGTACCTATGAAGGTTAGGAGGCCCAAGCCGCCAGCGTATCCCTGTCTCCTGTGCAGGCCCTAAGAGTGGCCCCCTCACCCCCCAAAGGAGGTGGAGTGCACCCGTATAATAATACAACAAATAACAGGGTAAACAGACAAGGTAACTAAAAGATACAAACTCACCAAATACTCACACAACCACAGAGGGAACAGAGAAGGGAAGAGAAGAAATAAACTTAGGAAGGAAAACAGGTTTAACACGCAACCAAAAACAGCAGACACCAATCTCTGTATGTTAACCTCCAACACCAACACCTCTCTCCAACAACCTCCAGCCAGGCAGCAGAACTGATCACTGACACTAGCTGAAGTCAGGACTGGGTCTATATAGAGGATCAGATTACAAGATCCAATACAGCTGAGAGACCCAGCTCTCAGCAACTAGAAATGAGGGTTAACTCCTGCACTGCTGGCACAAAGCAGCTAGGTCAGAAAACAGGTGAAGAGCTTCTGTTCACTGTGTGTGAACGAGGCCCAGAGCGCTACGATTCTCTGGAACCTCTCTGTCGCGGTAGCCCCGTGACAGTGAGGTTCGCATAAGGAAAGAAAAAAAAAAAGGTCAATAGGAGTAACACTCCAGTTCGTATTGCGTTTTTACGGTCAGCAGGAGTTTTTCTTTCTGGTAATACCACATATCATGGTCATTCCATTGATTTTCAGGTAATGGTGGATTGTGGTTCTGCACTAAATTTGATTGATCAACGATTCCTAGACAAATATAAGTTTGATTCTGAACCATTGTCATCTCCTATTCCTGTTGTGGCTATTGATAACACTCCTCTGGAACATGGGTGTATTTCCCAAAAGGTTTCGGGGTTCCCACTTAGGGTACCGTCACACTATAACATTTCGATCGCTACGACGGTACGATTCGTGACGTTCCAGCGATATCGTTACGATATCGCTGTGTCTGACACGCAGCAGCGATCAGGGATCCTGCTGAGAATCGTACGTCGTAGCAGATCGTTTAGAACTTTCTTTCATCGCTGGATCTCCCGCTGTCATCGCTAGATCGGTGTGTGTGACACCGATCTAGCGATCTAGCGATGCGATCCAGCGATGCGTTCGCTTGTAACCAGGGTAAACATCGGGTAACTAAGCGCAGGACCGCGCTTAGTTACCCGATGTTTACCCTGGTTACAAGCGTTAAACTAAAAAAAAAAACAAACAGCACATACTTACATTCTGGTGTCCGTCAGGTCCCTTGCAGTCTGCTTCCAGCACTGTGACTGCCGGCCGTAAAGTGAAAGCTGAGCACAGCGGCTGTGCTTTCACTTTCACTTTACGGCCGGCAGTCACTGAGTGCGGGAAGCAGACTGCAAGGGACCTGACGGACACCAGAATGTAAGTATGTGCTGTTTGCTTTTTTTTAGTTTAACGCTTGTAACCAGGGTAAACATCGGGTAACTAAGCGCGGTCCTGCGCTTAGTTACCCGATGTTTACCCTGGTTACCCAGGGACCTCGGCATCTTGGTCGCTGGAGAGCGGTCTGTGTGACAGCTCCCCAGCGACCACACTACGATTTACCTACGATCACGGCCAGGTCATATCGCTGGTCGTGATCGTAGGTAAATCGTATAGTGTAACATAGTAACATAGTAACATAGTTAGTAAGGCCGAAAAAAGACATTTGTCCATCCAGTTCAGCCTATATTCCATCATAATAAATACCCAGATCTACGTCCTTCTACAGAACCTAATAATTGTATGATACAATATTGTTCTGCTCCAGGAAGACATCCAGGCCTCTCTTGAACCCCTCGACTGAGTTCGCCATCACCACCTCCTCAGGCAAGCAATTCCAGATTCTCACTGCCCTAACAGTAAAGAATCCTCTTCTATGTTGGTGGAAAAACCTTCTCTCCTCCAGACGCAAAGAATGCCCCCTTGTGCCCGTCACCTTCCTTGGTATAAACAGATCCTCAGCGAGATATTTGTATTGTCCCCTTATATACTTATACATGGTTATTAGATCGCCCCTCAGTCGTCTTTTTTCTAGACTAAATAATCCTAATTTCGCTAATCTATCTGGGTATTGTAGTTCTCCCATCCCCTTTATTAATTTTGTTGCCCTCCTTTGTACTCTCTCTAGTTCCATTATATCCTTCCTGAGCACCGGTGCCCAAAACTGGACACAGTACTCCATGTGCGGTCTAACTAGGGATTTGTACAGAGGCAGTATAATGCTCTCATCATGTGTATCCAGACCTCTTTTAATGCACCCCATGATCCTGTTTGCCTTGGCAGCTGCTGCCTGGCACTGGCTGCTCCAGGTAAGTTTATCATTAACTACGATCCCCAAGTCCTTCTCCCTGTCAGATTTACCCAGTGGTTTCCCGTTCAGTGTGTAATGGTGATATTGATTCCCTCTTCCCATGTGTATAACCTTACATTTATCATTGTTAAACCTCATCTGCCACCTTTCAGCCCAAGTTTCCAACTTATCCAGATCCATCTGTAGCAGAATACTATCTTCTCTTGTATTAACTGCTTTACATGGTTTTGTATCATCTGCAAATATCGATATTTTACTGTGTAAACCTTCTACCAGATCATTAATGAATATGTTGAAGAGAACAGGTCCCAATACTGACCCCTGCGGTACCCCACTGGTCACAGCGACCCAGTTAGAGACTATACCATTTATAACCACCCTCTGCTTTCTATCACTAAGCCAGTTACTAACCCATTTACACACATTTTCCCCCAGACCAAGCATTCTCATTTTGTGTACCAACCTCTTGTGCGGCACGGTATCAAACGCTTTGGAAAAATCGAGATATACCACGTCCAATGACTCACCGTGGTCCAGTCTATAGCTTACCTCTTCATAAAAACTGATTAGATTGGTTTGACAGGAGCGATTTCTCATAAACCCATGCTGATATGGAGTTAAACAGTTATTCTCATTGAGATAATCCAGAATAACATCCCTCAGAAACCCTTCAAATATTTTACCAACAATAGAGGTTAGACTTACTGGCCTATAATTTCCAGGTTCACTTTTAGAGCCCTTTTTGAATATTGGCACCACATTTGCTATGCGCCAGTCCTGCGGAACAGACCCTGTCGCTATAGAGTCACTAAAAATAAGAAATAATGGTTTATCTATTACATTACTTAGTTCTCTTAGTACTCGTGGGTGTATGCCATCCGGACCCGGAGATTTATCTATTTTAATCTTATTTAGCCGGTTTCGCACCTCTTCTTGGGTTAGATTGGTGACCCTTAATATAGGGTTTTCATTGTTTCTTGGGATTTCACCTAGCATTTCATTTTCCACCGTGAATACCGTGGAGAAGAAGGTGTTTAATATGTTAGCTTTTTCCTCGTCATCTACAACCATTCTTTCCTCACTATTTTTTAAGGGGCCTACATTTTCAGTTTTTATTCTTTTACTATTGATATAGTTGAAGAACAGTTTGGGATTAGTTTTACTCTCCTTAGCAATGTGCTTCTCTGTTTCCTTTTTGGCAGCTTTAATTAGTTTTTTAGATAAAGTATTTTTCTCCCTATAGTTTTTTAGAGCTTCAATGGTGCCATCCTGCTTTAGTGTGACGGTACCCTTATTGTGAATATGGAACATCAGGAGTGTATAGACTTGTTTGTTCTTGCTACATTACCTTGCCCAGTCGTCCTTGGTTTACCCTTGTTAAAAATGCACAATCCTTTGCTGGACTAGTCGTCTAGTGCTATAAGGTCCTTGGGACAGGGGTGTTATGGTAATTGTTGTAATGTTTACATTGCTGTTGTTGTTAAGAAGGAGCTACCTGAAGCCATTCAGGATTTCTGGAGGGTATTTTCGGAGGTCGAGTCGCTAGCTCTACCACCCCATAGAGATTACGACTGCGCTATTCAGTTCATTCCAGGTGCCACAGTTCCTAAGAGTTGTTTAACCCCTTTACCCCCAAGAGTGGTTTGCACGTCATGGATCGGGCCAATTTTTACAATTCTGACCACTGTCCCTTTATGAGGTTATAACTCTGGAACGCTTCAACGGATCCCAGTGATTCTGACACTGTTTTCTCGTGACATATTGTACTTCATGATAGTGGTCAAATTTCTTTGATACTACCTGCGATTATTTGTGAAAAAAATGGAAATTTGGCGAAAATTTTGAAAATTTCGCAATTTTCCAACTTTGAATTTTTATGCAATTAAATCACAGAGATATGTCACACAAAATACTTTACTTAAGTAACATTTCCCACATGTCTACTTTACATCAGCACAATTTTGGAACAAAAATTTTTTTTTGTTAGGGAATTATAAGGGTTAAAAGTTGACCAGCAATTTCTCATTTTTACAACACCATTTTTTTTAGGGACCACATCTCATTTGAAGTCATTTTGAGGGGTCTATATGATAGAAAATACCCAAGTGTGACACCATTCTAAAAACTGCACCCCTCAAGGTGCTCAAAACCATATTCAAGAAGTTTATTAACCCTTCAGGTGCTTCACAGGAATTTTTGGAATGTTTAAATAACAATGAACATTTAACTTTTTTCCACAAATAATTTACTTCAGCTCCAATTTGTTTCATTTTACCAAGGGTAACAGGAGAAAATGGACCACAAAAGTTGTTGTACAATTTGTCCTGAGTACACCGATATCCCATATGTGGGGGTAAACCACTGTTTGGGAGCATGACAGAGCTCGGAAGCGAAGGAGCGCCGTATGACTTTTCACTGCAAAATTGACAGGAATTGAGATGGGACGCCATGTTGCGTTTGGAGAGCCACTGATGTGCCTAAACATTGAAACCCCCCACAAGTGACACCATTTTGGAAAGTAGACCCCCAAAAGGAACTTATCTAGATGTGTGGTGAGCGCTTTGACCCACCAAGGGCTTCACAGAACTTTATAATGCAGAGCCGTAAAAATAAAACTAAAAATTTTTCCCCCAAAAATTATTTTTTAGCCCCTAGTTTTGTATTTTCCCTAGGGTAAGAGGAGAAATTCAATCCCAAAAGTTGTCCAATTTGTCCTGAGTACGCTGATACCCCATATGTGGAGGGGGAATCACCGTTTGGGCGCATGTGAGGGCTCGGAAGGGAAGGAGCGCCATTTGGAATGCAGATCTAGATGGAATGGTCTGCAGGCGTCACATTGCGTTTGCAGAGCCCCTAATGTACCTAAAGAGTAGAAACCCCCCACAAGTGACCCCATATTGGAAACTAGACCCCCCAAGGAACTTATCTAGATGTGTTGTGAGAACTTTGAGCCCCCAAGTGTTTCACTACAATTTATAACGCAGAGCCATGAAAATAAAAAATCTTTTTTTTCCCACAAAAATTATTTTTTAGCCTCCAGTTTTCTTTTTTCCCAAGGGTAACAGGAGAAATTGGACCACAAAAGTTGTTGTCCTATTTGTCCTGAGTATGCTGATACCCCATATGTTGGGGTAAACCCCTGTTTGGGCACACAGGAGAGCTCGGAAGGGAAGGAGCACTGTTTTACTTTTTCAACACAGAATTGGCTGGAATTGAGATCGGACGCCATGTCGCGTTTGGAGAGCCCCTGATGTGCCTAAACAGTGGAAACCCCCCAAATTATAACTGAAACCCTAATCCAAACACACCCCTAACCCTAATCCCAACAGTAACCCTAACCACACCTCTAACCCTGACACACCCCTAACCCTAATCCCAACCCTATTCCCAACCGTAAATGTAGTCTAAACCCTAACTGTAACTTTAGCCCCAACCCTAACCCTAGCCCTACCCCTAACCCTAGCCCTAACTCTAACCCTAGCCCTAACCCAAACCCTAACCCTAACCCTAGCCTAATGGGAAAATGGAAATAAATACATTTTTTTAATTTTTCCCCAACTAAGGGGGTGATGAATGGGGGTTTGATTTACTTTTATAGCGGGTTTTTTTGCGGATTTTTATGATTAGCAGCCGTCACACACTGAAAGACGCTTTTTATTGCAATAAATATTTTTTGCGTTACCACATTTTGAGAGCTAAAATTTTTCCATATTTGAGTCCACAGAGTCATGTGAGGTTTTGTTTTTTGCGGGACGAGTTGACGTTTTTATTGGTAACATTTTCAGGCACGTGACATTTTTTGATCGCTTTTTATTCTGATTTTTGTGAGGCAGAATGACCAAAAACCAGCTATTCATGAATTTCTTTTGGGGGAGGCGTTTATACCATTCCGCGTTTGGTAAAATTGATAAATCAGTTTTATTTTTCAGGTCAGTACGATTACAGCGATACCTCATTTATATCATTTTTTTTATGTTTTGGCGCTTTTATACGATAAAAACTATTTTATAGAAAAAAATAATTATTTTTGCATCGCTTTATTCTCAGGACTATAACTTTTTTATTTTTTTGCTGATGATGCTGTATGGCGGCTCATTTTTTGCGGGACAAGATGACGTTTTCAGCGGTACCATGGTTATTTATATCTGTCTTTTTGATCGCGAGTGGTAGGGGTCGAGTTCCTGGCTCTGCACAGGGGGAATCTCGGGCCATCTCCGCTGCGGTCTCCCATTCTTCTCCTGCCGCAGTGGAGCCTGCTCAGCGGAGACGTCTCGCTCAGTCTGACTCTGTGCTAAGAGTTACTGCTGTATTTCCTGCTTCTGCCATTGAAGTCAGTGCTGGGCAGTGGTGAGCAGACGCTTCTAAGACTTCTAAGAAAGTCCTGCTTTTCACGTTCTGAGCATGCCCAGAGTAAGATCTCTCAGTGGAGATCGAGGGTCACATGATCAGATACTGCAGCTAGCTCATTGGTCTTTCTTGGAAGGTCCTTGCAGGTGCTAGGACTAAGTCTTGCTTTGCACTCTGAGCATGCCCAGGGCAAGATCTCTCAGTGGAGATCTGGGGTCACATGCTCAGGTACTGCAGCAACTCCATTGGACCTTCTTTGAAGGTCCTTAACGTGCTGCAACTATTGACAATTGTAATCGTGTGTGTTGATGAGTGCAAGTCGTTCCTTAAAAACCCATCCCTTTTGTATGACTGTTCGCGAAAGGTGTATGGCTGCAACCTAGCGCCCGGCTGAACTCGCAGTGTTTACACACGAAACAGCGCCTACTGCGCTGACCGCCAGTACGGTGCCACGCGCCAATAGAGCACTTGTTTAACCCAAGTCATGGTGGTTAGTGGCTTCCGCCAGTACGGCACAGTTCACACTCTCGTGCTATTTAATTATTTTTGTTACGTGCGGTACTGCGGCCCTGTGACTCAACAGGGTTCGCTTCCTTCACACAAGGTGAAGTTAACCTGTGTGTGTATTCTCATTGTACCGCCATATCGTCCGTCTCTACTAGCAGCAGGGTTTTCACCTGCACGGTGGACCTCGGACTGCGAACGCACCTAGTACTATTTGATCTTTAACTTGGTGCGTTCCGCCAGTCCTAACAGCGTGTTATTCCACTTTTTGTTCGGCGGTATGATAATGAAGCGTTGTTTTTTGACTCGGTTTTTTTTTTCTTACGGTGTTTACTGAAGGGGTTAACTAGTGGGTCAGTTTTATAGGTCGGATCGTTACGGATGCGGCAATACTAAATGTGTGTACTTTTATTGTTTTTTTTTTAAATTTAGAAAAAGAAATGTATTTATGGGAATAATATTTTTTTTATTATTATTATTTTGGATTTTTTTTTTACACATTTGGAAAAAAAATTTTTAAACTTTTTACTTTGTCCCAGGGGGGACATCACAGATCGTTGATCTGACAGTTTGCACAGCACTCTGTCAGATCAACGATCTGACTTGCAGTGCTGCAGGCTTACCAAGCGCCTGCTCTGAGCAGGCACTTGGTAAGCCACCTCCCTCCCTGCAGGACCCGGATATCGCGGCCATCTTGGATCTGGGCCTGCTACAGGGAGGGAGGTAGGGAGACCCTTGCAGCAACGCGATCACATCGCGTTGCTGTGGGGGTCTCAGGGAAGTCCGCAGGGAGCCTCCTCCCTGCGCGATGCTTTCCTGCACCGCCGGCACACCGTGATCATGTTTGATCGTGGTATGCCGGGGGCGGTCCGTGACCGCTCCTGGCACATAGTGCCGGATGTCAGCTGCAATAGGTGTTGTGAATTCCGCTCTTGGGCTCCCTCCGGTGGTTGTAAGTGGCACTTTTGTGAGTTCTGCTCTTGAGCTCCCTCTTGTTGTTTCTAGTGGTATGGCTGCTCCTTGGAGTTAGCTGTCATCAGCTGCCTCCACTTATCGTCTCTTCTGCTCGGCTATTTAGGTCTGGCTCTTTCTTCAGCCAGTGCCACTTGTAAATGGTTCCTGGTTGGATTCACATCTCTTTGGAGTTCCCTGTTATCCTGACCAGTTCAGCTAAGCTAAGTTTTTGCTTCCTCTTTTCTGTCCATAGATTGTGGACTTATCCATTCTGTGCTTTCTATGTATGTCCAGCTTATCAGTGTGAATTAATTCTGTCTTGCTGGAAGCTCTGGGAGGCAGATTTGCCCTCCACACCTTTAGTCAGGTGTGGAGATTTTTTGTAAACTCTGCGTGGATTTTTGTAGTGTTTTATACTGACCGCACAGTATTCCATCCTGTCCAATCTATTTAGCTAGACTGGCCTCCTGTGCTCATCCTGGTTTCATTCTGTGTATGTCTTTTCCCTCTCCACTCACAGTCATTATTTGTGGGGGGCAAATCTATCCTTTGGGGATTTTCTCTGAGGCAAGATAGTTTTCCTGCTTCTTTCTTTAGGTGTAGTTAGCTCTTAGGCTGTGACGAGATGCATAGGGAGAGCTAGAATTCCACGGCTACTTCTAGTGTTGTGTTGAGCTTAGGGACTGCGGTCAGTACAGTTACCACTTCCTTCAGAGCTCGTTCCATGTTGCTCCTAGACCACCGTATCATAACAGATAGGCAGCTGACACACGGCCGCGATCGGCCGCGCTCCCCCTGAGAGCGTGGCCGATCGCTATGACGTACTATCCCGTCGGTGATCATACGGGCCCACCCCACCTCGATGGGATAGTACGTCATATGTCAGAAAGGGGTTAATTAATCTGACGATTTCCGAGAGGGAGGCCTTAAAGGAATACCTACAGACTAGTTTAGATGCAGGTCATATAAGACCCTCTAAATCCCCTGTGACTGTAGGATTCTTTTTTGTCAAAAAGAAGGATGGGGCCTTAGGCCGTGTCTGGATTTTCGGGAGATTAATAAGATTATTGTGCGCAATCCTTAAACGTTGCCGCCGATTCCGGATTTGTTTAACCAACTAACCGGAGCGAAGTGGTTCTCTAAGATTGACCTTCGTGGGGCATATAATTTCCTGCGGGTGAAGGTGGGTGATGAATGGAAGACAGCCTTTAATACCCCGGAAGGTCATTTTGAGTGTCTGGTGATGCCTTTTGGCCTTACTAATGCGCCTGCGTTTTTTCAAAATTTCATTAATGACATTCTGAGGTCGTTGGTCGGTAGGAGTGTTATTGTTTATTTGGACGATATTTTGATATATTCACCTAATCTTGAGTTGCATTGGCAGAGAGTCCGCAAAGTTCTACAGATTTTAAGTGAAAACTCCCTCTTTGCTAAATTGGAGAAGTGCGAGATTCCGGTACAGAAAATGAGTTTTTTGGGGTACCTTGACTCCAGTGATGGGTTTGAGATGGACCCGGTCAAGGTTCAGGCAATGCTGGAGTGGCCTAGGCCTGAATGTTTGAAGTCGGTTCAGAGATTTTTGAGGTTTGCCAATTATTACAGAAAATTCATAAAGAATTTTTCTGTGATCACTAAAAACATATATCTGATCTCACCAAGAAGGGTTCTAATACTGTCCAATGGTCCTCTGAGGCTGTTAAGGCTTTTGAGCATCTCAAGGATAGGTTTAGCGCTGCTCCTGCTTTGATCCAGATGGATGAGACCAAGCCATTTCTTGTAGAGGTTGATACCTCTTCAGTAGGGTTGGGGGCAGTTCTGTCCCAGGAGGGAGAGGATGGGGTGCATCCCAGTGCTTTCATTTCTAAAAAATTTGCGGAGACTGAGCTCATCTATGATGTTGGGAACAGAGAGTTGCTGGCTATTAAACTCGCGTTTGAGCATTGGCAACATTTTTTGGAGAGGGCCAGACATCCGATACAGGTTTTTTACTGATCATACGAATCTGATATATCTGAATGCTGCTAAACGTTTGAATGCCCGTCAAGCTAGGTGGGCACTGTTTTTTGCCTGGTTTCATTTCTCTGTCACATATATCCCTGGGACAAAGAATGTTAAAGCGGATGCTTTCTCTCATAGTTTCTCTCTCCAGCAGTTGATACTGAGAAGGTGGAATGTCTTTTACAGAGAGGGGTGGTGGTGGCAGCATTGGGTTCGGAGTTGGAGAGTTGCATCCTAGAGGCCCAGAATGCTGCACCAACTAACACTCTGTATGGTAAATTATTTGTTCCTAGAGCCTTGCGGAGAGCTTTGTTTGCGGAATGTCATGAGTCTCGGTTGGCGGGTTATCCAGGGATTTCGGAAACTAGAAAGTCGATCGGTCGAAGTTTCCGGTGGCCAGGGTGGCAAAGAGAAATCATCAAGTGGGTGCGTCAGTGTACTGTGTGCGCTAGGTCGAAGGCCTCACATGCCCCGGCTGCAGGGTTGCTGTGCCCTTTGGAGGTTCCTAGTTCACAATGGTCACA
Organism: Ranitomeya imitator; assembly: GCF_032444005.1. Lineage (NCBI taxonomy): Eukaryota > Metazoa > Chordata > Amphibia > Anura > Dendrobatidae > Ranitomeya > Ranitomeya imitator. Next base: position 291,201,931 of record NC_091284.1, read on the forward strand.
TCTTGCTATGGATTTTATCACCGATCTGCCAGTCTCTGAGAGTTTTTCTGTCATCTGGGTTGTTGTGGACCAGTTTAGTAAGGTGTGTCATCTGGTCCCGTTCAATAAATTACCCCGCGCCAAGACTCTAGCCAAGGCATTTGTGAAAGAGATTGTCATGGCTCCATGCGGTTCCCACGGACATTGTTTCTGGTAGAGGACCACAGTTTGTGGCTCGCTTTTGGCGTGCTTTTAGTGACAGATTAAAGGTTAATTTATCATTTTCGATAGGTTATTATCTGGAGTCCAATGGACAGACTGAAAGGAAGAACCAGGACGTCGAGCAGTTTTTGAGATATTTTGTAGCAGACAGTCAGGAGATGTAGTCGCAATATCTACCACTAGCTGAGTTTGCTCTTAATAATCATACGTCTTCCACGGCTGGGTGTTCTTTTTTTTTTTGCTGTACAGGGAGGCATGCATCTTTCGGTCCATTTTCTAAGATTGGGGCCTGAGGAGGAGAGTTTTTCTGGAAATTTGGACAGGGTTTGGACCAATGTACGCCATAATCTGAAAGAGGCTAATAGCAGGTCAAAGAAATATTTTGACAAGAAAAGAAGCGAGGCGTTGTTCGCAGTTGGGGACATGGTCTGGTTGTCCTCCAGGAATCTGTGTTTGAAGATCCCTTCTAAAAAACTGGGGCCTAAGTTTGTAGGACCCTTCAAAGTGGTTCAGGTGGTCAACTCCGCAGCGGTGAGATGAGACATCCCCTCGTCCTGGAGAAATAATTCAGTTTTTCATGTATCTGTACTGAAGAAAGTTGACACACCAGATGAGGAGCCTATGCTGACTGTTCCTGCAGTTGATGAAGATGGCGAGTTTGAGATTTCACGCATTTTAGATTCCAGGTGGCACAGAGGAAGTTTGCAGTATCTCGTGTCCTGGAAGGGTTTCGGTCCCGAGGATAATTCCTGGGTGAAAGCTGAGGACGTCTTGGCCTCAAGGCTGATTAAGTCTTTTCACAGGAGATTTCCGAATAAGGCACAGCCAAGAGGATCCTCTCATAAAAGGGGAATTACTGTTAGAATCTGTTTTGTTTAGACCATCTGCCATCTTGTTGTGGTTTTCTGGCTGCTGGTCTTTTTCCCCTGGTGCTGGGTTGTCTTGGTCAGGTGATTGTATCACACTTTATTACCCAGCATTTTCATCACTGTCCCCAATGGGTCTCACACTCTAAATTCCCTATCAGTATGTCTTTTGAGTGTGGGAGGAAACTGGAGTACCATGGGTAAACACACACAATCACAAGAACATACAAACTCTTTGCAGATGTTGTCCTTGGTGGGATTTAAACTCAGGACCACAGCGCTGCAATGCTAACCAATGAGCCACCGTGCTTCACTATTATGGTATTATACTGGCATTGTGCTCCAGCCAGGAGTCCACATTTTACAATATAAATCCTTAGTGTTAATAACGTGGTCCTTAAGCCATGCCACATTTAAGCACTGGACAGGGCTTGAGTGACAGGTGTAGGCCTGGTGCTCTAAGAGCTGTTCCAAATTCAGGCAACAAAAACTTAAGGAGACCCAACTTGGAGAGGAAATATTTCCAAAAATTTTGGGCACATACCACAAAAAAAAAATGGAATGAATTTCTATTTATTTTTTAAAATCACTTATATAGTGCCAATAATTCCACATCGCTTTAACCCCTTAGCGACCGCCGATACGCCTTTTAACGGCGGCTGCTAAGGGTACTTAAACCACAGCGCCGTTAATTAACGGCGCTGTGGAAAAAGTACATAGCGCCCCCCAGAGGCCGATTTTCTCCGGGGTCTCGGCTGCCGGGGGTAGCCGAGACCCCAGAGAACATGATTCAAGGGGTTTTTAACCCTCCCCGCATTTGCGATCGCCGGTAATTAACCGTCTACCGGCGATCGCAAAAAAAAAAAAACGCGATCTCTTTTTAATTTCTCTGTCCTCCGATGTGATCGCACATCGGAGGACAGAGAACAGGGGTCCCAGGTGGCCCCCCAATACTCACCTAGCTCCCCCGATGCTCCTCGTGTCTCCCGGTGGGCGCCGCCATCTTCAAAATGGCGGGCGCATGCGCAGTGCGCCCGCCGGCCGGCACCGGGAGAATCTTTGGGGTCTCGGCTGCCGGGGGTAGCCGAGACCCCAAAGAGCATGATCGGGGTCGGTATTACCGACCCCTGTTTTGCGATCGCCGGTAATTAACTGTTTACCGGCGACCGCACACCGGTGATCGCACATCAGAGGACAGAGAAATAGGGGGATTCGGGGACCCTAGCATACTCACCTAGGTCCCTGGATCCTCTTGCTGCTCCTCCTGGCCGCCGGCAGAAGAAAATGGCGGGCGCATGCCCAGTGCGCCCGCCATCTGTCTCCATCTGCTGGCCGGCAGGAGAACAGCAGTTGGGGCTAAAATTAGGGTTAGGGGTAGGGTTAGGGGTAGGGTTAGGGGTAGGGTTAGGGTTAGGGGTAGGGTTAGGGTTAGGGGTAGGGTTAGGGGTAGGGTTAGGGGTAGGGCTAAATTTAGGGTTAGGGTTGGGGCTAAATTTAGGGTTAGGGTTGGGGCTAAATTTAGGGTTAGGCTCCTTTCACACTTACGTCGGTACGGTGCCGTCGCAATGCGTCGGCCCGACATACCGACGCACGTTGTGAAAATTGTGCACAACGTGGGCAGCAGCTGTAGTTTTTCAAAGCATCCGCTGCCCAATCTATGTCCTGGGGAGGAGGGGGCGGAGTTACGGCCACGCATGCGCGGTCAGAAATGGCGGATGCGACGTACAAAAAAACGTTTCATTGAACGTTTTTTTGTGCAGACGGTCCGCCAAAACACAACTGATCCAGTGCACGACGGACGCGACGTGTGGCCATCCGTCACGATCCGTCGGCAATACAAGTCTATGGGCAAAAAACGCATCCTGCGGGCACATTTGCAGGATCCGTTTCTTGTCCAAAACGACGGATTGCCAAACAACGCAAGTGTGAAAGTAGCCTTAGGGCTAGGGTTAGGGTTGGGGCTAAAGTTAGGGTTAGAGCTGGGATTAGGGTTAGGGTTTGGATTAGGGTTGGTATTAGGGTTACGCTTGGGATTAGGGTTAGGTTTGGGATTAGGGTTAAGGTTAGGGTTGTGATTAGGGGTGTATTGGGATTAGGGTTAGGTTTGAGGTTAGGGTTGAGATTAGGATTAGGGGTGTGTTGGATTTAGGGTTTTGATTAGGGTTATGGTTAGGGTTGACATTAGGGTTGTTTTGGGGTAAGGGTTGTGATTATTTTTAGGGTTAGTGATTAGGATTATCGATCAGGTTGGGATTAGGGTTAGGGGTGTGTTGGGGTTAGGGTTGGAGCTAGAATTGGGGGGTTTCCACTGTTTAGGTACATCAGGGGGTCTCCAAACACGACAGCCAATTTTGCGCTCAAAAAGTCAAATGGTGCTCCCTCCCTTCTGAGCTCTGCCGTGCGCCCAAACAGTGGGTTACCCCCATATATGGGACATCAGTGTACTCGGGATAAATTGGACAACAACTTCTGGGGTCCAATTTCTCCTGTTACCCTTGTGAAAATAAAAACTTGGGGGCTACAATATCTTTTTTGTGGAAAAAAAAAAATATTTTTTATTTTCACGACTCTGCATTCTAAACTTCTGTGAAGCACTTGGGCATTCAAAGTTCTCACCACACATCTAGATATGTTCCTTAAGGGGTCTAGTTTCCAAAATGGTGTCACTTGTGGGGGGTTTCCACTGTTTAGGCACATCAGAGGCTCTCCAAACGCGACATGGCATCCAATCTCAATTCCAGCCAATTCTACATTGAAGAAGTAAAACGGCGCTCCTTCACTTCCAAGCTCTGCGGTGCGCCCAAACAGTGGTTTACCCTCACATATGGGGTATCGACGTATTCAGGAGAAATCGCACAACAACTTTTGTGGTCTAATTTCTCCTGTTACCCTTGTGAAAATAAGAATTTGTGGGCGAAAAGATCATTTTTGTGTAAACAAAAGCGATTTTTTATTTTCACGGCTCTACGTTATAAACTTCTGTGAAGCACTTGGGGGTTCAAAGTGCTCACCACACATCTAGATAAGTTCCTTAAGGGGTCTAGTTTCCAAAATGGTGTCACTTGTGGGGAGTTTCCACTGTTTAGGCACATCAGGGGCTCTCTAAACGTGACATGGCGTCCGATCTCAATTCCAGCCAATTCTGCATTGAAAAAGTCAAACGGCACTCCTTCACTTCCAAGCTCTGCGGTGCGCCCAAACAGTGGTTTACCCCCACATATGGGGTATTGGCGTATTCAGGAGAAATTGCATAACAAAACTTATGGTTACATTTCTGTTTTTACACTTGTGAAAATAAAAAAAATGGTTCTGAATTAAGATGTTTGCAAAAAAAAGTTAAATGTTCATTTTTTCCTTCCACATTGTTTCAGTTCCTGTGAAGCACGTAAAGGGTTAATAAACTTCTTGAATGTGGTTTTGAGAACCTTGAGGGGTGTAGTTTTTAGAATGGTGTCACACTTCGTTATTTCCTATCATATAGACCCCTCAAAATGACTTCAAATGTGATGTGGTCCCTAAAAAAAATGGTGTTGTAAAAATGAGAAATTGCTGGTCAACTTTTAACCCTTATAACTCCCTAACAAAAAAAAAAATTTGTTTCCAAAATTTTGCTGATGTAAAGTAGACATGTGGGAAATGTTATTTATTAACTATTTTTCGTGACATATCTCTCTGATTTAAGGGCATAAAAATACAAAGTTTGAAAATTGCAAAATTTTAAAAATTTTCGCCATATTTCCGTTTTTTTCATAAATAAACGCAAGTAATATCGAAGAAATGTTACCACTAATATGAAGTACAATATTTCACGAAAAAACAATCTCAGAATCAGCGGGATCCGTTGAAGCGTTCCAGAGTTATAACCTCATAAAGTGACAGTGGTCAGAATTGCAAAAATTGGCCTGGTCATTAAGTACCAAATTGGCTCTGTCACTAAGGGGTTAAAGACATTAGTGGCACTGTCCCCATTGAGTTTCACAATCTAAATTTCCTATCAGTATGTCTTTGAAGAGTGTGAAAATACTGGGAGGAAACCATCGGAAACAGGAGGAGAACATACAAACTCTTTGCAGATGCTGTCCTTGCTGGTGTTGGAACCCAGGACTCCAGCACTGCAAGGCTGCTGTTTTTGCACTGACTACTCATTGTTCCTGGGGTTGGAAGCCTATCACTGCGATGCACATTGTGTGCCTCACTGCTGTCTTGGGGAAAACCACTGTCAATTTTCAGAGAGGGAGATATGAGCGACACTCACTGATGCTAATTCCTGGAAAGACAGGATCCAGAGAAAGCCGCAGACTCCCAGAAATGCAGAGCAAGCAAAACTGGCTTCAGGCCTGACATGACCTGAATCACCTGACTGCAGGTGGGCATGGCCTAAGCTCCAGGGAACTAGAAACTGAAGGAAAACTCCTAGAAAGGTATCTAAAGAACAGAGCTACCAAGGGGCACAGACAGAGACATAAACAGATCAGGCTGGGGTCAGAGCACAGGATAGCGTAACAGTACCAAGGGACTAGACAGAAAGGATAGTAGGGGCCAAGCAGAGGTCAATACCATATGGACAGAGAAGGTACAAATAGGGAATCCAATAAACAATATCCAGAGAGCAGACCGAGTCAAAAAGCCAAGAGATCAAGCAAACCAGCACACAGCACCAAACACACTCAGGGGTCAATACACTTAGCCAAGGGCGGAAGTATCACTGACAAAGGAACCTCCCAGAAGGAGGCTATAAAAAGTCCACCCAGGACCAGTGTGAGGCTACAGGAGTTAACCCTAAAAGAACCGAACCAGACAAACCATGACAGTACCCCCCTTTCAACGGGGGGGCCACTGGACCCCCAGGCTTATCAGGATACCTAGAATGAAAAGCACGAATCACACGATCTGCGTGTACCAAGTGAGCCGTAACCCAAGACCTGTCCTCAGGCCCATACCCCTTCCAGTGAACCAGATACTGTACCGACCGTTGCACCAACCTGGAATCCACGATGTGATCAATCTCTTATTCCATGGGGACCTCCACCAAAACAAGACGCGCAGCGGACCCAGACTCCCCCCGAACTGGCATAAAAGGTTTCAGTAGGCATTTATGGAAGACATTAGGGATCTTGAATGAGACTGGTAGACACAACCTGTATGCAACTGGATTGACCTTTTCTACAATCTTGTATGGGCCAATGAACTTGGGGCCCAATTTGGCTGAAGGAACCTTCAGCTTAATGTTTCACGTGGAAAGCCAAAGTTTGTCCCCAACCCGAAACACAGGTCCTGGGGTTCTTTCCCTGTCAGCAAAAAATTTATATCTCCCTTGAGACCTGGAGATATTCCGCTGGACTTCTGCCCATGTATTCTTTAAACTCTGAACAGCACCCTCAGCTCTGGGACATCTAGAATCCATATGAGAAAACTCGCCGAAATGTGGAATAAAACCATAATTAATTATGAAAGGAGACATACCGGTAGCTTGGCTCACCCGACTATTGAAGGCGAACTCCGCCAATGGCAGTACATCACACCAGTCATTCTGTCTAGCGGAAGTCAGACATCTGAGGATCTGTTCCAGAGACTGATTAGTGCGTTCTGTCTGACCATTGCTCTCTGGATGGTATGCAGATGAAAAAGACAGAGAAATCCCCAATTTCTTACAGAAAGCACGCCAAAATTTTGCCACAAACTGCACTCCACAATCAGACACCACATTCAGGGGTACCCCATGCAACCGGACCACATGCTGCACAAACAATCTGGATAAAGTCTCAGCAGAAGGTAATGCGGTCAAAGGTACAAAATGAGCCTGCTTCGAGAACCTGTCCACCACTACCCACACCACCGTATTGCCCCTAGACAGGGGAAGATTGGTAATAAAGTCCATGGACAAGTGAGTCCATGGCCTTTCAGGAACTGCCAAGGGCATCAGTTCCCCAGCCGGCCGGCTGTGTGAGTTTTTAGAACGAGCGCAGACCCCACAACCAGAAATGAATTTTTTAACATCAGAACTTAGAGTAGGCCACAAAAAAATCTTAGCCACAGGCTCGTGGCCGAAATACCAGGGTGAGCCCTAAGCTTTGACTCATGAAACTCCTGCAGGAGTTTAAGTTGAAGCAGAAGTAGGACAAACAACTTACCCCCCGGCTTGGCAGCAGGAGCCAGAGACTGGGCCCCCTCAATCTCCCGTTCCAACTCAGACGAGGCCCCTGCCAACACTACCCCAGGGCGAAGAATGGAGGACGGTGGCTCAGGTGGAGACACCAGATGAAAACTACGAGACAAGGCATCAGCCTTGATATTTTTTGACCCTGGCCGAAACGTTATAGTAAACTGAAAACGAGAGAAAAGAGAAAAAAAAATGACCAACGGGCCTGTCTGGGTTTAAGTCTTTTAGCAGACTCAATATAAGATAAATTTTTATGATCGGTAATTACAGTGACCGGGTGATTGGCCCCCTCCAAAAAGTGCCTCCACTCTTCAAACGCCAATTTCACCGCAAGAAGCTCTCTGTTGCCTACATCATAATTCCTTTCAGCAGCAGAGAACTTCCTGGAAAAAAAAACACACATAGCCTGAGGTTGGTCAGTGTGACTGGCCCTTGAGACAACACAGCACCCTCCCCCACCTCAGAGGCGTCCACCTCCACAATAAAGGGTTTGGACGGATCTGGCTGTACCAAAACCGGGGCGGTAGTAAAGCATTTCTTCAGAGCAGCAAAGGCTTCTTCAGCAGGCGAGAACCAATTTTTCACATCCGCATCTTTGCGTGTTAAATCTGTGAGTGGTGTGACCACCTGCGAAAACCCCCGAATAAATTTACGGTAATAATTGGCGAACCCCAAGAAGCGCTAGAGCCCCTTAAGATCTCGGGGTTGCACCCAATCAGCAATGGCCTGCACTTTCTTGGGGTCCATACGAAAACCATCACAGGACACAATCAACCCCAAAAAAGATACCGTATATACTCGAGTATAAGCCGAGATTTCCAGCCTTATACTCGAGTCATAGTTGGCGGCAGGGTGGGCACGTGAGGGGGAGAGAGGACTGTCGCATACTCACCTGCTTCCGGGGCTCCTGGCATTGTCCCTGCCTGTCCCATGGTCTTCGGGTGCCGCAGCTCTTCCCCTGTTCAGCGGTCATGTGGTACCGCTCATTAAAGTTATGAATATGGACTTCACTCCCATAGGGTTGGAGCCACATATTCATTCCTGTAATGAGCGGTGCCAGTGACCGCTGACAGAGGAAGAGGCTGCGGCACCCGGAGACCATCTGTCCGGGATAATGAGCCAGGGACGCTGGGAGTAGGTGAGTATTACATATTTGCCTGTCCACATTCCACCCGCCGAGCGCCGCTCCGTCTTCCCATCCTCTGCAGTGACTGTTCAGGTCAGAGGGCGCGATAACGTACTAATCTGCGCACCGCCCTCTGCCTGTACAGTCAGTGCGGAGAGACGCCGAGACGGGACACTGAGGAGCTGCGGGCAGCAAGAGAGGTGAGTATGTCATTTTTGTTTGTTTTTTATTGCAGCAGCAGCATTATATATTGCACAGCTATATATGGAGCATCTATGGGGCCATAATGAACGTTGGAGAGCATTCTATATGGCATAGCTTTATATGGAGCATCTATGAGGCCATAATGAACGGTGCAGAGCATTCTATATGGCACAGTTTTATATGGAGCATCTATGGGGCCATAATGAACGGTACGGAGCATTATATATGGCACAGCTTTATATGGAGCATCTATGGGGCCATAATGAACGGTGCAGAGCATTCTATATGGCACAGTTTTATATGGAGCATCTATGGGGCCATAATGAACGGTACGGAGCATTATATATGGCACAGCTTTATATGGACCATCTATGGGGCCATAATGAACGGTGCAGAGCATTATATATGGCACAGCTTTATATGGAGCATCTTATGGGGCAATAATGAACAGTATGGAGCATTATGTGGCATAGTTTTATATGGAGCATCTATGGGGCAATAATGAAATGTATGGAGCATTATATGTGGCACAGTTTTATATGGAGCATCTATGGGACAATAATGAAATGTATGGAACATTCTATATGGCACAGTTTTATATGGAGCATCTATGGGGCCATAATGAAATGTATGGAGCATTATATGTGGCACAGCTTTATATGGAGCATCTTATGGGGCAATAATGAACAGTATGGAGCATCTATTTTTATTTTTGAAATTCACCGGTAGCTGCTGCATTTCCTACCCTAGGCTTATACTCGAGTCAATAAGTTTTCCCAGTTTTTTGTGGCAAAATTAGGGGGGTCGGCTTATACTCGGGTCGGCTTATACTCGAGTATATACGGTAACTCTTGAACAAAAAACAAACATTTCTCTAATTTAGCAAACAGATGATTTTCCCTAAGTCTTTGGAGGACGGTTCGTACATGAAACAGATGAGACTGACTGTCTGATGAGTATATCAGAATATCATCCAAGTAAATCACAACAAAACGACCAATGAGATCAGCAAACACAATATTGATGAAATTCTGAAATATGGCGGGGGCGTTGGTATGACCAAATGGCATGACTAAATTTTCAAAAAGTCCCTCAGATGTGAGGAACGCAGTTTTCCATTCGTCCCCCTCCCGGACTCTTATCAAATTACGAGGGGCGATCCAAAAGCAATGATAATCAATACTAAACACAATGAATATAGTCAAAAAAATTTTTTATTTTTTTACACAGTCTCCTATCAAGTCTATGCATTTAATCCATCTCTTTTCTAAACTTAGAATTCCCTTAGAAAAAAATTCTTGATCTTGACCCTCAAAAAAATCCCCAACAGCGGTTATCACGTCGCTATTGTCATCAAATTTCTTGCCCCGGAGGTGTTCCTTGAGTCGAGGAAAGAGAAAGAAGTCACTGGGGGCTAGATCTGGCCAATAGGGGGGGTGTTCCACCAGTTCAAAGCCCGCTTTTTGAATGGTAGCCATGGCAACTGCAGCTTTGTGAGCCGGCGCGTTATCTTGGTGAAACAGCACTCCAGCCCGCAGTTTGCCGCGCCTTTTCTCCTTGATAGCCTCCCGCAATCTTCTTATTTGTTCTGCGTAGTAGGAGCCCATAATAGTGGCTCCCTTCTCCAAATAGTCCACCATAATAATTCCTTCAGCGTCCCAAAAAACGGACGCCATAACCTTCCCTGCTGAGCTTGACACTTTGAATTTCTTCGGCATTGGTTCGTCGGCTCGTTTCCATGTCATCGATTGTTGTTTAGTTTCGGGATCAAAGTGGTGGATCCAGGTCTTGTCCATGGTCAAAAAACGTGACAAAAAATTTTCCTTGTCTGCTTGGAACTTTTCGAGATTTGCTATTGAAATGTCAACTCATTTCTTCTTTTGCTCGTCGGTTAACATTTTTGGCACCCAACGCGCGGAGACCTTTCTCATATGCAATTCTTTTGCAAGGATTCTTTGAATACTGCCATATGAGATCCCTGGGACCTCAGCTACATTCGATCTGCCAATACAACTTCTGCAACTTTTTTCATGTTTTCTTCATTGAGGGACGTGGATGGGCGTCCTTGACGATGTTCATCTTCCGTTGATGTTCTTCCCAGCTTAAATTCCTTGGCCCAGCATGCAACTGTGGAATATGGAGGAGAAGAGTCCCCCAATGTTTCCACCAAGTCGCTGTGTATGTCTTTGGTAGTCATTTTTTTCAAGCAGAGGTATTTGATGACAGCTCTGAGCTCGTTTTTTTCCATTTTGATGCTCACTCCTCGGCAGTTCATATTCAAATGAATGTAGCTCCCGGGAATCGTGGTCTATTTAAGTGATTTTTTCCTGGACTAGTGGGTACCTAAGAGAGAACAAAACATTTTATTTTAATTTCTGTGTGCAATAGAAATAACCGATTATCATTACTTTTGAATCGCCCCTCGTATATGCTCCCCGAAGATCCCGTTTGGAGAACCATTTAGCCCCCGATAGTTGATTACACAAATCAGGAATCAACGGGAGAGGATACGTATTCCGAACTGTTATTTTATCAAGTTCCCGAAAGTCGAGACAGGGACGTAAACCGCCATCTTTTTTTTTTAACAAAAAAGAACCCTGCACCACAGGAGAGACAGAGGGACGTATATGTCCCTTGCGAAGACTTTCAGCAATGTAATTTTTCATAGCCAAGCGCTCAGGGCCAGACAAGTTAAACAGACGGGCTTTAGGTAGTTTAGCCCCCGGGACTAACTCGATGGCGCAATCAAAAGGTCTATGTGGCGGTAACGTCTCAGCCTCACTTTCTGAGAACACATCTTCGAAGTCTATCAGGTACTCCGGAATACCTTCCAGCTCGACAGATGATACAGACACAGATTTGACAGGTTTAACCAACAATGCAGATTTATAACACAACTTAGAACAATTAGACCCCCATTGTACAATCTCCCCCATTTTCCAATTAATAACTGGATTAAGGCATTGTAACCAGGGCATACCCAACACCAAGCCCGCTGGCAGATTGTCCAGAACAAAACAACTTAATTTTTCCTTGTGAGCAGCGCCCACTCTGAGCGAAAACAAATCAGACATAAAGAGAATTCCCTCTTTTGTGAGGGGGGAGCAGTCAATGGCCACCACTTTGATTGGAGACTTGAGCCTAACTGTCCCTATCTTGCAACGTGTGACCAATTGGGATTCAATCAGATTGATAGATGAGCCGCAGTCCACAAATGCTGTCGAGAAAGAAGAACAACCATCCACTAACAGTTCCACATGAAGCAACACCTTAGAAAATGAGGATAAATGTACCTGCGGGTCTGAGTAGTCTCCTCGATAACTACCCAGACCTAGTCGTTTCCCGCCGACCGGGTCGATGATGGGCAGGAAGGACACTCCTTCTTCCAATGTCCAGCTTCACCACAGTAAAAACATAACTGCTTTTCCGGCCGGCGTTTTCTCTCTTTTTCTTTTAAGCTGAGAGCACCTACTTCCATAGGCTCAGAAACAGTCTCTTTTCCACTGGGAAACAACGGAGTCTCCACCTGCATCGCCCCTCTGGCCCGCAACCTGCGGTCCTTCCGGGCGGCGTGAGTCATGGCGTCCTTGAGAGTGTTTGGTGGAGGGTGTAACGCCAGGGCATCCTGCAGCCGATCGGACAAGCCTCTACGAAAAAGTCCTTAGAGAACGGCATCGTTCCACGAAACCTCCACGGCCCAGCGGCGGAACTCCGTACAGAACCATTCTGCCGAGTGCTTCCCCTGACAGGCACTCATCACCATGTCCTCTGCCAATCACACTCGGTCAGGCTCATCATATATGTGCCCAAGGGCCTCAAAGAATGCATTCACCGACATTCTCTCAGGAGCAGTGGAAGAAAGAGAGAATGCCCAAGCCTGCGGGGACCCCTTCAACAGGGACATGACAACCCCTACCCTCTGACTTTCATCCCCAGAGGACCATGGTCTCAAATTGAAAAAGAGTTTACAACCCTCTTTGAAAACCCAGAACTCGTTCTTGTTCCCAGAAAAAAAGTCAGGCAATTTAACAGGGGGTTCTGGAGACACCAGCGCAACATCACTCGCCATAGCCCCCTGAACACCAGAAGACAATGCTCCCTGCACAGTCTCAGTGACCTGCTGCTGAGAATGAGCAAGGGCCTGCTGCTCCAGAGTTAAAGCCTGAAACATCTGACTCAGTTTTTTCATCTGTTCAGATAAAGACTGTATGGGATCCATAACCCTCCCCACAACACACGCCGAAAACTGAGCAGTGAAACAGAAATAACTTAACGGTCAGTGATAATGTCAGAGAGGGAGATATGAGCGACACTCACCGATGCTAATTCCTGGAAAGACAGGATCTGGAGAAAGCCTCAGACTCCCAGAAATGCAGAGCAAGCAAGATTGGCTTCAGGTCTGACAGGACCTGAATCACCTGACTGCAGGTGGGCGTGGCCTAAGCTCCAAGGAACTAGAAACTGGAGGAAAACTCCTAGAAAGGTAACTAAAGAACAGAGCTACCAAGGGGCACAGACAGAGACATAAACAGATCAGGCCGGGGTCAGAGCACAGGATAGCGTAACAGTACCAAGGGACTAGACAGAAAGGATAGTAGGGGCCAAGCAGAGGTCAATACCATATGGACAGAGAAGGTACAAATAGGGAATCCAATAAACAATATCCAGAGAGCAGACTGAGTCAAAAAGCCAAGAGATCAAGCAAACCAGCACACAGCACCAAACACACTCAGGGGTCAATACACTTAGCCAAGGGCGGAAGTATCACTGACAAAGGAACCTCCCAGAAGGAGGCTATAAAAAGTCCACCCAGGACCAGTGTGAGGCTACAAGAGTTAACCCTAAAAGAACCGAACCAGACAAACCGTGACATCAATATTGTCTTCAAGCATGTTTTGTTACTGCAGCATTGGCGTGTCCTTTTCCAGGGGGAGAAGCAACTGGCAAAATTTACTTTTGTATCGTGGATGGAACTGACTGGCAACCCAGTAGTCAGCACTATTTTGAATCTTAACAATACGGGCAACAATCATGTTACAGATAGTGCTGCAAGAAGGCGCTCATGGGTCTCTTTCATGAGGTACAAGCCCATAGTGTGTTGGCGGCGGGATAGCACTCAAGCTTGCTTCCTCCATCCCCTCCTGGCAACCACAGGCAACAGAGAGGGAATCATTATCCTCTTCATCTCCTAACGTTTGTGCTTCCATCACCTCTTTCTTCTAGTCCTTTTCCTTGTTCTTCTCCAATTATTCCTCCCATGGCAACCACCTGTGAGACAACAGACCTGAATTTAAAGATATTGTTAACCCTTCTGCATCCTCCTCTGCTTTCTCTTCTTCACCCGGGACCACTGCCACCTTCTCCCGCAAACTATTCAGTGTTCTCCAGCATGTAGATGACAGTAATAGTGATGCTGATGATGGCATCGTCAGCACCATCCACCTTAGTAGCCATTTCAAAAATATGCAGAAGAGTTCAGAGGTCCTTCATCTGTGTCCACTCTGCAAGTGTGAATTACACCACATCCATACTGCGCTGTGCCAGGCTATGCAAAATGTCATACTGCACCAGGTCTTGGCGCTGCTGCCACAGTCGCTACAAAATGTACAGAGTTGAATTCTATGGTGTAGACACACTGCATATCAACCGGTTAAAGATATCTATACCAACTGAAGTGGAATGGTGGAAGTGAGCACTAGAGTTGAGCGACTTTTACTTTTTTAGGATCGAGTCGGGTTTCGCGAAACCCGACTTTCTCAAAAGTCGGGTTGGGTGAAATCGGCCGATTATTGTGAAAAGTCGGTGGCCGACCGAAACACGAAACCCAATGGAAGTCAATGGGAAATCAAAGTCGGCAGTGAGTGGAGGACAGGAAAACACCTACAGTGCCCATTTCAATGCCAAAAACATCAATTCGTATTACTTAAGTAAGCTTAAGTAAGCTTGTCTATCTTAATTTACTTTATAATAATAGTTAGGCATTGAAAACATGGGCTCATTTGGCTAAAGTTGTGGGCCGGGTAGGGCTGGCTCAAGATTTTCGTAGGCCCAGGAAATGCAGAATACGTCACGGCGGTGGAGCAGGGAGAGGTAAGTATTTCCCCCCTCTGCAAATCTCCCCGCTTCCCCCCTCTGCAAATCTCTTCACTGGCTCCCATTCCCTCAGCGTATCCAGTTCAAATTGCTAATACTGACCTACAAAGCCATCTACAACCTGTCACCTCCATATATCTCTGAACTAATCTCTCGATATCTTCCCTCACGTGACCTCCGGTCCTCCCAAGACCTCCTTCTCTCCTCCACACTTATTCGCTCCTCATCCAATCGCCTCCAAGACTTCTCCCGAATATCCCCCATCCTCTGGAACTCTCTGCCCCAACACGTCCGACTATCAACCACAGTCGGATCCTTCAGACGGAACCTGAAAACTCATCTCTTCAGGAAAGCCTACAGCCTGCACTGACACAGCTGCTGCCTCATCACCAACGAAGCTACCGCCTCACCAACACCGGAGCTACCGCCTCACCAACTCCAGAGCTACCGCCTCACCAACACCGGAGCTCCTGCAACCCTCAACCTACTGTCTCCTTCCCCATAATCCTGTAGAATGTAAGCCCGCAAGGGCAGGGTCCTCTCCCCTCTGTATCAGTCCGTCATTGTTAGTTTGTTTACTGTATGTGATATTTGTAACTTGTATGTAACCCCTTCTCATGTACAGCACCATGGAATCAATGGTGCTATATAAATAAATAATAATAATAATAATAATTTCAACTTTGCAAGTGCTGTGATCCTGAGCAAGCAGGGGGCCCACTGGTTGGCACTGGCACAGGGCTCCTCATAGTATGGTGGTGTGTTTGACGGCGGGCGGTGCCTCCCACTGCCAGAGACACTTTTGCGTACTATGAGGGGCCCTGTGCCAGTGCCAATGAGTATGCCCCCCCACCTGATGAAGGAACCTGCACTTTCATCTGCACCTTCCTCTTTGTCACCGTGTAAGGTGGTATAGGATGCGGGAAGGGGAACATGCCTTTCAGCAGGGTCAGATTCTGGCTGTGTAAAGTGCAAGGGGAATGTAGTGGTCTGGGTCAATGTACCAGCAGACTCATCTAGCAGTGGCTGGGGAATGGGCAGGATGAGGAAGAAACACAGATATAGGCCCAAAATGAAAAAGTAGGCTAAAAGCAGTTCAAAATTGGTAACAGGAATAAACAGGCGGCATTGCTTTATTCAGTGGAGGACAATTGTAATGAGTGGCTCAGACAGACTTAGTAGGCCTAAAATAAAAAAGTAGGCTAAATGCAGTTCAAAATTGGTAACAGGAGTACACAGGCGGCATAGCTTTGTTCAGCGGAGGACAACTAATGAGAGGCTGACAGTTACTAGGCCCAAGTAAGTAAGTAGGCTAAATGCAGTTCAAAATTGGTAAGAGGAGTACACAGGCGGCATAGCTTTGTTCAGCGGAGGACAACTGTAATGAGAGGTTGACACAGTTACTAGGCCCAAATAAGTAAGTAGGCTAAATTCAGTTCAAAATTGGTAAAAGGAGTACACAGGTGGCATTGCTTTGTTCAGTGGAGGACAACTGTAATAAGAGGCTGACAGTTACTAGGCCCACATAAGTAAGTAGGCTAAATGCAGTTCAAAATTGGTAAGAGGAGTACACAGGCGGCATTGCTTTGTTCAGCGGAGGACAACTGTAATGAGAGACTGACACAGTTACTAGGCCCAAATAAGTAAGTAGGCTAAATTCAGTTCAAAATTGGTAACAGGAGTACACAGGTGGCATTGCTTTGTTCAGTGGAGGACAACTGTAATGAGAGGCTGACAGTTACAAGGCCCACATAAGTAAGTAGGCTAAATGCAGTTCATAATTGGTAAGAGGAGTACACAGGCGGCATTGCTTTGTTCAGCGGACGACAACTGTAATGAGAGGCTGACACAGTTACTAGGCCCAAGTAAGTAAGTAGGCTAAATGCAGTTCAAAATTGGTAAGAGGAGTACACAGGCGGCATTGCTTTGTTCAGCGGAGGACAACTGTAATGAGAGCCTCACACAGACCTAGTAGGCCTAAAATAAAAAAGTAGGCTAAATGCAGTTCAAAATTGGTAAGAGGAGTACACAGGGGGCATAGCTTTGTTCAGCGGACGACAACTGTAATGAGAGGCTGACACAGTTACTAGGCCCAAGTAAGTAAGTAGGCTAAATGCAGTTCAAAATTGGTAACAGGAGTACACAGGCGGCATAGGTTTGTTCAGTGGAGATCAACTGTAATAAATGGCTCACACAGTTAGTAGGCCAAAATAATAAAGTGGGCTAAATGTCTGCCAAAAAATTGTTCATAAATAAACTGGTGGCATAGCTAGGTACAGGGGTGGGCTCCTCTGCTGAGAAGCAGACAGTGGTAGTAGGCGCAAAGTATTAACTGGTCTAAATGGAGGCCAGGGCCCCTGTATATTTTTACTATCATCTATCATTTCAACAAATTTGTATTGGCAGTGCCATTGAAGGATTTAAATGCACAGACTACACAGCGGTGGAGCAGGGAGAGGTAAGTTTTGCAAGTGGTAGAGCACTGTTCGAGCTGGGGGGGAACACTCTCTCGTGGGCAGCGGTACTGGCACAGGGCCCCTCATATTACGACTCTGTGTCTGACGTTGGTTGTGCACCACCACCATCAGAGACACTTCATTGTACTATGAGGGACCCTGTGCCAGTGCCGTTGCCCAAGAGTGGGCACACCCACCTGTCCAGGCAAATGGCACTCGTACGGGTGCTTGCGCCAAGTGGTGACAACGGCCCTGTAGGGGGAGTAAGCCCATTTAGGGAGGTATAAAAATGGCCTATGGTGGACATTCAGCAGCTGCAAATGGAGGAATTGGAGCAGTCAGTAAGAGGAGGCCAAAAGCAAGACATTTTTCAGGCAAGCTACGTGTCAGCAGGGGAAGGTGGGGCAAAATAATTTGAAATCCATGATTGGTTCATTTTAATGAAGGTTAGATCATCAACATTTCTGGTAGCCAGACGTGTCCTTTTTTCGGTCAGTATTGAACCAGCAGCACTGAAGATTCTTTCTGATAGCACACTAGCAGCTGGGCAAGCGAGCTCCTGTAATGCATAATCTGCCAATTCAGGCCAGGTGTCTAGATTAGATGCCCAGTAATCAAAGGGGAATGACCTGTGAGGGAGAACATCGATAAGGGAGGAAAAATAGTTGGTAACCATTCTGGACAAATGCTGTCTCCTGTCACTTTGAATCGATGCAGCAGTACCTGTCGTGTCTGCGGTCATTGCGAAATCACTCCACAACCTGGTCATAAAACCCCTCTGTCCAACGCCACTTCGGATTTGTGCACCTCTAACTAGGGTTGAGCGAAACGGGTCGTTCATTTTCAAAAGTCGCCGACTTTTGGCAAAGTCGGGTTTCATGAAACCCGATCCGACCCCTGTGCGGGGTCGGCCATGCGGTACGCGACTTTCGCGCCAAAGTCGCGTTTCAATGACGCGAAAAGCGCCATTTCTCAGCCAATGAAGGTAAACGCAGAGTGTGGGCAGCGTGATGACATAGGTCCTGGTCCCCACCATCTTAGAGAAGGGCATTGCAGTGATTGGCTTGCTGTCTGCGGCGTCACAGGGGCTATAAAGGGGAGTTCCCGCCGACCGCCATGTTACTGCTGCTGATCTGAGCTTAGGGAGAGGTTGCTGTCGCTTCGTCAGAAGCAGGGATAGCGTTAGGCAGGGTTCATTAACCACCAAACCGCTTGTGCTGTAGCGATTTCCACTGCCCAACACCACCTTCGGTGTGCAGGGACAGTGGAAGCTACATTTTTTTTTTTTTTCCCCCTCAGCGCTGTAGCTCATTGGGCTGCCCTAGAAGGCTCCCTGATAGCTGCATTGCTGTGTGTACGCCGCTGTGCAAACCAACTGCTTTTTTCAAAGCACAAATCCTCTTGTTCCTTCCTTTCTGCACAGCTATCTTTTTTGTTTGTCCACACTTTTTATTTAATTTGTGCATCAGTCCACTCCTTATTGCTGCCTGCCATACCTGGCTGAGATTACTGCAGGGAGATAGTAATTGAAGGACACTCCCTGTTTTTTTTTTTTTTGTGGGAGATTAAGATTGACATTTCTGCTAGAGTGCCATCCCTGTCTGTGTCATCTCTCACTCAGTGGGCCATAGAAAGCCTATTTATTTTTTTGCTTGATTTGGGTTATAAAATCTACCTGAAAAAATCACTACATCAATCAGTGGGAGAAAAATATTGGCCTCAGGGCTTGTGTGCCACTCTTGACTCCTGTGTGTGCCATCTCTCACTCAGTGGGCCATAGAAAGCCTATTTATTTTTTTGCTTGATTTTGGTTCTAAAATCTACCTGAAAAAATCACTACATCAATCAGTGGGAGAAAAATATTGGCCTCAGGGCTTGTGTGCCACTCCTGACTCCTGTGTACATCATCACTCACTCAGTGGGCCATAGAAAGCCCTTTTTTTTTTTTTTTTTGCTTTATTTGGGTTCTAAATTCTACCTGAAAAAATCAATAAATCAATCAGTGGGAGATTAATATTGGCCTTTGGGCTTGTGTGCCAGTCCTAAGCGTGCCATCTCTCTCTCTCAGATAGTGGGCCATAGAAAGCCTATTTTTTTTTTTTTATTGGGTTTATAAATTTTCCCTGGAACCAAAAAAAAAAAAGTGGGAGATTAATATTGGCCTCTGGGCTTGTGTGCCAGTCCTGAGCGTGCCATCTCTCTCACAAATAGTGGGCCATAGAAAGCCTATTTATTTTTTTGCTTGATTTGGGTTCTAAAATGTACCTGAAAAAATCACTACATCAATCAGTGGGAGAAAAATATTGGCCTCAGGGCTTGTGTGCCACTCCTGACTCCTGTGTGCGTCATCACTCACTCAGTGGGCCATAGAAAGCCCTTTTTTTTTTTTTTTGCTTTATTTGGGTTCTAAATTCTACCTGAAAAAATCAATAAATCAATCAGTGGGAGATTAATATTGGCCTTTGGGCTTGTGTGCCAGTCCTAAGCGTGCCATCTCTCTCTCTCAGATAGTGGGCCATAGAAAGCCTATTTATTTATTTTTTTTTTTATTGGGTTTATAAATTTTCCCTGGAAAAAAAAAAAAAAAGTGGGAGATTAATATTGGCCTCTGGGCTTGTGTGCCAGTCCTGAGCGTGCCATCTCTCTCACAAATAGTGGGCCATAGAAAGCCTATTTATTTATTTTTTTTTGGTTTTATAAATTCTCCCTTAAAAAAAAAAGGGAGATTAATATTGGCCTTTGGGCTTGTGTGCCAGTCCTAAGCGTGCCATCTCTCTCTGTCTCTCAGATAGTGGGCCATAGAAAGCCTATTTATTATTTTTTTTATTGGGTTAATAAATTTTCCCTGGAACAAAAAAAAAAAAGTGGGAGATAAATATTGGCCTCTGGGCTTGTGTGCCACTCCTGACTCCTGTGTGCGTCATCTCTCACTCAGTGGGCCATAGAAAGCCTTTTTTGTTTTATTTGTTTTCTAAATTCTCCCTGAAAAAATCATTTTATTTTATTTGGTTTCTAAATTCTTCCTGAAAAAATCATTTTATTCTATTATTTTTTTTTCCTAAAGTCTCCCTGAAAAAAAAAAAAAAAAAAAACAAATCAGTGGGAGATTAATATTGCCCTTTCTGCTTGTGTGCCAGTCTTGACTCCTGGGTGTGCCATCTCTCTCTCTCTCTCCAATTGTGGGCCATAGAAAGCCTATTATTTTTTTAGCTTGATTTGGGTTCCAAAATCTACCTGAAAAAATCACTACATCAATCAGTGGGAGATAAATATTGGCCTCTGGGCATGTGTGCCACTCCTGACTCCTGTGTGCGTCATCTCTCACTCAGTGGGCCATAGAAAGCCTTTTTTTGTTTTATTTGTTTTCTAAATTCTCCCTGAAAAAATCATTTTATTTTATTTGGTTTCTAAATTCTTCCTGAAAAAATCATTTTATTCTATTATTTTTTTTTCCTAAAGTCTCCCTGAAAAAAAAAAACAAATCAGTGGGAGATTAATATTGCCCTTTCTGCTTGTGTGCCAGTCTTGACTCCTGGGTGTGCCATCTCTCTCTCTCTCTCCAATTGTGGGCCATAGAAAGCCTATTATTTTTTTAGCTTGATTTGGGTTCCAAAATCTACCTGAAAAAATCACTACATCAATCAGTGGGAGATAAATATTGGCCTCTGGGCTTGTGTGCCACTCCTGACTCCTGTGTGCGTCATCTCTCACTCAGTGGGCCATAGAAAGCCTTTTTTTGTTTTATTTGTTTTCTAAATTCTCCCTGAAAAAAATCATTTTATTTTATTTGGTTTCTAAATTCTTCCTGAAAAAATCATTTTATTCTATTTTTTTTTTTTCCTAAAGTCTCCCTGAAAAAAAAAAAAAAAACAAATCAGTGGGAGATTAGTATTGCCCTTTCTGCTTGTGTGCCAGTCTTGACTCCTGGGTGTGCCATCTCTCTCTCTCTCTCCAATTGTGGGCCATAGAAAGCCTATTATATTTTTAGCTTGATTTGGGTTCCAAAATCTACCTGAAAAAATCACTACATCAATCAGTGGGAGATAAATATTGGCCTCTGGGCTTGTGTGCCACTCCTGACTCCTGTGTGCGTCATCTCTCACTCAGTGGGCCATAGAAAGCCTTTTTTTGTTTTATTTGTTTTCTAAATTCTCCCTGAAAAAATCATTTTATTTTATTTGGTTTCTAAATTCTTCCTGAAAAAATCATTTTATTCTATTATTTTTTTTTCCTAAAGTCTCCCTGAAAAAAAACCCAAAAAAAACAAATCAGTGGGAGATTAATATTGCCCTTTCTGCTTGTGTGCCAGTCTTGACTCCTGGGTGTGCCATCTCTCTCTCTCTCTCCAATTGTGGGCCATAGAAAGCCTATTATTTTTTTAGCTTGATTTGGGTTCCAAAATCTACCTGAAAAAATCACTACATCAATCAGTGGGAGATAAATATTGGCCTCTGGGCTTGTGTGCCACTCCTGACTCCTGTGTGCGTCATCTCTCACTCAGTGGGCCATAGAAAGCCTTTTTTTGTTTTATTTGTTTTCTAAATTTTCCCTGAAAAAATCATTTTATTTTATTTGGTTTCTAAATTCTTCCTGAAAAAATCGTTTTATTCTATTATTTTTTTTTCCTAAAGTCTCCCTTAAAAAAAAAAAAAATCAAATCAGTGGGAGATTAATATTTACATTTGTGCTTCAGTGACAGTCCTGCGTGTGTGGCATCTCTCTCATTTGTTGCCACCAACAACAGAGTGTGTAACATTGTGCCTGATTTTCGTTGTGGTCTCACTCACCTGTAAAGGGGTAGCTAAATCATACTGAAGTTATAGCTCACCGTGTAATTTGTGTGACAGCAACAAATACCGTTAGTATGTTTACGTTTTTAAAACAATGAGGAAGTATGGTGGAAGAGGTCGTGGCCGGGGGCATTCATTGTCAGCTGGTAATGAGGGTAGTGGTGGAGCATCAGCTGGTCGTGGGAAAAAAAATATTGCACCTAAGTCTGGAGCTGTGGAGCCAGTTTCGTTGTCTGGCTACACAAGGCCTCGAACGCTCCCTTTTCTGGGAGTAGGAAAACCGCTTTTAAAGCCGGAGCAGCAAGAGCAAGTTTTGGCTTATCTTGCTGACTCAGCCTCTAGCTCTTTTGCCTCCTCTCGTGAAACTGGTAAATGTCAAAGCAGCGCGTCGTTAGTGGATGTTCACGGTCAGGGACAAGTCGCTTCCTTGTCCTCTTCAGCAAAAACAACAACAGAGAAGAATGCAGCAGGCGACACAACGGGTTACTCCATGGAGCTCTTTACACATACCGTCCCTGGCTTAGAAAGTGAAGCAGTTAACAGTCCATGCCCATTACAAGTTGAATCTGACATGGAGTGCACTGATGCACAGCCACAGCCAGACTACTCTGCTGGTCCTTTGACTCAGACCACAACATTGCCCTCGCAGGGTGCTGATCAAGAATCAGACCCTGATGAGACTATGTTGCCCCATCACGAACGCTATACCACCGACCGACACGGTGACACAGACGAAGTTGCACACGAGCTACAAGAAGAGGTAATAGATGACCCAGTTCTTGACCCCGATTGGCAGCCATTGGGGGAACAGGGTGCAGGCGGCAGCAGTTCTGAAGCGGAGGAGGAGGGGCCGCAGCAGGCATCAACATCGCAACAGGTTCCATCTGCCGGGCCCGTATCTTGCCCAAAACGCGTGGCAAAGCCAAAACCTGTTGGAGGACAGCGTGGCCATCCGGTTAAAGCTCAGTCTGCAATGCCTGAAAAGGTATCCGATGCTAGAAAGAGTGCAGTCTGGCATTTTTTTAAACAACATCCAATTGATCAGCGCAAAGTCATCTGTCAAAAATGTTCAACTACCATAAGCAGAGGACAGAATCTGAAAAGTCTCAATACAAGTTGCATGCATAGACATTTAACCACCATGCATTTGCAAGCCTGGACTAACTACCAAACGTCCCTTAAGGTTGTAGCACCCTCGGCCAATGAAGCTAGTCAGCAACGCAACATCCCTTCCGGCAGTGTAGGGCCACCATTTTCCGCACCACCTGCAGTATCTGTGCAGGTTTCTTTGCCAGGCCAAAGCAGTCAGGGTCAGGGAATCACCAGTTTCGTAGTAGGAAACACTGCACTGCACTGCAACAATACCATCTCCCACCGTCTCTCAATCTGCCATGTCCACCGGCACCCCCGCTAGTTCCACGATCTCCAGCTCTCCAGTCCAGCTCACCCTACATGAGACTATGGTTAGAAAAAGGAAGTACTTAGCCTCGCATCCGCGTACACAGGGTTTGAACGCACACATAGCTAGACTAATCTCGTTAGAGATGATGCCCTACCGGTTAGTTGAAAGCGAAGCTTTCAAAGCCCTGATGGACTACGCTGTACCACGCTACGAGCTACCCAGTCGACACTTTTTTTCCAGAAAAGCCATCCCAGCCCTCCACCAGCATGTTAAAGAGCGCATCGTCCATGCACTCAGGCAATCTGTGAGCACAAAGGTGCACCTGACAACAGATGCATGGACCAGTAGGCATGGCCAGGGACGTTACGTGTCCATCACGGCACACTGGGTAAATGTGGTGGATGCAGGGTCCACAGGGGACAGCAAGTTTGGGACAGTTCTGCCTAGCCCACGGTCTAGGAAACAATTGGCTGTAGCCGTTCGCACCCCCTCCTCCTCCTCTTCGTCCTCCTGCAGAAGCGAGAGCTCGTCCACAGACCGCAGTCGCACAACCACTCCATCCGCAGCTGCCACTGTTGCACACCAGGTCTCCCATTATGGGGCAGCTACTGGCAAACGTCAGCAGGCTGTATTGGCTATGAAGTGTTTGGGCGACAACAGACACACCGCGGAAGTTCTGTCCGAGTTCTTGCAGAAAGAAACGCAGTCGTGGCTGGGCACTGTAGATCTTGAGGCAGGCAAGGTAGTGAGTGATAACGGAAGGAATTTCATGGCTGCCATCTCCCTTTCCCAACTGAAACACATTCCTTGCCTGGCTCACACCTTAAACCTGGTGGTGCAGTGCTTCCTGAAAAGTTATCCGGGGTTATCCGACCTGCTCCTCAAAGTGCGTGGACTTTGCTCACATATCCGCCGTTCGCCCGTACACTCCAGCCGTATGCAGACCTATCAGCGTTCTTTGAACCTTCCCCAGCATCGCCTAATCATAGACGTTGCAACAAGGTGGAACTCAACACTGCACATGCTTCAGAGACTGTGTGAACAGAGGCGGGCTGTTATGTTTTTGTGGGAGGATACACATACACGGGCAGGCAGTAGGATGGCAGACATGGAGTTGTCAGGTGTGCAGTGGTCGAAGATTCAAGACATGTGTCAAGTCCTTCAGTGTTTTGAGGAATGCACACGGCTGGTTAGTGCAGACAACGCCATAATAAGCATGAGCATCCCCCTAATGCGTCTGCTGATGCAAAGTTTGACGCACATAAAGGATCAGGCGTCTGCAGCTGAGGAAGAGGAAAGCCTTGATGACAGTCAGCCATTGTCTGGCCAGGGCAGTGTACAGGACGAGGTAGCGGGCGAAGAGGAGGAGGAGGACGAGGAGGATGATGGGGATGATTATATTTTTAATGAGGAAGCTTTTCCGGGGCCACTGGAAATTGGTGGCACGGCAAGGCCGGGTTCTGGTTTTTTGAGGGACACAAGTGACGTGGATTTGCCTGAAACTGCCCCTCAACCAAGCACAACCGCAGATTTGAGAACTGGAACTTTGGCCCACATGGCGGATTATGCCTTACGTATCCTCAAAAGGGACACACGCATAACTAAAATGATGAATGATGACGATTACTGGTTGGCCTGCCTCCTTGATCCTCGCTATAAAGGCAAATTGCAAAATATAATGCCACATGAGAACTTGGAACTAATATTAGCAACCAAACAATCAACTCTTGTTGACCGTTTGCTTCTGGCATTCCCTGCACACAGCGCCCGTGATCGTTCTCACACGAGCTGCAGGGGCCAGCAGACCAGAGGAGTTAGAGGGGCAGAAATCAGAAGTGGCGTTGGCCAGAGGGGTTTTCTGACCAGGTTGTGGAGTGATTTTGCTATGACCGCAGACAGGACAGGTACTGCAGCATCAATTCAAAGTGACAGGAGACAACATTTGTCCAGTATGGTTACAAACTATTTTTCATCCCTTATCGATGTTCTCCCTCAACCGTCATTCCCATTTGATTACTGGGCATCAAAATTAGACACCTGGCCAGAATTGGCAGAATATGCATTGCAGGAGCTTGCTTGCCCGGCAGCTAGTGTCCTATCAGAAAGAGTATTCAGTGCTGCAGGTTCAATACTAACAGAAAAAAGGACTCGTCTGGCTACCCAAAATGTAGATGATCTAACCTTCATTAAAATGAACCACAACTGGATTTCGAAATCTTTTGCCCCACCTTGCCCGGCTGACACCTAGCTTTCCTATGAAAAGGTCTTGCCTGTGGACTATTCTGAATGCCTTTTCCAATCTCGTAATTTTCTGCACCTGATTGTCCAGCATACGACATGTTTACACCTCACTAAATGGCCAAACTCCCCACACGGGGCCGTGGTATCGACACTTGGCGACAGCACCCGTGAGAGTGCAGTTTGTCTGAAGAGGTGGGTGAGCCCGCTTTTGGTCGACGGCACTGCCACTGGGTCCCTCCTAGTACAATAAAGTGTCTCTGGCGGTGGTGGTGCGCACCCAACGTCAGACACACCGTTGTAATATGAGGGGCCCTGGGCCTGTACCGCCGGCCACAAGACAGTCTCCCCCCCCCCCCCAGCTCAAACAGTGCTCAACCACTTGCAAAATTATCTCACAGCTCCACCAATGTTTAGTCTATGCGCTGACATCCTTCAATGCCTGCCACTGACAATACCATTGTATTGACATTTTTGTTATGTTAGGCCTTCGATGCCTGTCTGTGGTCACTCCTTCCACTAGGCCTCCACTGACCACACCACTGCTGCCCGTGTACCCCTGGAACCAATTTAAAATTGCCTACAGCCATGTGTTATTATTTTAGGCCTTCGATGCCTGTCTGCGGTCACTCCTTCCACTAGGCCTCCACTGACCACACCACTGCTGCCCGTGTACCCCTGGAACCAATTTAAAATTGCCTACAGCCATGTGTTATTATTTTAGGCCTTCGATGCCTGTCTGCGGTCACTCCTTCCACTAGGCCTCCACTGACCACACCACTGCTGCCCGTGTACCCCTGGAACCAATTTAAAATTGCCTACAGCCATGTGTTATTATTTTAGGCCTTCGATGCCTGTCTGCGGTCACTCCTTCCACTAGGCCTCAACTGACCACACCACTGCTGCCCGTGTACCCCTGGAACCAATTTAAAATTGCCTACAGCCATGTGTTATTATTTTAGGCCTTCGATGCCTGTCTGCGGTGACTCCTTCCACTAGGCCTCCACTGACCACACCACTGCTGCCCGTGTACCCCTGGAACAAATTTAAAATTGCCTACAGCCATGTGTTATTATTTTAGGCCTTCGATGCCTGTCTGCGGTCACTCCTTCCACTAGGCCTCCACTGACCACACCACTGCTGCCCGTGTACCCCTGGAACCAATTTAAAATTGCCTACAGCCATGTGTTATTATTTTAGGCCTTCGATGCCTGTCTGCGGTCACTCCTTCCACTAGGCCTCCACTGACCACACCACTGCTGCCCGTGTACCCCTGGAACCAATTTAAAATTGCCTACAGCCATGTGTTATTATTTTAGGCCTTCGATGCCTGTCTGCGGTCACTCCTTCCACTAGGCCTCCACTGACCACACCACTGCTGCCCGTGTACCCCTGGAACCAATTTAAAATTGCCTACAGCCATGTGTTATTATTTTAGGCCTTCGATGCCTGTCTGCGGTCACTCCTTCCACTAGGCCTCCACTGACCACACCACTGCTGCCCGTGTACCCCTGGAACCAATTTAAAATTGCCTACAGCCATGTGTTATTATTTTAGGCCTTCGATGCCTGTCTGCGGTCACTCCTTCCACTAGGCCTCCACTGACCACACCACTGCTGCCCGTGTACCCCTGGAACCAATTTAAAATTGCCTACAGCCATGTGTTATTATTTTAGGCCTTCGATGCCTGTCTGTGGTCACTCCTTCCACTAGGCCTCCACTGACCACACCACTGCTGCCTGTGTACCCCTGGAACCAATTTAAAATTGCCTACAGCCATGTGTTATTATTTTAGGCCTTCGATGCCTGTCTGCGGTCACTCCTTCCACTAGGCCTCCACTGACCACACCACTGCTGCCCGTGTACCCCTGGAACCAATTTAAAATTGCCTACAGCCATGTGTTATTATTTTAGGCCTTCGATGCAAGTCTGCGGTCACTCCTTCCACTAGGCCTCCACTGACCACACCACTGCTGCCCGTGTACCCCTGGAACCAATTTAAAATTGCCTACAGCCATGTGTTATTATTTTAGGCCTTCGATGCCTGTCTGTGGTCACTCCTTCCACTAGGCCTCCACTGACCACACCACTGCTGCCCGTGTACCCCTGGAACCAATTTAAAATTGCCTACAGCCATGTGTTATTATTTTAGGCCTTCGATGCCTGTCTGCGGTCACTCCTTCCACTAGTCCTCCACTGACCACACCACTGCTGCCCGTGTACCCCTGGAACCAACATCAGAAAATATAAAAATAAGTATTTTGCTTATAAAAAAGAAAATACTGGAGAGATATCAAATGCAGACATTTTAACATTAAAAACAAACACATACAACAAAAATCTGGTACAGTACTAAAAATGGCCACCAGCTACAATAACTTTCTCCTGCAAGTAGTTAACTGAAAGGTTTTTTCAATTTTAAACACAGGTATGGCATCCACCGAGTGTTGTCCTGTCGCGTCTTCTTTATATTATTGCCAAGAAGATGCAAAACAATGAAAATAATAAAATCATTATTTACCAAAAAAATAGAGTAAGTCAAAACCACATTGCAAATAAACATTCATTACAAATAAAGAAGCAGGGCGTGTCCGAGGGTGAGTATATACCTAATAAGAATATAATCACCCTCGGACGCGCCCTGCTTCTTTCCGACAGCCTTCCTTCCTAAGAATCAGCCCTTCCTTGGTGTAGAGAAAGGGTTTGTTACACTCCAAGGTGTTCCCCAGGTTGCCTTTCCTGAGCTTCGATCTTCCGGCTCTCGTTTAGTAGTTGTTGGAAACTACGCTGCATTAGGCCTACAAATTGGGTATGGGGTGTAGAGAGATGGTGTGTTCCACTCCAAGGTGTTCTCCAGGTTGCCTTTCCTAAGCTTCGATCTTCCGGCTCTCGTTTAGTAGTTGTTGGAAACTACGCTGCATTAGGCCTACAAATTGGGTATGGGGTGTAGAGAGATGGTGTGTTCCACTGTAGAGAGATGGTGTGTTCCACTCCAAGGTGTTCCCCAGGTTTCCTCGCCAATGCTTCGATCATCATGCTCTCGTTTAGTAGTTGTTGGAAACTACGCTGCATTGAGCCTACAAATTGGGTATGGGGTGTAGAGAGATGGTGTGTTCCACTCCAAGGTGTTCCCCAGGTTGCCTTTCCTGAGCTTCGATCTTCCGGCTCTCGTTTAGTAGTTGTTGGAAACTACGCTGCATTAGGCCTACAAATTGGGTATGGGGTGTAGAGAGATGGTGTGATCCACTCCAAGGTGTTCTCCAGGTTGCCTTTCCTGAGCTTCGATCTTCCGGCTCTCGTTTAGTAGTTGTTGGAAACTACGCTGCATTAGGCCTACAAATTGGGTATGGGGTGTAGAGAGATGGTGTGTTCCACTGTAGAGAGATGGTGTGTTCCACTCCAAGGTGTTCCCCAGGTTTCCTCGCCAATGCTTCGATCATCATGCTCTCGTTTAGTAGTTGTTGGAAACTACGCTGCATTGGGCCTACAAATTGGGTATGGGGTGTAGAGAGATGGTGTGTTCCACTGTAGAGAGATGGTGTGTTCCACTCCAAGGTGTTCCCCAGGATTCCTCGCCAATGCTTCGATCATCATGCTCTCGTTTAGTAGTTGTTGGAAACTACGCTGCATTAGGCCTACAAATTGGGTATGGGGTGTAGAGAGATGGTGTGTTCCACTCCAAGGTGTTCCCCAGGTTTCCTCGCCAATGCTTCGATCATCATGCTCTTGTTTAGTAGTTGTTGGAAACTACGCTGCATTAGGCCTACAAATTGGGTATGGGGTGTAGAGAGATGGTGTGTTCCACTCCAAGGTGTTCCCCAGGTTGCCTTTCCTGAGCTTCGATCTTCCGGCTCTCGTTTAGTAGTTGTTGGAAACTACGCTGCATTAGGCCTTCAAATTGGGTATGGGGTGTAGAGAGATGGTGTGTTCCACTGTAGAGAGATGGTGTGTTTCACTCCAAGGTGTTCCCCAGGTTTCCTCGCCAATGCTGCGATCATCATGCTCTCGTTTAGTAGTTGTTGGAAACTACGCTGCATTAGGCCTACAAATTGGGTATGGGGTGTAGAGAGATGGTGTGTTCCACTCCAAGGTGTTCTCCAGGTTGCCTTTCCTGAGCTTCGATCTTCCGGCTCTCGTTTAGTAGTTGTTGGAAACTATGCTGCATTAGGCCTACAAATTGGGTATGGGGTGTAGAGAGATGGTGTGTTCCACTGTAGAGAGATGGTGTGTTCCACTCCAAGGTGTTCCCCAGGTTTCCTCGTCAATGCTTCGATCATCAT
Organism: Ranitomeya imitator; assembly: GCF_032444005.1. Taxonomy (NCBI): domain Eukaryota; kingdom Metazoa; phylum Chordata; class Amphibia; order Anura; family Dendrobatidae; genus Ranitomeya; species Ranitomeya imitator. The sequence continues at coordinate 291,231,747 of NC_091284.1, forward strand.
GCTCTCGTTTAGTAGTTGTTGGAAACTACGCTGCATTAGGCCTACAAATTGGGTATGGGGTGTAGAGAGATGGTGTGTTCCACTCCAAGGTGTTCCCCAGGTTTCCTCGCCAATGCTTCGATCATCATGCTCTCGTTTAGTAGTTGTTGGAAACTACGCTGCATTGGGCCTACAAATTGTGTATGGGGTGTAGAGAGATGGTGTGTTCCACTCCAAGGTGTTCCCCAGGTTGCCATTCCTGAGCTTCGATCTTCCGGCTCTCGTTTAGTAGTTGTTGGAAACTACGCTGCATTAGGCCTACAAATTGGGTATGGGGTGTAGAGAGATGGTGTGTTCTACTCCAAGGTGTTCTCCAGGTTGCCTTTCCTGAGCTTCGATCTTCCGGCTCTCGTTTAGTAGTTGTTGGAAACTACGCTGCATTAGGCCTACAAATTGGGTATGGGGTGTAGAGAGATGGTGTGTTCCACTGTAGAGAGATGGTGTGTTCCACTCCAAGGTGTTCCCCAGGTTTCCTCGCCAATGCTTCGATCATCATGCTCTCGTTTAGTAGTTGTTGGAAACTACGCTGCATTAGGCCTACAAATTGGGTATGGGGTGTAGAGAGATGGTGTGTTCCACTCCAAGGTGTTCTCCAGGTTGCCTTTCCTGAACTTCTATCTTCAGGCTCTCATTAAATTGTGGTTAAACGGAACAACTGCATTTGGCATACTAGTTGGTTTGGGGCCTACTATCGGTGTCTGCCGCTCCTTGCTGTTCTCCTGGTTTCCTGTCCTGAAATTCCGTTTTCAGGCGCTCGTTAAGTAGTTGTTAATGTTAGACTGCATTTGGCCTACTAGTTGGGTTGGGGCCTACTATCAGTGTCTGCCACTCCTTGCTGTTCTCCTCCACTGAACAAAGCTGTGCCGCCTGTTTACTACTGTTGCCAATTTTGAACTGCATTTCGACTACTTACTGATTTGGGCCTACTCTCTGTGTCAGCCTCTCATTCCAGTTGTCCTCCACTGCAATGCCCCCTGATTAGTCCTGTGTTACCAATTTTGAACTGCATTTAGCCCACTTTATTCTTTGGGCCTATATCTGTGTTTCCTCCTCATCCTGCCCATTGCCCAGCCAGTGATAGATGAGTCTGCTGGTACATTGACCCATAACGCAACATTTCCCGTGCACGCTACACTGCAAGATTGTGACCCTGCTGAAAGTCAGGTCCCCCTTCCCGCATACCATACCACCTTACACGGGGACAAACAGGAAGGTGCAGATGAAAGTGCAGGTTCCTTCATCAGGTGGGGGGAGGAATACTAGTTGGCGACGTCACTGGCACAGGGCCTCTCATAGTACGCAAAAGTGTTGCTGCCGGTGGGAGGCGCCCCCGCCGTGCAAACACCGCTGTACTTTGAGGGGCCCTGTGCCAGTGCCAATGCCAACGAGTGGGCCCCCCCTGCTTGCTCAGGTTCACAGCACTTGCAAAGTTGAAATACTTACCTCTCCCTGCTCCACTGCCATGACGTGGTCCAGATTTCCTGGGCCCACTAATTACTTGAACCAGCCCTACCCACCACAACTTTAGCCAAATGAACCCCAATTTCAAATGCCTTCCAATCATTATAAGGTAAATTACGCTTGACAAGCTTCATTAAGAAGAATGGATGGTTTTGACATTAAAATGGGCACTCTAGGTGTTTTCCTGGCCCCCACTCACTGCCGACTATGCTGCCCCATTGACTTGCATTGGGTTTCGTGTTTCGGTCGATCCCGACTTTACGTCATAATCGGCCGATTTCACTCGACCCGACTTTTGAGATAGTCGGGTTTCGCGAAACTCTAAAAAGGTCAAGGTCGCTCAACTCTACCTCTAACACCTCTGCCATGTTGCCCCCTACAGCTCGTGTGAGAACCATCACCGCCACTGTGTGCTGGGAATGCCTGAACCAAACGGTCTACAAGAGTTGCTGGTTTGGTAGCCAATATTTGCTCAAGGTTCTCATGTGGCATGATATTTTGTAATTTTCCTTTGTACCGTGGATCCAGGAGGCAGGCCAACCAGTAATCATCATCGGTCTTCATTTTGATAATGCGGGGGTCCCTTTTTAGGATACGCAAGGCATACTCAGCCATGTGGGCTAATGTTCTTGGTGTCAATTTACTGCTTGTGCTGGGTTGAGAAGCACTTTCTTGCAAATCAACATCACCTGTGTCCCAAAAAAACCCAGTACCTGACCTTGCAATGCCACCAGTTTCTATTGCCCCCTGAGAAGGATCCTCCTCCCATAAATATTCATCCCCATCATCCTCCTCCTCCTCTTCATCTGCCACCTCGTCCAGGAGAGTTCCCTGACCAGACAATGGCTGACTCTCATCAAGGCTTCCCTCCTCCTCGGCTGCAGACGCCTGCTCCTTAATGTGCGTCAAACTTTGCATCATCAGACGCATTAGTGGGATGCTCATGCTTATGATAGCGTCGTCTGCACTTACCAACCGTGTGCATTCCTCAAAACACTGAAGGACTTGACAGAAGTCTTGTAGCTTCGACCACTGCACACCAGACAGCTCCATGTCTGCCATCCAACTGCCTGCCCATGTATGTGTATCCTCCCACAAATAAATGACAGCATGCCTCTGTTCGCACAACCTCTGAAGCATGTGCAGTGTGGAGTTCCACCTTGTTGCAACGTCAATTATTAGGTGGTGCTGGGGAAGATTCAGCGATCGCTGATGGTTTAGCATACGGCTGGAGTGTCCGGGCGACCGGCGGATGTGCGAGCAAAGTCTTTGCACCTTCAGGAGCAGGGCTGGTAACTCTGGATCATTTTTCAGGAAGCACTGTACCACCAGGTTCAAGGTGTGAGCCAGGCAAGGTATGTGTTTCAGTTCTGAAAGAGCTATGGCAGCCATAAAATTCCTTCCGTTATCACTGACTACCTTGCCTGCCTCAAGATGTACAGCCATGACTGAGTTTCTTGCTGCAAGTACTCGGCCAGAACTTCCGCGGTGTGTCTGTTGTCGCCCAAACACTTCATTTGTAGCACAGCCTGCTGACTCTTACCACTAGCTGTTCCATAATGGGACACCTCGTGTGCAACACTGGCAGCTGCGGATGGAGTGGTCGTGCGAATGCGCTCTGTAGACGAACTTTCGCTTCTGGAGGAGGAGGGGTGGCGAACGCCTACAGCCAACTGTTTCCTAGACCGTGGGCTAGGCTGAACTGTCCTACTATGGCTGTCCCCTGTGGACCCTGCATCCACCACATTAACCCAGTGCGCCGTGATGGACACGTAACTTCCCTGGCCATGCCTACTGGTCCATGCATCTGTTGTGAGGTGCACCTTTCTACTGACTGATTGCTTCAGTGCATGGACAATGCAGTCTTTGACATGCTGGTGGAGGGCTGGGATGGCTTTTCTCGCAAAAAAGTGTCGACTGGGTAGGTCATAGCATGGTACTGCATAGGCCATCAGGGCTTTGAAAGCTTTGCTTTCAACCAACCGGTAGGGCATCATCTCTAAGGAGATTAGACTAGCAATGTGGGCGTTCAAAAACTGTGTACGCGGGTGACAGGAGGAGTACTTTCTTTTCCTAACGAGAGTCTCTTGTAGGGTAAGCTGGACTGGAGAGCTGCATATGGTGGAACTAGCGGGGGTGGTGGTGGACATGGCAGATTGAGAGAGGGTTGGTGATTGTATTCTTGATGTTGGCCTACATACAGTGTTTCCTACCAAAAGCCTTGTGATTCCCTATATCTCCACATTTGCTGCTGGTGTTGTCCTAACCGGTGGGCTTACAGTGAGGGAAGCAATGTGGCGTTGCTGACTACCTTCATTCTGAGCATGTGCACCAACGGTACGGGACGTTTGATAGTTAGTCCAGGCTTGCAAGTGCATGCTGGTTAAATGTCTAAGCATGCACATTGTATTTAAATTTTGGAGATTCTTCCCTCTGCTAAAGGTCTTGAGCATTTCTTACAGATAACTTTGCACTGATCATTCGGATCTTGGTTAAAAAATTTCCATACTGCACTCTTCCTACTATGGAATACCTTTTCAGGCATTGCACGCTGTGCTACTTTAACCGGATGGCCACACGGTCCTAAAACTGTTTTTGGTTTTGACAAACGTTTTTTGGCCAGATACGGGCCTGCCAGATGAAAGCTGTTGTGATGTAGATGGCTGCTGCGGATCATCCTCCTCCGCTTCTGAGCTACTGGCAGCGGTACCCTCTTCCCCCAATGGCTGCCAATCTGGGTCAACAACTGGGACATCTATCACCTCCTCTTCAATTTCATGTGCACCTTCCCCTGTGTCATCATGTAAGGTGCTATAGCGTTCGGGACGGGGCACCATAGTCTCATCAGGGTCACATTCTGGCTCAGTACACTGCGAGGGCAATGTAGTGATCTGAGTCAATGGAACAGCATAATAATCTAGCTGTGGCTGTGCATCGGTGCACTCCATGTCCATTTCATCTTGTAATGGACTTTTAACAATTTCCCTCTCTAACCCAGGCACGGTACGTGTAAAGAGCTCCATGGAGTAAACTGTTGTGTCGCCTGCCGCATCCTTCACTTTTGGTTTGGGTGAAGGACACAAGGAAGCGACTTGTTCCTGACCGGGAGCATCCACTGACGACTCGCTGCTTTTATATTTCGAACTTTCGGAAGAGGAGGCAAAAGAGCTTGAGACTGAGTCAGCAAGGAAAGCCAAAACTTTTTTCTGCTGCTCCGGCTTTAAAAGCTGTATTTCTACTCCCAAATAAGGAAGCCTTCGAGGCCTTGTGTAGCCAGATGATGACACTGGCTCAACACCTCGAGCCTTTGGTGCTACTTTGCTTTTCCCACTACCACCAGATTCTCCACCACCACCATCAGTACCAGCTGGCAACGACCGTCCACGGCCTCTTCCACCAGACTTCCTCATTTTTGGAAAAATTTAACCAAAATAACAACCGTTATATGGTACTGTGAAACAAGGTACAAGGTGTATATAATCTTGTTGAGAATTTAAATCTCCCTTTTTTTTGGGGGGGGGGGGGGAGACTGCACCAAAACTCAGGTCCAGTGTATTACACTACACAATGTAAGTGGCAGAACGTGGCTGGAAGATATACGACAAACTAACAGAACTGACGTAGACCCACCTAGTGCCAATTTAAATCTCCCTTTTTTTGGGGGGAGACTGCGACAAAACTCAGGCCCAGTGTATTACACTACATAATGTAAGTGGCAGAACGTGGCTGGAAGATGTACGACAAACTAACAGAACTGACGTAGATCCACTTAGTGCCAATTTAAATCTCCCTTTTTTGGGGGGAGACTGCAACAAAACTCAGGCCCAGTGTATTACACTACACAATGTAAGTGGCAGAACGTGGCTGGAAGATATACGACAAACTAACAGAACTGACGTAGACCCACTTAGTGCCAATTTAAATCTCCCTTTTTTGGGGGGGAGACTGCGACAAAACTCAGGCCCAGTGTATTACACTACACAATGTAAGTGGCAGAACGTGGCTGGAAGATGTACGACAAACTAACAGAACTGACGTAGATCCACTTAGTGCCAATTTAAATCTCCCTTTTTTGGGGGGGAGACTGCAACAAAACTCAGGCCCAGTGTATTACACTACACAATGTAAGTGGCAGAACGTGACTGGAAGATATATCAAAAAATACAAGGGCTGTAGTACAATTTCAATCTACCTACAATGATCTCAGGACAAGTATGGCAGCAATAAAAAGGACTGCTGCACCCAAAAGTGTAGACAAATAAACAAGATAACTGTGCAGAAAGGAGCAACAGGATTTTTGCTTTTAAAAAAGCAGTTGGTTCGCACAGCGGCGTACAAACAGCAATGCAGCTATCAGGGAGCCTTATAAGGCAGCCTAATAAGCTACAGCGCTGATGCACAAAAATATACAGTGGAAATTGCTATAGCACAAGAAGTTTCGGGGCTTAACCTTCCCTCCCTAACTATATCCCTTCTTCTGATGCAGCTGCAGCAACCTCTCCCTATGCTAAGATCAGCAGAAGTAAGATGGCAGTCGGCATGCACACCCCTTTGATGCCGCAGAAAGCAAGCCAATCACTGTCATGCCCTTCTGTAAGATGGTGGGGACCGAGACCTATGTCATCACGCTGCCCACACTCTGCGTCCTCCTTCATTGGATGAAAAATGGCGCTGAAAATGTAATACAAAACGTGACCTTGGTGCGCTGATCGCCGACCTCATCGCTGATCCCACACTAGGATTGGGTCGGGTTTCATGAAACCCGACTTTGCCGAAAGTCGGCGATTTTTTAATGTGTCCGATCCGTTTCGCTCAACCCTAGTGAGCACACAACAGTTGTTTCTGCACCAGGTCTCGGCGCTGCTGCCAGAGTTAATGCAGCATGTGCACAGTTTAATTCCATGGTGTGGTCATATTGCATATCAACCGGTTAACCAGTAGTCCGAAAGATCTCTACTGAAGTGGAACGGTGGAAGTCAGCATGACAGTCGCTTCTGCAGCAGCGCATCCAGGCTGGGACAGTGGCGGAGGAATTGCTGTACTATCAGGTTGAGGATGTGAGCCATGCAAGGCAAGTGTGTAAGGTTGTCCCAGCATAGTGCCGCCACCAGTTTTGCAACATTATCGCACACGACCTTCCCTGGCTCCAGGGATAGCTGTCCACAACTCTTGATCTGTATGACTGTGACCTCCAAGGCATATTAATTTAAGCAATGCATGATTGCGGTGAGCCCTGGCTGAGCAGTACGGCACTTGGGCGGATTATCTCTGCAGTGTTGGAATGTGTGTCTCACTAATGCAGACTGCGCAGGTTGAGTCCTTAGAAGAGGTGGAGGAGGCAGAAGCACTGGAGAAAATGTTAGAGGTTTGTCCCGCGAACCCTGGGGATTCCAAGACTTGGTGTCAAGTAACACCTTGGTGTCTAGTGATTTAGTTCTCCATTACCTGCTTTGTACTAGTTTACTTCTCCATCCCAAGCTGTTCAGCAGTTTATTTCTACAACCCAAGTTTTCTATTAGTTTAGTTCTGGTGTGTATTTGTTTCGTTCTCCAACCCTAGCTGTTTATTAGTTTAGTTCACCAAGCCCTGTTGTCTATTAGTTTAGTTCTGCATCTTATGGTGTTTAGAGGTTTAGATTCCCATCCCCCAAGCACCCTGCAAGCCTTGAGAATTCCAGGTATGACAAGCGGTGAATACCATGTCCATCATCCTGATCATCTAACTAGGACTGGATGGTCTGCCTCATTTTCCTGGCATTTTCCTTAGCCAGGGTACCTATAGATATCGGATTATTTAACTGTTACGGGGGATCCTCATAATTCCTCTGAGTAAACGTTTTTGGTACATTGAGGAAGGTCTATAGGACCGAAACAACTGTAATTGTGTGTATTGGACCACATTAAAAATTTTCACTGCAACCTTTTGGTGTGTGCCAATTCTTCTACACAAGGCTTTGGGATTGGGATTCTACTTGAGCACCACTAATGAGTTGTGCTAACGCTTCTTTAGTTATTATTGGGAATTCCAATACTTGTGGAGCAGCACCTTCCCCGACTGCCCCCATAGCCACCAGAATCACCCAGTGACCTGTCAGCGAGATGTAACGCCCATTTCCATGTTTGCTCATCCACTTTTCAGTGTTGAAATGCACCCTGGCATAGAATTTTTCAGGGAATGGGTTATGTTGTCTGTGACATGCTGATAGTTAAACTCACACAGGACAAGCTCTGGGATGTGGGAGCTCTGCTGACCGCAGGCCCTAATCCTATCACAACAGCTAGAAATAGCCGTGGAGCGTTCCTGACTCTCCCTAGACGTCTCTTCACAGCCTAAGAGCTAGCTAGCCCTAGAGAAAGAAAATAAAGCCTACCTTGCCTCAGAGAAACTCCCCAAAGGAAAAGGCAGCCCCCAACATATATTGACTGTGAGTAAAGATGAAAGTCACAAACGCAGAAATGAAACAGGTTTCAGCAAAGGGAGGCCAGACTTACTAAACAGACAGAGGATAGGAAAGGTATCTTTGCGGTCAGCACAAAAAACTACAAAAGACCACACAGAGTGTGCAAAAAGACCTCCGCACTGACTAACGGTGCGGAGATGCCACTCTGCATCTCAGAGCTTCCAACTAGTAAGGCAAAATCATAATAACAGGCTGGACAAGGAAACAATGAACAAATAATAACTATCAGGAACTTAGCTTCTGCTGGAGAAGACAGGTCACCAGAAAGATCCAAGAGCGAACTGAACCAATGCAGGAACATTGACAGCTGGCATGGAGTAACGATCTGAGTGGAGTTAAATAGAGCAGCCAACCAAAGGATAAACCACGTCACCTGTGTAAGGAACCTCAGAAGCAGCAGCTTCACTCACAGCCACAAGAGGGAGTCCATGGACAGAACTCGCCGAAGTACCATTCACGACCACAGGAGGGAGTTCGACAACAGAATTCACAACAGTACCCCCCCTTGAGGAGGGGTCACCGAATCCTCACCAGAGCCCCCAGGCCGATCAGGATGAGCCAAATGAAAGGCACGAACTAGATCGGCAGCATGAACATCAGAGGCAAAAACCCAGGAATTATCTTCCTGACCATAACCCTTCCACTTGACCAGGTACTGGAGTTTCCGTCTCGAAACACGAGAATCCAAAATCTTCTCCACCACATACTCCAACTCCCCCTTGACCAACACCGGGGCAGGAGGATCAACTGAGGGAACCATAGGCGCCACGTATCTCCGCAACAACGACCTATGGAACACATTATGGATGGCAAAAGAAGCTGGAAGGTCCAAACGAAATGACACAGGATTAAGAATTTCAGAAATCTTATATGGCCCAATGAAACGAGGCTTAAACTTAGGAGAGGAAACCTTCATAGGAACATGACGAGATGACAACCAAACCAAATCCCCAACACGAAGTCGGGGACCAACACAGCGCCGGCGGTTAGCGAAGCGTTGAGCCTTCTCCTGGGACAATGTCAAATTGTCCACCACATGAGTCCAAATCTGCTGCAACCTGTCCACCACCGTATCCACACCAGGACAGTCCGAAGGCTCAACCTGCCCTGAAGAGAAACGAGGATGGAAACCAGAATTACAGAAAAAAGGAGAAACTAAAGTAGCCGAGCTGGCCCGATTATTAAGGGCGAACTCAGCCAAAGGCATGAAGGACACCCAATCATCCTGATCAGCAGAAACAAAGCATCTCAGATATGTTTCCAAAGTCTGATTAGTTCCTTCGGTTTGGCCATTAGTCTGAGGATGGAAAGCCGAAGAAAAAGACAAATCAATGCCCATCTTAGCACAAAAGGACCGCCAAAACCTCGAAACAAACTGGGAACCTCTGTCCGAGACGATGTTCTCTGGAATGCCATGCAAACGAACCATATGCTGGAAAAACAATGGCACCAAATCAGAGGAGGAAGGCAATTTAGACAAGGGTACCAAATGGACCATCTTAGAGAAGCGATCACAAACCACCCAAATGACCGACATCCTTTGAGAAACAGGGAGATCAGAAATAAAATTCATGGAAATATGCGTCCAGGGCCTCTTCGGGACCGGCAAGGGCAAAAGCAACCCACTGGCACGAGAACAGCAGGGCTTAGCCCGAGCACAAGTCCCACAGGACTGCACAAAAGAACGCACATCCCGTGACAAAGAAGGCCAATAAAAGAATCTAGCCACCAAATCTCTGGTACCAAAGATTCCAGGATGACCAGCCAACACCGAACAATGAACCTCAGAGATAACTCTACTAGTCCATCTATCAGGGACAAACAGTTTCTCCGTAGGACAACGGTCACGTCTATCAGCCTGAAACTTCTGCAGCACGCGCCACAAATCAGGGGAGATGGCAGACAAAATTACCCTCTCTTTAAGAATACCCGCCGGCTCCGGAACACACGGAGAGTCAGGCACAAAACTCCTTGACAGGGCATCAGCCTTCACATTCTTAGATCCCGGAAGGTATGAAACCACAAAATCAAAACGGGAGAAAAAGAGCGACCATCGAGCCTGTCTAGGATTCAACCATTTGGCAGACTCGAGATAAGTCAAATTTTTGTGATCCGTCAAGACCACCACGCAATGTCCCTTCAAGCCAATGTCGCCACTCCTCGAATGCCCACTTCATGGCCAACAACTCTCGATTGCCAACATCATAATTGCACTCAGCAGGCGAGAATTTTCTAGAAAAGAAGGCACATGGTTTCATCACCGAGCCATCAGAACTTCTTTGCGACAAAACAGCCCCTGCTCCAATCTCAGAAGCATCAACCTCGACCTGAAACGGGAGCGAAACATCTGGCTGGCACAACACAGGGGCAGAAGAAAAACGACGCTTCAACTCCTGAAAAGCCTCTACAGCCGCAGAGGACCAATTGACCACATCAGCACCTTTCTTGGTCAAATCAGTCAACGGTTTAGCAATACTAGAAAAATTAGCGATGAAGCGACAGTAAAAATTAGCAAAGCCCAGGAACTTCTGCAGGCTCTTCACAGATGTCGGCTGAGTCTAATCATAAATGGCCTGAACTTTAACAGGGTCCATCTCGATAGTAGAAGGGGAAAAAATGAAACCCAAAAATGAAACCTTCTCCAAGGATTCCTTTATATAACTCCGCATAGCGGCGTGCTCTGGCACAGATAAATTAAACAGACGGCCCTTAGGAAACTTACTACCAGGAATCAAATTAATAGCACAATCGCAATCCCTATGAGGAGGTAGGGCACCGGATTTGGGCTCTTCAAATACATCCCGGTAATCTGATAAAAACTCAGGGACTTCAGAAGGAGTGGAAGGCGAAATTGACAACAATGGAACATTATTATTATTATTATACATTTTTATAGCGCCATTTATTCCATGGCGCTTTACATGTGAATACGGGGCAAATATAGACAAATACATTAAACATGAGCAGATAACAAGGCACACGAGTACATAAGGAGGGAGGACCCTGCCCGCGAGGGCTCACAGTCTGCAGGGGGTGGGTGAGGATACACTAGGAGAGGGAATGTACCCCCATGTACACCATGTACCCCCTGACAACCCCAGCCGGACACAGACATAGATTTCCAATCCAACACTGGATTATGGACCTGTAGCCATGGCAACCCCAAAACGACCACATCATGCAGATTATGCAACACCAAAAAGCGAATATCCTCCTGATGTGCAGGAGCCATGCACATGGTCAATTGAGTCCAGTACTGAGGCTTATTCTTGGCCAAAGGCGTAGCATCAATTCCTCTCAATGGAATAGGATACTGCAAGGGCTCCAAGAAAAAACCACAGCGCCTGGCAAACTCCAAGTCCATCAAATTCAGGGCAGCGCCTGAATCCACAAATGCCATAACAGAATAGGACGACAGAGAGCAAATCAGAGTAACGGACAAAAGAAATTTATACTGTACCGTACCAATGGTGGCAGACCTAGCGAACCGCTTAGTGCGCTTAGGACAATCGGAGATAGCATGAGTGGATTCACCACAGTAAAAACACAGCCCATTCCGACGTCTGTGTTCTTGCCGTTCAGCTCTGGTCAAAGTCCTATCACACTGCATAGGCTCAGGCCTATGCTCAGAGAATACCGCCAGATGGTGCACAGCTTTGCGCTCACGCAAGCGCCGATCGATCTGAATGGCCAAGGACATAGACTCATTCAGACCAGCAGGCGTGGGAAATCCCACCATGACATCCTTAAGGGCTTCAGAAAGACCCTTTCTGAAAATTGCCGCCAGGGCACACTCATTCCACTGAGTAAGCACAGACCACTTTCTAAACTTCTGACAGTACACCTCCGCTTCATCCTGACCCTGACACAAAGCCAGCAAGATTTTCTCTGCCTGATCCACTGAATTTGGTTCATCATAAAGCAATCCAAGCGCCAGAAAAAACGCATCAACATCACGCAATGCAGGATCTCCTGGCACAAGGGAAAATGCCCAGTCTTGAGGGTCACCACGCAACAAAGAAATATTGATTTTTACTTGTTGAACGGGGTCACCAGAGGAGCGGGGTTTCAAAGCTAGAAACAGTTTACAATTATTTTTGAAATTCAAGAACTTAGATCTATCCCCAGAAAATAAATCAGGAATAGGAATTCTAGGCTCTAACATAGGATTCTGAACCACAAAATCTTGAATGTTTTGTACCCTTGCAGTGAGATGATCCACACAAGAGGACAGACCTTGAATGTCCATATCTACACCTGTGTCCTGAACCACCCAAAGGTTTAGGGGAAAAGAAAGACAAAACACAGTGCAAAGAAAAAAAAATGGTCTCCGAACTTCTCTTATTCCTCTATTGAGATGTATTAATACTTTGGGCCAGCTGTACTGTTATGGACCTGGTGGTTAGGAGTGTTATGATTAGGTAATTTAGTACCACAATGGACATAGAAGTCAGAGCACATACAGTGATCTGACAATAACTCAAAAACATAGAACGAGCTCTGAGACGTGGGAACTCTGCTGACCGCAATCCCTAATCCTCTCCAACCACACTAGAGGCAGCCGTGGATTGCGCCTAACGCTCCCTATGCAACTTGGCACAGCCTGAGAAACTAGCTAGCCTGAAGATAGAAAATAAGCCTACCTTGCCTCAGAGAAATACCCCAAAGGAAAAGGCAGCCCCCCACATATAATGACTGTGAGTAAGATGAAAAGACAAACGTAGAGATGAAATAGATTTAGCAAAGTGAGGCCCGACTTTCTGAACAGAGCGAGGATAGGAAAGGTAACTTTGCGGTCAACACAAAACCCTACAAACAACCACGCAAAGGGGGCAAAAAGACCCTCCGTACCGACTAACGGCACGGAGGTACACCCTCTGCGTCCCAGAGCTTCCAGCAAGCAAGAAAAACCAAATAAGCAAGCTGGACAGAAAAAAACAGCAAAAAAAAAAAACACAAGCGAAACTTAGCTATGCAGAGCAGCAGGCCACAGGAACGATTCAGGAGGAAGCAAGTCCGATACTAGAACATTGACTGGAGGCCAGGATCAGAGCACCAGGTGGAGTTAAATAGAGCAGCACCTAACGACTTCACCACATCACCTGAGGAAGGAAACTCAGAAGCCGCAGTACCACTCTCCTCCACCAACGGAAGCTCACAGAAAAAATCAGCCGAAGTACCACTTGTGACCACAGGAGGGAGCTCTGCCACAGAATTCACAACAGTACCCCCCCCCCCTTGAGGAGGGGTCACAGAACCCTCACCAGAGCCCCCAGGACGACCAGGATGAGCCATATGAAAGGCACGAACAAGATCGGGAGCATGGACATCAGAAGCAAAGACCCAGGAATTATCTTCCTGAGCATAACCCTTCCACTTAACCAGATACTGGAGTTTCCGTCTCGAAACACAAGAATCCAAAATCTTCTCCACAATATACTCCAACTCCCCCTCCACCAAACCGGGGCAGGAGGATCAACAGATGGAACCATAGGTGCCACGTATCTCCGCAACAATGACCTATGGAATACGTTATGGATGGAAAAAGAATCTGGAAGGGTCAAACGAAAAGACACAGGATTAAGAACCTCAGAAATCCTATATGGACCAATGAAACGAGGCTTAAATTTAGGAGAGGAAACCTTCATAGGAATATGACGAGATGACAACCAAACCAAATCCCCAACACGAAGTCGGGGACCCACACAGCGTCTGCGATTAGCAAAACGTTGAGCCTTCTCCTGGGACAATGTCAAATTGTCCACTACATGAGTCCAGATCTGCTGCAACCTGTCCACCACAGTATCCACACCAGGACAGTCCGAAGACTCAACCTGCCCTGAAGAGAAACGAGGATGGAACCCAGAGTTGCAGAAAAACGGCGAAACCAAGGTAGCCGATCTGGCCCGATTATTAAGGGCGAACTCAGCCAAAGGCAAAAAGGACACCCAGTCATCCTGATCAGCAGAAACAAAGCATCTCAGATATGTTTCCAAGGTCTGATTGGTTCGTTCGGTCTGGCCATTAGTCTGAGCATGGAAAGCTGAGGAAAAAGACAAGTCAATGCCCATCCTAGCACAAAAAGCTCGCCAAAACCTCGAAACAAACTGGGAACCTCTGTCAGAAACGATATTCTCCGGAATGCCATGTAAACGAACCACATGCTGGAAGAACAATGGCACCAAATCAGAGGAGGAAGGTAATTTAGACAAGGGTACCAAATGGACCATCTTAGAGAAGCGATCACAAACCACCCAAATGACTGACATTTTTTGAGAGACGGGAAGATCTGAAATAAAATCCATAGAGATATGTGTCCAGGGCCTCTTTCGGGACCGGCAAGGGCAAAAGCAACCCACTGGCACGAGAACAGCAGGGCTTAGCCCGAGCACAAATCCCACAGGACTGCACAAAAGAACGCACATCCCATGACAGAGATGGCCACCAAAAGGATCTAGCCACTAACTCTCTGGTACCAAAGATTCCAGGATGACCAGCCAACACCGAACAATGAACCTCAGAGATAACTCTATTCGTCCACCTATCAGGGACAAACAGTTTCTCCGCTGGGCAACGATCAGGTTTATTAGCCTGAAATTTTTGCAGCACCCGCCGCAAATCAGGGGAGATGGCAGACACAATTACTCCCTCTTTGAGGATACCCGTCGGCTCAGATACACCTGGAGAATCGGGCACAAAACTCCTAGACAGAGCATCCGCCTTCACATTTTTAGAGCCCGGAAGGTATGAAATCACAAAGTCAAAACGGGCAAAAAACAACGACCAACGAGCTTGTCTAGGATTCAACCGCTTGGCGGACTCGAGATAAGTCAAGTTCTTATGATCAGTCAAGACCACCACGCGATGCTTAGCTCCTTCAAGCCAATGACGCCACTCCTCGAATGCCCACTTCATGGCCAGCAACTCTCGATTGCCCACATCATAATTTCGCTCAGCAGGCGAAAACTTCGTGGAAAAGAAGGTTCATGGTTTCATCACAGAGCAATCAGAACTTCTCTGTGACAAAACAGCCCCTGCTCCAATCTCAGAAGCATCAACCTCGACCTGGAACGGAAGCGAAACATCTGGTTGACACAACACAGGGGCAGAAGAAAAACGACGCTTCAACTCTTGAAAAGCTTCCACAGCAGCAGAAGACCAATTGACCACATCAGCACCTTTCTTGGTCAAATCGGTCAATGGTTTAGCAATACTAGAAAAATTGCAGATGAAGCGACGATAAAAATTAGCAAAGCCAAGGAACTTTTGCAGACTTTTCAGAGATGTCGGCTGAGTCCAATTATGGATGGCTTGGACCTTAACAGGGTCCATCTCGATAGTAGAAGGGGAAAAGATGAACCCCAAAAACGAAACCTTCTGAACACCAAAGAGACACTTTGATCCCTTCACAAACAAAGAATTAGCACGCAGGACCTGAAACACCATTCTGACCTGCTTCACATGAGACTCCCAATCATCCGAGAAGATCAAAATGTCATCTAAGTACACAATCAGGAATTTATCCAGGTACTCTCAGAAGATGTCATGCATAAAGGACTGAAACACTGATGGAGCATTGGCAAGTCCGAATGGCATTACTAGATACTCAAAATGGCCCTCGGGCGTATTAAATGCAGTTTTCCACTCATCGCCTCGCTTAATACACACAAGATTATACGCACCACGAAGATCTATCTTGGTGAACCAACTAGCCCCCTTAATCCGAGCAAACAAATCAGATAACAGCGGCAAGGGGTACTGAAATTTAACCGTGATCTTATTTAGAAGGCGGTAATCTAGACAAGGTCTCAGTGAACCATCCTTCTTGGCTACAAAAAAGAACCCTGCTCCTAATGGCGACGATGACGGGCGAATATGCCCCTTCTCCAAAGACTCCTTCACATAACTCCGCATAGCAGCGTGCTCAGGCACAGACAAATTAAACAGTCGACCTTTAGGGAATTTACTACCAGGAATCAAATCGATAGCACAATCACAATCCCTATGCGGAGGTAGGGTATCGGACTTGGGCTCATCAAATAAATCCCGGTAATCAGACAAGAACTCAGGAACCTCAGAAGGGGTGGATGATGAAATAGTCAGAAATGGGACATCACCATGTACCCCCTGACAACCCCAGCTGGACACAGACATGGATTTCCAATCTAATACTGGATTATGGACTTGTAGCCATGGCAACCCCAACACGACCACATCATGCAGATTATGCAACACCAGAAAGCGAATAACCTCCTGATGTGCAGGAGCCATGCACATGGTCAGCTGGGTCCAGTACTGAGGCTTATTCTTGGCCAAAGGTGTAGCATCAATTCCTCTCAATGGAATAGGACACTGCAAGGGCTCCAAGAAAAACCCACAACGCCTGGCAAACTCCAAGTCCATCAAATTCAGGGCAGCGCCTGAATCCACAAATGCCATAACAGAATAGGACGACAGAGAGCAGATCAAGGTAACGGACAGAAAAAATTTTGACTGTACCGTACCAATGGTGGGAGACCTAGCGAACCGCTTAGTGCGCTTAGGACAATTAGAGATAGCATGAGTGGAATCACCACAGTAGAAACACAGCCCATTCAGACGTCTGTGTTCTTGCCGTTCAACTCTGGTCAAAATCCTATCGTACTGCATAGGCTCAGGTTTAAGCTCAGGTAATACCGCCAAATGGTGCACAGATTTACGCTCGCACAAGCGTCGACCGATCTGAATGGCCAAAGACATAGACTCATTCAGACCAGCAGGCATAGGAAATCCCACCATGACATCCTTAAGTGCTTCAGAGAGACCTTTTCTGAAAATAGCTGCGAGCGCACCTTCATTCCACTGAGTGAGTACGGACCACTTTCTAAATTTCTGACAATATACCTCTATTTCATCCTGACCCTGACACAGAGCCAGCAGATTCTTCTCTGCCTGATCCACAGAATTAGGCTCATCGTACAGCAATCCGAGCGCCAGGAAAAACGCATCGATATTACTTAATGCAGGATCTCCTGACGCAAGAGAAAATGCCCAGTCCTGAGGGTCGCCACGCAAAAAAGAAATACCGATCCTAACTTGTTGAACTGGGTCACCAGAGGAGCGAGGTTTCAAAGCCAGAAATAGTTTACAATTATTTTTGAAACTCAGAAATTTAGTTCTATCTCCAAAAAACAAATCAGGAATAGGAATTCTCGGTTCTAACATAGAATTCTGAACCACAAAGTCTTGAATACTTTGTACTCTTGCCGTGAGCTGATCCACACATGAAGACAGACCTTTAATGTCCATTGCTACACCTGTGTCCTGAACCACCCAAATGTCTAGGGGAAAAAAAAGGCAAAACACAGTGCAGAGAAAAAAAAATGGTCTCAGAACTTCTTTTTTCCCTCTATTGAGAATCATTAGTACTTTGGGCCTCCAGTACTGTTATGAAAGGTAATTCAGTACCACAATGGACAGAGAGGTCAGCGCACATACAGTGACCTGGCAATAACCCAAAAAACAAGAACGAGCTCTGAGACGTGGGAACTCTGTTGACCGCAATCCCTAATCCTCTCCAACCACACTAAAGGCAGCCGTGGATTGCGCCTAACGCTCCCTATGCAACTCGGCACGGCCTGAGAAACTAGCTAGCCTGAAGATAGAAAATAAGCCTACCTTGCCTCAGAGAAATACCCCAAAAGGAAAAGGCAGCCCCCACATATAATGACTGTGAGTTAAGATGAAAAGACAAACGTAGAGATGAAATAGATTTAGCAAAGTGAGGCCCAACTTTCTGAACAGAGCGAGGATAGGAAAGGTAACTTTGCGGTCAACACAAAACCCTACAAAAACCACGCAAAGGGGGCAAAAAGACCCTCCGTACCGAAATAACGGCACGGAGGTACACCCTCTGCGTCCCAGAGCTTCCAGCAAGCAGAAAAAAACAAATAGACAAGCTGGACAGAAAAAAAACAGCAAACAAATAGCAAAGAGGAACTTAGCTATGCAGAGCAGCAGGCCACAGGAACGATCCAGGAGGAAACAGGTCCAAAACTAGAACATTGACTGGAGGCCAGGATCAAAGCACTAGGTGGAGTTAAATAGAGCAGCACCTAACGACTTCACCACATCACCTGAGGAAGGAAACTCAGAAGCCGCAGTACCACTTTCCTCCACCAACGGAAGCTCACAGAGAGAATCAGCCGAAGTACCACTTGTGACCACAGGAGGGAGCTCTGCCACAGAATTCACAACAGTGGTGATGGCGAACTCAGTCGAGGGGTTCAAGAGAGGCCTGGATGTCTTCCTGGAGCAGAACAATATTGTATCATGCAATTATTAGGTTCTGTAGAAGGATGTAGATCTGGGGATTTATTATGATGGAATATAGGCTGAACTGGATGGACAAATGTCTTTTTTCGGCCTTACTAATTATGTTATTATGTTATGTTAAAAAACGCATCCTGCGGGCAACGTTGCAGGATGCATTTTTTACACAGAACGACGCATTGCGACATCCTCTAAAAGACGGAAGTGTGAAAGTAGCCTTATCCTGGAAGACTTCAAGAGTTCCACCTCCCTAAAGGTACCGTCACACTAAGCGAAGCTGCAGCGATACCGACAACGATGTCGATCGCTGCAGCGTCGCTGTTTGGTCGCTGGAGAGCTGTCACACAGACAGCTCTCCAGCGACCAACGATCCTGAGGTCCCCGGTAACCAGGGTTAACATCAGGTTACTAAGCGCAGGGCCGCGCTTAGTAACCCGATGTTTACCCTGGTTACCAGCGTAAACATTAAAAAAACAAACACTACATACTTACCTTCAGCTGTCTGTCCTCCGGCGCTCTGCTTTCCTCTGCACTGTCAGCGCCGGTCAGCCGGAAAGCAGAGCGGTGACGTCACCGCTCTTTCCGGCTGGCCGGCGCTGACACAGGATGCAGGAGGAGTGCAGAGAAGCACAGCGCCGGGGACAGACAGCTGAAGGTAAGTATGTAGTGTTTGGTTTTTTAACGTTTTCGCTGGTAACCAGGGTAAACATCGGGCTACTAAGCGCCGATCCAGCGATGTCAGCGGGAAGTCCAGCGACGAAATAAAGTCCTGGACTTTCCCCAGCGACCAACGATCTCCCAGCAGGGGCCTGATCGTTGGTCGCTGTCACACATAACGATTTCCTTAATGATATCGTTACTACGTCACAAAAAGCAACGAAATCGTTAACGATATCGTTATGTGTGACGGTACCTTAACTGCATCCCAGCTTCTATCTCTATCCACTTCTGGTGGCCTCTCACAACTTTCAACTTCTGGGAGACACAAAGATGGTAAAACCCCTGATCCGATCCTTGTCTGGCTCAGTTCAATCTCCTACTTACATAACTCACCTCTTACCCTTTCTCCACCATGAAATTAGTAGTATAACCACAACTTACACATTTTTAGGGGCTCCCTAAAAACACATCTATTTAGGGTGGCCTACCACGTTCCCTAATCAGTCCATTTTATATATATACAGTACAGACCAAAAGTTTGCACACACCTTCTCATTTAAAGATTTTTCTGTATTTTCATGACTATGAAAATTGTACATTCACACTGAAGGCATCAAAACTATGAATTAACACGTGGATTTATATACTTAACAAAAAAGTGTGAAACAACTGAAAATATGTCTTATATTCTAGGTTCTTCAAAGTAGCCACCTTTTGCTTTGATGACTGCTTTGCATTCTCTTGATGAGCTTCAAGAGGTGTATAAACATAAGGATGAATGACATCGGGGAGATCAAAACATCCAACACCACGGAGACACCATCACGTGTTTCTCAACGCAGTGATCCAGAACACTGCCCCCATCCCTTATGGGAAATATGCAAATGCAAGTAGAAAAGCCGCGGAGACATCATCACGTGTTTCTCAACGCAAGCAATAAATAGCCAGGTCTTTCACCGGGAAGGAACAACCACGGAAAGGGCAGCATCCAAAAAGGAAAACCACCTATGCCAAAACATGGTATCCATCTACAGACAGCTGTTTCGGGGTATTTGGCCCTCATCAGTGTGGAGTAGGAAACTGGCTTTTAGGAGCAGTGCCTAGTAAAAGGACTATAAACATAAGGATGAATGACCTCAGGGAGATCAAAACATCCAACACCACGGTGACACCATCACGTGTTTCTCAACGCAGTGATCCAGAACACTGCCCCCATCCCTTATGGGAAATATGCAAATGCATGTAGAAAAGCTGCGGAGACACCATCATGTGTTTCTCAACGCAAGCGATAAATAGCCAGGTCTTGCACCGGGAAGGAACAACCACGGGAAGGGCAGCAACATATTTTCAGTTTTTTCACACTTTTTTGTTAAGTATATAATTCCACATGTGTTAATTCATACTTTTGATGCCTTCAGTGTGAATTTACAATTTTCATAGTCATGAAAATACAGAAAAATACTTTAAATGAGAAGGGGTGTCCAAACTTTTGGTCTGCACTGTATTTATAGCCTATTCTCTACTTCTCTGAACATAATTCACCATCAAACTCAACCGTACCCAAAAAACTCATGCAGCCTTTATTTCTTCTAGATGGTTGGACCTTCGTAGTAAATAAGCACCTGTACTTTGTGTCACCCCTACCTCATTGTAGATTGTAAGCTCTGAAGAGCTGTTTTGTCATTATTTTAGCTTTATTTAATTATCTTAAACTTTGTAACTTTTGACTGTTTTATATGAACTGCTGACTTGTAAAGCTATACCGAATATGTTTGCGCTATATAAATAAAGATTATTATTAGTAGTAGATTGAAGATGAAAAGTTCAATCTCTTAGCTTTGCCATGTGTAGAAGGATACAATGTTTTATGTGAGCACAACTGTACAAAGGAGGGCTGGCTGCTGTGCTGACAAAGGGTTGAGTAGAACACGACAAGCTGCTGGACTGTGAGAGAGGTGCAAGGCGGAGATGTTACGGTGGATTCAGAAAGGTGGGGTGTGCTTGGTATCTAAGATCAGTCAACAACAGCAGGCAGGTCCACTTCTGTATCAGCTGACGATGCTGACATTCTCTCACTTACCCCGACAGTAGTCTTTTTTTAATAAATTTGGCAGATAATGTGATTTGTTTCATTTTTAGCAGTCTGAAAAATATAACAACGCTAGGCAACTGCAGACACACGAACGCTGCTGACCACTGACAGAGTTGGGGCTGAGGATGCATTGTTTGTTATGGGTGCATAACTCTGTGTCTACGAGAAGCCGCAATGTAGCCTCGTCTTCCTTCTCCTCTGCTGAGCTACTCAGCTGCATGCCTCTGTGTTTACCCCAAGTGTGATCTACTACCTCATTGTCATCTTCTCTGTTCTCCCACTCCTCACCCTAAAACTCACCTTCCTCCTCTTCTTGCCTGGCAGCACAGTACAGTCTGCGAGTGTCTCACGTATCTGAGCCTCATCAAGATCATCTCCACTCCCCTGGGGTTAACAACTGTTGAAGAGGGTTTGGATTCTAGCTGGAACCTACTTCATCCAGTCCTAGATGAAACTGAAAAATTTTTTGGACATCTGTGCAGCTGATGTTCTCCTTCTGACTCTGTGAAAATTTGGAGTATACTTCCAATGATGATGGAATAGAATGTGTGAACAGATCTACAGACTCAGCCATCATTGGTTCCTGACAGTCAGTTGGGCAGTGTCACGAATCACAGGGGGATATTTTTATCATCCCCATCGCTGACACCAATGTCATGAACCGGGGTTGTATGGTTGCCCTGATTTTTTTTCTGAAGGGGATTTATCTATATCCCACTTCCCAGTTCCAGTTTGGAACTTGCAGCTCTCTGACACCCCCTTACCCTCAGGTCAGACAGGGTACTGCACCTAGGATAATTAGTCATCAGAAAGGCTGCCTTCTATGTACTGGCTAATGCGCCCACTGCAGTGAGGGCGATATAACTACTCCCACTCAGGCGAAATCAATATGAACGCTGTCTGTCGCTGCCAGCATT
This sequence comes from Ranitomeya imitator, assembly GCF_032444005.1. Lineage (NCBI taxonomy): Eukaryota > Metazoa > Chordata > Amphibia > Anura > Dendrobatidae > Ranitomeya > Ranitomeya imitator. Next base: position 291,253,687 of record NC_091284.1, read on the forward strand.
ACCCACCAGCGCAGGACACTGCCGCTGCCACCAATTCCTATTTCTTGAATTGGTAATGGGTCAGGAGTAGTGTTGAGCATTCCGATACCGCAAGTATCGGGTATCGGCCTATATTTGCGGTATCGGAATTCCGATACCGAGTTCCGATACTTTCAGTATATCAGATACCGGAATCGGAAGTTCCCATAATTCAAACAGCCAGAATTCAGCCAATGAGGAATGATTAGAAGTGTGGGCACATCCTGTTCTGCATAGTAGGCATGTAACTGCTGGCATGGCTGTGATTGGCTGCTGAAATGATGTCATGATGTAAAAGTCGCTGCCGCCATTTTGGGTTCACTCTGCTGTGAATTCAGTTAGGGACAGGACGCTGTGTTCTGACTGAGGGCCAGTTTAGAGATAGTGATTTGCTTCATCGTGCTTTACCCAGGCTAATTTAGCAACCGCTGTGTGAGGACCTTGTTTTTGCCTTCCAGCACTGTTCACAGGTGTCTGCAAGGTGTCTGTGTGAGAGGAGCTCACTCTGTAGTCTGGTCTGCAGCCACCGCTGGTTGTAGTAAGCTCAGGGTGCATCACATACCGTTCCATTGTCCGTTTTTCAATTAGTGCAGCCAGCTGCACATTTGTTCAAATTTATAGTATTAGTGGCTTCCCATCCGTATACAGCTAGATTGTGGGAAAACACTATAGGATTGTATAGAGGAGCTTTTTTTGGCCTTGCAGCGCTGTTCACGGTGGTCTGCATGGTCTCTGTGTGAGTGCAGCTCACTCTGTAGTCCAATCTACCACCACAGCCGGTTGTAGTCAGCTCAGGGTGCGTCACTGCCTCATACTGTTCCATTGTCCATTTCTCAATTAGTGCAGCCTGCTGCACATTTGTTCAAATGTATCCTATTAGTGGCTTTCCATACGTATCCTGCTAGATTGTGGAAAAACACTATATAAGAGTACATAGAGGAGCTTTGTTTTGGCCTTGCAGCGCCGTTCATGGCTGTCTGCACGGTCTGTGTGTGAGTGCAGCTCACTCTGTAGTCTGTTCTGCAAAAAAAAAAAAAATTAATACAGTTCACCAAACACACCACTTTACAGTTGTGTATGCCACATTAGCTCATATAAAAGTCTAGTCCACACTTTTGAAAATTAGTGTTTCTTATACCTGTTAGGAGCTGTTCAGGAATAAGCACACTAAGGCTACGTTCACATTTGCGTTGCGCGCCGGTGCGTCAGCGACGCAACGCACGACGCACAAAAAACGCGCGCAAAACGCGCGCAAAAACGCTGCGTTTTGCGACGTGTGCGTCGTTTTTTGACGAAAATCGGACGCACAAAAAATGCAACTTGTTGCATTTTCTTGCGTCCGACGCTAGCGTCGGAAACGACGCACGTGTCGAAAAACGCGACCAAAAAAACGCACGCGTCCCCTATGTTAAACATAGGGGCGCGTCGCCGCTGCGTCGCCGCTGCGTCGCCGACGCAACAGCGACGCACATTAGCGTAACGCTAATGTGAACGTAGCCTAAGCCCTTAGTACTTTTCTGCCTGTCTTTATCAGTCTACCAAGATGAAGAAGGCAGGGAGTAAGGCACGTGGCAGTGGGCGTGGTGCAGGGAGAGGACGTGGGGATTCTGCGGGCACCGGTGACTCCTCATCACCCAGTTTCAGCAGGGAACAGTCCTTCATGTGCAGCTTTGTAGGAGATCGCCGTACCCCGCTGCTGCGGGAAGAACAAATTGAAGCCGTTGTCGGATGGATGGCAGCTAACGCATCGACTTCAATTAGTGCCACATCCTCTCAGGCACAGAGCACTGGAGAGCACCCATCTGTCTCTTCACCACCTGCCAAATTGCCCAGGCAGTCAGAGAGCACAGGACAGGAGTCATCTCTACTTCTGTTCTCTGAATCTCTTGGCTTGGAAAGAGGGGGCCAGCCAAGCAGCATTGGAGAAATGGAGTGATGCCCAACAGCTTTGTCTCTCTGATTCTGAAGAGGCGGGTGGGCCAGTGCCTCCGGTCAGCACACCTCAGTACACATCTGATGATGAGACTCAGGTGCCACTTTCAGGTGCGTACTGTGCTGCCGAAACTACCCAGGAGAAGCAGTTGGTGGAAGAGGGTAGTGTAGATGATGAAGTCCTTGACCCATCATAGCGTGAGGTACAGGAAGGTGGTGGGAGCAGCTCTGAGGAAGAGATTCCCCGAAAAGCCCAAAGAGTGAGAGGGAGGGGGAAGACTGTGGTGCCTGTAGTCTCCACTTTGGCACCCATTAGGAGCATGGCTCTTCCAAAAGCCAAAACGGGTGCTCCCAAGACTTGCAGTGCCTGGTCCTTTTTGACACAGTTGCAGATGACATTTGCTTAGTCAAATGCAAAGTGTGTCATCAGAAAGTCAAAAGAGGGAAAAGTGTCAGCAACCTCAATACCACAAATATGTGGAAACATGTGCGGACCAAGCACGCGGTGGAGTTACAAAAACACACTGAAGACCTAGGCCAACCTACAGCGGCACCTACCACCTCTTCAGCTCGTGTTGTTGCCTCTTCCTCCAGCTCACACACAGCTGGTTCGGCTTCCTCCCAGGATTGCCATGGAAGAACCTCTGGCACTGTTGTCCAGAGACCCAGTGTAATTCCACCCACAGCACCACGTTCCCAGTCATCCTCACACTCCCAGCCCAGTCTACAGCCATCGGTAGCACAGGCATGGGAGAAAAGGCGGCCATTCTCGGCAAACCACCCACGAGCACAGGCTCTGAATGCTGGCATTGCAAAACTACTGTCCCTTGTAATGCTGTCATTCAGGCTGGTGGAGACTGACACCTTCCGTAACTTGATGGCATTGGCAGTCCCACAATACAACATGCCCAGCCGCTTTTACTTCAGCAGGCAAGCCGTCCCTGCCCTGCAAAAGCATGTGGAGGGAAACATTAAACATGCGCTACTAAACGCCGTCAGTAGCAAGGTCCACCTCACCACCGATGCGTGGACCAGTCACCATGGACAGGGATGATACCTTTCCCTCACTGCCCATTGAGTCAATGTTGTGGAGCCGGGTACAGATCTTGCGAGTGGCGCTGTACGTGTTCTGCCAACTCCAAGGATTGCAGGAATCCAGTCTGTACACATTGCCATATTAGTTCCTCAGAATCATCGCTGCAGGAGCTGTCTACCTCCACCTTGACCCGTGAACGCTTACCTGTTACGACCGATCTGAGCACAGCCATGGCAAAACGTCAACAGGCTGTACTGAAATTAATTTCTTTGGGGAATCAAAGCCACACAGCGCAGGAGCTCTGGAATGCCATCAAGCAGGAGAGCGACGTGTGGTTTGTGCCAGCGAATCTCCAGCCAGGCATGGTAGTGTGACAATGGCCAAAATCTGGTGGCAGCTCTGGCCCTGGGCAACCTTACTCACATCCCATGTCTGGCACATGTGCTCAACTTGGTCGTGCAGTTTTTTGAGGGACTATCCGGATCTTGATGCACTGCTTCACAAGGTCCGCATAGAGTGTACTCACTTGCGGCATTCCAGCATGGCAAGATCGCGCATTGCAGCTCTGCAGCGCCGATTCCGCCTTCCGGAACATCGCATCACATGTGATCTACCCACCAGGTGGAATTCAACATTACATATGTTGGAGCGGTTGTGTGAGCAGCAGCCAGCAGTAATGGAGTACCAGCTGCATCAGGCACAAAGAAGTCGCACTGCATGCTGTTCAGACTTCACAACCACTGAGTGGGCCACTATGAAGGACATCTGCCAGGTTTTGCGTGCCTTTGATGATTCCACTCGGATGGCGAGTGCAGATGATGCACTAGTCAGCATGACTGTCCTCCTTATCTGCCTGCTTGAAAGAACACTGCAAGCGCTAAGGGATTATGTTGTGGCAGAGGTGGAGGATGAGGAGTCACAAATGTCATCTGCTTCTGGACAGTCTGGCGACGTGGTTCCTCACAAAGGCAGGGGACACTTTGTGAGGAGGATGAGGAGGAGTCAATGGAGGAGGAAGACATCTCTCCAGAGGAGGGAGTTACACAATTCTCCAGTAGTCAGTGTGTAGAGCGAGGGTGGAGTGATGCTGAGCAGGCAGAGGTCACACCTCAAGCAGGGGACAGCGTTTCTTGGCCAGTTGGCAGTCTGCAGCACATGGTTGATTTCATGCTACAGTGCCAGAGAGACGACCGCCGCATCGCCCACATTCTCAACACGGCTGATTATTGGGTGTACACCCTCCTAGATCCTCGCTATCGGGACAACTTTCAAAGCCTCATAACACCAATGAACATAAGCATAAAATGCGGGAGTACCAAGACACACTGGTGCAGTCCATCATCTTCTCCAGTACAAGCGAGAGCAGTGCTGCTAGTGCTTTATAAAGCAGCTCTATGCATCGAGGCAGTGGAGGAAGCTCTGCACAAAGAGAGAGCAGAAGCAGTGCCTCAGCACAAGGCAAGACCAGTATGGCCCAACAGTGGCAAAGTTTTGTGTGCCCGCCACAAATGGCTACACCTTCACAGACGGCTCCATTCAGCAGGAGGCAGCGTTTCTGCAAGATGGTGACAGACTACATGGCTTGCCCTCTCAGTGTGCTCCCAGATGGCTCTTGCCCCTTCAAGTTTTGGGTCTCTAAGCTGGATACATGGCCAGAGCTTAGTCAGTATGCATTGGAGGTGCTGGTTTGCCCTGCTGCTAGTGTATTATCGGAACGCATCTTTAGTGCCGCAGGTGGTGTACTAACAGACCGCCGCATGCGACTATCCTCCGATAACGTTGATCGGCTTAGTTTTCTGAAAATGAACAAGGCCTGGATCTCGCAGGAATTTGCCACTCGTCTTCCAGATTAAATAATTGTTTGCCAACAGTATCCAGGTCTCCTGTTGTGTTCATGTTTCTACCACCTGAACTGTAATCCCTGGGCTCCAACACCGCCAGTTGCTCCTCAGAAGTGCCGTCTGCACAGTCAACACATGACCCAGTGTTATTGGGCTTCAGTAACGTCAGCTGTTCTCCTGCTGTGTGTGCGGCAATAACTAAAGTCTGCTCCTCCTGCTTTCCCTGGGCTTCAACACCGCCAGTTGTTGCCCGGAAGTGCTGTCTGCATAGTCAACAGTTGCTCCTCTGTTATTGGGGTTCAGTAACGTCAGCTGCTCCCCACCTGTGTGTGCGGCAATAACTAAAGTCTGCTCCTCCTGCTTTCCCAGGGCTTCAACACCGCCAATTGATGCCTGGAAGTGCTGTCTGCACAGTCAACAGTCGCTCCTCTGTTATTGGGGTTCAGTAACGTCAGCTGCTCCCCTGCTGTGTATCCGACGTGTCCTGCGACTGCCACGCAGTCACAACAACAGACGTTAAACTGCCTCCTGTGCAGGCCTCGGCCTACACTCTGCTCCTCTTGGATTCCCTGGGCACCATCACTACCAGTTGGTTCCCGGAAGTGCTGGCTGCACAGAGAAAAACACTTGCTCATGTGTCAGTGGGGTTCAGTAACGCCAGCTGCTCCCCTGCTGTGTATCCGGCAACGTGTCCTGCGACCGCCACGCTGGCACAACAGACATTAAACTGCCTCCAGTGCAGCCCTCGGCCTACACTCTGCTCCTCCTGGATTCCCTAGGCACAAACACCACCAGTTGTGCCCGGAAGTGCTGGCTGCACAGAGAAAAACACTCGCTCATGTGTCAGTGGGGTTCAGTAACGCCAGCTGCTCCCATGTTGTGTATCCGGCAATGTGTCCTGCGACCACCACGCTGGCACAACAACAGACATTAAACTGCCTCCAGTGCAGGCCTCGGCCTACACTCTGCTCCTCCTGGATTCCCTGGGCACAAACACCGCCAGTTGTGCCCAGAAGTGCTGGCTGCACAGAGAAAAACACTAACTCATGTGTCAGTGGGGTTCAGTAACACCAGCTGCTCCCCTGCTGTGTATCCGGCAAAGTGTCCTGCGACCGCCACGCTGGCACAACAACAGACATTAAATTGCCTCCTGTGCAGGCCTCGGCCTACACTCTGCTCCTCCTGGATTCCCTGGGCAGAAACACCGTCAATTGGTGTCCGGAAGTGCTGGCTGCACAGGAGGATACACCTGAAACACAGACAGCCATACCTTGCTGATGGGTACTCAGCCACTGCGGGACCCGTGTTGAATTTTGATAAACGGACGTTGTATTGTTCTCGCTTGGACTTTTGTGCCTAGTAGCACATATATACTCCCCTGATGAGTCTCCTACATCGGTGATGAAACGCGTAGGGAGAAGAAGTTTATTTGTCCACATACATACATTTGGTGGTTGTCCATAGCAGGGTCCATTTGGGGCCTGTCCTTGTAAGGACAGGAGTTACACAGGGGTTTCAGGGTAGATAGTATCTTTGTGCCCTAACCCACTGACTTTCCCCTGGACAATGACTATCGCCTCACCGGCTGAAGTATAGACCATATTGATGTGTCCGTCTTGAATGGTGAGACTGTTCCATTCTTTTATTCTTTGAGCACTGGTTATTTTGAGCACTTTATATGTAATTGTGTTTGTTTATTGGGTTCTTATATTTTAGATTCGTCAATTAAAAGCTAAGTTTTAATATTGGTAACCCTCCATAGCTCTTTGTATCTGTTTCCCCCAGAGGGCGTTATATAGTGTGGATTTGTCTACACTATTGCTTCTTTGCATGCTGGCTGCACAGAGAAAAACATTCGCTTATGTATCAGTGGGGTTCAGTAACGCCAGCTGCTCCCCTGCTGTGTATCTGGCAACGTGTCCTGTGACCGCCACACTGACACAACAACAGATATTAAACTGCCACGAGTGCAGGCTCTGGCCTACAACTCTGCTCCTCCTGCTTTCCCTGGGCTCCAACACTACCAGTTGCTGCCTGGAAGTGCTGTCTGCACAGTCAACACTAGCTGCCGTGTTATTGGGTTTCATTAACGTCAGCTGATCCCCAGCTGTGTATCTGGCAATGTGTCCTGCGACCGCCACGCTGACACAACAACATATTAAACTGCCTCGAGTGCAGGCTCCGGCCTACACTCTGCTCCTCCTGCTGTCCCTGGGCTCTAACACTGCCAGTTGCTACCCGGAAGTGCCATCTGCACAGTCAACACTAGCTGCCATGTTATTGGGTTTCAGTAACGTCAGCTGATCCCCAGCTGTGTATCCGGCAATGTGTCCTGCGACCGCCACGCTGACACAACAACATATTAAACTGCCTTGAGTGCAGGCTCCGGCCTACACTCTGCTCCTCCTGCTGTCCCTGGGCTCTAACACTGCCAGTTGCTGCCTGGAAGTGCTGTCTGCACAGTCAAAACTAGCTGCCGTGTTATTGGGTTTCAGTAACGTCAGCTGATCCCCAGCTGTGTATCCGGCAATGTGTCCTGCGACCGCCACGCTGACACAACAACAGATATTAAACTTCCTCGAGTGCAGGCTCCGGCCTACACTCTGCTCCTCCTGCTGTCCCTGGGTTCTAACACTGCCAGTTGCTGCCTGGAAGTGCTGTCTGCACAGTCAAAACTGACTGCCGTGTTATTGGGTTTCAGTAACGTCAGCTGATCCCCAGCTGTGTATCCGGCAATGTGTCCTGCGACCGCCACGCTGACACAACAACAGATATTAAACTTCCTCGAGTGCAGGCTTCGCCTACACTCTGCTCCTCCTGTTGTACCTGGGCTCCAACACTGCCAGTTGCTACCCGGAAGTGCCGTCTGCACAGTTAACACTAGCTGCCATGTTATTGGGTTTCAGTAACGTCAGCTGATCCCCAGCTGTGTATCCGGCAATGTGTCCTGCGACCACCACGCTGACACAACAACATATTAAACTGCCTCGAGTGCAGGCTCCGGCCTACACTCTGCTTCTCCTGCTGTCCCTGGGCTCTAACACTGCCAGTTGCTGCCTGGAAGTGCTGTCTGCACAGTCAACACTAGCTGCCGTATTATTGGGTTTCAGTAACGTCAGCTGATTCCCAGCTGTGTATCCGGCAATGTGTCCTGCGACCGCCACGCTGACACAACAGCAGATATTAAACTTCCTCGAGTGCAGGCTTCGCCTACACTCTGCTCCTCCTGTTGTACCTGGGCTCCAACACTGCCAGTTGCTACCCGGAAGTGCCGTCTGCACAGTCAACACTAGCTGCCATGTTATTGGGTTTCAGTAACGTCAGCTGATCCCCAGCTGTGTATCCGGCAATGTGTCCTGCGACCGCCACGCTGACACAACAACATATTAAACTGCCTCGAGTGCAGGCTCCGGCCTACACTCTTGTTGTGATTTGGTAATTCAGTACCACAATGGACATAGAAGTCAGAGCACATACAGTGACCTGACAAAACCAAAAAACATACAACGAGCTCTGAGACGTGGGAACTCTGCTGACCGCAATCCCTAATCCTCTCCAAACACACTAGAGGCAGCCGTGGATTGCGCCTAACGCTCCCTATGCAACTCGGCACAGCCTGAGAAACTAGCTAGCCTGAAGATAGAAAATGAGCCTACCTTGCCTCAGAGAAATACCCCAAAGGAAAAGGCAGCCCCCACATATAATGACTGTGAGTTAAGATGAAAAGACAAACGTAGAGATGAAATAGATTTAGCAAAGTGAGGCCCGACTTTCTGAACAGAGCGAGGATAGGAAAGGTAACTTTGCGGTCAACACAAAACCCTACAAACAACCACGCAAAGGGGGCAAAAAGACCCTCCGCACCGACTAACGGCACGGAGGTACACCCTCTGCGTCCCAGAGTTTCCAGCAGGCAAGAAAAACCAAATAAGCAAGCTGGACAGAAAAAACAGATAACAAAAATAACACAAGCGAAACTTAGCTATGCAGAGCAGCAGGCCACAGGAACGATCCAGGAAGAAGCAAGTCCAAAACTAGAACATTGACTGGAGGCCAGGATCAAAGCACTAGGTGGAGTTAAATAGAGCAGCACCTAACGACTTCACCACAATACCTGAGGAAGGAAACTCAGAAGCCGCAGTACCACTTTCCTCCACCAACGGAAGCTCATAGAGAGAATCAGCCGAAGTACCACTTGTGACCACAGGAGGGAGCTCTGCCACAGAATTCACAACAGTACCCCCCCTTGAGGAGGGGTCACCGAACCCTCACCAGAGCCCCCAGGACGACCAGGATGAGCCATATGAAAGGCACGAACAAGATCGGGAGCATGGACATCAGAGGCAAAGACCCAGGAATTATCTTCCTGAGCATAACCCTTCCACTTAACCAGATACTGGAGTTTCCGTCTTGAAACACGAGAATCCAAAATCTTCTCCACAATATACTCCAACTCCCCCTCCACCAAAACCGGGGCAGGAGGATCAACAGATGGAACCATAGGTGCCACGTATCTCTGCAACAATGACCTATGGAATACGTTATGGATGGAAAAAGAATCTGGAAGGGTCAAACGAAAAGACACAGGATTAAGAACCTCAGAAATCCTATACGGACCAATGAAACGAGGTTTAAACTTAGGAGAGGAAACCTTCATAGGAATATGACGAGAAGACAACCAAACCAAATCCCCAACACGAAGTCGGGGACCTACACAGCGTCTGCGATTAGCAAAACGTTGAGCCTTCTCCTGGGACAAGGTCAAATTGTCCACTACATGAGTCCAAATCTGCTGCAACCTGTCCACCACAGTATCCATACCAGGACAGTCCGAAGACTCAACCTGCCCTGAAGAGAAACGAGGATGGAACCCAGAGTTGCAGAAAAATGGCGAAACCAAGGTAGCCGAGCTGGCCCGATTATTAAGGGCGAACTCAGCCAAAGGCAAAAAGGACATCCAGTCATCCTGATCAGCAGAAACAAAGCATCTCAGATATGTTTCCAAGGTCTGATTGGTTCGTTCGGTCTGGCCATTAGTCTGAGGATGGAAAGCCGAGGAAAAAGACGAGTCAATGCCCATCCTAGCACAAAAGGCTCACCAAAACCTCGAAACAAACTGGGAACCTCTGTCAGAAACAATATTCTCTGGAATGCCATGTAAACGAACCACATGCTGGAAGAACAATGGCACCAAATCAGAGGAGGAAGGTAATTTAGACAAGGGTACCAAATGGACCATCTTAGAGAAGCGATCACAAACTACCCAAATGACTGACATTTTTTGAGAGACGGGAAGATCTGAAATAAAATCCATAGAGATATGTGTCCAAGGCCTCTTCGGGACCGGCAAGGGCAAAAGCAACCCACTGGCACGAGAACAGCAGGGCTTAGCCCGAGCACAAATCCCACAGGACTGCACAAAAGAACGCACATCCCGCGACAGAGATGGCCACCAAAAGGATCTAGCCACCAACTCTCTGGTACCAAAGATTCCAGGATGACCAGCCAACACCGAACAATGAACCTCAGAGATAACTTTATTCGTCCACCTATCAGGGACAAACAGTTTCTCCACTGGGCAACGATCAGGTTTATTAGCCTGAAATTTTTGCAGCACCCGCCGCAAATCAGGGGAGATGGCAGACACAATTACTCCCTCTTTGAGAATACCCGCCGGCTCAGACAAACCCGGAGAGTCGGGCACAAAACTCCTAGACAGGGCATCCGCCTTCACATTTTTAGAGCCCGGAAGGTACGAAATCACAAAGTCAAAACGGGCGAAAAACAGTGACCAACGAGCCTGTCTAGGATTCAACCGCTTGGCAGACTCGAGATAAGTCAAGTTCTTATGATCAGTCAAGACCACCACGCGATGCTTAGCTCCCTCAAGCCAATGACGCCACTCCTCGAATGCCCACTTCATGGCCAGCAACTCTCGATTGCCAACATCATAATTTCGCTCAGCAGGCAAAAACTTCCTGGAAAAGAAGGTGCATGGTTTCATCACAGAGCAATCAGCACTTCTCTGCGACAAAACAGCCCCCGCTCCAATCTCAGAAGCATCAACCTCGACCTGGAACGGAAGCGAAACATCTGGTTGACACAACACAGGGGCAGAGGAAAAACAACGCTTCAACTCTTGAAAAGCTTCCACAGCAGCAGAAGACCAATTGACCACATCAGCACCCTTCTTGGTCAAATCGGTCAATGGTTTAGCAATACTAGAAAAATTGCAGATGAAGCGACGATAAAAATTAGCAAAGCCCAGGAACTTTTGCAGACTTTTCAGAGATGTCGGCTGAGTCCAATCATGGATGGCCTGGACCTTAACAGGGTCCATCTCGATAGTAGAAGGGGAAAAAATGAACCCCAAAAATGAAACCTTCTGAACACCAAAGAGACACTTTGATCCCTTCACAAACAAAGAATTAGCACGCAGGACCTGAAACACAGTTCTGACCTGCTTCACATGAGACTCCCAATCATCCGAGAAGACCAAAATATCATCCAAGTATACAATCAGGAATTTATCCAGGTACTCTCGGAAGATGTCATGCATAAAGGACTGAAACACTGATGGAGCATTGGCAAGTCCGAATGGCATTACTAGGTACTCAAAATGGCCCTAGGGCGTATTAAATGCAGTTTTCCATTCATTGCCTCGCTTAATACGCACAAGATTATATGCACCACGAAGATCTATCTTGGTGAACCAACTAGCCCCCTTAATCCGAGCAAACAAATCAGATAACAGCGGCAAGGGGTACTGAAATTTAACCGTGATCTTATTTAGAAGGCGGTAATCTATACAAGGTCTCAGCGAACCATCCTTCTTGGCCACAAAAAAGAACCCCGCTCCCAATGGCGACGATGACGGGCGAATATGCCCCTTCTCCAAGGACTCCTTCACGTAACTCCGCATAGCGGCGTGCTCAGGCACAGATAAATTAAACAGTCGACCTTTTGGGAATTTACTACCAGGAATCAAATCGATAGCACAATCACAATCCCTATGCGGAGGTAGGGTATCGGACTTGGGCTCATCAAATACATCCCGGTAATCAGACAAGAACTCTGGGACCTCAGAAGGGGTGGATGACGAAATAGACAGAAATGGGACATCACCATGTACCCCCTGACAACCCCAGCTGGACACAGACATGGATTTCCAATCTAATACTGGATTATGGACTTGTAGCCATGGCAACCCCAACACAACCACATCATGCAGATTATGCAACACCAGAAAGCGAATAACCTCCTGATGTGCAGGAGCCATGCACATGGTCAGCTGGGTCCAATACTGAGGCTTAGTCTTGGCCAAAAGCGTAGCATCAATTCCTCTCAATGGAATAGGACACTGCAAGGGCTCCAAGAAAAACCCACAACGCCTAGCATACTCCAAGTCCATCAAATTCAGGGCAGCGCCTGAATCCACAAATGCCATGACAGAATAAGATGACAAAGAGCAGATCAAGGTAACGGACAAAAGAAATTTTGACTGTACCATACCAATGGTGGCAGACCTAGCGAACCGCTTAGTGCGCTTAGGACAATCAGAGATAGCATGAGTGGAATCACCACAGTAGAAACACAGCCCATTCTGACGTCTGTGTTCTTGCCGTTCAACTCTGGTCAAAGTCCTATCGCACTGCATAGGCTCAGGTTTATGCTCAGATAATACCGCCAAATGGTGCACAGATTTACGTTCACGCAAGCGTCGACCAATCTGAATGGCCAAAGACATAGACTCATTCAGACCAGCAGGCATAGGAAATCCCGCCATGACATCCTTAAGGGCTTCAGAGAGACCCTTTCTGAAGATAGCTGCGAGCGCACCTTCATTCCACTGAGTGAGCACGGACCACTTTCTAAATTTCTGACAATATACCTCTATCTCATCCTGACCCTGACACAGAGTAAGTAAATTTTTCTCTGCCTGATCCACCGAATTAGGTTCATCGTACAGCAATCCGAGCGCCAGGAAAAACGCATCAATATTACATAATGCAGGATCTCCTGGCGCAAGAGAAAATGCCCAGTCCTGAGGGTCGCCACGTAAAAAAGAAATAATGATCCTAACTTGTTGAACTGGGTCACCAGAGGAGCGAGGTTTCAAAGCCAGGAATAGTTTACAATTGTTTTTGAAACTCAGAAATTTAGTTCTATCTCCAAAAAACAAATCAGGAATAGGAATTCTTGGTTCTAACATAGAATTCTGAACCACAAAGTCTTGAATATTTTGTACTCTTGCCGTGAGCTGATCCACACATGAAGACAGACCTTTAATGTCCATCGCTACACCTGTGTCCTGAACCACCCAAATGTCTAAGGGAAAAAAAAGGCAAAACACAGTGCAGAGAAAAAAAAAATGGTCTCAGAACTTCTTTTTTCCCTCTATTGAGAATCATTAGTACTGTTGGCCTCCAGTACTGTTGTGATTTGGTAATTCAGTACCACAATGGACATAGAAGTCAGAGCACATACAGTGACCTGACAAAACCAAAAAACATAGAACGAGCTCTGAGACGTGGGAACTCTGCTGACCGCAATCCCTAATCCTCTCCAAACACACTAGAGGCAGCCGTGGATTGCGCCTAACGCTCCCTATGCAACTCGGCACAGCCTGAGAAACTAGCTAGCCTGAAGATAGAAAATAAGCCTACCTTGCCTCAGAGAAATACCCCAAAGGAAAAGGCAGCCCCCCACATATAATGACTGTGAGTTAAGATGAAAAGACAAACGTAGAGATGAAATAGATTTAGCAAAGTGAGGCCCGACTTTCTGAACAGAGCGAGGATAGGAAAGGTAACTTTGCGGTCAACACAAAACCCTACAAACAACCACGCAAAGGGGGCAAAAAGACCCTCCGTACCGACTAACGGCACGGAGGTACACCCTCTGCATCCCAGAGCTTCCAGCAGGCAAGAAAAACCAAATAAGCAAGCTGGACAGAAAAAACAGATAACAAAAATAACACAAGCGAAACTTAGCTATGCAGAGCAGCAGGCCACAGGAACGATCCAGGAGGAAGCAAGTCCAAAACTAGAACATTGACTGTAGGCCAGGATCAAAGCACTAGGTGGAGTTAAATAGAGCAGCACCTAACGACTTCACCACATCACCTGAGGAAGGAAACTCAGAAGCCGCAGTACCACTTTCCTCCACCAACGGAAGCTCATAGAGAGAATCAGCCGAAGTACCACTTGTGACCACAGGAGGGAGCTCTGCCACAGAATTCACAACACACTCTGCTTCTCCTGCTGTCCCTGGGCTCTAACACTGCCACTTGCTGCCTGGAAGTATTGTCTGCACAGTCAACACTAGCTGCCGTGTTATTGGGTTTCAGTAAAGTCAGAAATATCAAAAACATCGGTGCACAGCCATAACAGTCTTGTATGAGCAGGGGGTGCAAATAGCAGCAAAATGGTATGAACAAGAAAAGAGAAAAGACACTGCTATAGAAATGCACACCACCCAATATGTAGGCAAAATACAAAAACACTTTATTGGCAAAAACAATAAAAACAGTTAAAAACACTACGCCACCACAGACCACCTGGATACAGAGTATACATTTCTATATATAGGCAATAAATACAGCCTGTCAGTATGCCCATAGGATATACAAAACGTATATAATGTTACTGTCCTGCCTAACGGCTCATGGGGAATCTAAAGGTAACCATATAAAACAGTAACTCACAGCCTTAAAGAAAAAATATATACAATGAGGCTAAGTGGCCACAAACCAACCATATATAATGGTGGAAAAGAGAGATTCCATACATGAGTCAAGGGGACATAATACCTATGGTAGAGTATAGACCGACCTATGAACCAGTAAGCCGAGGTGTCCAGGGGGCTGGGTGGACCATAGCCCCACGCGTATCGCCTCCCAAATGAGGCTTCGTCAGGGGAAGTATGTCACCAGCCAATGAGCAAGTGTTTATATATGTCCATAATCATGCTTAAAAACTCTTACCGATGTGTGTGTGTAACCATGAAAACGGGGCTGCAGCGCCAACCCCCGAACCGGAAATGACGTGCCTGGAAGCTGAAGAACAGGCATACAAAGCGCCTGCATCTATGTAGAAGGATGCACATAAAGTGCGCATGCGCGGTAGTCTTGAGGGGAGCGCAGTCATCACAGGAGCTGCAGCCACCCCCCCCGGAACGGAAATGACGCGCCTGAAGGACTACAGAGCCAGGCATGTAAGACGCCTGCTTCTAAACAGAGAAGAGCGCATAAAGCGCGCGTGCGCAGCAGCACCCACAGGAGCGCAGCCACAATTACAACAGCGCAGGCACAACTACCGGCACCTATATAAAAAAACCATTAGCCCGTGGCCAGATGACCATAAGTGGTCATACTATAGGATGCGCATGCGTGGACCGATACAATGATAATGGGAACCGCACATATGAACATGAGTGACGGTTTAAAGGTGCACATGCCAACATAAGTCCAAACAATATGGTACAAAAAACAGGAAAAAAAAAGGAAAAAAAGGGGAAAAAAAAGGGAAAAAAAGGACCATATAAATAGGCTAGCGCGCGTCCGCGACTATTGCTAAAAATCATGTGTATTTACCCACATTGATGGGTCTCTCAACCATATAGGTCCCCCACTGCGTATGCCCGGGAGAAACTTTTTTCTAGACTAAATAATCCTAATTAGCGAAATTAGGATTATTTAGTCTAGAAAAAAGACGACTGAGGGGCGATCTAATAACCATGTATAAGTATATAAGGGGACAATACAAATATCTCGCTGAGGATCTGTTTATACCAAGGAAGGTGACGGGCACAAGGGGGCATTCTTTGCATCTGGAGGAGAGAAGGTTTTTCCACCAACATAGAAGAGGATTCTTTACTGTTAGGGCAGTGAGAATCTGGAATTGCTTGCCTGAGGAGGTGGTGATGGCGAACTCAGTCGAGGGGTTCAAGAGAGGCCTGGATGTCTTCCTGGAGCAGAACAATATTGTATCATACAATTATTAGGTTCTGTAGAAGGACGTAGATCTGGGTATTTATTATGATGGAATATAGGCTGAACTGGATGGACAAATGTCTTTTTTCGGCCTTACTAACTATGTTACTATGTTACTATGTTACATGAAAAAGGCCCATATAGAGAAAATTATCCCCCAGGGTCCACACAGATGTCATAATGCATAGATACCAGGGGAGACAAAGCATGCAGACCAGGGGGCATAAATATGCCCACACCACACATCAATAGATACATATCCACATATACAGACTCATATACCCCAAAGGACCACATATACAAGAAATGGAGGGAGAGAGAGAGAAGGGGGGGGGGGGGGGAGGGAAATCACACAGACTCGTCAACCACCACAGTAGGCCAATAATAATTATAAACAACTAATGTAGAAAATAAATATTTATTGTGTATAATATATATAATATATATCTCGAATAAGTATAAATACCGTAGATCTAATATATATCCCCAAATGGAGCAATCTCATATCCTATCAAATAAGAATATAACAAAACGGAAATACCCATCCAAATTGATAATAATGAGACCAAGGTTACATAGTAACATAGTTAGTAAGGCCGAAAAAAGACATTTGTCCATCCAGTTCAGCCTATATTCCATCATAATAAATCCCCAGATCTACGTCCTTCTACAGAACCTAATAATTGTATGATACAATATTGTTCTGCTCCAGGAAGACATCCAGGCCTCTCTTGAACCCCTCGACTGAGTTCGCCATCACCACCTCCTCAGGCAAGCAATTCCAGATTCTCACTGCCCTAACAGTAAAGAATCCTCTTCTATGTTGGTGGAAAAACCTTCTCTCCTCCAGACGCAAAGAATGCCCCCTTGTGCCCGTCACCTTCCTTGGTATAAACAGATCCTCAGCGAGATATTTGTATTGTCCCCTTATATACTTATACATGGTTATTAGATCGCCCCTCAGTCGTCTTTTTTCTAGACTAAATAATCCTAATTTCGCTAATCTATCTGGGTATTGTAGTTCTCCCATCCCCTTTATTAATTTTGTTGCCCTCCTTTGTACTCTCTCTAGTTCCATTACATCCTTCCTGAGCACCGGTGCCCAAAACTGGACACAGTACTCCATGTGCGGTCTAACTAGGGATTTGTACAGAGGCAGTATAATGCTCTCATCATGTGTATCCAGACCTCTTTTAATGCACCCCATGATCCTGTTTGCCTTGGCAGCTGTTGCCTGGCACTGGCTGCTCCAAGTAAGTTTATCATTAACTAGGATCTCCAAGTCCTTCTCCCTGTCAGATTTACCCAGTGGTTTCCCATTCAGTGTGTAATGGTGATATTGATTCCTTCTTCCCATGTGTATAACCTTACATTTATCATTGTTAAACCTCATCTGCCACCTTTCAGCCCAAGTTTCCAACTTATCCAGATCCATCTGTAGCAGAATACTATCTTCTCTTGTATTAACTGCTTTACATAGTTTTGTATAATCTGCAAATATCGATATTTTACTGTGTAAACCTTCTACCAGATCATTAATGAATATGTTGAAGATAACAGGTCCCAATACCGACCCCTGTGGTACCCCACTGGTCACAGCGACCCAGTTAGAGACTATATCATTTATAACCACCCTCTGCTTTCTATCACTAAGCCAGTTACTAACCCATTTACACACATTTTCCCCCAGACCAAGCATTCTCATTTTGTGTACCAACCTCTTGTGAGGCACGGTATCAAACGCTTTGGAAAAATCGAGATATACCACGTCCAATGACTCACCATTGTCCAGCCTATAGCTTACCTCTTCATAAAAACTGATTAGATTGGTTTGACAGGAGCGATTTCTCATAAACCCATGCTGATATGGAGTTAAACAGTTATTCTCATTGAGATAATCCAGAATAACATCCCTCAGAAACCCTTCAAATATTTTACCAACAATAGAGGTTAGACTTACTGGCCTATAATTTCCAGGTTCACTTTTAGAGCCCTTTTTGAATATTGGCACCACATTTGCTATGCGCCAGTCCTGCGGAACAGACCCAGTCGCTATAGAGTCCCTAAAAATAAGAAATAATGGTTTATCTATTACATTACTTAGTTCTCTTAGTACTCGTGGGTGTATGCCATCCGGACCCGGAGATTTATCTATTTTAATCTTATTTTGCCGGTTTCGCACCTCTTCTTGGGTTAGATTGGTGACCCTTAATATAGGGTTTTCATTGTTTCTTGGGATTTCACCTAGCATTTCATTTTCCACCGTGAATACCGTGGAGAAGAAGGTGTTTAATATGTTAGCTTTTTCCTCGTCATCTACAACCATTCTTTCCTCACTATTTTATAAGGGGCCTACATTTTCAGTTTTTATTCTTTTACTATTGATATAGTTGAAGAACAGTTTGGGATTAGTTTTACTCTCCTTAGCAATGTGCTTCTCTATTTCCTTTTTGGCAGCTTTAATTAGTTTTTTAGATAAAGTATTTTTCTCCCTATAGTTTTTTAGAGCTTCAATGGTGCCATCCTGCTTTAGTAGTGCAAATGCTTTCTTTTTACTGTTAATTGCCTATCTTACTTCTTTGCTTAGCCACATTGGGTTTTTACTATTTCTAGTCCTTTTATTCCCACAAGGTATAAACCGCTTACAGTGCCTATTTAGGATGTTCTTAAATATTTTCCATTTATTATCTGTATTCTTATTTCTGAGGATATTGTCCCAGTCTACCAGATTAAGGGCATCTCTAAGCTGGTCAAACTTTGCCTTCCTAAAGTGCAGTGTTTTTGTGACTCCCTGACAAGTCCCCCTAATGAAAGACAGGTGAAACTGTACAATATTGTGGTCGCTATTTCCTAGATGCCCGACCACCTGCAGATTTGTTATTCTGTCAGGTCTATTAGATAGTATTAGGTCTAAAAGTGCTGCTCCTCTGGTTGGATTCTGCACCAATTGTGAAAGATAATTTTTCTTGGTTATTAGCAGAAACCTGTTGCCTTTATGGGTTTCACAGGTTTCTGTTTCCCAGTTAATATCCGGGTAGTTAAAGTCCCCCATAACCAGGACCTCATTATGGGTTGCAGCTTCATCTATCTGCTTTAGAAGTAGACTTTCCATGGTTTCTGTTATATTTGGGGGTTTGTAACAGACCCCAATGAGAATTTTGTTACCATTTTTCCCTCCATGAATTTTGACCCATATGGACTCGACATCCTCATTCCCTTCGCTAATATCCTCCCTTAAAGTGGACTTTAGACAAGACTTTACATAGAGACAAACCCCTCCTCCTCTCTGATTTTTACGATCCTTTCTAAACAGACTGTAACCCTGTAAGTTAACTGCCCAGTCATAGCTTTCATCTAACCATGTCTCGGTTATTCCCACTATGTCAAAGTTACCTGTAGATATTTCTGCTTCTAGTTCTTCCATCTTGTTTGTCAGGCTTCTGGCGTTTGCGAGCATGCAGTTTAGAGGATTTTGTTTTGTTCCAATCTCCTCGCTGTGGATTGTTTTAGAAATGTTCTTACCTCCCTTCTGAGTATGTTTTCCTGGGTCTTCTTTGTTCGAGTCTAATGTTTTTCTTCCCGTCCCCTCTTCTTCTAGTTTAACGCCCTTCTGATGAGTGTAGCTAGTCTTCTGGCAAATGTGTGTTTCCCAGGTTTGTTGAGGTGTAGTCCGTCTCTGGCGAGGAGTCCATCGTACAAGTAATTCACACCGTGGTCCAGGATTCCGAATCCTTGTTGTCTGCACCATCGTCTTAGCCAGTTGTTCGCATCAAGGATCCTGTTCCACCTCCTGGTGCCATGCCCGTCTACTGGAAGGATAGAAGAAAAAACTACCTGTGCATCCAGTTCCTTTACTTTCTTCCCCAACTCTTCAAAGTCCTTGCAGATTGTCGGTAGGTCCTTCTTTGCCGTGTCATTGGTGCCAACATGTATCAGAAGAAATGGGTGGACGTCCTTGGAGCTGAAGAGCTTTGGTATCCTATCGGTCACATCCTTGATCATCGCACCTGGAAGGCAGCATACTTCTCTTGCGGTTATGTCCGGTCTGCAGATGGCTGCTTCTGTGCCTTTCAGTAGTGAGTCTCCCACCACCACCACTCTTCGTTGCTTCTTGGCTGTGCTTTTTGCTGTCACTTGTTGCTGTGTGCCCTTTTCTTTCTTGCTGGTATTGCTTCATCCTTAGGTGTGCCATCTTCATCCTCTACAAAGATTTGATATCGGTTCTTCAGTTGTGTGGTTGGTGATTTCTCCAAGGTGAATGATACTCTGGAACCATTAGGAGGAAGAATTGTCCTATCCATCACAAAGAGTCCCGATATAAAGACCGAAATAGGTCCATCATAAGCCCCAAAAGATAATACATAATATGGGACCAGCCCATCCGTTATTGAGGCACCCAGGCTCAAACACAACCACAAGAAGGGCCTACCTAAAGTACTATCCCACATATCAAAAAGCATACCAATAAACCCCCCCACACACACACATGTATACCCTCTGAACCTACCCCCATGAGCCAACCTTTGCACCTAATATTACCCCCATGAGCCAGACAAGCATGTAACATATACCATAGTAGATAGCATAATGGCAAAGGAAGAAAAGACCAAAATCAGTGTTGGGCATAAGGCCAGTATTCTAAGTCCCATGATAGTCTTGAGTCCAAAATGAGAATGGAATCCCAATGAAGAACCGTCCATGATGTCCGCTTCATGTTCATCCTAGGTCCCATATACGCATCATTACTCCAACTCCATAGAGGGGGGGAGACACGATCCAATAGTCCACATATACGTAGATTAATCAAGGAATCCGGTGAATAGCAGCTCCTCATTCAAACCTGTAGGAGCAACAGATCCCAAATTAAAAATCCACCGTGACTCTACTTGAAGTAAGCGTTTTTTGGGGGAACCCCCCCTCTCCGACATAAGGATCTTTTCTAATCCAACCACCAGTATGTTCATGGTACTCCCAGAGTGGTGTCTTAGAAAGTGGGCCGCTACCGGGGTCAGAGTCCTCCCTTTATCACTATCACTTCTTGCCAGGTTGATTGTAGAAAAGTGTTTTTGGACCCTCCGTCGCAATTCTTGAGAGGTCTGGCCTACATAGACCATCTTACAAGGACAGATGAGAGCATAAATGACACATCTAGTCCTGCAGTTGATATGCCCCCCAAGTTTATATGTCACACCATCGACGGGATTTTGAAAAAATTCCCTGGTTGGGCCCATGTGGGGACAGATGTTGCAGTCCCCACAGGGAAAGGACCCCCTAAGTCTAACACCACGATTAAGCCGGGTAGTCTGTCGTCTATAATGACTTCTAACCAGGAGGTCCCTCAAATTGGGTGCCCTCCTAGCCGCAAGAAGAGGCCGTTCACCGACAATATTGGAGGTATTCAGATCTGTAGTAAGAATGCCCCAATGTCTACGTAGGATGCCTCCCAATTGTGACCAATGTGTATTGTAGTTCGTTATAAACCTAGGAACATTATCCCGTACCTTACGTGCCGTGTTCAATAGAGACTCCTGTGTCTGGGTCCTCGCACTCTGGAATGCCGATGATATACATCTCTGAGGATAATTTCTCTCCTTAAACCGGGGAGTCAATGTCAGGGCCTCTGACTTAAAATCATCATCACGTGTACAATTCCTCCTTGTTCTTAAGAACTGTCCAATAGGGACTCCGCATTTCGTGTGCTGGGGATGGAAACTTCTGAAGTCCAGGAGGCTGTTTGTTGCTGTTGGTTTACGGTACAGTTTGGTAATAATAGTACCATTTTCCATCACCACCTCCAAATCCAAAAAAGTGACTGAGGAGGAAGATATTGAATATGTCAAAAAGATGTTATGGGAATTCTCATTCAACATGTCCAAAAATGTCCTACACTCAGCCTCTGTCCCAGACCAAACGAAGAACACGTCGTCGATAAAGCGCATCCAATGGTGCACTCTATCTTTGAATGTATCAAGCACATACACCATGGTGGCCTCCCACCATCCTAAAAATAGGTTGGCAAGGGCCGGGGCACATCTGGTCCCCATGGCCACACCAGAGGTCTGAAGATAATATGGCCTATCAAATGTGAAGTAATTGTGCTTGAGGACAAATTCCATGAGGTCCACAATTAATGAGTCGTGCATTCTGTCAGAATGCCCTAACTGGTCCAAGAAGTAGAGGACTGCCCTGACTGCATCATCATGATTGACATTAGAGTAGAGGGCCTCTACATCACAGGTGGCCAGTAACGTCTCCCTTGGCAATACAATACCCTCGCACCTCTTGATGAAATGGGAGGAATCAAGTGTAAAGGAAGGTAGCCTCTTAACCAGGGGCTGCAAGAAGTGATCGACATAAATGCAGATTTTCTCGCATAAACTCCCAATAGTGGCCACAATTGGACGACCCGGTGGCTTACAAAGATCTTTATGCACCTTGGGGAGCATATAAAAGGTAGCTATAATTGGGTATTCAACCCACATGAAATTAAATTCATGACCATTAATGATCCCCAAGTCCTGGGCCCTTTCCAAAAGACCTCTCAATTTAACAGAAAACACCCCTGTAGGGTCAGATGGTAATTTCCGGTAACACCGGGTGTTGTCCAGCTGACGATGGGCCTCCTCCAAATAGAGGGTATGTGGCCACAAGACCACATTACCCCCTTTGTCAGCCTCCTTAATTAAGAAGGCAGGGTTGGATTTCAAGTTTGAAATGGCTTGTTTTTCTTCTTTCCTGAGATTATTTGGTATACCAGAGAAGGGGCGTAATCGAAGAATATCCTTCTTCACCAGTTCAAAAAATACCCTTATAGCTGGCACTAAAGAGAAGGGGGGCCACCATAGATTTATTCCTATGGGGAAAACGATCCTTACCACTCTCGATGGTGTCCTCTTGCAATAGTTGCAGTAGATCTTGAAGTACTCGTTGGTCAGTCTGGTCCAATCCGTCCCTGTCCTGTGGTCTGTTGTGAAGAACTTGTAAAACCAAACACCTACAAAATAAATACAGGTCCTTAACCAGTGTGAACTTATCTACATTTTGCACCGGGGAAAATGTCAAACCCCTTTGTAACACTGAAAGCTCAACCGAAGTAAGCTGGTGCTCAGATAAGTTAATGACCTGCAATTTACCTGGTAGTCCCTGTGAAGTAGGTGATGGAGTCACGGACTCTAATGGTGTTCCTATTAATGGAAGAATTTGTGCCGTTTCGGTGTCCTGCGGCCCCCAAATCTGGTGAACCGTCGAGGTGGCTGGGCGGCGTTTGCGACCCCTTCTAGTCCGGCGTCGGGCTCGCTTTCAGCCGATGATAAAAAATCACTGCTGGATGAGTGAACACCCCCTCCTTGACAGTAGATATAAAACTAAATACCAGCGCACTGCCAATACAGAAAAATATATAAGGGGTGCAAAAGAAGCAGTATGGAACCATGAAGAAGAATAAAGAGAAAAGGAACCACTTCATATAATCGCACACCACAAAATAAATGTAAGTAAAAAGGCAAACTTTTATTGACACAAAAATAAAAACAATTAAAATGGTATCATACCAACATCCCCACACATACCCGCCAAAACAATACAGTACAAGCAGGTAAAGGCGCCAATGTACAAAAATACTAAGTAGCCATAAATAACACAGCACACTAATCACTGTCCTGTCAGGCACGATATCAGTATATCTAACCTAAGATTGCACAAAGAGTACAACTAGCACCCCCACAAAATCAACACAGATACTGCCAACTGTGGGAAAGAAATAAGCACATACAAGCTAATATAGCGTATGAAGACGAGGGGTGCCTGTGCACCTGGGCCCAGACACAATGATAGCAGCAGTAAAAGCACATTCATAGCAATGCCCATATATAATGATAACTACCGCATGGAAGGAAAGTGTATCCAGGTCCAAGGTCCGGCCAGACCGAACGCAAGAAGGTGCTGTGAGAAAACCCACATGAGGGTATAAAGCGCCAAAGGCAGGGCAAGCGTGGGGAGGAAGCCCAACGCGTGTCGCCGTCGCAAGGACGGCTTCGTCAGGGGAAGATACGCTGCAATGGCCAACGCCGGTTTAAATACCTTACATAAGGAGGAGCTGAGGGACGAGCTACGCCGAGAGCCGGAACCGGAAATGACGCCGAAAGGGCGGAAGCGTACACAATGGCAGACGTCTCTGCCAATACTACATAATGCGCAAGCGTCGGAACTCTCCAGCGCCGCGCATTATGTAACTAGTTCAATGATACAACAGATAACAGAGCGGGAGGGCTAATAGATAGAGGACGCCCAGCTAGACACATAATAGTTGTAGGGAGTCCAGGAGTAATGGGATAGATGAGACATACAACATAAACACCCAGACAAAACAGGATACATGACGGGACACACAGGAGGGCAAACAAACACAATAGTATTAGGGTGTAGAGATACCCAACTCCAAACAATGCATGAAAATACCGGTGAGTGATGTACCCGTTCCAATTTGACAAACCATCAGATGCCACATACCTGAAAAACAAGATAATAATACAAACGAACAGGCAACATAACTATGGAGATTTATTCAATAGTTTAGAACAAACACACGGTCGCTCCTACTCCATAAGTAACTAGATTTATAAGATAACTGCTGAAGAAAGATAAAGCAGTGTATAAGAGGAGCCTGGGGCAAGTACCACCCAGGATAGTACCGAAAAATGACGACATGGCCAATGGACCTGGATACAGGAGAAGAGTAAGTAGGGCCTCGCGGGAAAACTCATGAAGCAATATGTATGGGCCAGAAGGTAAGGTTACGCCGCTGGAACAGGAATACCACCCTGTACCGCATCCAACTACGGATGAGGGCAACAAGCCCTCACATGTGGACCAAATAATAACAAGTTGAATGCAGGTACCCATGTAAGTGATGACATATAGATCAACTGAACAAGACATAAGAATATATATCTAGTTCTCAGTCACAGCATAATGTCCAAAGGTGTCACATCCCGCTTGCTTCTCAGTCACAGCATAATGTCCAAAGGTGTCACATCCCGCTTACTTATAGAAGATAAATCTTCGTCCATATAAACAGGAACAGACGAAGGGGATTCCCAGGCCCGCCAAGATCCAAAAAGTGCTCAAGGTGCACCTGAGGGTAACTAGCCTTTATAAGTCTGCCAGAAAAATGTAGCTTGGACGCCAGTACCATGGCATATGATGGCATTACGGTCCTCCGAGTAACATAAACCAGAAGTAGAAATATATCCTATTGAAATGTCCAAGTGGTCCACATGTAGCTTGCTGCCAGAAAGAAAGTCTTCGTCTATAAACACAGAGACATACATCGTGGGATCCCAGGAACATCCCAATATCAGAGTGCTCCATACTTCAGGGGACGCAGGCAACATCTCAAAAGTATATTATAGATGCAGAGAACAGTCCCGGTGATCATCTGGAAAGGATTGGAACATCTGGATTGGCACATCTGGAACACAAAGGCACCACGTTAAATTAGCCCAAAAAAACGGTAAAGAGAAGATCTTCATTAATGCCAGAGGGAGCAGTAGACTGTAACAAAAAAATCCAACGGGCCTCTGCTTGCAAAAGCCTACTCTCCAACGGTCCCCCTCTGTCAGACCCACGAATACGCTCAAGTCCCACTATCTTGGTGCCAGAATATTTACCAGCATGATGTCTCAAAAAGTGGGCTGCCACCGTGGTGAGCGTTTTGTCCTTACGGGAGTCTGCCGCAGCCATACCAATGGTAGAAAAATGTTTCTGTATGCGTCGACGCAACTCCTGGGACGTCTGTCCCACGTACACCAGTGGGCAGGGGCATATAATAGCATAGATGACATTTGTAGTCTTGCAGTTAATGTAGCTCTTAAGCCGATGCTCTTTCTGATCAGTTGGGTTACAAAAATTATCCCTCACTGGGTGCATAAACTGGCAGACGTTACAGTCACCACAGGGGAAAGAGCCCTTCAATGAGATACCCCTATTCAATTTTACCGTGGGCCTAGCATAGTGACTCCTTGTAAGAATGTCACGAAGATTGGGTGCTCTTCTCGCAGTTATCAGTGGTCGTTCACTAACAATTTGAGATGTTGACAAGTCCGTTGTGAGGATGCCCCAATGTCTCTGCAAGATATGCCTTACCTGGGACCAATGTGTATTAAACCCGGTGATGAAATGAACAGATCTGTTGTGAATTCTGTGGCAGAGCTCCCTCCTGTGGTCACAAGTGGTACTTGGGCTGATTCTGTCTATGAGCTTCCGTTGGTGGATGTGAGTGGTACTGCGGCTTCTGAGTTTCCTTCCTCAGGTGATGTGGTGAAGTCGTTAGGTGCTGCTCTATTTAACTCCACCTAGTGCTTTGCTCCTGGCCTCCAGTCAATGTTCTAGTGTTGGTCTTGCTTCCTCCTGGATCGTTCCTGTGGCCTGTCTTCCTGCATAAGCTAAGTTTTGCTTGTGTTATTTTTGTTTGCTATTTTTTCTGTCCAGCTTGCTTAATTGGTTTTTCTTGCTTGCTGGAAGCTCTGGGACGCAGAGGGAGCACCTCCGTACCGTTAGTCGGTGCGGAGGGTCTTTTTGCCCCCTCTGCGTGGTTGTTTGTAGGGTTTTGTGTTGACCGCAAAGCAATCTTTTCTATCCTCGGTCTGTTCAGTAAGTTGGGCCTCACTTTGCTAAATCTATTTCATCTCTGCGTTTGTATTTTCATCTCAACTCACAGTCATTATATGTGGGGGGCTGCCTTTTCCTTTGGGGTATTTCTCTGAGGCAAGGTAGGCTTATTTTTCCTTCTTAGGCCTAGCTAGTTTCTCAGGCTGTGCCGAGTTGCATAGGGAGCGTTAGGCGCAATCCACGGCTGCCTCTAGTGTGGTTGGATAGGATTAGGGATTGCGGTCAGCAGAGTTCCCACGTCTCAGAGCTCGTCCTATGTCTTTTGGTTATTGTCAGGTCACTTTGTGTGCTCTGAACTTCAAGGTCCATTGTGGTTCTGAATTACCTATTCATAACAGTACTGGAGGCCCAAAGTACTAATGCTTCTCAATAGAGGGAAAAAAGAAGTTCTGAGACCATTTTTTTTTCTTTGCACTGTGTTTTGCCTTTTTTTTCCCCTAGACATTTGGGTAGTTCAGGACACAGGTGTAGTGATGGACATTAAAGGTCTGTCTTCTTGTGTGGATAATCTCACTGCAAGAATACAAAAAATTCAAGACATTATGGTTCAGAAATCTATGTTAGAACCTAGAATTCCTATTCCTGATTTGTTTTCTGGAGCTAGAACTAAGTTTCCGAATTTCAAAAATAATTGCAAACTGTTTCTGGCTTTGAAACCTCGCTCCTCTGGTGACCCAGTTCAACAAGTTAGGATTATTATTTCTTTATTACGTGGCGACCCTCAAGACTGGGCATTTTCCCTTGCGCCAGGAGATCCTGCATTATGTAATTTGATGCGTTTTTCCTGGCGCTCGGATTGCTGTACGATGAACCTAATTCGGTGGATCAGGCAGAGAAAAATTTGCTGGCTCTGTGTCAGGGTCAGGATGAGATAGAGATTTATTGTCAGAAGTTTAGAAAGTGGTCCGTGCTCACTCAATGGAATGAAGGTGCGCTGACAGCTATTTTCAGAAAGGGTCTCTCTGAAGCCCTTAAGGATGTCATGGTGGGATTTCCTATGCCTGCTGGTCTGAATGAGTCTATGTCTTTGGCCATTCAGATCGGTCGACGCTTGCGTGAGCGTAAATCTGTGCACCATTTGGCGGTATTATCCGAGCATAAACCTGAGCCTATGCAGTGCGATAGGACTTTGACCAGAGTTGAATGGCAAGAACACAGACGTCAGAATGGGCTGTGTTTCTACTGTGGTGATTCCACTCATGCTATCTCCGATTGTCCTAAGCGCACTAAGCGGTTTGCTAGGTCTGCCACCATTGGTACGGTACAGTCAAAATTTCTTTTGTCCGTTACTTTGATCTGCTCTTTGTCATCTTATTCTGTCATGGCATTTGTGGATTCAGGCTCTGCCCTGAATTTGATTGACTTGGAGTATGCTAGGCGTTGTGGGTTTTTCTTGGAGCCCTTGCAGTGTCCTATTCCATTGAGAGGAATTGATGCTACGCCTTTGGCCAAGAATAAGCCTCAGTACTGGACCCAGCTGACCATAGGAGGATATTCGCTTTCTGGTGTTGCATAATCTGCATGATGTGGTCATGTTGGGGTTGCCATGGCTACAAGTCCATAACCCAGTATTAGATTGGAAATCAATGTCTGTGTCCAGCTGGGGTTGTCAGGGGGTACATGGTGATGTCCCATTTCTGTCTATTTCGTCATCCACCCCTTCTGAGGTCCCAGAGTTCTTGTCTGATTACCGGGATGTATTTGATGAGCCCAAGTCCAATGCCCTACCTCCGCATAGGGATTGTGATTGTGCTATCGATTTGATTCCTGGTAGTAAGTTTCCTAAAGGTCGACTGTTTAATTTATCTGTGCCTGAGCACGCCGCTATGCGGAGTTACGTGAAGGAGTCCTTGGAGAAGGGTCATATTCGCCCGTCATCGTCGCCATTGGGAGCGGGGTTCTTTTTTGTGGCCAAGAAGGATGGTTCGCTGAGACCTTGTATAGATTACCGCCTTCTAAATAAAATCACGGTCAAATTTCAGTACCCCTTGCCGCTGTTATCTGATTTGTTTGCTCGGATCAAGGGGGCTAGTTGGTTCACCAAGATAGATCTTCGTGGTGCGTATAATCTTGTGCGTATTAAGCGGGGCGATGAATGGAAAACTGCATTTAATACGCCCGAGGGCCATTTTGAATACCTAGTTATGCCATTCGGACTTGCCAATGCTCCTTCGGTGTTTCAGTCCTTTATGCATGACATCTTCCGAGAGTACCTGGATAAATTCCTGATTGTATACTTGGATGATATTTTGGTCTTCTCGGATGATTGGGAGTCTCATGTGAAGCAGGTCAGAATGGTGTTCCAGGTCCTGCGTGCTAATTCTTTGTTTGTGAAGGGATCAAAGTGTCTTTTTGGTGTTCAGAAGGTTTCATTTTTGGGGTTCATTTTTTCCCCTTCTACTATCGAGATGGACCCTGTTAAGGTCCAGGCCATCTATGATTGGACTCAGCCGACATCTCTGAAGAGTCTGCAAAAGTTCCTGGGCTTTGCTAATTTTTATCGTCGTTTCATCTGTAATTTTTCTAGTATTGCGAAACCATTGACCGATTTGACCAAGAAGGGTGCTGATGTGGTCAATTGGTCTTCTGCTGCTGTGGAAGCTTTTCAAGAGTTAAAGCGTCGTTTTTCTTCTGCCCCTGTGTTGTGTCAACCAGATGTTTCGCTTCCGTTCCAGGTCGAGGTTGATGCTTCTGAGATTGCAGCGGGGGCTGTTTTGTCGCAAAGAGGTTCTGACTGCTCGGTGATGAAACCATGCGCCTTCTTTACCAGGAAGTTTTCGCCTGCTGAGCGAAATTATGATGTTGGCAATCGAGAGTTGCTGGCCATGAAGTGGGCATTCGAGGAGTGGCGTCATTGGCTTGAAGGAGCTAAGCATCGCGTGGTGGTCTTGACTGATCACAAGAATTTAACTTATCTCGAGTCTGCCAAACGGTTGAATCCTAGACAGGCTCGTTGGTCGCTGTTTTTCTCCCGTTTTGACTTTGTGGTTTCGTACCTTCCGGGCTCTAAAAATGTGAAGGCGGATGCCCTGTCTAGGAGTTTTGTGCCCGACTCTCCGGGTTTGTCTGAGCCGGCGGGTATTCTCAAAGAGGGAGTAATTTTGTCTGCCATCTCCCCTGATTTGCGGCGGGTGCTGCAAAAATTTCAGGCTAATAAACCTGATCGTTGCCCAGCGGAGAAACTGTTTGTCCCTGATAGGTGGACGAATAAAGTTATCTCTGAGGTTCATTGTTCGGTGTTGGCTGGTCATCCTGGAATCTTTGGTACCAGAGAGTTAGTGGCTAGATCCTTTTGGTGGCCATCTCTGTCGCGTGATGTGCGTTCTTTTGTGCAGTCCTGTGGGATTTGTGCTCGGGCTAAGCCCTGCTGTTCTCGTGCCAGTGGGTTGCTTTTGCCCTTGCCGGTCCCGAAGAGGCCTTGGACACATATCTCTATGGATTTTATTTCGGATCTCCCCGTTTCTCAAAAAATGTCGGTCATTTGGGTGGTTTGTGATCGCTTCTCTAAGATGGTCCATTTGGTACCCTTGTCTGAATTACCTTCCTCCTCTGATTTGGTGCCATTGTTCTTCCAGCATGTGGTTCGTTTACATGGCATTCCAGAGAACATCGTTTCTGACAGAGGTTCCCAGTTTGTTTCGAGGTTTTGGCGAGCCTTTTGTGCTAGGATGGGCATTGATTTGTCTTTTTCCTCGGCTTTCCATCCTCAGACAAATGGCCAGACCGAACGAACCAATCAGACCTTGGAAACATATCTGAGATGCTTTGTTTCTGCTGATCAGGATGATTGGGTGTCCTTCTTGCCTTCTGGCGGAGTTCGCCCTTAATAATCGGGCCAGCTCGGCTACCTTGGTTTCGCCGTTTTTCTGCAACTCTGGGTTCCATCCTCGTTTCTCTTCAGGGCAGGTTGAGTCTTCGGACTGTCCTGGTGTGGATACTGTGGTGGACAGGTTACAGCAGATTTGGACTCATGTAGTGGACAATTTGACCTTGTCCCAGGAGAAGGCTCAACGTTTCGCTAATCGCAGACGCTGTGTGGGTCCCCGACTTCGTGTTGGGGATTTGGTTTGGTTGTCATCTCGTCATATTCCTATGAAGGTTTCCTCTCCTAAGTTTAAGCCTCGTTTCATTGGTCCGTATAGGATTTCTGAGGTTCTTAATCCTGTGTCTTTTCGTTTGACCCTTCCAGATTCTTTTTCCATCCATAACGTATTCCATAGGTCATTGTTGCGGAGATACGTGGCACCTATGGTTCCATCTGTTGATCCTCCTGCCCCGGTTTTGGTGGAGGGGGAGTTGGAGTATATTGTAGAGAAGATTTTGGATTCTCGTGTTTCGAGACGGAAACTCCAGTATCTGGTTAAGTGGAAGGGTTATGGTCAGGAAGATAATTCCTGGGTCTTTGCCTCTGATGTTCATGCTGCCGATCTTGTTCGTGCCTTTCATATGGCTCATCCTGGTTGGCCTGGGGGCTCTGGTTAGGGTTCGGTGACCCCTCCTCAAGGGGGGGGGTACTGTTGTGAATTCTGTGGCAGAGCTCCCTCCTGTGGTCACAAGTGGTACTTCGGCTGATTCTGTCTATGAGCTTCCGTTGGTGGATGTGAGTCGTACTGCGGCTTCTGAGTTTCCTTCCTCAGGTGATGTGGTGAAGTCGTTAGGTGCTGCTCTATTTAACTCCACCTAGTGCTTTGCTCCTGGCCTCCAGTCAATGTTCTAGTGTTGGTCTTGCTTCCTCCTGGATCGTTCCTGTGGCCTGTCTTCCTGCATAAGCTAAGTTTTGCTTGTGTTATTTTTGTTTTCTATTTTTTCTGTCCAGCTTGCTTAATTGGTTTTTCTTGCTTGCTGGAAGCTCTGGGACGCAGAGGGAGCACCTCCGTACCGTTAGTCGGTGCGGAGGGTCTTTTTGCCCCCTCTACGTGGTTGTTTGTAGGGTTTTGTGTTGACCGCAAAGCAATCTTTTCTATCCTCGGTCTGTTCAGTAAGTTGGGCCTCACTTTTCATCACTATTTCATCTCTGCGTTTGTATTTTCATCTCAACTCACAGTCATTATATGTGGGGGGCTGCCTTTTCCTTTGGGGTATTTCTCTGAGGCAAGGTAGGCTTATTTTTCCTTCTTAGGCCTAGCTAGTTTCTCAGGCTGTGCCGAGTTGCATAGGGAGCGTTAGGCGCAATCCACGGCTGCCTCTAGTGTGGTTGGATAGGATTAGGGATTGCGGTCAGCAGAGTTCCCACGTCTCAGAGCTCGTCCTATGTCTTTTGGTTATTGTCAGGTCACTTTGTGTGCTCTGAACTTCAAGGTCCATTGTGGTTCTGAATTACCTATTCATAACAGTACTGGAGGCCCAAAGTACTAATGCTTCTCAATAGAGGGAAAAAAGAAGTTCTGAGACCATTTTTTTTTCTTTGCACTGTGTTTTGCCTTTTTTTTCCCCTAGACATTTGGGTAGTTCAGGACACAGGTGTAGTGATGGACATTAAAGGTCTGTCTTCTTGTGTGGATAATCTCACTGCAAGAGTACAAAAAATTCAAGACATTATGGTTCAGAAATCTATGTTAGAACCTAGAATTCCTATTCCTGATTTGTTTTCTGGAGATAGAACTAAGTTTCTGAATTTCAAAAATAATTGCAAACTGTTTCTGGCTTTGAAACCTCACTCCTCTGGTGACCCAGTTCAACAAGTTAGGATTATTATTTCTTTATTACGTGGCGACCCTCAAGACTGGGCATTTTTCCTTGCGCCAGGAGTTCCTGCATTATGTAATATTGATGCGTTTTTCCTGGCGCTCGGATTGCTGTACGATGAACCTAATTCGGTGGATCAGGCAGAGAAAAATTTGCTGGCTCTGTGTCAGGGTCAGGATGAGATAGAGATTTATTGTCAGAAGTTTAGAAAGTGGTCCGTGCTCACTCAATGGAATGAAGGTGCGCTGACAGCTATTTTCAGAAAGGGTCTCTCTGAAGCCCTTAAGGATGTCATGGTGGGATTTCCTATGCCTGCTGGTCTGAATGAGTCTATGTCTTTGGCCATTCAGATCGGTCGACGCTTGCGTGAGCGTAAATCTGTGCATCATTTGGCGGTATTATCCGAGCATAAACCTGAGCCTATGCAGTGCGATAGGACTTTGACCAGAGTTGAACGGCAAGAACACAGACGTCAGAATGGGCTGTGTTTCTACTGTGGTGATTCCACTCATGCTATCTCCGATTGTCCTAAGCGCACTAAGCGGTTTGCTAGGTCTGCCACCATTGGTACGGTACAGTCAAAATTTCTTTTGTCCGTTACTTTGATCTGCTCTTTGTCATCTTATTCTGTCATGGCATTTGTGGATTCAGGCGCTGCCCTGAATTTGATGGACTTGGAGTATGCTAGGCGTTGTGGGTTTTTCTTGGAGCCCTTGCAGTGTCCTATTCCATTGAGAGGAATTGATGCTACGCCTTTGGCCAAGAATAAGCCTCAGTACTGGACCCAGCTGACCATGTGCATGGCTCCTGCACATCAGGAGGATATTCGCTTTCTGGTGTTGCATAATCTGCATGATGTTGTCGTGTTGGGGTTGCCATGGCTACAAGTCCATAACCCAGTATTAGATTGGAAATCAATGTCTGTGTCCAGCTGGGGTTGTCAGGGGGTACATGGTGATGTCCCATTTCTGTCTATTTCGTCATCCACCCCTTCTGAGGTCCCAGAGTTCTTGTCTGATTACCAGGATGTATTTGATGAGCCCAAGTCCAATGCCCTACCTCCGCATAGGGATTGTGATTGTGCTATTGAATTGATTCCTGGTAGTAAGTTTCCTAAAGGTCGACTGTTTAATTTATCTGTGCCTGAGCACGCCGCTATGCGGAGTTACATGAAGGAGTCCTTGGAGAAGGGTCATATTCGCCCGTCATCGTCGCCATTGGGAGCGGGGTTCTTTTTTGTGGCCAAGAAGGATGGTTCGCTGAGACCTTGTATAGATTACCGCCTTCTAAATAAAATCACGGTCAATTTCAGTACCCCTTGCCGCTGTTATCTGATTTGTTTGCTCGGATCAAGGGGGCTAGTTGGTTCACCAAGATAGATCTTCGTGGTGCGTATAATCTTGTGCGTATTTAGCGGGGCGATGAATGGAAAACTGCATTTAATACGCCCGAGGGCCATTTTGAGTACCTAGTTATGCCATTCGGACTTGCCAATGCTCCATCGGTGTTTCAGTCCTTTATGCATGACATCTTCCGAGAGTACCTGGATAAATTCCTGATTGTATACTTGGATGATATTTTGGTCTTCTCGGATGATTGGGAGTCTCATGTGAAGCAGGTCAGAATGTTGTTCCAGGTCCTGCGTGCTAATTCTTTGTTTGTGAAGGGATCAAAGTGTCTCTTTGGTGTTCAGAAGGTTTCATTTTTGGGGTTCATTTTTTCCCCTTCTACTATCGAGATGGACCCTGTTAAGGTCCAGGCCATCTATGATTGGACTCAGCCGACATCTCTGAAGAGTCTGCAAAAGTTCCTGGGCTTTGCTAATTTTTATCGTCGTTTCATCTGTAATTTTTCTAGTATTGCGAAACCATTGACCGATTTGACCAAGAAGGGTGCTGATGTGGTCAATTGGTCTTCTGCTGCTGTGGAAGCTTTTCAAGAGATAAAGCGTCGTTTTTCTTCTGCCCCTGTGTTGTGTCAACCAGATGTTTCGCTTCCGTTCCAGGTCGAGGTTGATGCTTCTGAAATTGGAGCGGGGGCTGTTTTGTCGCAAAGAGGTTCTGACTGCTCGGTGATGAAACCATGCGCCTTCTTTTCCAAGAAGTTTTCGCCTGCTGAGCGAAATTATGATGTTGGCAATCGAGAGTTGCTGGCCATGAAGTGGGCATTCGAGGAGTGGCGTCATTGGCTTGAAGGAGCTAAGCATCGCGTGGTGGTCTTGACTGATCACAAGAATTTAACTTATCTCGAGTCTGCCAAACGGTTGAATCCTAGACAGGCTCGTTGGTCGCTGTTTTTCTCCCGTTTTGACTTTGTGGTTTCGTACCTTCCGGGCTCTAAAAATGTGAAGGCGGATGCCCTGTCTAGGAGTTTTGTGCCCGACTCTCCGGGTTTGTCTGAGCCGGCGGGTATTCTCAAAGAGGGAGTAATTTTGTCTGCCATCTCCCCTGATTTGCGGCGGGTGCTGCAAAAATTTCAGGCTAATAAACCTGATCGTTGCCCAGCAGAGAAACTGTTTGTCCCTGATAGGTGGACGAATAAAGTTATCTCTGAGGTTCATTGTTCGGTGTTGGCTGGTCATCCTGGAATCTTTGGTACCAGAGAGTTAGTGGCTAGATCCTTTTGGTGGCCATCTCTGTCGCGTGATGTGCGTTCTTTTGTGCAGTCCTGTGGGATTTGTGCTCGGGCTAAGCCCTGCTGTTCTCGTGCCAGTGGGTTGCTTTTGCCCTTGCCGGTCCCGAAGAGGCCTTGGACACATATCTCTATGGATTTTATTTCGGATCTCCCCGTTTCTCAAAAAATGTCGGTCATTTGGGTGGTTTGTGATCGCTTCTCTAAGATGGTCCATTTGGTACCCTTGTCTGAATTACCTTCCTCCTCTGATTTGGTGCCATTGTTCTTCCAGCATGTGGTTCGTTTACATGGCATTCCAGAGAACATCGTTTCTGACAGAGGTTCCCAGTTTGTTTCGAGGTTTTGGCGAGCCTTTTGTGCTAGGATGGGCATTGATTTGTCTTTTTCCTCGGCTTTCCATCCTCAGACAAATGGCCAGACCGAACGAACCAATCAGACCTTGGAAACATATCTGAGATGCTTTGCTTCTGCTGATCAGGATGATTGGGTGTCCTTCTTGCCTTTGGCGGAGTTCGCCCTTAATAATCGGGCCAGCTCGGCTACCTTGGTTTCGCCGTTTTTCTGCAACTCTGGGTTCCATCCTCGTTTCTCTTCAGGGCAGGTTGAGTCTTCGGACTGTCCTGGTGTGGATACTGTGGTGGACAGGTTACAGCAGATTTGGACTCATGTAGTGGACAATTTGACCTTGTCCCAGGAGAAGGCTCAACGTTTCGCTAATCGCAGACGCTGTGTGGGTCCCCGACTTCGTGTTGGGGATTTGGTTTGGTTGTCATCTCGTCATATTCCTATGAAGGTTTTCTCTCCTAAGTTTAAGCCTCGTTTCATTGGTCCGTGTAGGATTTCTGAGGTTCTTAATCCGGTGTCTTTTCGTTTGACCCTTCCAGATTCTTTTTCCATCCATAACGTATTCCATAGGTCATTGTTGCGGAGATACGTGGCACCTATGGTTCCATCTGTTGATCCTCCTGCCCCGGTTTTGGTGGAGGGGGAGTTGGAGTATATTGTAGAGAAGATTTTGGATTCTCGTGTTTCGAGACGGAAACTCCAGTATCTGGTTAAGTGGAAGGGTTATGGTCAGGAAGATAATTCCTGGGTCTTTGCCTCTGATGTTCATGCTGCCGATCTTGTTCGTGCCTTTCATATGGCTCATCCTGGTCGGCCTGGGAGCTCTGGTGAGGGTTCGGTGACCCCTCCACAAGGGGGGGTACTGTTGTGAATTCTGTGGCAGAGCTCCCTCCTGTGGTCACAAGTGGTACTTCGGCTGATTCTGTCTATGAGCTTCCGTTGGTGGATGTGAGTCGTACTGCGGCTTCTGAGTTTCCTTCCCCAGGTGATGTGGTGAAGTCGTTAGGTGCTGCTCTATTTAACTCCACCTAGTGCTTTGCTCCTGGCCTTCAGTCAATGTTCTAGTGTTGGTCTTGCTTCCTCCTGGATCGTTCCTGTGGCCTGTCTTCCTGCATAAGCTAAGTTTTGCTTGTGTTATTTTTGTTTGCTATTTTTTCTGTCCAGCTTGCTTAATTGTTTTTTCTTGCTTGCTGGAAGCTCTGGGACGCAGAGGGAGTACCTCCGTACCATTAGTCGGTGCGGAGGGTCTTTTTGCCCCCTCTGCGTGGTTGTTTGTAGGGTTTTGTGTTGACCGCAAAGCAATCTTTTCTATCCTCGGTCTGTTCAGTAAGTTGGGCCTCACTTTGCTAAATCTATTTCATCTCTGCGTTTGTATTTTCATCTCAACTCACAGTCATTATATGTGGGGGGCTGCCTTTTCCTTTGGGGTATTTCTCTGAGGCAAGGTAGGCTTATTTTTCCTTCTTAGGCCTAGCTAGTTTCTCAGGCTGTGCTGAGTTGCATAGGGAGCGTTAGGCGCAATCCACGGCTGCCTCTAGTGTGGTTGGATAGGATTAGGGATTGCGGTCAGCAGAGTTCCCACGTCTCAGAGCTCGTCCTATGTCTTTTGGTTATTGTCAGGTCACTTTGTGTGCTCTGAACTTCAAGGTCCATTGTGGTTCTGAATTACCTATTCATAACACAGATCTATCCGATGTCTTCTCTCTTGGCTGCAGGAGGGCAGCTTGTGACTGCCCCTTAGCCCTTTGGTACGCCTGAGAAATATATTTGTTGGTATAAGTCCTCTTCTTAAATCTCTGGGTCAGATCATGTGCCTCCCTATAGAAGTCCTCATCCCGCGTGCAGTTTCTCCTCGTTCTAAGAAATTGTCCCACCGGGATACCTTTCTTCGTATGGGATGGGTGGAAGCTGCGAAACTCCAATAAGTTGTTTGTGGCTGTAGGTTTACGATACAGGCAGGTGGACAGGACGCCATCCTGACATACCACATTCAGGTCCAGAAAATTCACTGAAGAGGAAAAACATGAGGAGGTAAGAAAGATATTATACGGATTGTCGTTGAGAGAGCCAATGAAAATCTCAACCTCATCCTGATTACCCGTCCAAATAAAAAACACATCATCGATGTATCTGCGCCAACATCGTACCTTAGACAAAAACCATGCAGACTTGTAGACCACAGTGGACTCCCACCACCCTAAGAATAAATTAGCCAGGGCCGGGGCACAACGAGCCCCCATGGCGACACCAGAGACTTGAAGAAAGAAATTTCTGTCAAAAAGAAAAAAATTGTGTCTCAAAATGAAATCAAGGAGGTCTACTATAAAAGAGTCGTGTAGCCTGTCAGAGTTCCGCTGTAAATCAAGAAAGAAGAGCACTGCTTGCAGGCCATGGTCATGATCAATGTTAGAGTACAAAGACTCAACATCGCAGGTCACCATGATCTCACCTTGTGCCAGAGTGATATCTTGTAGAGAAGCTATGAAGTTGGATGAGTCCCTGATGTATGAAGGAAGATCCAACACAAGTGGCTGCAAGAAAAAATCTATATAAGTACAGGCCTTCTCGCATAAACTCCCTATACTGGAAACAATGGGATGTCCAGGTGGTCTATGAAAGTCCTTATGGACCTTGGGTAGCATGTAGAACGTTGATGTGGTAGGATGCTTAACCCAAATAAAGTCTCGTTCCCCCACGTTGATGATACCTAATTCCAGGGCCCTATCAATCAATGTTCTTAATTTGGTTGAATAGACACCCGTAGGGTCAGACGGAAGTTTGCAATAAAACCTAGGGTTCTCAAGTTGCCTATACGCTTCCTTAGTATATAGATCATGGGGCCACAGGACAATGTTACCACCCTTATCGGCTTCACGTATAATGAAGTCGCTGTTGTTTTTAAGACGAGATAATGCACGCTTTTCCTGTGCAGTCAAATTGTCCGCAAAGGGGATTTTTGTAGGTAAATTTTCAATATCCTTCCTAGCCATTTTGAAAAAAATTCTTACGGCTGGGACAACTGAGAAGGGTGGTGAGACACGGGACTTGTTTCTGTGAGGAAATTTAGACCTACCCGTGTCAACTTGTCCTTCATGCAGCAGATCCATGAGATCCTGAAAAACTCTCTGTTCCGTTTGATCCAAGAATGGGGTGATTTGAGACTTGTTATGGAGCACCTGTAAAACAATTTTTCTGCAGAAAAGAAAAAGATCTTTGATTAAAGTGAATTTGTCAACTTGTTGGTCCGGTGAAAAGGTTAGGCCTTTGGAGAGGACTGAAATCTCTACACCCTAATACTATTGTGTTTGCTTGCCCTCCTGTGTGTCCCGTCATGTATCCTGTTTTGTCTGGGTGTTTATGTTGTATGTCTCATCTATCCCATTACTCCTGGACTCCCTACAACTATCATGTGTCTAGCTGGGCGTCCTCTATCTATTAGCCCACCCGCTCTGTTATCTGTTGTATCATTGAACTAGTTACATAATGCGCGGCGCTGGAGAGTTCCGACGCATGCGCATTATGTAGTATTGGCAGAGACGTCTGCCATTGTGTACGCTTCCGCCCTTTCGGCGTCATTTCCGGTTCCGGCTCTCGGCGTAGCTCGTCCCTCAGCTCCTCCTTATGTAAGGTATTTAAACCAGCGTTGGCCATTGCAGCGTATCTTCCCCTGACGAAGCCGTCCTTGCGACGGCGACACGCGTTGGGCTTCCTCCCCACGCTTGCCCTGCCTTTGGCGCTTTATACCCTCATGTGGGTTTTCTCACAGCACCTTCTTGCGTTCGGTCTGGCCGGACCTTGGACCTGGATACACTTTCCTTCCATGCGGTAGTTATCATTATATATGGGCATTGCTAGGAATGTGCTTTTACTGCTGCTATCATTGTGTCCGGGCCCAGGTGCACAGGCACCCCTCGTCTTCATACGCTATATTAGCTTGCATGTGCTTATTTCTTTCCCACAGTTGGCAGTATCTGTGTTGATTTTGTGGGGGTGCTAGTTGTACTCTTTGTGCAATCTTAGGTTAGATATACTGATATCGTGCCTGACAGGACAGTGATTAGTGTGCTGTGTTATTTAATGCTACTTAGTATTTTTGTACATTAGCGCCTTTACCTGCTTGTACTGTATTGTTTTGGCGGGTATGTGTGGGGATGTTGGTATGATACCATTTTAATTGTTTTTATTTTTGTGTCAATAAAAGTTTGCCTTTTTACTTACATTTATTTTGTGGTGTGCGATTATATGAAGTGGTTCCTTTTCTCTTTATTCTTCTTCATGGTTCCATACTGCTTCTTTTGCACCCCTTATATATTTTTCTGTATTGGTAGTGCGCTGGTATTTAGTTTTATATCTACTGTCTGGTAGATTCCTTTTTGGCAGCCGTTCTGGCCAGCAGCACACGACTTACCATAGTTTAGAATTTTGTATTTGAGTTTATTATATTATTATTTTTGTGTTGAGGGCTTTCGTGTGAGCTTTGCCGGTGCTCATGGATTGGGAGGTGCGGGAAGCAGCGTGGAGGGCTGCTTCATCTAGTGCCTTTCTTGAGACTAATCAGGTATCAGGGGATGCAGATTTTTCAAGCCTCACTACTGAGCTAATTGCCTCTCAGAAACATGGCATTAGATTGCTTTGGAATATTCGGTGCTTGGAAGAGTACTTGAAACTTAATATTATCCCAAGGGGACTTAGGGTTTCCATTTTTCCGGCTTGGGAACCCTCCCCGACGTTTCGGATACTGTGGGAACAGGGTCTGACACGCTGTTCCAATATTCTGATTAATCTATTGATTACGCATGATAGAGAGCTTTTGACTACTGTTAAAACCGAGATTATAAGCTTGGAGGCTAAACTGAGTAAATTTGATGAGGTCTCTCAGGTCCAGCTCTTCAGAGTTAGACTTAAAGACCTTCTGGATAAATATGATAAGGAGATTATGACCAAAAAACGCTCTAAATCTCTAAGGGACAAGACGGACTTTGAGGAGAAAACGGCCTTTACTTGGACACATCACGGCAATAAACGCCGGGGCTATAACCATAGACAAAGGGGTCTCAATTCAGAGAGACTTTCACCGCCCACGGATGGGCATACCTCGAGCGAATTTTTTGTCATCGGTAGAAAGCGATATCGACCCAGGACCAGGCGAGGGCATAGGAGGCGGCGCCACACAGACCGCCAGGAATTACAATTACAAACCACCACGTCGCAATCCACGGAGACACCAGCAGAAGTGATTCCTTTAAATCCTGACAATATCCGTGAGTATGACCCAGCTAATACCCCTCAAGTGATAAATCTGTCTGGATGTGTTCT
The DNA here is from genome assembly GCF_032444005.1 of Ranitomeya imitator. Classification (NCBI taxonomy): domain Eukaryota; kingdom Metazoa; phylum Chordata; class Amphibia; order Anura; family Dendrobatidae; genus Ranitomeya; species Ranitomeya imitator. Next base: position 291,294,155 of record NC_091284.1, read on the forward strand.
TTCTGCGCATGAGATTTCAGTCCTCTCCAAAGGCCTAACCTTTTCACTGGTCCAACAAGTTGACAAATTCACTTTAATCAAAGATCTTTTTCTTTTCTGCAGAAAAATTGTTTTACAGGTGCTCCATAACAAGTCTCAAATCACCCCATTCTTGGATCAAACGGAACAGAGAGTTTTTCAGGATCTCATGGATCTGCTGCATGAAGGACAAGTTGACACGGGTAGGTCTAAATTTCCTCACAGAAACAAGTCCCGTGTCTCACCACCCTTCTCAGTTGTCCCAGCCGTAAGAATTTTTTTCGAAATGGCTAGGAAGGATATTGAAAATTTACCTACAAAAATCCCCTTTGCGGACAATTTGACTGCACAGGAAAAGCGTGCATTATCTCGTCTTAAAAACAACAGCGACTTCATTATACGTGAAGCCGATAAGGGTGGTAACATTGTCCTGTGGCCCCATGATCTATATACTAAGGAAGCGTATAGGCAACTTGAGAACCCTAGGTTTTATTGCAAACTTCCGTCTGACCCTACGGGTGTCTATTCAACCAAATTAAGAACATTGATTGATAGGGCCCTGGAATTAGGTATCATCAACGTGGGGGAACGAGACTTTATTTGGGTTAAGCATCCTACCACATCAACGTTCTACATGCTACCCAAGGTCCATAAGGACGTTCATAGACCACCTGGACGTCCCATTGTTTCCAGTATAGGGAGTTTATGCGAGAAGGCCTGTACTTATATAGATTTTTTCTTGCAGCCACTTGTGTTGGATCTTCCTTCATACATCAGGGACTCATCCAAATTCATAGCTTCTCTACAAGATATCACTCTGGCACAAGGTGAGATCATGGTGACCTGCGATGTTGAGTCTTTGTACTCTAACATTGATCATGACCATGGCCTGCAAGCAGTGCTCTTCTTTCTTGATTTACAGCGGAACTCTGACAGGCTACACGACTCTTTTATAGTGGACCTCCTTGATTTCATTTTGAGACACAATTTTTTTCTTTTTGACAGAAATTTCTTTCTTCAAGTCTCTGGTGTCGCCATGGGGGCTCGTTGTGCCCCGGCCCTGGCTAATTTATTCTTAGGGTGGTGGGAGTCAACTGTGGTCTACAAGTCTGTATGGTTTTTGTCTAAGGTACGATGTTGGCGCAGATACATCGATGATGTGTTTTTTATTTGGACGGGTAATCAGGATGAGGTTGAGATTTTCATTGGCTCTCTCAACGACAATCCGTATAATATCTTTCTTACCTCCTCATGTTCTTCCTCTTCAGTGAATTTTCTGGACCTGAATGTGGTATGTCAGGATGGCGTCCTGTCCACCTGCCTGTATCGTAAACCTACAGCCACAAACAACTTATTGGAGTTTCGCAGCTTCCACCCATCCCATACGAAGAAAGGTATCCCGGTGGGACAATTTCTTAGAACGAGGAGAAACTGCACGCAGGATGAGGACTTCTATAGAGAGGCACATGATCTGACCCAGAGATTTAAGAAGAGGACTTATCCCAACAAATATATTTCTCAGGCGTACCAAAGGGCTAAGGGGCAGTCACAAGCTGCCCTCCTGCAGCCAAGAGAGAAGACATCGGATAGATCTGTTCGTTTCATCACCGGGTTTAATACACATTGGTCCCAGGTAAGGCATATCTTGCAGAGACATTGGGGCATCCTCACAACGGACTTGTCAACATCTCAAATTGTTAGTGAACGACCACTGATAACTGCGAGAAGAGCACCCAATCTTCGTGACATTCTTACAAGGAGTCACTATGTTAGGCCCACGGTAGAATTGAATAGGGGTATCTCATTGAAGGGCTCTTTCCCCTGTGGTGACTGTAACGTCTGCCAGTTTATGCACCCAGTGAGGGATAATTTTTGTAACCCAACTGATCAGAAAGAGCATCGGCTTAAGAGCTACATTAACTGCAAGACTACAAATGTCATCTATGCTATTATATGCCCCTGCCCACTGGTGTATGTGGGACAGACGTCCCAGGAGTTGCGTCGACGCATACAGAAACATTTTTCTACCATTGGTATGGCTGCGGCAGACTCCCGTAAGGACAAAACGCTCACCACGGTGGCAGCCCACTTTTTGAGACATCATGCTGGTAAATATTCTGGCACCAAGATAGTGGGACTTGAGCGTATTCGTGGGTCTGACAGAGGGGGACCGTTGGAGAGTAGGCTTTTGCAAGCAGAGGCCCGTTGTATTATTTTTTAAATTTTTTTGTTACATTCTACTGCTCCCTCTGGCATTAATGAAAATCTTCTCTTTACCGTTTTTTTGGGCTAATTTAACGTGGTGTCTTTGTGTTCCAGATGTGCCAATCCAGATGTTCCAATCCTTTCCAGATGATCACCGGGACTGTTCTCTGCATCTATAATATACTTTTGAGATGTTGCCTGCGTCCCCTGAAGTATGGAGCACTCTGATATTGGGATGTTCCTGGGATCCCACGATGTATGTCTCTGTGTTTATAGACGAAGACTTTCTGGCAGCAAGCTACATGTGGACCACTTGGACATTTCAATAGGATATATTTCTACTTCTGGTTTATGTTACTCGGAGGACCGTAATGCCATCATATGCCATGGTACTGGCGTCCAAGCTACATTTTTCTGGCAGACTTATAAAGGCTAGTTACCCTCAGGTGCACCTTGAGCACTTTTTGGATCTTGGCGGGTCTGGGAATCCCCTTCGTCTGTTCCTGTTTATATGGACGAAGATTTATCTTCTATATGTAAGCGGGATGTGACACCTTTGGACATTATGCTGTGACTGAGAAGCAAGCGGGATGTGACACCTTTGGACATTATGCTGTGACTGAGAACTAGATATATATTCTTATGTCTTGTTCAGTTGATCTATATGTCATCACTTACCTGGGTACCTGCATTCAACTTATTATTTGGTCCACATGTGAGGGCTTGTTGCCCTCATCCGTAGTTGAATGCGGTACAGGGTGGTATTCCTGTTCCAGCGGCGTAACCTTACCTTCTGGCCCATACATATTGCTTCATGAGTTTTCCCGCGAGGCCCTACTTACTCTTCTCCTGTATCCAGGTCCATTGGCCATGTCGTCATTTTTCGGTACTATCCTGGGTGGTACTTGCCCCAGGCTCCTCTTATACACTGCTTTATCTTTATTCAGCAGTTATCTTATAAATCTAGTTTCTTATGGAGTAGGAGCGACCGTGTGTTTGTTCTAAACTATTGAATAAATCTCCATAGTTATGTTGCCTGTTGGTTTGTATTATTATCTTGTTTTTCAGGTATGTGGCATCTGATGGTTTGTCAAATTGGAACGGGTACATCACTCACTGGTATTTTCATGCATTGTTTGGAGTTGGTTATCTCTACACCCTAATACTATTGTGTTTGTTTGCCCTCCTGTGTGTCCCGTCATGTATCCTGTTTTGTCTGGGTGTTTATGTTGTATGTCTCATCTATCCCATTACTCCTGGACTCCCTACAACTATTGTGTCTAGCTGGGCGTCCTCTATCTATTAGCCCGCCCGCTCTGTTATCTGTTGTATCATTGAACTAGTTACATAATGCGCGGCGCTGGAGAGTTCCGACGCATGCGCATTATGTAGTATTGGCAGAGACGTCTGCCATTGTGTACGCTTCCGCCCTTTCGGCGTCATTTCCGGTTCCGGCTCTCGGCGTAGCTCGTCCCTCAGCTCCTCCTTATGTAAGGTATTTAAACCGGCGTTGGCCATTGCAGCGTATCTTCCCCTGGCGAATCCGTCCTTGCGACGGTGACACGCGTTGGGCTTCCTCCCCACGCTTGCCCTGCCTTTGGCGCTTTATACCCTCATGTGGGTTTTCTCACAGCACCTTCTTGCGTTCGGTCTGGCCGGACCTTGGACCTGGATACACTTTCCTTCCATGCGGTAGTTATCATTATATATGGGCATTGCTAGGAATGTGCTTTTACTGCTGCTATCATTGTGTCTGGGCCCAGGTGCACAGGCACCCCTCGTCTTCATACGCTATATTAGCTTGTATGTGCTTATTTGTTTCCCACAGTTGGCAGTGTCTGTGTTGATTTTGTGGGGGTGCTAGTTGTACTCTTTGTGCAATCTTAGGTTAGATATACTGATATCGTGCCTGACAGGACAGTGATTAGTGTGCTGTGTTATTTATGGCTACTTAGTATTTTTGTACATTGGCGCCTTTACCTGCTTGTACTGTATTGTTTTGGCGGGTATGTGTGGGGATGTTGGTATGATACCATTTTAATTGCTTTTATTTTTGTGTCAATAAAAGTTTGCCTTTTTACTTACATTTATTTTGTGGTGTGCGATTATATGAAGTGGTTCCTTTTCTCTTTATTCTTCTTCAACACCCCCTCCTTCTCCCCTAGATGGCCCTGATGCTGCCCCAGGCTGTCTGGAAATCTGGGGAGCCTGTCTGCGATTCCCTTGATGTTTCCATTGAAATGCTTGTTGAGTATCGAAATCCCTCCGGTCACGGAAAAATTTAGACCTCTTCTTTTCTCTAATATCATGATCGTATTTGTCTAAGGCGTCCTTAAGTCTGGTCTTAAAGGGCTAAACCTGCGTCTTATCATCAAAATTAAGCAATTTAGACTCCAGATCCTTAATATAGTTTTTGGTGCTCATTAACAACTCCCTATCATGTTCCAAGAGCATGTTCATTATAATATTTGAGCACCGTAATAATCCTTGTTCCCATGTACCATATTGTTTGGACTTACAGTTAGGGCCAGAAATATTTGGACAGTGACACAAGTTTTGTTATTTTAGCTGTTTACAAAAACATGTTCAGAAATACAATTATATATATAATATGGGCTGAAAGTGCACACTCCCAGTTGCAATATGATAGTTTCCACATCCAAATCGGAGAAAGGGTTTAGGAATCATAGCTCTGTAATGCATAGCGTCCTCTTTTTCAAGGGACCAAAAGTAATTGGACAATGGACTCTGAGGGCTGCAATTAACTCTGAAGGCGTCTCCCTCGTTAACCTGTAATCAATTAAGTAGTTAAAAGGTCAGGGGTGGATTCCAGGTGTGTGGTTTTGCATTTGGAAGCTGTTGCTGTGAGCAGACAACATGCGGTCAAAGGAACTCTCAATTGAGGTGAAGCAGAACATCCTGAGGCTGAAAAAAAAGAAAAAATCCATCAGAGAGATAGCAGACATGCTTGGAGTAGCAAAATCAACAGTTGGGTACATTCTGAGAAAAAAGGAATTGACTGGTGAGCTTGGGAACTCAAAAAGGCCTGGGCGTCCACGGATGACAACAGTGGTGGATGATCGCCGCATACTTAATTTGGTGAAGAAGAACCCGTTCACAACATCAACTGAAGTCCAGAACACTCTCAGTGAAGTAGGTGTATCTGTCTCTAAGTCAACAGTAAAGAGAAGACTCCATGACAGTAAATACAAAGGGTTCACATCTAGATGCAAACCATTCATCAATACCAAAAATAGACAGGCCAGAGTTAAATTTGCAGGAAAACACCTCAAGAAGCCAGCTCAGTTCTGGAAAAGTATTCTATGGACAGATGAGACAAAGATCAACCTGTACCAGAATGATGGGAAGAAAAAAGTTTGGAGAAGAAAGGGAACGGCACATGATCCAAGGCACACCACATCCTCTGTAAAACATGGTGGAGGCAACGTGATGGCATGGGCATGCATGGCTTTCAATGGTACTGGGTCACTTGTGTTTACTGATGACATAAGAGCAGACAAGAGTAGCCGGATGAATTCTGAAGTGTACCGGGATATACTTTCAGCCCAGATTCAGCCAAATGCTGCAAAGTTGATTGGACGGCGCTTCATAGTACAGATGGACAATGACCTCAAGCATACAGCCAAAGCTACCCAGGAGTTCATGAGTGCCAAAAAGTGGAACATTCTGCAATGGCCAAGTCAATCTCCAGATCTAAACCCAATTGAGCATGCATTTCACTTGCTCAAATCCAGACTTAAGACGGAAAGACCCACAAACAAGCAAGACCTGAAGGCTGCGGCTGTAAAGGCCTGGCAAAGCATTAAGAAGGAGGAAACCCAGCGTTTGGTGATGTCCATGGGTTCCAGACTTAAGGCAGTGATTGCCTCCAAAGGATTTGCAACAAAATATTGAAAATAAAAATATTTTGTTTGGGTTATGTTTATTTGTCCAATTACTTTTGACCTCCTAAAATGTGGAGTGTTTGTAAAGAAATGTGTACGATTCCTACATTTTCTATCAGATATTTTTGTTCAACCCTTCAAATTAAACGTTACAATCTGCACTTGAATTCTGTTGTAGAGGTTTCATTTCAAATCCAATGTGGTGGCATGCAGAGCCCAACTCGCGAAAATTGTGTCACTGTCCAAATATTTCTGGCCCTAACTGTATGTTGGCATGCGCACCTTTAAACCGTCACTCATGTTCATATGTGCGGTTCTCATTATCATTGTATCGGTCCACGCATGCGCATCCTATAGTATGACCACTTATGGTCATCTGGCCACGGGCTAACGGTTTTTTTATATAGGCGCCGGTAGTTGTGCCGGCGCTGTTGTAATTGTGGCTGCGCTCCTGTGGGTGCTGCTGCGCACGCGCGCTTTATGCGCTCTTCTGTTTAGAAGCAGGCGTCCTACATGCCTGGCTCTGTAGTCCTTCAGGCGCGTCATTTCCGTTCCGGGGGGGGGCTGCAGCTCCTGTGATGACTGCGCTCCCCTCAAGACTACCGCGCATGCGCACTTTATGTGCATCCTTCTACATAGATGCAGGCGCTTTGTATGCCTGTTCTTCAGCTTCCAGGCACGTCATTTCCGGTTCGGGGGTTGGCGCTGCAGCCCTGTTTTCATGGTTACACACACACACCGGTAAGAGTTTTTAAGCATGATTATATATAAACACTTGCTCATTGGCTGGTGACATACTTCCCCTGACGAAGCCTCATTTGGGAGGCGATACGCGTGGGGCTATGGTCCACCCAGCCCCCTGGACACCTCGGCTTACTGGTTCATAGGTCGGTCTATACTCTACCAAAGGTATTATGTCCCCTTGACTCATGTATGGAATCTCTCTTTTCCACCATTATATATGGGTGGTTTGTGGCCACTTAGCCTCATTATATATATTTTTTCTTTACGGCTGTGAGTTACTGTTTTATATGGTTACCTTTAGATTCCCCATGAGCCGTTAGGCAGGACAGTATTACTATATACGTTTTGTATATCCTATGGGCATACTGACAGGCTGTATTTATTGCCTATATATAGAAATGTATACTCTGTATCCAGGTGGTCTGTGGTGGTGTAGTGTTTTTAACTGTTTTTATTGTTTTTGCCAATAAAGTGTTATTGTATTTTGCGTACATATTGGGTGGTGTGCATTTCTATAGCAGTGTCTTTTCTCTTTTCTTGTTCAGTAACGTCAGCTGATCCCCAGCTGTGTATCCGGCTATGTGTCCTGCGACCGCCACGCTGACACAACAACAGATATTAAACTTCCTCGAGTGCAGGCTTCGGCCTACACTCTGCTCCTCCTGCTGTCCCTGGGCTCCAACACCGCCAGTTGCTGCCCAGAAGTGTCTTTGGCACGGGTACTCCCTCCTGCCCAGCCCATTTCCAGCACGCCAGCTGTTTCCGGGTAGTGTCAAGGTCACTTTGCCTCTAATACCTTGCCTTGTCGTGTTGCGGTCTGGTTAGCCAACTCTATGGTGCCTGCAGTTTATGTGCTTTCTATGTGGGCTGCGGGAACTGGCAATGAAGGCTGGTTCCATTGTGCCAATAGGACAAGCTCCCCCTGTAGGACTGTGGGTTTTTGGTAACGACGGCGGCTCGCGGCCTAGCAATTTTTTTTTCCTGTGGACCTTCTGCTGCCTATCTGAGTTCCAGCACCATTAGTTGGTTCTTAGGAACACAAGCTTGAATAGGTCCCCCTGTGGTCAGCTGGCTCCGGGCAGAGCCTTTGGCATAGGTGCCTCCTTCTGGGTGTCTGAGTTCCACCAACGTCAGGTGGTCCTTGGTAGTGCTTTCTGGCACGGGTACCTCCTGCTTAGTAACCGGGTTCCAGTAACGTCAGCTGGTCCTCGGTTGTTCCATTGGCTCTTGTACCTTCGGCTAGCCATCTGGGTTCCAGTACCGTCAGCTGGCTCTCGGCAGGGTCTTTTGCTCTTGTACCTTCTGCTCCCCATCCTGGTTCCAGTACCGTCAGCTGGTTCCGGCAGAGCCTTTGGCTTAGGTGCCTCCTTCTGGGTATCCGAGTTCCACCAATGTCAGGTGGTCCTTGGTAGTGCTTTCTGGCATGGGTACCTCCTGCTTAGTAACCGGGTTCCAGTAACGTCAGCTGGTCCTCGGTTGTTCCATTGGCTCTTGTACCTTCGGCTAGCCATCCAGGTTCCAGTACCGTCAGCTGTTTCTCAGCAGGGTCTTTTGCTCTTGTACCTTCTGCTACATTTCCAAGTTTAAGACCCTAAAGATGACGACCCTGAAGACCGAGAAGCAGAAGAACAAGAAGCTGCAGAACAAAAAGAAGAAGAACATTAAGCATGAGACTAAAAATCAGAGTAAAAGATATTATCTAAACTATAAGCAGAAGAAGACTAAGCAGTGTATGGGGGTGAGTCCGTTCCTCCTCGTGGTGCCCCTGGAAAAAACCTGCTGCTGCAGGCCAAACTGAACGTGGACAAATCCTGTTGTAAATCTTTTGTGACAGGCAGAACAGAAGGTGTAATCTTCAAACTTTTATAGATTACAACTACAGGAAGGCCTGGCTATCACAAATAAGAATATGATGAAGAATATGAAGAAGATGAAGAAGTTGATTATGAAGAAGAATAATAGTTGAATAAAAAGAATATAAAGAATGTAAAAAAAAATAAATAATAATACGAAGAAGGTGAAGAAGAAGAAGATGAATATGGTGAAGGAGAAGTTGATGGAAAAGATGTTGCTGCTGAGGCTGACTTGCTTTTCGCCCCATTCGTTTTTCCCATAGGAGCTGCTGAGGATGATGAAGAAGAAAGTGTGGGAGAAGTTAAAAAGGTGAACTGCATGGAAGTAGTGAAACATAAATATCTGACAAAGTATAAAAAAATCTTAACATAGTCAATATCTTTGTAACTCCGAACGTCTTAAAAAAAAATTAATTTCTGCTATTCCATTTGATTGGGCTAAACCTCTATGCCTTTAATGTCTCCTCCACCTCCCCCAATACATCCTACATTAATCTTAGTTGTTTTCCTTCATGTAGAATTAACCTACAAGGAAAGAAAGGGTTTATTTTAATTCCGATATTTTGGTCCCATTGACTTGCATTGGTATCGGTATTGGAGATATCCGATATTTTTTGAATATCGGCCGATACAATCCGATACTTATGAATATCGGAAGGTATCGCTTAACACTATTTAGGAGCCAACCCAATTAGTAGCACAATTTACTTCAGAGGACGTGACAGTACATTATAGAGCAAGGAGAAACAAAGTGAGTAATTTTATATATTTTACTCCAAAAGGTAAGCAGTGTTTACAAAAGGGTGAAAAGATATTATAAAAGACAAGTATCGTATGTACAGACAATTAGAAAAATAACAGGGATTAACCCTTTACTGACATCGGACGTACTATACCGTCCGATGTCGGCTCCCCTGCTTTGATGCAGGGCTCCGCGGTGAGCCCGCACAAAAGCCGGGACATGTCAGCTGTTTTGAACAGCTGACATGTGCCCGTAATAGGCGCGGGCAGAATCGCGATCTGCCCGCACCTATTAACTAGTTAAATGCCGCTGTCAAACGCAGACAGCGGCATTTAACTACCGCTTCCGGCCGGGCGGCCGGAAATGACGTCATCGCCGACCCCCGTCACATGATCGGGGGTCGGCGATGCGTCTGAATGGTAACCATAGAGGTCCTAGAGACCTCTATGGTTACTGATCACCGGTGGCTGTGAGCGCCACCCTGTGGTCGGCGCTCACAGCACACCTCCATTTCTGCTACATAGCAGCGATCAGCAGATCGCTGCTATGTAGCAGAGGCGATCGAGTTGTGCCTGCTTCTAGCCTCCCATGGAGGCTATTGAAGCATGGCAAAAGTAAAAAAAAAAAGTTGAAAAAACTATTAAAAAAATAAAAAAAATATAAAAGTTTAAATCACCCCCCTTTCGCCCCAATCAAAATAAATCAATAAAAAAAAAATAAAATCTACGCATATTTGGTATTGCCGCGCTCAGAATCGCCCGATCTATCAACTAAAAAAAAGCATTAACCTGATCGCTAAACAACGTAGCGGGAAAAAAATTAGAAACGCCAGAATTACGTTTTTTTGGTCGCCGCGACATTGCATTTAAATGCAATAACGGGCGATCAAAAGAACGTATCTGCACCGAAATGCTATCATTAAAAACGTTATCTCGGCACGCAAAAAATAAGCCCTCAACCGACCCCAGATCATGAAAAATGGAGACGCTACGGGTATCGGAAAATGGTACAATTTTTTTTTTTTTTAGCAAAGTTTGGAATTTTTTTTCACCACTTAGATAAAAAATAACCTAGTCATGTTTGGTGTCTGTGAACTCGTACTGACCTGGAGAATCATAATGTCAGGTAATTTTAAGCATTTAGTGAACCTAGCAAAAAAGCCAAACAAAAAACAAGTGTGGGACTGCACTGTTTTTTGCAATTTCACCGCACTTGGAATTTTTTTCCCGTTTTCTAGTACACGACATGGTAAAACCAATGATGTCGTTCAAAAGTACAACTCGTCCCACAAAAAATAAGCCCTCACATGGCCAAATTGACGGAAAAATAAAAAAGTTATGGCTCTGGGAAGGAGGGGAGCGAAAAACGAACACGGAAAAACAAAAAATCCCACGGTCATGAAGGGGTTAAAGGTGAAAATCAACTTACAGTTCTTTTCTATCATTCAATGGTACGCCATGTGGTGGAGGGGGAGGACCTTCCCAAAATCATCAGGTCAGATTGCACAGCCTGTCATAGCTGAATCCCCTGGCAAAATACCCCCCTTGTCTGGGCTCTGAGTTTTATACCTTTGCCCAAAACTAAGGGTTCCCCCCCCCTCTGGATGACCTCATGGGATGGGCAGAACTATGGACTGCACTCCCCTTTTCACAAGGACTGAAACCTTATTATTTAATAATAATAATAAATAATAATAATTTTATTTATAGAGCGCCAACATATTCCGCAGCGCTTTACAAATTATAGAGGGGACTTGTACAGACAATAGACATTACAGCATAACAGAAATCACAGTTCAAAATAGATACCAAGAGGAATGCATGAATATAGTGACAGGTTCTCCTAAAAGTAGGGCCTTGTCCAATCGTTTAATTCATTTAGAGGCCAGGAATTTGTAAAATACAAATCAAATTGTGTAATTTTTGTTATAAAACTACATTCTACCATTATTTTAGCACAAAAATATACTTGCATTTTTGTAAAAAGAAAAAAAAAAGGCCCAGCACTGTCCTCCCTTCAGTCCCTTCTATTTGCCCAGCGTTGTCCTTCATGCCGTCCCTTCTGTGTGCAGTGATGTCATCCCTGATGCCCCTTGTGTGTGCCTAGTGCTGTTCTCCATGATGTCCCTTCTGTATGCCCAGTGCTGTCCTTTCTGTGTGCCTAGTGCTGTCCCTCCATGATGTCCCTTCTGTGTGCCCAGTGCTGTCCTTTCTTTTCCGCTGTGTGCCCAGTCCTGTCCTCCATTCTGTCCCTTATGCGTGCCAAGTGCTGTGTCCTGCTGTACCTTGTGTAAGTGCTGTGTCTCGTGTGCCCAGTGCTGTCCTCCCTGCGGTGCCTCGTGTGCCCAGTGCTGTCCTCCCTGCGGTGCCTCGTGTGCCCAGTGCTGTCCTCCCTGCGGTGCCTCGTGTGCCCAGTGCTGTCCGCCCTGCGGTGCCTCATGTGCCGTCCTCCCTGCGGTGCCTCGTGTTCCCAGTGCTGTCCTCCCTGCGGTGCCTCGTGTGTCCAGTGCTGTCCCTTCTGTGTGGCCAGTGCAGTATCCTGCTGCAGCTTTTGTGTGCCCAATGATGTCCTTTCTGTGTGCCCAGTGCTGGCCTCCCTACTACTATTGCTCAGCGTTGTCCTCCATGCCGTCCCTTCTGTGTGCCCAGTGATGTCATCCCTGATGCCCCTTGTGTGTGCCTAGTGCTGTTCTCCATGATGTCCCTTCTGTATGCCCAGTGCTGTCCTTTCTGTGTGCCCAGTGCTGTCCCTCCATGATGTCCCTTCTGTGTGCCCAGTGCTGTCCTTTCTTTTCTATTCTGTGTGCCAAGTCCTGTCCTTTCTTTTCTGTTCTGCGCGCCCAGTCCTGTCCTCCATTCTGTCCCTTATGCGCGCCAAGTGCTGTGTCCTGCTGTACCTGGTGTGCTAAGTGCTGTGTCCTGCTGTGTCTCGTGTGCCCATTGCTGTTCTCCCTGCGGTGCCTCTTGTGCCCAGTGCTGTCCTCCCTGCGGTGCCTCGTGTGCCCAGTGCTGTCCGCCCTGCGGTGCCTCGTGTGCCCAGTGCTGTCCTCCCTGTGGTGCCTCGTGTGCCCAGTGCTGTCCGCCCTGCGGTGCCTCGTGTGCCCAGTGCTGTCCTCCCTGCGGTGCCTCGTGTGCCCAGTGCTGTCCTCCCTGCGGTGCCTCGTGTGTCCAGTGCTGTCCTCCCTGCGGTGCCTCGTGTGTCCAGTGCTGTCCTCCCTGCGGTGCCTCGTGTGCCCAGTGCTGTCCTCCCTGCGGTGCCTCATGTGTCCATTGCTGTCCTCCCTGCGGTGCCTCGTGTGTCCAGTGCTGTCTCTTCTGTGTGCCCAGTGCTGTCCTCCCTGCGGTGCCTCGTGTGCCCAGTGCTGTCCTCCCTGCGGTGCCTCATGTGTCCATTGCTGTCCTCCCTGCGGTGCCTCGTGTGTCCAGTGCTGTCTCTTCTGTGTGCCCAGTGCTGTCCTCCCTGCGGTGCCTCGTGTGCCCAGTGCTGTCTCTTCTGTGTGCCCAGTGCTGTCCTCCCAGCGGTGCCTCGTGTGTCCAGTGCTGTCTCTTCTGTGTGCCCAGTGCTGTCCTCCCTGCGGTGCCTCATGTGTGCAGTGCTGTCTCTTCTGTGTGCCCAGTGCTGTCCTCCCTGCGGTGCCTCGTGTGCCCAGTGCTGTCTCTTCTGTGTGCCCAGTGCTGTCCTCCCAGCGGTGCCTGGTGTGCCCAGTGCGGTCTCTTCTGTGTGTCCAGTGCTGTCCTCCCTGTGGTGCCTCGTGTGTCCAGTGCTGTCCTCCCTGCGGTGCCTCGTGTGTCCAGTGCTGTCTCTTCTGTGTGCCCAGTGCTGTCCTCCCTGCGGTGCCTCGTGTGTCCAGTGCTGTCTCTTCTGTGTGCCCAGTGCTGTCCTCCCTGCGGTGCCTCATGTGTGCAGTGCTGTCTCTTCTGTGTGCCCAGTGCTGTCCTCCCTGCGGTGCCTCGTGTGTCCAGTGCTGTCTCTTCTGTGTGCCCAGTGCTGTCCTCCCTGCGGTGCCTCGTGTGTCCAGTGCTGTCCTCCCTGCGGTGCCTCGTGTGTCCAGTGCTGTCCTCCCTGCGGTGCCTCGTGTGTCCAGTGCTGTCCTCCCTGCGGTGCCTCGTGTGTCCAGTGCTGTCTCTTCTGTGTGCCCAGTGCTGTCCTCCCTGCGGTGCCTCGTGTGTCCAGTGCTCTCTTCTGTGTGTCCAGTGCTGTCCTCCCTGCGGTGCCTCGTGTGCCCAGTGCTGTCTCTTCTGTGTGTCCAGTACTGTCCTCCCTGCGGTGCCTCGTGTGTCCAGTGCTGTCTCTTCTGTGTGCCCAATGCTGTCCTCCCTGCGGTGCCTCGTGTGTCCAGTGCTGTCTCTTCTGTGTGCCCAATGCTGTCCTCCCTGCGGTGCCTCGTGTGCCCAGTGCTGTCTCTTCTGTGTGCCCAGTGCTGTCCACCCTGCGGTGCCTCGTGTGTCCAGTGCTGTCTCTTCTGTGTGCCCAGTGCTGTCCTCCCAGCGGTGCCTGGTGTGCCCAGTGCTGTCTCTTCTGTGTGCCCAGTGCTGTCCTCCCTGCGGTGCCTCGTGTGTCCAGTGCTGTCCTCCCTGCGGTGCCTCGTGTGCCCAGTGCTGTCTCTTCTGTGTGCCCAGTGCTGTCCTCCCAGCGGTGCCTGGTGTGCCCAGTGCTGTCTCTTCTGTGTCCAGTGCTGTCCTCCCTGCGGTGCCTCGTGTGCCCAGTGCTGTCCTCCCTGCGGTGCCTCGTGTGCCCAGTGCTGTCTCTTCTGTGTGCCCAGTGCGGTATCCTGCTGCAGCTTTTGTGTGCCCAGTGCTGGCCTCCCTACAGTAGGACAGGGAGGACTACTCATGTGTCCTCCAGTGTTGTCCTGTTATCTCCTGGGTGTGCCCAGTGCCCTCCTCCCTGCTGTCCTTTCTGAGCCCAGTGTACTCCTCTCTGCTGTCGATTCTGTGTGCCCAGTGCTGTCCTCCTTGCCACACGTCCTCATTACAGGCCTGTTCGCAGTATGCAGCCCGGCCCGCTGCTGCGTCTCCCATGGACACACAGCAGACGTCTGCACACTGCCACACCGCACACTAAACTACTAGGAGGAAGGACATTTTGCCTGCTCCTATCGCACAGGAGAGACAGCCTCGTCTGCGACTCTGCGCAGCTTTACCGCCCATTCTGGTGCTGAGACACCGCCCACGGGCTGGGTAGTGCCTGCCTGTGTGAGAAAGAGCTGCTGACGCCCCGTGGGTGAAGAGCTGGTGACTGTGCCCCTCACCATCCCACAGAATTTCCCCTTCCCTTTGGGCTGTGGCTTCTAAGCTGCGCGGCTGAGCCGTCGAGTCCTGCTGCATTCCCGGTAAGTGGCCGCACGGCAGGCGCTCGGTGTGCACGGTGCACTCGTACAGGTAGTGGCGCTCCGGGTCCCCGTCCTGCTGCGCAGAACATTGCGCCATCAATCTCAGTGCCGTACGGAGAGAACTTCCATGTCTTGTGCTCACTAACTTCCATTGCCCATGATAGTGAAGTACTGCACTGCAACGGTCATGGGCGTGCTCTCCACAGACACGACTCTGCTACATCATGGGCAGCCCGTTCTCCTGGGGTGTGGGGAGGCTGTACCCCCGGGGGGTGGGGCGCCTGTACCCACGGGGGGGGCTGTACCCCCGGGGGGTGGGGCGCCTGTACCCACGGGGGGGGGGGGGGGGAGGAGGCTGTACCCCCGGGATGTGGGGAGCCTGTACCCCCGGGATGTGGGGAGCCTGTACCCCCGGGATGTGGGGAGCCTGTACCCCCGGGATGTGGGGAGCCTGTACCCCCGGGATGTGGGGAGCCTGTACCCCCGGGGGGCGAGGAGGCTGTACCCCCGGGGTGTGGGGAGGCTGTACCCCCGGGGGGCGGGGGGGGCTGTACCCCCGGGGGGCGGGGGGGGCTGTACCCCCGGGGTGTGGGGAGGCATGATTGTCTGCAGAGCCCCAGCCTTCAGCTGTGCCTCCCCCCGGTGGCTCCCTGTGCAGTCTCTGCCCCGGAAGGCTCGGGGTTTCCCTGCTACAAGCGCTGTCTCCCAGTGGAAGACTTGCCTCATGTTCCCCTCCTGCTGCTGTGAGCATTACTGACCTCCTCCCCATAGTGGCTGGAATATTTAGTGCAGCCCCATAATGAAATAATGTCATGTATTATGACCTGCCACTTAGGGTAAATCATTGAAATTTATTTCCACAGCAAAGCTGTTTGTGTCATCTGATTGTGTAGTAGCCATTCCCCAACCATTTCACCTTGGAGAAACCTTTAAAGAGAAATCCCGACTGGGCTAGCCTTAAAGCGGAGTTCACTCTTTTCTGTTGCAATTTTCACTGATATCTCTGAAATTGAATCCTTCATTCATCCCCAGTCCATTAAGATGCATGAAACAGCCATAGAAATGCCTGCAATGGAATGGCCACGTGTGATGGAGTGTCCTCATCCTTCCTGTGCATCTTTCGGTGCTGACCCCTTCATTGCCGCCTCTTGCCTGCCGGTGCTGACCCCTTCATTGCCGCCTCTTGCCTGCCGGTGCTGACCCCTTCATTGCCGCCTCTTGCCTGCCGGTGCTGACCCCTTCATTGCCGCCTCTTGCCTGCCGGTGCTGACCCCTTCATTGCCGCCTCTTGCCTGCCGGTGCTGACCCCTTCATTGCCGCCTCTTGCCTGCCGGTGCTGACCCCTTCATTGCCGCCTCTTGCCTGCCGGTGCTGACCCCTTCATTGCCGCCTCTTGCCTGCCGGTGCTGACCCCTTCATTGCCGCCTCTTGCCTGCCGGTGCTGACCCCTTCATTGCCGCCTCTTGCCTGCTGGTGCTGACCCCTTCGTTGCCACCTCTTGCCTGGCAGTGCTGACCCCTTCATTGCCGCCTCTTGCCTGCCGGTGCTGACCCCTTCATTGCCGCCTCTTGCCTGCCGGTGCTGACCCCTTCATTGCCGCCTCTTGCCTGCTGGTGCTGACCCCTTCGTTGCCACCTCTTGCCTGGCAGTGCTGACCCCTTCATTGCCGCCTCTTGCCTGCCGGTGCTGACCCCTTCATTGCCGCCTCTTGCCTGCCGGTGCTGACCCCTTCATTGCCGTCTCTTTCCTGCCGTTGCTGACCCCTTCATTGCCGCCTCTTGCCTGCCGGTGCTGACCCCTTCATTGCCGCCTCTTGCCTGCCGGTGCTGACCCCTTCGTTGTTGTCTGCCGGTGCTGACCCCTTCGTTGCTGCCTCTCGCCTGCCGGTGCTGACCCTTTCGTTGCTGCCTCTCGCCTGCCGGTGCTGACCCTTTCGTTGCCGCCTCTCATCTGCTATTACTACGTCCTGCTGTCTTCTAGCGAACTCCTAGGTAGATTCCCAAGAACACCAGGAAGCAGTGCCCTGTAGGCTGATATGTTAATGGACTATTGTAATTATGACCATGCAGCAAATTCTGCTGGTTCATCCTTTTTTCTTTTTCTTTTTTTTTTTTTTGGTAAATCCTCAATTTCCTAAAGATGAATAAAATTCCTCTAGCATTAATATTGACCAATTTGTTGCTATAAATTCTTGATACTGATGTGAGCAACCTGTTACTGCACCATAATCGCTGCTACAATTATGACCTTGGCGAGGGATACTGATAGACAGGGGTTATTTTTATATTCAGACGCAACTAAAGGCACGTTGTTGCTGCTCCATTGAATACGTGAAATAGGTTTTTTTTTGTATAATAAGTGCAATCTGTAAAGTGGAAGTGCAGTGATGTAAAGTCCAATGCTCTCTGCACTCCATTGTCCTGGGCTGACTGGTATCATGGTGGATCTGTAGCATGCAGGCAGGGTAGAAATTGGCAGAATAAAAGCTGTGCACATCCCATCTTTATGGAGATTAACAAGTGACCCAGGGTAAAACAAAGGGTTAACGATGTCATGTGAACACAGCTTCCCATCACAAACCCAAACAGCTGATGGTGCACATGTATTCCCTGCAACCTCTAGTGAGGAGCTGCAAGAAAATGTCATGTAATGAATGGCCCCCTTTGGTAAGTGGACAGGACTGATGAGCCGAAGCAGGGGCCACTTACACTAGTGAGCGCCTCTCGTGCGGTCAGACAGCTTTAAAGTAATATGAATATGGAGCATAAGCCCCTTTACATTTTGTCCTGTCATGTCTACTTCTCACTCATAGAAACGAATAGAAAGAACTCAGTCTTTGCCATTCCTATTGACCACACAAGATTATGCAGCCACTGCCTGGTCCTGGGGTTCAGGGGTCACAAATGATCCCCACATCTGAAACCTAGTGATGGTCTCTGCAGTTAAAGGACACATATGCGGGGGTCTTCAGGTGCTGATTGTAACAGGATGGATACAACGTACCGTACTTGGAAAGTGTTAATTGGATCATTTCTCGATAAAATCAGGATACAGATTTCATAGCTTTCCCCTTCATCAGATCTTAAACTTTGTGGGAAGCTGTCAATTTAGTTGTGCATTTTAATTCTGATAGTCCACGATAAATGGTCTGTTACGGCATTTAAAAGATGTTTTAAGTCTTCATTAGCACCCAGAGATTCCAGAGAGCACATTCTATAAGCAGCAATGAAGACTACACTGATGTTAGGGTAATGTGAAACATGGCTCAAGCGGCAGAAGGAAACTCTGAGTGCTAATGAAATGTGCTCGCTGGTATCAATTCTCATGTCGTGATTATAAAGCTACAGCATGGAAAATGTGGTCTGGGGGTCATCCACCACCATGGTTTCTCCAGTGTAGTGGTCTCCACAAGGGCACCAGAATCCTGCAGAGTCATTTGTTGGCTTCCGCCTTTGTTGCTAGGAAACAAACAGAACAAATGTGGACCTAGTAAACAATGTGTACACAAATATTCATTAGTCTGTTTTTCAAAAAGAAAGATTACAATTTATTCTTATGTCTTTTTTTTAATTTGTTTTTGTCACTAGATCTGTGCTGCCCAAGCCATGTCTACAATGGATTATTGCCATAAATAGTTTGAAAAACCAGGAAGGGATTATAGGGAGAAGCCTGGTTAGTGCTGTGTGGCCCCTCGCCAGCTTCTCCCCACTCCGCTCTAGGGACACACATAAGAATGATCTGTCAGTCAACTACAGCAATACAGGAGAAGCTGACCTGGGACTCGTTGGATTAGATTGGTCTCTTCCTATAGTCCTGGACCGAGTTTTCAAAGTGTTACCTCTGAAACCCTGCAATGTTTCAGAGAAAGACAGACTTGGCTGCAATCACACAGCCAGGCACTGATTCATGCCTCCTGTTGTTCAGGCAGCATGAATCTAATGACAGGTGATGAATCTAGTGATACCCCTGATGAAGCAACATGTGTCGGGGTACTGGGCAGTGCCATATGGCTACTAATTATGGCATGTGATGGGTACTTTAATTGTCCTCTTTGATGTGGGCTGTTTATGGGGTATTGCTGTGTTTCGGACAGCATGAATGTAGCAACAGGTTTTTTGTTAGGGTATGTGCACACGATCAGTAAATGTGTACTTTTGCAGCGTCCAGCTATTACAGCATAGTGGAAGGAATTTCAAGAAATCTCATGTTCACTATGCGTCCAGAGACACCGCTGCTCACCTTCGTAGACGGACATGCGGCGCGTCTTTCCAGACCACAGCATGTTCATTTCTCTTGCGGAGATGCGAGAGAAATGTCACCCATAGAATGCATTGGACACTGTGAATCCGCTCAGTTCAGTGAACACGTGGATTCCCCTTGCATTCAATAGACGGCAGCACTTTGCATGTAGCGAACATGCATTGCGTCCAAAGCGCTACCACTTCCGGATGGTCAGCACATGCCCTAACACCCACACAAACCAACACCGTTTTTGAGTGTTCTATGCTTTCACACGTTTGAATACCATTTGTTTCCAGAAGTGGCTCTTATGAGAACGTCTTGTAGGGCACAGTTCTAAATCCTTAGGAGTGTGCTGTCTGCATTTTTGAACTCTTTGAAATCCATGTGTATACGAATAAGTGGATATGGTAAATCTCATTGAGCTGTTTCACTGGTAGGATAAAACAGGTCATCCAAAGCTATACTAATGCTGATGATCCTAATTATATCAGCTATCAACACACAGATAAGAGCTGAATTCCCAATGTTGTGTGCAGGAACAAAGACAACCTTGTTTATTTTAAACAGGGGACTCCAAATGATGATTACAGCTTGTCATGCGCCTCAATAGACATTGCTACAGAAATTCATTTGTGACATGTCTAAAGGTACCGTCACACTTAGCGACGCTGCAGCGATCTAGACAACGATCCCGATCGCTGCAGCGTCGCTGTGTGGTCGCTGGAGAGCTGTCACGCAGACAGCTCTCCAGCGGCCAACGATGCAGGTCCCCGGGTAACCAGGGTAAACATCGGGTTACTAAGCGCAGGGCCGCGCTTAGTAACCCGATGTTTATCCTGGTTACCAGCGTAAACGTAAAAAAAAACAGACACTACATACTTACCTTCCTGTGTCTGTCCCCCGGCGCTGTGCTTCTCTGCACTGTGTGAGCGCCGGACAGCCGGAAAGCAGAGCACAGCGGTGACGTCATCGCTGTGCTCTGCTTTCCGGCCGGCTCTTACACAGTGCAGAGAAGCACAGCGCCGGGGGACAGACACCGGAAGGTAAGTATGTAGTGTCTGGTTTTTTTTACGTTTACGCTGGTAACCAGGATAAACATCGGGTTACTAAGCGCGGCCCTGCGCTTAGTAACCTGATGTTTACCCTGGTTACCAGTGAAGACATCGCTGAATCGGCGTCACACACGCCGATTCAGCGATGTCTGCGGGAGTCCAGCGACGAAATAAAGTTCTGGACTTTCTGCGCCGACCAACGATGTCACAGCAGGATCCTGATCGCTGCTGCGTGTCAAACTCAACGATATCGCTAGCCAGGACGCTGCAACGTCACGGATCGCTAGCGATATCGTTCAGTGTGACGGTACCTTAAGGGTACCTTCACACATAACGATATCGTTGCAACGTCACGCTTTTTGTGACGTAGCAACGATCCCGCTAACGATCTCGTTATTGTGTGACAGGACCAACGATCAGGCCCCTGCTGGGAGATCGTTGGTCGTGGGGAATGATCAGGACCTTTTTTTGGTCGTTGATCACCCGCTGTCATCGCTGGACCGGCGTGTGTGACGCTGATGAGTAAATCATAAATTGTAACCTAAACTTTATCTTCAAATTCGAGAGGAGAAATTTAAAGCTGTAGTCAGACTTGTGTATGGCATCATATGCGATATGCTAATGACCAGAGCGGGAGGCAAATGTCATGCTACTGTACGCCGATCCTGTGGCACAGAGAGGATCGGCGCACAGCTGCTAATTTCTCCATCTCCTCCGCTGCCGACATTGATATCGCACCACTCTCTGATGATATCCAAGTGCTGTGTGTTGTCACACGCACCCATAGACTTATATGTTAATCCGGCATGAGAAAATAATCACAGATGTGATCTGCCCCATACAGTAGCACTGGGCTGAGTACTATGTGATTTTTTTTTTGCACAGCGATTGGCCATGTTATACTGTAGTGTGACTCCGGCCTCAGAGAGAAAGTCTGTTCCAGTCAGCTTTGTAGCCACTATTCCATGATATGGCCAAACTTCTCAAACTGGTAAGGACCTCCCTTAATTTTTTTTTTCCAGGAGCCCAGAAAATTTCCTACCTAGACAACAGATGGCAATAGTCTATAGCTGCTCATGGACTGTAAGGCTATGTGCACACGTTCAGGAATTCATGCAGAAAATTCCTGTGGAAATCCGGACATTTCTGCCAGATTTCCGCATTTTCCGGTATTGATGCGGTTTTTGCGCGGTTTTTCCCGGACATTTCCCAATGCATTAGACAGTGGGAAATCCGCAAAAAAACCCCCGCAAAATTAATGAACAGGTTCATTATTTTTCCGCAATGCGTTTTTCATGCGGAAAAACGCACATCATGTGCACAGAAATTGCGGATTCCATTATAAATGATGGGATGCTTAATGTATGCAGATTATTTGCGGTTTTATAGCGCAAAAACGCTAAAAAAAACGCAAATAATCTGCAACGTGTGCACATAGCCTAATAGGAGAGTGTTATAGGCATTCTTTGGGAAAAGGCCATTGTGTAACAATAGTGATTATCATTATAGTGTTATCTCATTATCGTCACAGAAAGTGTCCCTTCTATTAAGTGGCAAAGTGGCCAGTTCATTATTCATATTTTCTAGCATGTTGAGTTTGATGCCTGCAAATGTATGAAATGAATTTTTGTAAAATAAGTCTCTTTCCTTCCTTCTTGATAAGTGTCCTTGTTCTTTCCTTCCCAATTTTCTCTTGCTGCCCTCAAGGTCACGGTTGGATAGCTGGTGTCACCTGTGTAACAGATGTCCCATCACCAGCTCTGCTTTCCATGTTCCCTGTCACTGCTAAAGCAAGGAAACAAGCAAGCAAAGCCAGATAAGGGTATGTGCACACGATGCAGAATTAGTGCAGTTCTGCAGCAGATTTTTCTGCTACAGAACTGCGTCCTGATTTACAGTACAATGTAAACCAATGTGAAAAAAAAGCTGTGCAGAAAAATCAGCGTAGAAACGCTGCAGATTTCAAAGAAGTGCATGTCACTTCTTTTGTGCGTTTCTGCAGCGTTTATCTGCAGTGGTAAAAACTGCACAAAAACAGCATCAATTCTGCACAAAAAACGCACTAAAACCGCATCAAAAACGCATAAAAAAACGCACCTGCGGATTCTGCCGGGAGATGCAGATTTAGTGCAGAAAACTCTGCACCACACTTCCTACGTGTGCACATAGCAAAATCACCACCGTAAAAAGATGAGGCTTACATTTAGTTAAGGTTTACCATATAGAAAAAATGCTACACACCCTTTAACTGCTATGAGAAACAGACACAAAAAGAATTGTATAGGAACAAATTGCACTGTATCCCCATGCCCCTATATTTTCTTAGAGAGATCTGGCCATTGTGAAAATACTGCCATAATCATGGGTGCATCCACAAAATGTAGCTATAAAGGGAATCTTTACCCCATCTGAGATCATCATGCTGTAAGGGCAGACTGAATCCAGCGATGTGTCACTTATTAGGTTGCTTCCTACAGTTTGATAAATGTTCTAGATATAAAACTGATAGATCTGCAGCAGTGTTTTGATAATATCACTTATCTAGAAATATCAGTTCTCTGAATGTTGAGCTCTGTATAATCCCTCCCACACCACTGATTGGTAGCTTTCTGTGTACACTGCATAGGCAGAAAGATTACAATCAGTGATGGGGGGGGGGGGGGGCAGGGTCATACAGAGATCATGAATACAGAGGACTACATGCAGCAAGATAACCAGTTCTCTAGTTATAATCTGATCCTGATAAAACAGTGATTTTTATCAAAACTACACTAAGTAAACCAGAGACACGTAGTCGGAATTTGGGTCTCTATATTATGCTGCTTTCACATTAGGTAGCAAATACTTGGCAACAGGTTCCCTTTTATGGTTTTGTAATTTAAAAAAATGCATGTAAAGAGATGTGCCAACATTTCATTTATGATGCAGGCCTAAAAATCATCAATCAGCTGACAGATGTGCACATCACTTGTCTGTCCACATGGTGTACAAAAAAATGCTAGAAATGTATCATTTTGCTTCATGGTGCAGTTCTGAAGCTCAGGGGCCTATTGGTAAGCACTAGGGTTGAGCGAAACGGGTCGTTCATTTTCAAAAGTCGCCGACTTTTGGCAAAGTCGGGTTTCATGAAACCCGATCCGACCCCTGTGCGTGGTCGGCCATGCGGTACGCGACTTTCGCGCCAAAGTCGCGTTTCAATGACGCAAAAAGCGCCATTTCTCAGCCAATGAAGGTAAACGCAGAGTGTGGGCAGCGTGATGACATAGGTCCTGGTCCCCACCATCTTAGAGAAGGGCATTGCAGTGATTGGCTTGCTGTCTGCGGCGTCACAGGGGCTATAAAGGGGAGTTCCCGCCGACCGCCATGTTACTGCTGCTGATCTGAGCTTAGGGAGAGGTTGCTGCCGCTTCGTCAGAAGCAGGGATAGCGTTAGGCAGGGTCCATTAACCACCAAACCGCTTGTGCTGTAGCGATTTCCACTGCCCAACACCACCTTCGGTGTGCAGGGACAGTGGAAGCTACATTTTTTTTTTTCCCCCTCAGCGCTGTAGCTCATTGGGCTGCCCTAGAAGGCTCCCTGATAGCTGCATTGCTGTGTGTACGCCGCTGTGCAAACCAACTGCTTTTTTCAAAGCACAAATCCTCTTGTTCCTTCCTTTCTGCACAGCTATCTTTTTTGTTTGTCCACACTTTTTATTTAATTTGTGCATCAGTCCACTCCTTATTGCTGCCTGCCATATTTGGCTGAGATTACTGCAGGGAGATAGTAATTGAAGGACACTCCCTGTTTTTTTTTTTTTTTTTTTTGTGGGAGATTAAGATTGACATTTCTGCTAGAGTGCCATCCCTGTCTGTGTCATCTCTCACTCAGTGGGCCATAGAAAGCCTATTTATTTTTTTGCTTGATTTGGGTTATAAAATCTACCTGAAAAAATCACTACATCAATCAGTGGGAGAAAAATATTGGCCTCAGGGCTTGTGTGCCACTCTTGACTCCTGTGTGTGCCATCTCTCACTCAGTGGGCCATAGAAAGCCTATTTATTTTTTTGCTTGATTTTGGTTCTAAAATCTACCTGAAAAAATCACTACATCAATCACTGGGAGAAAAATATTGGCCTCAGGGCTTGTGTGCCACTCCTGACTCCTGTGTGCATCATCACTCACTCAGTGGGCCATAGAAAGCCCATTTTTTTTTTTTTTTGCTTTATTTGGGTTCTAAATTCTACCTGAAAAAATCAATAAATCAATCAGTGGGAGATTAATATTGGCCTTTGGGCTTGTGTGCCAGTCCTAAGCGTGCCATCTCTCTCTCTCAGATAGTGGGCCATAGAAAGCCTATTTATTTATTTTTTTTTTTATTGGGTTTATAAATTTTCCCTGGAAAAAAAAAATAAGTGGGAGATTAATATTGGCCTCTGGGCTTGTGTGCCAGTCCTGAGCGTGCCATCTCTCTCACAAATAGTGGGCCATAGAAAGCCTATTTATTTATTTTTTTTTGGTTTTATAAATTCTCCCTTAAAAAAAAAAGGGAGATTAATATTGGCCTTTGGGCTTGTGTGCCAGTCCTAAGCGTGCCATCTCTCTCTGTCTCTCAGATAGTGGGCCATAGAAAGCCTATTTATTATTTTTTTTATTGGGTTTATAAATTTTCCCTGGAACAAAAAAAAAAAAGTGGGAGATAAATATTGGCCTCTGGGCTTGTGTGCCACTCCTGACTCCTGTGTGCGTCATCTCTCACTCAGTGGGCCATAGAAAGCCTTTTTTTGTTTTATTTGTTTTCTAAATTCTCCCTGAAAAAATCATTTTAATCTATTTTTTTTTTTCCCTAAAGTCTCCCTGAAAAAAAAAAAAAAATCAAATCAGTGGGAGATTAATATTGCCCTTTCTGCTTGTGTGCCAGTCTTGACTCCTGGGTGTGCCATCTCTCTCTCTCTCTCTCTCCAATTGTGGGCCATAGAAAGCCTATTATTTTTTTTAGCTTGATTTGGGTTCCAAAATCTACCTTAAAAAATCACTACATCAATCAGTGGGAGATAAATATTGGCCTCTGGGCTTGTGTGCCACTCCTGACTCCTGTGTGCGTCATCTCTCACTCAGTGGGCCATAGAAAGCCTTTTTTTGTTTTCTTTGGTTTCTAAATTCTTCCTGAAAAAATCATTTTATTCTATTTTTTTTTTTCCTAAAGTCTCCCTGGAAAAAAAAAAAAAATCAAATCAGTGGGAGATTAATATTTACATTTGTGCTTCAGTGACAGTCCTGCGTGTGTGGCATCTCTCTCATTTGTTGCCACCAACAACAGAGTGTGTAACATTGTGCCTGATTTTCGTTGTGGTCTCACTCACCTGTAAAGGGGTAGCTAAATCATACTGAAGTTATAGCTCACCGTGTAATTTGTGTGACAGCAACAAATACCGTTAGTTTGTTTACGTTTTTAAAACAATGAGGAAGTATGGTGGAAGAGGTCGTGGCCGGGGGCGTTCATTGTCAGCTGGTAATGAGGGTAGTGGTAGTGGTGGAGCATCAGCTGGTCGTGGGAAAAAAAATATTGCACCTAAGTCTGGAGCTGTGGAGCCAGGTTCGTCGTCTGGCTACACAAGGCCTCGAACGCTCCCTTTTCTGGGAGTAGGAAAACCGCTTTTAAAGCCGGAGCAGCAAGAGCAAGTTTTGGCTTATCTTGCTGACTCAGCCTCTAGCTCTTTTGCCTCCTCTCGTGAAACTGGTAAATGTCAAAGCAGCGCGTCGTTAGTGGATGTTCACGGTCAGGGACAAGTCGCTTCCTTGTCCTCTTCAGCAAAAACAACAACAGAGAAGAATGCAGCAGGCGACACAACGGGTTACTCCATGGAGCTCTTTACACATACTGTCCCTGGCTTAGAAAGTGAAGCAGTTAACAGTCCATACCCATTACAAGTTGAATCTGACATGGAGTGCACTGATGCACAGCCACAGCCAGACTACTATGCTGGTCCTTTGACTCAGACCACAACATTGCCCTCGCAGGGTGCTGATCAAGAATCAGACCCTGATGAGACTATGTTGCCCCATCACGAACGCTATACCACCGACCGACACGGTGACACAGACGAAGTTGCACACGAGCTACAAGAAGAGGTAATAGATGACCCAGTTCTTGACCCCGATTGGCAGCCATTGGGGGAACAGGGTGCAGGCGGCAGCAGTTCTGAAGCGGAGGAGGAGGGGCCGCAGCAGGCATCAACATCGCAACAGGTTCCATCTGCCGGGCCCGTATCTTGCCCAAAACGCGTGGCAAAGCCAAAACCTGTTGGAGGACAGCGTGGCCATCCGGTTAAAGCTCAGTCTGCAATGCCTGAAAAGGTATCCGATGCTAGAAAGAGTGCAGTCTGGCATTTTTTTAAACAACATCCAATTGATCAGCGCAAAGTCATCTGTCAAAAATGTTCAACTACCTTAAGCAGAGGACAGAATCTGAAAAGTCTCAATACAAGTTGCATGCATAGACATTTAACCACCATGCATTTGCAAGCCTGGACTAACTACCAAACGTCCCTTAAGGTTGTAGCACCCTCGGCCAATGAAGCTAGTCAGCAACGCAACATCCCTTCCGGCAGTGTAGGGCCACCATTTTCCGCACCACCTGCAGTATCTGTGCAGGTTTCTTTGCCAGGCCAAAGCCGTCAGGGTCAGGGAATCACCAGTTTCGTAGTAGGAAACACTGCATCTAGGGCACCGGTGGCAACAATACCATCTCCCACCGTCTCTCAGTCTGCCATGTCCACCGGCACCCCCGCTAGTTCCACGATCTCCAGCTCTCCAGTCCAGCTCACCCTACATGAGACTATGGTTAGAAAAAGGAAGTACTTAGCCTCGCATCCGCGTACACAGGGTTTGAACGCACACATAGCTAGACTAATCTCGTTAGAGATGATGCCCTACCGGTTAGTTGAAAGCGAAGCTTTCAAAGCCCTGATGGACTACGCTGTACCACGCTACGAGCTACCCAGTCGACACTTTTTTTCCAGAAAAGCCATCCCAGCCCTCCACCAGCATGTTAAAGAGCGCATCGTCCATGCACTCAGGCAATCTGTGAGCACAAAGGTGCATCTGACAACAGATGCATGGACCAGTAGGCATGGCCAGGGACGTTACGTGTCCATCACGGCACACTGGGTAAATGTGGTGGATGCAGGGTCCACAGGGGACAGCAAGTTTGGGACAGTTCTGCCTAGCCCACGGTCTAGGGAACAATTGGCTGTAGCCGTTCGCACCCCCTCCTCCTCCTCTTCGTCCTCCTGCAGAAGCGAGAGCTCGTCCACAGACCGCAGTCGCACAACCACTCCATCCGCAGCTGCCACTGTTGCACACCAGGTCTCAAATTATGGGGCAGCTACTGGCAAACGTCAGCAGGCTGTATTGGCTATGAAGTGTTTGGGCGACAACAGACACACCGCGGAAGTTCTGTCCGAGTTGTTGCAGAAAGAAACGCAGTCGTGGCTGGGCACTGTAGATCTTGAGGCAGGCAAGGTAGTGAGTGATAACGGAAGGAATTTCATGGCTGCCATCTCCCTTTCCCAACTGAAACACATTCCTTGCCTGGCTCACACCTTAAACCTGGTGGTGCAGTGCTTCCTGAAAAGTTATCCGGGGTTATCCGACCTGCTCCTCAAATTGCGTGGACTTTGCTCACATATCCGCCGTTCGCCCGTACACTCCAGCCGTATGCAGACCTATCAGCGTTCTTTGAACCTTCCCCAGCATCGCCTAATCATAGACGTTGCAACAAGGTGGAACTCAACACTGCACATGCTTCAGAGACTGTGTGAACAGAGGCGGGCTGTTATGTTTTTGTGGGAGGATACACATACACGGGCAGGCAGTAGGATGGCAGACATGGAGTTGTCAGGTGTGCAGTGGTCGAAGATTCAAGACATGTGTCAAGTCCTTCAGTGTTTTGAGGAATGCACACGGCTGGTTAGTGCAGACAACGCCATAATAATCATGAGCATCCCCCTAATGCGTCTGCTGATGCAAAGTTTGACGCACATAAAGGATCAGGCGTCTGCAGCTGAGGAAGAGGAAAGCCTTGATGACAGTCAGCCATTGTCTGGCCAGGGCAGTGTACAGGACGAGGTAGCGGGCGAAGAGGAGGACGAGGAGGATGATGGGGATGATTATATTTTTAATGAGGAAGCTTTTCCGGGGCCACTGGAAATTGGTGGCGCGGCAAGGCCGGGTTCTGATTTTTTGAGGGACACAAGTGACGTGGATTTGCCTGAAACTGCCCCTCAACCAAGCACAACCGCAGATTTGAGAACTGGAACTTTGGCCCACATGGCGGATTATGCCTTACGTATCCTCAAAAGGGACACACGCATAACTAAAATGATGAATGATGACGATTACTGGTTGGCCTGCCTCCTTGATCCTCGCTATAAAGGCAAATTGCAAAATATAATGCCACATGAGAACTTGGAACTAATATTAGCAACCAAACAATCAACTCTTGTTGACCGTTTGCTTCTGGCATTCCCTGCACACAGCGCCCGTGATCGTTCTCACACGAGCTGCAGGGGCCAGCAGACCAGAGGAGTTAGAGGGGCAGAAATCAGAAGTGGCGTTGGCCAGAGGGGTTTTCTGACCAGGTTGTGGAGTGATTTTGCTATGACCGCAGACAGGACAGGTACTGCAGCATCAATTCAAAGTGACAGGAGACAACATTTGTCCAGTATGGTTACAAACTATTTTTCATCCCTTATCGATGTTCTCCCTCAACCGTCATTCCCATTTGATTACTGGGCATCAAAATTAGACACCTGGCCAGAATTGGCAGAATATGCATTGCAGGAGCTTGCTTGCCCGGCAGCTAGTGTCCTATCAGAAAGAGTATTCAGTGCTGCAGGTTCAATACTAACAGAATAAAGGACTCGTCTGGCTACCCAAAATGTAGATGATCTAACCTTCATTAAAATGAACCACAACTGGATTTCGAAATCTTTTGCCCCACCTTGCCCGGCTGACACCTAGCTTTCCTATGAAAAGGTCTTGCCTGTGGACTATTCTGAATGCCTTTTCCAATCTCGTAATTTTCTGCACCTGATTGTCCAGCATACGACATGTTTACACCTCACTAAATGGCCAAACTCCCCACACGGGGCCGTGGTATCGACACTTGGCGACAGCACCCGTGAGAGTGCAGTTTGTCTGAAGAGGTGGGTGAGCCCGCTTTTGGTCGACGGCACTGCCACTGGGTCCCTCCTAGTACAATAAAGTGTCTCTGGCGGTGGTGGTGCGCACCCAACGTCAGACACACCGTTGTAATATGAGGGGCCCTGGGCCTGTACCGCCGGCCACAAGACAGTTTCCCCCCACCCCAGCTCAAACAGTGCTCTACCACTTGCAAAATTATCTCACAGCTCCACCAATGTTTAGTCTATGCGCTGACATCCTTCAATGCCTGCCACTGACAATACCATTGTATTGACATTTTTGTTATGTTAGGCCTTCGATGCCTGTCTGTGGTCACTCCTTCCACTAGGCCTCCACTGACCACACCACTGCTGCCCGTGTACCCCTGTAACCAATTTAAAATTGCCTACAGCCATGTGTTATTATTTTAGGCCTTCGATGCCTGTCTGCGGTGACTCCTTCCACTAGGCCTCCACTGACCACACCACTGCTGCCCGTGTACCCCTGGAACCAATTTAAAATTGCCTACAGCCATGTGTTATTATTTTAGGCCTTCGATGCCTGTCTGCGGTCACTCCTTCCACTAGGCCTCCACTGACCACACCACTGCTGCCCGTGTACCCCTGGAACCAATTTAAAATTGCCTACAGCCATGTGTTATTATTTTAGGCCTTCGATGCCTGTCTGCGGTCACTCCTTCCACTAGGCCTCCACTGACCACACCACTGCTGCCCGTGTACCCCTGGAACCAATTTAAAATTGCCTACAGCCATGTGTTATTATTTTAGGCCTTCGATGCCTGTCTGCGGTCACTCCTTCCACTAGGCCTCCACTGACCACACCACTGCTGCCCGTGTACCCCTGGAACCAATTTAAAATTGCCTACAGCCATGTGTTATTATTTTAGGCCTTCGATGCCTGTCTGTGGTCACTCCTTCCACTAGGCCTCCACTGACCACACCACTGCTGCCCGTGTACCCCTGGAACCAATTTAAAATTGCCTACAGCCATGTGTTATTATTTTAGGCCTTCGATGCCTGTCTGCGGTCACTCCTTCCACTAGGCCTCCACTGACCACACCACTGCTGCCCGTGTACCCCTGGAACCAATTTAAAATTGCCTACAGCCAGCCCAATTTTTTTATTTTAGGCCTTCGATGCCTGTCTGCGGTCCATTCTTTCAACTACTACTACACTGACCAGGGCACTGCTGCCCGTGTACCCCTGGAACCAATTTAAAATTGCCTACAGCCATGTGTTATTATTTTAGGCCTTCGATGCCTGTCTGCGGTCACTCCTTCCACTAGGCCTCCACTGACCACACCACTGCTGCCCGTGTACCCCTGGAACCAATTTAAAATTGCCTACAGCCAGCCCAATTTTTTTATTTTAGGCCTTCGATGCCTGTCTGCGGTCCATTCTTTCAACTACTACTACACTGACCAGGGCACTGCTGCCCGTGTACCCCTGGAACCAATTTAAAATTGCCTACAGCCATGTGTTATTATTTTAGGCCTTCGATGCCTGTCTGTGGTCACTCCTTCCACTAGGCCTCCACTGACCACACCACTGCTGCCCGTGTACCCCTGGAACCAACATCAGAAAAAATAAAAATAAGTATTTTGCTTATAAAAAAGAAAATACTGGAGAGATATCAAATGCAGACATTTTAACATTAAAAACAAACACATACAACAAAAATCTGGTACAGTACTAAAAATGGCCACCAGCTACAATAACTTTCTCCTGCAAGTAGTTAACTGAAAGGTTTTTTCAATTTTAAACACAGATATGGCATCCACCGAGTGTTGTCCAGTCGCGTCTTCTTTATATTATTGCCAAGAAGATGCAAAACAATTAAAATAATAAAATCATTATTTACCAAAAAAATAGAGTAAGTCAAAACCACATTGCAAATAAACATTCATTACAAATAAAGAAGCAGGGCGCGTCCGAGGGTGAGTATATACCTAATAAGAATATAATCACCCTCGGACGCGCCCTGCTTCTTTCCGACAGCCTTCCTTCCTAAGAATCAGCCCTTCCGTAGTGTAGAGAGAGGGTTTGTTACACTCCAAGGTGTTCCCCAGGTTGCCTTTCCTGAGCTTCGATCTTCCGGCTCTCGTTTAGTAGTTGTTGGAAACTACGCTGCATTGGGCCTACAAATTGGGTATGGGGTGTAGAGAGATGGTGTGTTCCACTCCAAGGTGTTCCCCAGGTTGCCTTTCCTGAGCTTCGATCTTCCGGCTCTCGTTTAGTAGTTGTTGGAAACTACACTGCATTAGGCCTACAAATTGGGTATGGGGTGTAGAGAGATGGTGTGTTCCACTCCAAGGTGTTCTCCAGGTTGCCTTTCCTGAGCTTCGATCTTCATGCTCTCGTTTAGTAGTTGTTGGAAACTACACTGCATTAGGCCTACAAATTGGGTATGGGGTGTAGAGAGATGGTGTGTTCCACTCCAAGGTGTTCTCCAGGTTGCCTTTCCTGAACTTCTATCTTCAGGCTCTCATTAAATTGTGGTTAAACGGAACAACTGCATTTGGCGTACTAGTTGGTTTGGGGCCTACTATCGGTGTCTGCCACTCCTTGCTGTTCTCCTGGTTTCCTGTCCTGAAATTCCGTTTTCAGGCGCTCGTTAAGTAGTTGTTAATGTTAGACTGCATTTTGCCTACTAGTTGGGTTGGGGCCTACTATCGGTGTCTGCCACTCCTTGCTGTTCTCCTCCACTGAACAAAGCTGTGCCGCCTGTTTACTACGGTTGCCAATTTTGAACTGCATTTCGACTACTTACTGATTTGGGCCTACTCTCTGTGTCAGCCTCTCATTCCAGTTGTCCTCCACTGCAATGCCCCCTGGTTATTCCTGTGTTACCAATTTTGAACTGCATTTAGCCAACTTTATTCTTTGGGCCTATATCTGTGTTTCCTCCTCATCCTGCCCATTGCCCAGCCAGTGATAGATGAGTCTGCTGGTACATTGACCCATAACGCAACATTTCCCGTGCACGCTACACTGCAAGATTGTGACCCTGCTGAAAGTCAGGTCCCCCTTCCCGCATACCATACCACCTTACACGGGGACAAACAGGAAGGTGCAGATGAAAGTGCAGGTTCCTTCATCAGGTGGGGGGAGGAATACTAGTTGGCGACGTCACTGGCACAGGGCCTCTCATGGTACGCAAAAGTGTTGCTGCCGGTGGGAGGCGCCCCCGCCGTGCAAACACACCGCTGTACTTTGAGGGGCCCTGTGCCAGTGCCAATGCCAACGAGTGGGCCCCCCCTGCTTGCTCAGGTTCACAGCACTTGCAAAGTTGAAATACTTACCTCTCCCTGCTCTACTGCCGTGACGTGGTCCAGATTTCCTGGGCCCACTAATTACTTGAACCAGCCCTACCCACCACAACTTTAGCCAAATGACCCCCAATTTCAAATGCCTTCCAATTATTATAAGGTAAATTACGCTTGACAAGCTTCATTAAGAAGAATGGATGGTTTTGACATTAAAATGGGCACTCTAGGTGTTTTCCTGGCCCCCACTCACTGCCGACTATGCTCCCCCATTGACTTGCATTGGGTTTCGTGTTTCGGTCGATCCCGACTTTACGTCATAATCGGCCGATTTCACTCGACCCGACTTTTGAGATAGTCGGGTTTCGCGAAACCCGGCTCGACTCTAAAAAGGTCAAGGTCGCTCAACTCTAGTAAGCACTTTTGGAGGGTGGGCTGGGGTCACGATGGCAGCTCTGACTGGTCTGCGGCTGAGCAACGCTGATGAGTTGATGGGCGCACCAGCATGTTCCAGCCACTGCATTTTTGAACAACCCAACAAGTTTTGGATATGTTCTCACTCAGTTGTCCAACCATCACAAATAGGCTCTTGGGAGTTGCTCAGATCTCTAAGGACTTGTTCACTTTTTGCAAATTTGCTGCAGATTTTTCTTACGTATTTGGGGACAGATTTCAAAAATTTCATCAACGTGCTGTAAAAAACCCTGTGAGGAAATTGACATGTGCAGTAGACATTTAAATTAATCTATTCACTTGTATTGTGTGACATCTAGCAAATTTTGGATGCAGTACCCCTCCAACATTGTGTGGAAAAATTACAAAGTTGTGCCTTTTTGCTGCATTTGTTCTCCTTGATTACTGTATATGCATTTATAAAATGGAGTTATGAGCTCTGGCCCTGAGAGGACTGTCCTCGTGTAGCAGCCTAGGTCCCAACATTCTGTTGTGGGAGTCTGAGCTTGGAGCAGCTTATCTGTTTTATGTAAAATATGTACTACAGAAACTGTGACATATACTGTATGTGGGATTCCGTTTTTACTGATTTAACATGCTGTTAACAGCTGGGGCATTCCACAAAAGGAGAGGGGAGGGAGACGTCCACCAATCTCTAAACTTGCAACTTCACATGCAGAGAAAGAAAGTCCAAAAAATGAGAGGAAACAATATACAGCAACTTAAACTTCTTAAAGGGAGACTATCACACTTAAAGGGAACCTGTCACACCCAAAATCGAGGGTGAGCTAAGCCGACCGGCATCAGGGGCTTATCTACAGCATTCTGTAATGCTGTAGATAAGCCCCCGATGTATCCTAAAAGAAGAGAAAAAGAGGTTAGATTATACTCACCTGGGCAGGCGGTCCGATCTGATGGGCATCGCGGTCCGGTCCGGGGTCTCCCATCTTCATGGGATGACGTCCTCTTCTTTTGTTCACGCTTCGGTGCAGGCGTACTTTGTCTGCCCTGTTGAGGGCAGAGCAAAGTACAGCAGTGCGTAGGCGCTGGGAAAGGTCAGAGAGGCCCTGCGCACTGCAGTACTTTGCTCTTCTCTCAACAGGGCAGACAAAGTACGTCTGCGCCACAGCGTGAAGACCAGAAGAGGATGTCATCTGATGAAGATGGGAGGCGCCGGACCGGACTGCGACACCCATTGGACCGGACCAGGACCGCCCCTGGGTGAGTATAATCTAACCTCTTTTTCTCATCTTTTAGGATACATCGGGGGCTTATCTACAGCATTACAGAATAATGTAGATAAGCCGCTGATGCTGGTGGGCGTAGCTCACCCTCGATTTTGGGGGTGACAGGTTCCCTTTAATTGTAACTGCACACACGTGTATCCCTCTAGTATGCAAAACCGACAAAAAACAAAATGAGCAAAAACCCTGCTATAATTAAAGAAGTAAAAAACAAAAGTGCATTTAAATAACACAGGGTTTTTAGTAATACTGCTTTTTCTCAAAAATAGCATAAAAGCCATCCCACCGTCGACAAGGTGACTCTGATCAGGACGGTTCTACGCTGTCTAATATTGAAAACCTTACCATGTGTCAGAGTTGACCTCAGTGTGTGAATAATGGCAGACAAAAGGACCGAGTCCCGACCTATGGACACCAGTCTGGGGAAGCCTTTAAATGTACACTGTGTTCCAAATTATTATGCACAAAGAGTTTAGGAGTGGTAAGGTTAGAATTTTTTTGTTTGTCATTTAAACTCATTGATGGTGATGTGTGTCAGGGCTCTTTATATCACTGAAAGTAATTGCAGATACCTGTGCAAATTAGTTTGGCAGGTGTGTCCAAATAAAGGCAAGACTACTTAACCCCTTCATGACCACGGGATTTTTCATTTTTCCGTGTTCGTTTTTCACTCCCCTCCTTCCCAGAGCCATAACTTTTTTATTTTTCCGTCAATTTGGCCATGTGAGGGCTTATTTTTTGCGGGACGAGTTGTACTTTTGAACGACATCATTGGTTTTAGCATGTCGTGTACTAGAAAACGGGAAAAAAATTCCAAGTGCGGTGAAATTGCAAAAAAAGTGCAGTCCCACACTTGTTTTTTGTTTGGCTTTTTTGCTAGGTTCACTAAATGCTAAAACTGACCTGCCGTTATGATTCTCCAGGTCAGTACGAGTTCATAGACACCTAACATCACTAGGTTATTTTTTATCTAAGTGGTGAAAAAAAATTCCAAACTTTGCTAAAAAAAAAAAAAAAATTGCGCCATTTTCCGATACTCGTAGCGTCTCCATTTTTCGTGATCTGGGGTCGGTTGAGGGCTTATTTTTTTGCGTGCCGAGATGACGTTTTTAATGATAGTATTTCGGTGCAGATACGTTCTTTTGATCGCCCGTTATTGCATTTTAATGCAATGTCGCGGCGACGAAAAAAACGTAATTCTGGTGTTTCGAATTTTTTTCCCGCTACGCTGTTTAGCGATCAGGTTAATGCTTTTTTTAATTGATAGATCGGGCGATTCTGAGCGCGGCGATACCAAATATGTGTAGATTTTATACTTTTTTTTTTATTGATTTATTTTGATTGGGGCGAAAGGGGGGTGATTTAAACTTTTATATTTTTTTTATTTTTTTTACATTTTTTTCAACTTTTTTTTTTTTACTTTTGCCATGCTTCAATAGCCTTCATGGGAGGCTAGAAGCAGGCACAACTCGATAACCTCTGCTACATAGCAGCGATCTGCTGATCGCTGCTATGTAGCAGAAATGGAGGTGTGCTGTGAGCGCCGACCACAGGGTGGCGCTCACAGCCACCGGCGATCAGTAACCATAGAGGTATCAAGGACCTCTGTGGTTACAATGGAGACGCATCGCCGACCCCCGATCATGTGACAGGGGTCGGTGATGACGTCATTTCCGGCCGCCCGGCCGGAAGCGGTAGTTAAATGCCGCTGTCTGCGTTTGACAGCGGCATTTAACTAGTTAATAGGTGCGGGCAGATCGCGATTCTGCCCGCGCCTATTACGGGCACATGTAAGCTGTTCAAAACAGCTGACATGTCCCAGCTTTGGTGCGGACTCACCGCGGAGCCCTGCATCAAAGCAGGGGATCTGATCTTGGACGTACTATCCCGTCCAAGGTCAGATAGGGGTTAAGAAGGCTGTTCCGCATTATTAAGCAGCCTACATTTTTGGCCAAAATGGGAAAGAAAAAGGATGTGTCGGCTGCTAAGAAGCAACAAATTGTGGAGTATTTAGGTCAAGGCATGACTACAATCAACATTGCCAAGACACTTCATCGTGATCATCGCACAATCAAGAAGTACGGTATGTAGCTGATTCCCAGCACACAGTGTGCGTGCTGATACGGAAAAATTGAGGACTCTTTCCAACAGGCAATTGCGTAAGGTTAAAAGAGCAGCTGCAAAAATGCCTTGTCATAGCAGCAGACAAATAGTTGAAGCTGCTGGTGCCTCCAACGTCCCCAGAACAACAAGATGCAGGGTCCTTCAGAGGTTTGCAGCTCTGCGTAAGCCATCCTGTCGACCACCTCTATCCACTGCACACAAGCAGAAACGGCTCCAGTGGGCCAAACGATACATGAAGACTGACTTCCAAACTGTTTTGTTCACCAATGAGTGCCGTGCAACGCTCAATGGTCCAGAGCGATGGAGTGGAGGATGGCTGGTTGATGGATACCCCATGAAAACACGGCTAAGGCGCCAACAAGGAGGAGGTGGAGTAATGTTTTGGGCTGGAATCATGGGGAGAGATTGTTGGCCCCTTTATGATCCCTGAAGGGGTAAAGATGAACTCCATAATCTATGTGGAGTTTCTAAAACAACACTTCCTGCCATGGTTCAAGAGGAAGAACCGTGCTTTCTGCAGCAAGATCATTTTCATGCATGATAATGCACCGTCTCATGCTGCAAAAAACACATCTGCATCTTTGGCTGCTATGGGCATAAAAGAGGACAAACTTATTGGGTTGCCACCATCTTCCCCTGACCTCAACCCCATTGAGAACCTCTGGAGCATCATCAAAAGGAGTGTCTATGATGGCGGGAGGCAGTTCACATCTAAGCAACAGCTCTGGGAGGGTATTCTGTCCACATGCAAAACAATTGAAGCAGAAACCATCCAAAAACTGACAAATTCAATGGACGAGAGAGTTCAGAAGCTTCTTTCGAACAAGGGGTCCTATGTGCAAGCATCACCTAGAATAAAGTTTTTCCCTTTCGCCACGACAGCACCCCACTGGAGAGAGGGATCCGCCCCGCAGGAACAGGAAACCTACCGAGAAATAAAAGGGGGCGGTCCGCCTCTCCTCCTCAGTTTAGGTTTCCTGTTCCTGCGGGAACGTTCAGGAAAGACAGGACTACCGAACATACCTGGGCTGGCATGCCGCCTGCGCTATATCCTTGAGAACGGCAGGGGCTGCAGCTCAGAATCAGCGTCGGGGGAGTTCCGTTAGACGGCTCCCTCCTCGTCTGATGGAGCGTGCAGACGGCCGGGTCCGTGGAGGGCCGCCCGGCGTCTTCTGCAGCGTGCGGTGCGGCAGTACGGGGAGGCCAGGAGCCGGGTAAGGTGATCTCCCATTGCGGTCCGGTGCTGAATCCCGGACCGCGCATGCGCCGACCGCCGCAATACTGGCTACCCCGGAAGTGAATGAGTCACTTCCGGGGTGCCTAGGCCGGGGGAGCCAGAGCCGATCCGCGCATGCGCATTGCGCGGTGCAAAAAAAAAAAAGGCGCACTATTTAAACTGCCAGGAAACAACAATGCGGCGATGCAGAGATGTCATCCCCAGGTGCCATGGACCCCACAGCTGGAGATCCAGTACCCCCCGCCAAAGATCACACCAAAGGATCCTCGGAGACCGCTCGTAAAAGCGACGGATCCAGAACAGGATCTCGGCCTTCTGATCCGGTACTATTCGCTTCACTGGGTGAGTGTTAAAACTCTGCCTATTAAGCTGATGCTGTCTCCCTATTTCTCTCTTTTTCTCTCTCTCTCGCTACTTATTACGCCTAGTCTAAAAGACGACAAGAAACGAAGCACAAGGAATGTGCCTTGTGTAGGCAGCCCCTTCCGGACTCATACCCCAAAAAACTATGCAAAGACTGTTTTAAGGAAACAACACAGGGAGCGACAGTGTCCGTTACGGACTTACGGGCCATTATTAGGGAGGAGCTAAAAAATATGACCCAGGACTCCGAAAGTGACCACACTGTACTGTCAGAAGCCTCCTTATCATCATCCTCATCAGAAATCGAGGGTCGTTCATGTTTTCCATTAGACAGTGTGGACAACTTAGTAAAATCAATCCGTAATACCATGGGGTGTGAGGAGGTAAAGGGTGCGCAAACCACGCAGGAAATTATGTTCGCGGGTTTGGCAGAGAGAAAGAGATGTTTTCCGGTTATATCAGCAGTAAAAGCATTAATCAAAAGAGAGTGGGAGAAGCAGGATCAAAGAAGTTTTTTACCCTCCGCGTCTAAACGTAAATATCCGTTTAGTGACGAGGAGCTTCTTACATGGACCAAAGTCCCTAAGGTCGATGCAGCCGTTGCTTCTACCTCCAAGCAATCCACTCTGCCTGTGGAGGATGCGGGACTTCTGGTCGATCCTTTGGATCGTAAGGCTGAATAATCCTTTAAACGTTCTTGGGAAGCGGCTACAGGAATTTTTAAACCTGCAGTAGCCAGCACCTGCGCTGCCCGGTCAATGATCATTTGGATTGATCAGTTGGACCAGCAAATCGAAAATAAAGTTTCGAGAGAGAAACTACGAGCGGCCATTCCCTTAATACGAGGAGCGGCAGCTTTTATGGCGGACGCATCTGCCGACTGTCTTCGGTTAGCAGCAAGATCTGCAGGCCTTGTGAACAATGCAAGACGGGCGCTTTGGATGAAAAGCTGGAAAGGTGACGCGCAGTCTAAATCTAAAATATGCGCAATCCCATGTGAGGGTGAGTACCTCTTTGGTAAGACCTTAGATGAGATACTCGAAAAGGCAAAGGACAGGAAGAAAGCTTTTCCTGATTCCTCTATTCCCTTTTACAGAAGAGCCTTTAAGAGGAGACCGTTTGGTAAAAGGAGGCAAACGGATAGGTCTACAACATGGACTGCTAAAGAGGACAGACAAAGAGGTACCATGTTTAGAAGACCCAACCCCCCAAAAGACAATAAATTCTGAGGATATACCAGTAGGGGGCAGACTGAAATTTTTCGCCACCCAATGGCAAAAAGTGACATCTAGCTCGTGGGTTTTAAATATCATCCGAGATGATATTTGACTCGTTCCCCACGAGTCATATATTATAACATCTCTCAGCTCGCCTATACAACAACAGGCTCTAGAGCTGGAAATTCAAACCCTATTATCAAAGCGGGTTTTAGTCCAAGTCCCTGAGGGACAGGAAGGTAGGGGATTCTATTCTCCCTTATTCCTGATTTCCAAACCTGACGGTTCTTTCAGGACCATCATAAACCTTAAAAAACTCAATTCATTTGCTGAAAACCATACATTTAAGATGGAATCCATTAGATCCACTATAAAACTCCTCTTTCCAAACTGTATGATGGGGGGCATTGATTTGAAAGATGCTTATTATCATCTCCCTATCCATGACAGATACCAAAAATTCCTCAGAGTAGCAGTGACAATCAACAGCGAAGTTCGTCATTTCCAGTACGCAGCCATGCCCTTCGGCCTGTCAACAGCGCCGAGGATCTTCACCAAGATAATGCTAGAGGTGATGGCCTACCTTCGCCAAAAAGAAACCTTAATTGTTCCCTATCTGGATTCCTTTTTGGTCACAGGAAATTCAGTTACTCAATGTGCTGATCGTTTGGCTCACGCAATTTCCTCTCTACAGGATCTAGGCTGGATAATCAATACCAACAAATCCAGACTTACTCCGCTTTCCTGTCAGGCGTTCTTGGGGTTCCATCTAGACTCCATATCTCAAAAGTTTCTCCTGCCTCAGTTAAAAATACTACTGATCAAACACAAAGTCCTAGCTGCAATAAATAATCCACGTATATCCCTAAGACAAGCTATGTCCTTACTGGGATCCCTTATCTCTTGTATACCTGCAGTAAAATGGGCTCAACATCATACCCGTACACTGCAACACCAGATTTTACAAGAAGATAGACGGTTATTTGGTCACCTAAATGCAAAAATAACCTTATCACAGGAAGTCTTAGCTTCCTTAACGTGGTGGCTGAATTCAGACCATTTAATGAGTGGTGTTCCATGGATAATAACGCCATCTCATACCATAACCACTGACGCCAGTCCTCATGGATGGGGCGCTCATATGGGGAATGATTTTTGCCAAGGGTTATGGAACATGGAGGAAAGCTGCTACTCCTCTAAAGTTAAAGAATTAAATGCAGTAAAATACGCCTTATACCATTTTCTCCCACAGCTACAAGGGAAAGACGTAAGAATCCTTTCCGACAACACCACCACAGTGGCGTATCTAAACAGGCAAGGAGGCACGCGATCAGAGACTGATGTCTTCTGCTACAGAAATCTTGAATCTAGCAGAAAGTCACCTAACCTCCCTTACTGCACTGCACATAAGAGGGGAAAACAACCAGCAGGCAGACTTCTTAAGTCGATACACCTTGAAACAAGGGGAGTGTTGCCTAAACCAGCAGATTTTTCAGGACATAGTATCCCTATGGGGTCGGCCTCAAGTAGATCTTTTTGCCACAAGAAGAAACAAAAAAGTCCGGAGATTTGCCTCTCTATCTCTAGCGGATCATCCGGACATTCTGGACTCCCTCCAAGCCCCTTGGCAGTTCAGTCTAGCATACGCTTTTCCGCCGATCATACTACTACCCCAAGTCATTCGCAAAATCAGAGACGAAGGAGCGAGAGTAATACTGATAGCTCCATTCTGGCCGAAGAGACCATGGTTTTCGTGGCTGCAAACCATGTCGGTCTCAGATCCTTGGGTCCTCCCCTCAACACCCAATCTTCTCTTCCAGGGTCCGTTTTTCCACCCTCAAGTGGACAGTCTACATCGCACGGCCTGGAATTTGAGAGGCAGATGCTAAAATCAAGGGGGTTCTCGGAGGGATTGATAAACACACTCCTCCAGAGTAGAAAACCTTCCACTACAAAAATTTATACAAAAATATGGAAGAAATTCCTACAATTCCATACATCTTCAAACACGTCAGAAATTCCGATACAGTCTATCCTGGAATTTCTTCAAAAAGGGAGAGAACTGGGTTTAACTGTAAACACCTTAAAAGTTCATGTTTCAGCACTAGGAGCCCTCTATGGCCATAACATTGCTGGGGATAGATGGGTATCCCGATTTATTACAGCCTGCGAACGGATAAATCCGGTTAATATACCTAGAGTTCCTCCCTGGGATCTAAATTTAGTTTTACAAGCCCTAACAGATTCTCCATTCGAACCAATAGATTCAATACCAATTAAAATCCTATCGCTAAAGACGGCCCTCTTGGTAGCACTGACTTCAGCCAGGAGAATCAGTGACATCCAAGCACTCTCTATAGATCCACCTTTCCTGCTAACCTTTCAGGATAAGTTGGTCCTTAAACCAGACCCTTCCTACCTTCCTAAAGTAGCTAAAAAATTCCATAGGTCTCAGGAAATAATCTTGCCCACTTTCTTCAGTAATCCTTCCACTCGTGAAGAACAAAAGTACCACACTCTCTAGATGTTAAAAGAGTAGTGTTAAAATACATTGAAAGAACCAGTAGCTGGCGACAGTGTAGGGCTCTGTTTATTTCCTTCCAGGGTCACAAGAAGGGTCATGGAATAACAAAAAGCACCTTATCCCGGTGGATCAGAGAGTCTATCAGACTGGCCTATTCCGCGAGTAAAGAAAACCCTCGGGGAAACAATACAACGCACTCTACCAGAGCTATGGCATCCTCCTGGGCAGAAAGGGGAGAGGTCCCAATTGAGACCATATGTAAGGCCGCAACTTGGTCAAATCCCTCTACCTTCTATAATCACTATAGGCTTGACCTATCGTCAACTTCTGACCTAGACTTTGGCAGGACTGTCCTCAGCACGGTGGTCCCCCCCTAGGTGATGGTCTCTGTAAGATCTCCAGTGGGGTACTGTCGTGGCGAAAGGGAAAAAGCCGGATTACTCACCGGTAATACTCTTTTAGTGAGTCCACGACAGCACCCTCTTACATCCCTCCCTATATTAACATAGTACTTACTATTGAGTAAAATTCTTTTAATCATACATAAGCAAATAAGTTTAAAAAAAAAATGAAATAAATGATATTTGCCTAATACTGGCGGTCCTCCGGGTACTCTGAAATCAAAACTGAGGAGGAGAGGTGGACCGCCCCCTTTTATTTCTCGGTAGGTTTCCTGTTCCTGCGGGGCGGATCCCTCTCTCCAGTGGGGTGCTGTCGTGGACTCACTAAAAGAGTATTACCGGTGAGTAATCCGGCTTTTCACTTGAAAACTGTTCGATTTAATTTTTTTGTTCAAAATTAAATAAAAAAGGTTGAAAACTCTGCTGTGCATAATAATTTGGAACATGCATTTTGAGTGGTTTTTTTCTTTTTAACCCCTTAGTGACAGAGCCAATTTGGTACTTAATGACCGAGCCAATTTTTGCAATTCTGACCACTGTCACTTTATGAGGTTATAACTCTGGAACGCTTCAACGGATCCCGCTGATTCTGAGATTGTTTTTTCGTGAAATATTGTACTTCATGTTAGTGGTAACATTTCTTCGATATTACTTGCGATTATTTATGAAAAAAACGGAAATATGGCGAAAATTTTTAAAATTTTGCAATTTTCAAACTTTGTATTTTTATGCCCTTAAATCAGAGAGATATGTCACAAAAAATAGTTAATAAATAACATTTCCCACATGTCTACTTTACATCAGCACAATTTTGGAAACCAAATTTTTTTTTGTTATAAGGGTTAAAAGTTGACCAGCAATTTCTCATTTTTACAACACCTTTTTGTTTTAGGGACCACATCACATTTGAAGTCATTTTGAGGTGTCTATATGATAGAAAATAACGAAGTGTGACACCATTCTAAAAACTACACCCCTCAAGGTTCTCAAAACCACATTCAAGAAGTTTATTAACCCTTTACGTGCTTCACAGGAACTGAAACAATGTGGAAGGAAAAATGAACATTTAACTTTTTTTTTGCAAACATGTTAATTCAGAACCATTTTTTTATTTTCACAAGTGTAAAAACAGAAATGTAACCATAAATTTTATTATGCAATTTCTCCTGAATACGCCAATACCCCATATGTGGGGGTAAACCACTGTTTGGGCGCACCGCAGAACTTGGAAGTGAAGGAGCGCCGTTTTACTTTTTCAATGTAGAATTGTCTGGAATTGAGATTAGACACTATGTCGCGTTTGGAGAGCCCCTGATGTGCCTAAACAGTGGAAACCCCCCACAAGTGACCCCATTTTGGAAACTAGACCCCCCATGGAACTTATCTAGATGTGTGGTGAGAACTTTGAATGCCCAAGTGCTTCACAGAAGTTTAGAATGCAGAGTCGTGAAAATAAAAAATATTTTTTTTTT
This sequence comes from Ranitomeya imitator, assembly GCF_032444005.1. Taxonomy (NCBI): domain Eukaryota; kingdom Metazoa; phylum Chordata; class Amphibia; order Anura; family Dendrobatidae; genus Ranitomeya; species Ranitomeya imitator. The sequence goes on from NC_091284.1 coordinate 291,337,735, forward strand.
CCACAAAAAAGATTTTTTAGCCCCCAAGTTTTTATTTTCACAAGGGTAACGAGAGAAATCGGACCCCAAAAGTTGTTGTCCAATTTGTCCTGAGTAGGGTGGTACCCCATATGTGGGGGTAAACCACTGTTTGGGCGCACGGCAGAGCTCGGAAGGAAGGAGCGCCGTTTTGGAATGCAGACTTTGATAGAATGGTCTGCGGGCGTTATGTTGCGTTTGCAGAGCCCCTGATGTATCTAAACAGTAGAAACCCTCCACAAGTGACCCCATTTTGGAAACTAGACCCCCCAAGGAACTTATCTAGATGTGTGTTGAGAACTTTGAATGCCCAAGTGCTTCACAGAAGTTTAGAATGCAGAGTCGTGAAAATAAAAAAATATTTTTTTTCCACAAAAAAGATTTTTTAGCCCCCAAGTTTTTATTTTCACAAGGGTAACAGGAGAAATTGGACCCCAAAAGTTGTTGTCCAATTTATCCCAAGTACGCTGATGCCCCATATGTGGGGGTAACCCACTGTTTGGGCGCACGGCAGAGCTCAGAAGGGAGGGAGCACCATTTGACTTTTTGAGCGCAAAATTGGCTGTCGTGTTTGGAGACCCCCTGATGTAACTAAACAGTGGAAACCCCCCAATTCTAGCTCCAACCATAACCCCAACACACCCCTAACCCTAATCCCAACCTGATCCATAATCCTAATCACTAACCCTAACGATAATCACAACCCTTTCCCCAAAACAACCCTAATGTCAACCCTAACCATAACCCTAATCAAAACCCTAAATCCAACACACCCCTAATCCTAATCTCAACCCTAACCTCAAACCTAACCCTAATCCCAATACACCCCTAATCACAACCCTAACCTTAACCCTAATCCCAAACCTAATCCCAAGCGTAACCCTAATGCCAACCCTAACCCTAATACCAACTCTAATCCAAACCCTAACCCTATTCCCAAATCTAACCCTAACTTTAGCCCCAACCCTAGCCCTAACTTTAGCCCCAACCCTAGCCTTAAGGCTACTTTCACACTTGCGTCGTTTGGCATCGCAATCCGTCGTTTTGAACAAAAAACGGATCCTCCAAATGTGCCCGCAGGATGCGTTTTTTTGCTCATAGACTTTTATTGCCGACGGATCGTGATGGATGGCCACACGTCGCGTCCGTCGTGCACTGGATCAGTTGTGTTTTGGCGGACCGTCGGCACAAAAAACGTTCAATGTAACGTTTTTTTGTACGTCGCGTCCGCCATTTCTGACCGCACATGCGTGGCCGTAACTCCGCCCCCTCCTCCCCAGGACATAGATTGGGCAGCGGATGCGTTGAAAAACTACATCCGCTGCCCACGTTGTGCACAATTTTCACAACATGCGTCGGTATGTCGGGCCGACGCATTGCGACGGCCCCGTACCGACGTAAGTGTGAAAGAACCCTAACCCTGAATTTAGCCCCAACCCTAACCCTAAATTTAGCCCCAACCCTAACCCTAGCCCTAACCCTAGCCCTAACCCCAATTTTAGCCCCAACTGCTCTTCTCCTGCCGACCGGCAGATGGCGACAGATGGCGGGCGCACTGCGCATGCGCCCGCCATTTTCTTTTGCCGGCAGCCAGGAGGAGCAGCAGGAGGACCCAGGGACACAGGTGAATATGATAGGGTCCCCGAATCCCCCTATTTCTCCGTCTTTTGATGTGCGATCACATCAGAGGACAGAGAATTACACTTTGATTTTTTTTTTTTGCGGTCGCCGGTAAACAGTTAATTACCGGCGATCGCAAAACAGGGGTCGGTAAAACCGACCCCGATCATGTTCTTTGGGGTCTCGGCTACCTCCGGCAGCCGAGACTCCAAAGATTCTCCCGGTTCCAGACGGTCGGGCGCACTGCGCATGCGCCCGCCATTTTTAAGATGGCGGCGCCCACCGGGAGCCACGAGGAGCACCGGGGGAGATAGGTGAGTATCGGGGGGCTATCTGGGACCCCTTTTCTCTGTCCTCTGATGTGCAATCACATCGAAGGACAGAGAAATTAAAAAGAAATTTTTTTGCGATCGCCGGTAAACGGTTAATTACCGGCGATCGCAAATGCGGGGTCGGTAAACCCCCCCCCCCCCCCCGAATCATGTTCTCTGGGGTCTCGGCTACCCCCGGCAGCCGAGACCCCGGAGAAAATCCGACTCTGGGGGGGCGCTATTTACTTTTTCCACAGCGCCGTTAATTAACGGCGCTGTGGTTTAAGTACCCTTAGCGGCCGCCGTTAAAAGGCGTATCGGCGGTCGCTAAGGGGTTAAAAGATACTGTTTTCATAGGCAGTTTGTTCCAAAACATTGCAATTATACTAGAATAGTAGATGACTGGAAAATAACAATGACTGCAATTCAGATTTGTAATTTAGAGAAAATATGAGGAAATATTATTTGCATAATAATTTGGAACACAGTGTAATTTCCAGCTCAGGAAATGGAGGCCACAACCCGGCTTGCACAGAATGCAGCAATAGAGAGGAAAATACAAAAGATGAGCTTGGTTTAAGTTGGTATACATGCAGCATATGTAGACCAACTTAACCCTTTCCCGACCTGTGACACAGCGTGCCAATCCGACCTGTGACGCATATGCTGTGTCACAGAATGATCGCGTCCGTGCAGATCGGGTGAAAGGGTTAACTCCAATTTCACCCTATCTGCAGGGACAGGGGGAGTGGTACTTTAGCCCGGGGGGGGGGGGGTGGCTTTGCCCCCACGTGGCTACGATCGCTCTGATTGGCTGTTGCACTTTCAACAGCCAATCAGAGCAATTTGTAATATTTCACCTATGAAAAGTGGTGAAATATTACAATCCAGCCATGGCCGATGCTGCAATACCATCGGCCATGGCTTGAAACACTGATCTGCCCCCCACACTGCCACCGATCTCCCCAGTCCTCTGTTCTGTGATCCGCTCCCCCCATCCTCCTGTCTGCTCCCCTGTGCTCCGATCCAACCCCCCTGTGCTCCGATCCACCCCCATGCTCCGATCCACCCCCCATGCTCCGATCCACCCCCCCATGCTCCGATCCACCCCCCCTGCTCCCCCACCCCCTCATACTTACCGAGCCTCGCGGTGTCCGTCCGTCTTCTCCATGGGCGCTTCCATCTTCCAAAATGGCGGGCGCATGCGCAGTTCCAGGTAGGTTTTATCACGGTGATTTAAAATGTATCACAGTGATCAAAATAAAAAAAATAGTAAATGACCCCCCCCTTGGGACAATAATAAAATAAAGAAAATTATATATATTTTTTTCCCCTCTAGGGTTAGGGTTAGAACTAGGGTTAGGGCTAGGGTAAGGCTATGTGCACACGTATTCTGGTCCTCTGCGGATTTTTCCGCAGTGGATTTGATAAATCTGCAGTGCAAAACCGATGCGGATTTACCATGGTTTTTCTCCGTTTTTTCTGCAGATTTCACTTCGGTTTTACAACTGCGGTTTTCTATTGGAGCAGCTGTAAAACCGCTGTGGAAACCGCAGAAAGTGACATGCTGCGGAATGTAAACTGCTGCGTTTCCTCGCAGTTTTTTTCTGCAGCATGTGCACAGTGTTTTTTGTTTCCCATAGGTTTACATTGAACTGTAAACTCATGGGAAACTGCTGCGGACCCGCAGCTGTGGAAACGCTGTTTATCCGCAGCGTTTCCCGCATCGTGTGCACACGGTGCGGATTTGGCTGCGGATCCACATCGCACATAGGGCACATAGCCTTAGGGTTAGGGTTTTAATTAGGGCTAGGGTTCGAAATAGGGTTAAGATTAGGGTTATGGTTAGGGGTGTGTTGGGGTTAGGGTTGTGGTTAGGGTTGGGATTAGGATTAGGGTTGGGGGTTTAGGGTTAGGGGTGTGTTGGGGTTAGGGTTGTGGTTAGGGGTGTGTTGGGGTTAGGGTTGTGATTAGGGTTATGGCTAGAGTTGGGATTAGAGTTAGGGGTGTGTTGGGATTAGTGTTGGAGTTAGAATTGAGGGGTTTCCACTGTTTAGGCACATCAGGGGTCTCCAAATGCAACATGGCGCCACCATTGATTCCAGCCAATCTTGCGTGCAAAAAGTCAAATGGTGCTCCTTCCCTTCCGAGCCCCGACGTGTGACCAAACAGTAGTTCACCCCCACATTTGGGGTACCAACATACTCGGGACAAACTGGGCAACAACTATTGGGGTCCAATTTCTCCTGTTACCCTTGTGAAAATAAATATTGCTTGCTACGTTGTAAACTTCTGTGAAGCACTTGGGGGTTCAAAGTGCTCACCACATATCTAGATAAGTTCCTTGGGGGGTCTAGTTTTCAAAATGGGGTCACTTGTGGGGGGTTTCTACTGTTTAGGCACATCAGTGGCTCTCCAAACGCAACATGGCATCCCATCTTAATTCCAGTCAATTTCGCATTGAAAATAAGGGGCTCTGCAAACGTAACATGATGCCCGCAGACCATTCCATCAAAGTCTGCATTCCAAAACGTCACTACTTCCCTTCTGAGCCCCGACGTGTGCCCAAACAGTGGTTTCCCCCCCCCCCACATATGGGGTATCGGCGTACTCGGGACAAACTGGACAACAAGTTTTGGGGTCCAATTTCTCCTGTTACTCTTGTGAAAATAAAAAATTGCGGGCTAAAAAATAATTTTTGAGAAAAGAAATGTGATTTTTTATTTTCACGGCTCTGCTTTATAAACTTCTGTGAAGCATTTGGGGGTTTAAAGTGGGCACCGCACATCTAGATTAGTTCCATGGGAGGTCTAGTTTCCAAAATTGGGTCATATGTGGGGGAGCTCAAATGTTTAGGCACACAGAGGCTCTCCAAACGCGACATGGTGTTCGCTAATGATTGGAGCTAATTTTTCATTCAAAAAGTCAAATGGCGCCTCTTCCCTTCCGAGCCCTGCCGTGTGCCCCATAGGGGTGGAGCCGCATATTCATTACTGTAAATGAGCGGCCTCACGTGACCGCATACAGAAGAAGATGCGGCCAGGACAGGAAGCAGCGACAGCCAACGAGGGAGCTGGGTGAGTATTTTCAGAACAGCGGGGAAGGGGGCGCACAGGGGGTGGGGACATGGAGCGTTATTTTAAACACGAAAAACCACTAAAAAAATGGATTATTCATATCTTCTTTACAGCAAAGCTGCTGCACAGAAGATATGAATCGCGGCTTCAGCACCATGTGGGGGGGGACAGCGCTTACTGGAGCGCAGTCTCCTGCACGGCACACGGACTGCACACGGACAACGTCCGTGTTCGGTACGTGTTTTACATTGAATTTAATGGGTCCGTGTAATCCGTGCGCTCCCACGAACACTGACATGTCTCCGTGTTTGGCACACGGAGACACAGTCCGCAAAAAATCAATGACATCTGCACAGATGAATTGATTTTAACCCCTTTACCCCCAAGGGTGGTTTGCACGTCAATGACCAGGCCAATTTTTACAATTCTGACCACTGTCCCTTTATGAGGTTATAACTCTGGAACGCTTCAACGGATCCTGGTGATTCTGACATTGTTTTCTCGTGACATATTGTACTTTATGATAGTGGTAAAATTTATTTGATAGTACCTGCGTTTATTTGTGAAAAAAACGGAAATTTGGCGAAAATTTTGATAATTTCGCAATTTTCAAACTTTGAATTTTTATGCAATTAAATCACAGAGATATGTCACACAAAATACTTAATAAGTAACATTTCCCACATGTCTCCTTTACATCAGCATAATTTTGGAACCAAATTTTTTTTTTTGTTAGGGAGTTATAAGGGTTAAAAGTTGACCAGCAATTTCTCATTTTTACAACACCATTTTTTTTTAGGGACCACATCTCATTTGAAGTCATTTTGAGGGGTCTATATGATAGAAAATACCCAAGTGTGACACCATTCTAAAAACTGCACCCCTCAAGGTGCTCAAAACCACATTCAAGAAGTTTATTAACCCTTCAGGTGTTTAATAGGAATTTTTGGAATGTTTAAATAAAAATGAACATTTAACTTTTTTACACAAAAAATTTACTTCAGCTCCAATTTGTTTTATTTTACCAAGGGTAACAGGAGAAAATGGACACCGAAAGTTGTTGTCCAATTTGTCCTGAGTACGCTGATACCCCATTTGTGGGGGTAAACCACTGTTTGGGCACATGGGAGAGCTCGGAAGGGAAGGAGCGCCGTTTGACTTTTCAATGCAAAATTGACAGGAATTGAGATGGGACGCCATGTTGCGTTTGGAGAGCCACTGATGTGCCTAAACATTGAAACCCCCCCACAAGTGACACCAATTTGGAAAGTAGACCCCTTAAGGAACTTATCTGGATGTGTGGTGAGCACTTTGACCCACCAAGGGCTTCACAGAAGTTTCTAATGCAGAGCCATAAAAATAAAGCAAAATTTTTTTCCCACAAAAATTATTTTTTAGCCCCCAGTTTTGTATTTTCCCTAGGGTAACAGGAGAAATTGGACCCCAAAAGTTGTTGTCCAAGTTGTCCTGAGTACGCTGATACCCCATATGTGGGGGGGGGGAACCACCGTTTGGGCACATGGGAGGGCTCGGAAGGGAAGGAGCGCCATTTGGAATGCAGACTTAGATGGAATGGTCTGCAGGCGTCACATTGCGTTTGCAGAGCCCCTAATGTACCTAAACAGTAGAAACCCCCCACAAGTGACACCATTTTGGAAAGTAGACCCCCTAAGGAACTCATCTTGATGTGTTGTGAGAGCTTTGAACCCCCAAGTATTTCACTACAGTTTATAACGCAGAGCCGTGCAAATAAAAAATATTTTTTTCCCACAAAAATTATTTTTTAGCCCCCAGTTTTGTATTTTCCCAAGGGTAACAGGAAAAATTGGACCACAAAAGTTGTTGTCCTATTTGTCCTGAGTACGCTGATACCCCATATGTGAGGGTAAACCCCTGTTTGGGCACACGGGAGAGCTCGGAAGGGAAGGAGCACTGTTTTACTTTTTCAACGCAGAATTGGCTGGAATTGAGATCGGACGCCATGTCGTGTTTGGAGAGCCCCTGATGTGCCTAAACAGTGGAAACCCCCAATTCTAACTGAAACCCTAATCTAAACACACCCCTAACCCTAATTCCAACGGTAACCCTAACCACACCTCTAACCCTGACACACCCCTAACCCTAATCCCAACCCTATTCCCAACTGTAAATGTAATCTAAACCCTAACCCTAACTTTAGCCCCAACCCTAACCCTAGCCCTAACCCTAGCCCTAACCCTAACCCTAGCCCTAACCCTAGCCCTAACCCTAGCCCTAATGGGAAAATGGAAATAAATACATTTTTTTTATTTTTCCCTAACTAAGGGGGTGATGAAGGGTGTTTGATTTACTTTTATAGCGAGTTTTTTAGCGGATTTTTATGATTGGCAGCCGTCACACACTGAAAGACGCTTTTTATTGCAAAAATTTTTTTTTGCAATACCACATTTTGAGAGCTATAATTTTTCCATATTTTGGTCCACAGAGTCATGTGAGGTCTTGATTTTTGCGGGACGAGTTGACGTTTTTATTGAAAACATTTTCGGGCGCGTGACATTTTTTGATCGCTTTTTATTCCGATTTTTGTGAGGAAGAATGACCAAAAACCAGCTATTCGTGAATTTCTATTGGGGGAGGCGTTTATACCGTTCCGCGTTTGGTAAAATTGATAAATAAGTTTTATTCTTCGGGTCAGTACGATTACAGCGATACCTCATTTATATCATTTTTTTATGTTTTGGCGCTTTTATACGATAAAAACTATTTTACAGAAAAAATAATTATTTTTGCATCGCTTTATTCTCAGGACTATAACTTTTTTATTTTTTTGCTAATGATGCTGTATGGCGGCTCGTTTTTTGCGGGACAAGATGACGTTTTCAGCGGTACCATGGTTATTTATATCTGTCCTTTTGATCGCGTGTTATTCCACTTTTTGTTCGGCGGTATGATAATAAAGCGTTTTTTTGCCTCGTTTTTTTTTTTTTTCTTACGGTGTTTACTGAAGGAGTTAACTAGTGGGACCGTTTTATAGGTCGGGTCGTTACGGACGCGGCGATACTAAATATGTGTACTTTTATTGTTTTTTTTTTATTTAGATGAAGAAATGTATTTATGGGAATAATATATATTTTTTTTTCATTATTTTGGAATATTTTTTTTTTATTTTTTTTTTTACACATTTGGAAACATTTTTTTTTACTTTTTTACTTTGTCCCAGGGGGGGACATCACAGATCAGTGATCTGACATTTTGCACAGCACTCTGTCAGATCACTGATCTGACTAGCAGCGCTGCAGCCTTCACAGTGCCTGCTCTGAGCAGGCTCTGTGAAGCCACCTCCCTCCCTGCAGGACCCGGATCCGCGGCCATCTTGGATCCGGGCCTGGAGCAGGGAGGGAGGTAAGACCCTCGCAGCAACGCGATCATATCGCGTTGCTGCGGGGGGCTCAGGGAAGCCCGCAGGGAGCCTCCTCCCTGCGCGGTGCTTCCCTGCACCGCCGGCACATCGCGATCATCTTTGATCGCGGTGTGCCAGGGGTTAATGTGCCGGGGGCGGTCCGTGACCGCTCCTGGCACATAGTGCCGGATGTCAGCTGCGATAAGCAGCTAACACCCGGCCGCGATCGGCGGCGCTCCCCCCGTGAGCGCTGCCGATCGCTATGACGTACTATCCCGTCCAGGGTCAGATAAGCCCAGGGCACCTCGACGGGATAGTACGTCTAAGGTCACAGAGGGGTTAATGTGTCTACATGTGTCAGTGGCTCCGGTACGTGAGGAAACTGTCACCTCACGTACCGGAGCCACTGACGTGTGAAACCGGCCTTAGCGAATGTGAGCAAGCTGAGTGTGACCTGAGCGTAAGTGTGAACGGCGGTAAGTGTGACTTGTGATTCAGTGACTTTGGAGTCAGGGAGTTTCCAAGGGAGGAATTACTGTCTGTTTTTTTATTAATACTTTGTATTCATTTTTTTTTTTTTATTATTTAACTTTTCTGTCTGGTGCAATCCCCATTAGGAAATGTGCTCCACTATTGTTAATGCCATCCAGTGCACATCTTGCCACATGTATGCAATCCTTGAACAGCCGATCGAGGGTGCATACTGCTGTGCGAGATGTGAGCATGTTGTGCATTTGGAAACCCAGATTCTGAATCTAAATGTGCAGCTGGCAACACTGAGATCCATAGACAATATGGAGAGGAGTCTTCTGCTCACTGTGCAGACGCTCAGTGGGATAGATGAGGGGGGATGGTAGGATGGAGCTGCAGGACGATGAAGTAGCAAGCTGGGTGACAGTTAGAAAGCAGAGTAGAGGGAAGAGTGCCAGAGAGGCTAGTCCTGATCTGGCACACCCCAATAAGTTTGCTAAGTTGGCAGATGAGGGGGGTGCCAGTACAGGGGTAGCACTGCTGCAGCCAGGCATGTCCTCTGAAAGCCGGAGGAGTGACTGCTCCAGTAAGGAGGGAAACAGGAGAGCAGGGCAGGCCAGACAGGTGCTGGTAGTGGGCGACTCAATTATTAGGGGAACAGATAGGGCAATCTGTCACAAAGACAGGGATCGTCGAACGGTGTGCTGCCTACCTGGCACTCGAGTCCGACACATCACTGATCGGGTGGACAGATTACTGGGAGGGGCTGGTGAGGACCCAGCGGTCATGGTGCACATTGGCACAAATGACAAAGTTAGAGATAGGTGGAAGGTCCTTAAAGATGATTTCAGGGAATTAGGCTGAAAGCAAGGACCTCCAACGTGGTATTTTCCGAAATACTGCCTGTGCCACGCCAGAGAGGAGGTTAATAAGTGGCTCAAGAATTGGTGTAGGAAGGAAGGGTTTGGGTTCCTGCAGAACTGGGCCGACTTCTCAGTTGGCTACAGGCTCTACGCTACGGATGGGCTGCACCTCAATGGGGAAGGTGCAGCTGTGCTGGGGGAGAAAATGGCTAGAAGGTTGGAGGAGTGTTTAAACTAGGGATTGGGGGGGAGGGTATTCAATTTATAGGAGGGGAAGATAGTGCAGACAGAGACCTGGGCACAAATAAGGAAGTTGGGGGTGGCGGTAGCATGGGGGGTGGGGTTAGAACAGTTAATAATTTAAGAAATAGAGGTACAGAGAGGAAAATCAAGTGCATGTATACTAATGCCAGAAGCCTCGCCAACAAAATGGACGAATTAGAACTAATGTTGTTGGAGCATAATTATGACATGGTGGGGATATCTGAAACATGGCTGGATGAGAGCCATGACTGGGCTGTTAACTTACAGGGTTATAGCCTGTTCAGAAATGACTGTACAGATAAGCGAGGGGGTGGGGTATGTCTATATGTAAAATCGTCCTTAAAACCCATCCGGCGTGATAATATAGGTGAATTTAATGAAAATGTAGAATCCCTGTGGGTGGAGATAAGGGGAGGGGGAAAAAATAATAAATTACTGATGGGGTTTGTTATAAATCTCCAAAAATAATGGAAGCAATGGAGAATATCCTCGTAAAGCAAATAGATGAAGCTGCGACTCAAGGAGAAGTCATTATTATGGGGGACTTCAACTACCCTGAAATAGATTGGGGAACAGAAACCTGCAGTTCCAGCAAAGGTAATCGGTTTTTGACAACTATGAGAGACAATTACTTTTCACAACTGGTTCAGGACCCAACAAGAAGGGGGGCACTGCTAGACCTAATATTAACCAACAGGCCAGACCGCATAGCAAATGTAAGGGTTGGGGGTCACTTGGGAAATAGCGATCACAAAATAATAAGTTTTCATGTATCCTTTAAAAAGATGTGTAATAGAGGGGTTACAAGGATACTAAACTTCAGGAGGGCAAATTTCCAACGGATGAGAGATGATCTTGGTGCAATTGACTGGGACGATATCCTGAGACACAAAAATGCACAAAGAAAATGGGAGACGTTTATTAGCATCCTGGATAGGACCTGTGCACAGTATATACCGTATGGGAATAAACATACTAGAAATAGGAGGAAACCAATATGGCTAAATAGAGCTGTAAGGGGCGCAATAAGTGACAAAAAGAAAGCATTTAGAGAATTAAAGGAAGTAGGTAGTGAGGAGGCATTAAATAAATACAAAAAATTAAATAAATTCTGTAAAAAGCAAATCAAGGCAGCAAAGATTGAGACAGAGAGACTCATTGCCAGAGAGAGTAAAAATAATCCCAAAATATTTTTTAACTACATAAATAGTAAGAAACTAAAAAATGATAGTGTTGGCCCCCTTAAAAATAGTCTGGGTGAAATGGTGGATGAAGATGAGGAAAAAGCCAATATGCTAAATGACTTTTTTCATCAGTATTTGCAAAAGAAAATCCCATGGCAGACAAAATTACGAGTGATAAAAAATTCCCAATTAAATGTCACCTGCTTAACCCAGCAGGAAGTGTGGCGGCGTCTAAAAATCACTAAAATTGACAAATCTCCGGGCTCGGATGGGATACACCCTCGAGTACTGCAGGAATTAAGTACAGTCATTGTAGACCATTATTTTTAATCTTTAAAGACTCCATAATAACAGGGTCTGTACCACAGGACTGGCGTATAGCAAATGTGGTGCCAATATTCAAAAAGGGGACAAAAACTGAACTCGGAAATTATAGGCCAGTAAGCTTAACCTCTACTCTGGGTAAAATCCTGGAGGGCATTCTAAGGGATGCGATACTGGAGAATCTGAAGAGGACTAACCTCATGACCCAGTATCAGCACAGGTTTACTACGGACCGTTCATGTCAGACTAATTTGATCAGTTTCTATGAGGAGGTAAGTTCCGGACTGGACCAAGGGAACCCAGTGGATGTAGCATATATGGACTTTTCAAAAGCTTTTGATATGGTGCCACACAAAAGGTTGATACATAAAATGAGAATAATGGAGATAGGGGATAATATGTGTAAGTGGGTTGAGAGCCGGCTCAGGGATAGGAAACAAAGGGTCGTTATTAATGAAGCACACTCGGACTGGGTCGCGGTTAGCAGTGGGGTACCACAGGGGTCAGTATTGGGCCCTCTTCTTTTTAACATATTTATTAATGACTTTGTAGGGGGCATTCAGAGGAGAATTTCAATATTTGCAGATGACACTAAACTCTGCAGAGTAATCAATACAGAGGAGGACAATTTTATATTACAGGATGATTTATGTAAACTAGAAGCCTGGGCTGATAAATGGCAAATGAGCTTTAATGGGGATAAATGTAAGGTCATGCACTTGGGTAGAAGTAATAAGATGTATAACTATGTGCTTAATTCTAAAACTCTGGGCAAAACCGTCAATGAAAAAGACCTGGGTGTATGGGTGGATGACAAACTCTTATTCAGTGGCCAGTGTCAGGCAGCTGCTACAAAGGCAAATAAAATAATGGGATGCATTAAAGGAGGCATAGATGCTCATGAGGTGAACATCATTTTACCTCTATACAAGTCACTAGTTTGACCACACTTAGAATAACATAGTAACATAGTAACATAGTTAGTAAGGCCGAAAAAAGACATTTGTCCATCCAGTTCAGCCTATATTCCATCATAATAAATACCCAGATCTAGGTCCTTCTACAGAACCTAATAATTGTATGATACAATATTGTTCTGCTCCAGGAAGACATCCAGGCCTCTCTTGAACCCCTCGACTGAGTTCGCCATCACCACCTCCTCAGGCAAGCAATTCCAGATTCTCACTGCCCTAACAGTAAAGAATCCTCTTCTATGTTGGTGGAAAAACCTTCTCTCCTCCAGACGCAAAGAATGCCCCCTTGTGCCCGTCACCTTCCTTGGTATAAACAGATCCTCAGCGAGATATTTGTATTGTCCCCTTATATACTTATACATGGTTATTAGATCGCCCCTCAGTCGTCTTTTTTCTAGACTAAATAATCCTAATACAGAATACTGTGCACAGTTCTGGTCTCCGGTGTATAAGAAAGACATAGCTGAACTGGAGCGGGTGCAGAGAAGAGCGACCAAGGTTATTAGAGGACTGGGGGGTCTGCAATACCAAGATAGGTTATTACACTTTGGGCTATTTAGTTTGGAAAAACGAAGACTAAGGGGTGATCTTATTTTAATGTATAAATATATGAGGGGACAGTACAAAGACCTTTCTGATGATCTTTTTAATCATAGACCTGAAACAGGGACAAGGGGGCATCCTCTACGTTTGGAGGAAAAAAGGTTTAAGCATAATAACAGACGCGGATTCTTTACTGTAAGAGCAGTGAGACTATGGAACTCTCTGCCGTATGATGTTGTAATGAGTGATTCATTACTTAAATTTAAGAGGGGACTGGATACCTTTCTGGAAAAGTATAATGTTACAGGGTATATACACTAGATTCCTTGATAGGGCGTTGATCCAGGGAACTAGTCTGATTGCCGTATGTGGAGTCGGGAAGGAATTTTTTTCCCCAAGGTCGAGCTTACTCTTTGCCACATGGTTTTTTTTTTGCCTTCCTCTGGATCAACGTGTTAGGGCATATTAGGTTAGGCTATGGGTTGAACTAGATGGACTTATAGTCTTCCTTCAACCTTAACTATGTAACTATGTAAATGTTCATTTTGTCCTTCCATGTTGCTTCTGCTGCTGTGAAGCACCTGAAGGGTTAATAAACTTCTTGAATGTGGTTTTGAGCACCTTGAGGGGTGCAGTTTTTAGAATGGTGTCACTTTTGGGTATTTTCAGCCGTATAGACCCCTCAAACTGACTTCAAATGTGAAGTGGTCCCTAAAAGAAAAATGGTTTTGTAAATTTTGCTGTAAAAATGAGAAATCGCTGGTCAAATTTTAACCCTTATTACTTCCTAGCAAAAAAAAAATTTTGTTTCCAAAATTGTGCGGATGTAAAGTAGATATGTGGGTAATGTTATTTATTAACTATTTTGTGTCACGTAACTCTCTCGTTTTACAGAATAAAAATTCAAAATTTAAAAATTGCGAAATTCTCAAAATTTTAGCCAAATTTCCATTTTTTTCACAAATAAACGCAAAAAATATCGACCTAAATTTACCACTAACATGAAGCCCAATATGTCATGAAATAACGGTCTCAGAACCGCTAGGATTCGTTGAAGCGTTCCTGAGTTATTACCTCATAAAGGGACACTGGTCAGAATTGCAAAAAACAGCCAGGTCATTGAGGTCAAAGTAGGCTGGGTCATGAAGCGGTTAAACCAAGCTCAATTTTAGTGGTTTTTTTTTATCCCTCTGCAAGAAAGATACCTGTCCGACAATGTCCTTCTGGTCTACTAAAATAAATAAGGTGATGTTAATGGAGGAGCTCGCATCTACAATTAATAACTAAATTAATAATGATCGTTTTTACAAAACCTGGTATTATATGCTGGAATTTAGATCTTCGGCTGACTATCTGGCCCTTATTGGGGAAATTGGAATCTGCATTCTTTGTACCTCACCTTTGAACACCTTTCCCTATCGCCTTCCCTTTTTCTTTTCTTGCTTCTTTTGCTTTTCTCCTTTTCTCTTTTTTTCTGTATTCTTTTTTTCTACTCTTCTGACTGAATTACAGTACTTATTCTCAGCGATTTTGGCTATATATTTTCTCATCTTGCTCCTTTAAGGCCTCTTTCACGCGTCCGTGTCTCCCGTACGTGTGGTGACAGTTTTCACACATACTGGAGACACTGACACGTAGACCCATTCAAGGGTATGGGTCTGTGCACATGTCAGTGTGTTTCCACAGACCGTGTGTCCGTGGGCAAAACACGCTGCTGACATGTCTGCTTTTTACCATCAGCACGGGCAGCAAAACGTCCCACACACGTGTACTCGGATAACACACATGGATGTCATCCATGTTACACGCAGCAGTGCCAGGGAAGAAGCGCTCCAGTAAACACTGTTCCCCAGCACCGGGTGCTGAACAAAGCCCTCATCATTCTTCCCTGCTCTGCCGGCGATCGGCGCGAGCAGGGGAGAATGATGAATTTACATTTAGGCCGGGGTCACACGTGTGAGGTATACGGACGAGTGCTATGTGATAAAGCATCGCATAGCACTCGGACCAGTATTCATCTATGGGGCAGCTCCCATCACTGTTTTTTTTCCTCGGCCATATTTTATGTGTGAGTGAAATCACAGCATGCTGTGTGTAACATATCTGCTGGCATCACGGCATGGCCTCACATCTTTCACACTATCTTACCCACTGCTCCAGGTCATGATGTGGTTTCTGTTTCATGCCAGCTCCATGTTCTGTGTCTCTGCTCTCTGCATGCTTCATGGCTGTGTGTATAGGGGGCCGGCGCCTGAACTCTCTGGTTCTTGTAGGAATCAGGTGCATCTGTCTAATCAGTTCCTGACCAATTACCAAGAGGCCTCCTGTATATAGTGCACTTCCACCCTGTGGTCTGGGCCTGTGCAATGTGTTAGCTCAGTTTGTGTTTAGCTGCTGAGTTTGCCAGGTCCTGCTCGGAGTTACTCCCTCTCTGGAGGCTTTTCTCTGTGCTATTGCCTTGATCTTTGTCCGCCCTCCAGGAGGCAGAATCTCCTGGTCCCTGTGTCTTTGTCCTTGTGTCTTGTTCCATTGCCTTGTCTGTACTTTGTCTTATCTCGGTCTCCTTGTCTGTAGCTTCCTTCCTTGCTGTGTTTTTCCTTGTGTTCTCAGTCTGCTTCTGCTCCGCACTCTTGCAGCTCTGGCTGCTCTGTAGCTTTGTGGCTTTATCTCTACTCCGCACTCCTGCGGTTCTGCTCCATTTTACTTTGCTCCGCTCCCGTTGCTGCAGTAATCTATTGTTGCAGCTTCTCTCCGCAATCCTTGCGGTTCCACTCTGCTTAGCTTCAGCAGTATTTATTGCTGCAGCTCCTCTCCGCAATCCTTGCGGTTCCACTCTGCTTAGCTTCAGCAGTATCTCTTGCTGCAGCTTCTCTCCACATTCCTTGTGGCTCCGCTCTGCTTAGCTTTTATTGCTGTGCTATCTTGCTGCTCTACCGCTCCTATTCGCAGCCTTGCAGTTCGCTTCCTGTGTGAACAGGTCCCAACCTGTTCCTTCTTACTTCTTTCATACTACATTTCCGTATCTGCACCTCCTGTGTGAACAGGTCCCTACCTGTTCCTCCTAACTACATATCCGTACCTGCACCTCCAGTGTGAACAGGCCCCTACCTGTTCATTCATACACCACATCAATCAGTCCTGTGTTCTCTGCTGTGCTTTCCTATCCAGTGTTCCTGCCAGTCCAGCCGTTCCTGCCGTCCTAGCCAGTCCTGTGTTTCCTGCCGTGTCTCTGCCAGCCCTGTGTTCTCTGCCGTGTCTCTGCCAGCCCTGTGTTCTCTGCCAGCCCTGTCTCTCAGCCGTGCCAGCATACTCATCTGAGTTCCAGCCGTGCTCTTCTGCCAGTCCTGCCTGATGCCCACACCAATCCTGGTGTTCCTGTCTCCCAAGTGGGATCAGCAGCCACAGCCAGACACCACCCTGGAGTAGCACCTGGCAGCTGCCTGCTGCACAAGCCTGACCTCACCATTAGAGGCTCCAGTGAAAACCCAGGCAGCTGTCATAGTCACGCCCCTTCCAGGGTAGTCTGGTTTGTGGCACAGTGGGGCCACAAACCCCCCAAGCTCACGCCCACCAGTCAGGGCGTGAGCGTGACACTGTGATTGTCACCGACACTTGTTCGAGTCTCAGCTCATTCGCACCCATACTGTATAAGCCTATGGGTGCGAGTGAGACAACGCACATCACTCGGCAATAGAGGAGATTGAGAAATTCATTTCTCCACCTCCTCCGCAGCTGTGCTCCCATCCTCTCTGTGTGAGAGGCTCGGAGCACAGACGCATGACACTCGGCTCCCACTCGCAGCAGAGCAGGTGCCAAGGGTCATTAGCTTATCGCATCCAATGCCATACGCTCGTCTGACCCCGGCCTTAAGTATTAAGAGACAGCAGGTGGCGGCTTATGGTACTATTACTCCCATCAGCCTACCCCTGCTGCCACTAAAAAGAGTGACAGCGGCTGAATGATGAAGTATTCATCACCCATGACCTGTCAATAAATAAATTAAAAACCAGGCGTGGGTTCCCCTGTATTTACTATATATTTGTCTAAGGGTCACTTCCGTCTGTCTGTCTGTCTTTCTGTCTGTCTGTCACGGATATTCATTGGTCGCGGCCTCTGTCTGTCATGGAAATCCAAGTCGCTGATTGGTCGTGGCAAAGAAGCCACGACCAATCAGCGACGGGCACAGTTCGGCGGAAAAATGGCCGCTCCTTCCTCCCCGCAGTCAGTGCCCGCTCCGTACTCTCCTCCAGTCAGCGCTCACACAGAGTTAATGGCAGCGTTGACCGCGGTGTAACGCACTCGGTTAACGCTGCTATTAACCCTGTGTGACCAACTTTTTACTATTCATGCTGCCTATGCCGCATCAATAGTAAAAAGATCTGTTAAAAATAATTAAAAAAAATAAAAAATAGTTATATACTCACCGTTCATCGGATCAGGAACAGGCCTTTCCCGCTCCTCGTGACGCCCCGGTGACCGCTCCATGCAATGCGGTCTCGCGAGATGATGACGTGCGGTCTTGCGAGACCGCTACATCATCATCTCGCGAGACCGCAATGCACTCTTCAGACCGGAGCGCGAGGAGCGTCGGTAACCGCTTCGATCCGGTGGGCCAACGGAGGGTGAGTATATAACTATTTTTTATTTTAATTCTTTTTTTTTAACAGAGATATGGTGCCCACATTGCTATATACTGCGTGGGCTGTGCAATATATTACGTGGGCTGTATTATATACGACTACGTGACTGGGCAATATACAACGTGGCTGTGCAATGTACTGCGCGGGCTGTGCAATGTCCTGCGTGAACTGTGCAGATTATTATATTTTATTATTTATTATATTATTGTAGATGTAGATCTCCTTACGATTCACAGATATATTCCTCCAAATGATGTTTCTATGGTAGATGTACGTATCTCCTTACGGTACACAGATATATGCCTTCAAATGATGTTTTTATTGTAGATGTACGTATCTCCTTACGGCACACAGATATATGCCTCCAAAGTATGTTTCTATGGTAGATGTACGTATCTCCTTACGGTGCACAGATACATGCCTCCAAATTATGTTTTTAATGTAGATGTACGTATCTACATTACATACAAAGCCATCCACAACCTTTCTCCTCCATACATCTGTGACATGGTCTCCCGGTACCTACCTACACGCAACCTCCGATCCTCTCAAGACCTCCTTCTCTACTCCCCTCTCATCTCTTCTTCCCACAACCGCATCCAAGTCTTCTCCCGTGCTTGCCCCATACTCTGGAACTCTCTACCCCAACATATCAGACTCTCGCCTACCATAGAAACCTTCAAAAAGAACCTGAAGACTCATCTCTTCCGACAAGCCTACAGCCTGCAGTGATCCTGAAGTTACTGAACCGCCACGCAACCTGCCCTACCCTCTCCTAGTGTTTCGTCACCCATCCCCTGCAGACTGTGAGCCCTCGCGGGCAGGGTCCTCCCTCCTTATGTACCCGTGTGCCTGTTATCTGCTCATGTTTAATGTATTTGTCTATATTTGCCTCGTATTCACATGTAAAGCGCCATGGAATAAATGGCGCTATAAAAATGTATAATAATAATCTCCTTACGGCACACAGATATATTCCTCCAAATGATGTTTTTATTGTAGATGTATGTATCTCCTTATGGCACACAGATATATGCCTCCAAATGATGTTTTTATTGTAGATGTCCGTATCTCCTTATGGTACACAGATATATGCCTCCAAATGATGTTTCTATGGTAGAGATGTATGTATCTCCTTACGGTACACAGATATATGCCTTCAAATGATGTTTCTATGGTAGATGTACGTATCTCCTTATGGTACACAGATATATGCCTCCAAATAATGTTTCTATGGTAGAGATGTACGTATCTCCTTACGGTACACAGATATATTCCTCCAAATGATGTTTCTATGGTAGAGATGTACGTAGCTCCTTACGGCACACAGATATATTCCTCCAAATGATGTTTTTTATGGTAGATGTACGTATCTCCTTATGGTACACAGATATATGCCTCCAAATGATGTTTCTATGGTAGAGATGTATGTATCTCCTTACGGTACACAGATATATGCCTTCAAATGATGTTTTTATGGTAGATGTGCGTATCTCCTTACGGTACACAGATATATTCCTCCAAATGATGTTTTTATGGTAGATGTACGTATCTCCTTACGGTACATAGATATATTCCTCCAAATTATGTTTTTATGGTAGATGTACGTATCTCCTTACGGTACACAGATATATTCCTCCAAATGATGTTTTTATGGTAGATGTACGTATCTCCTTATGGTACACAGATATATGCCTTCAAATGATGTTTCTATGGTAGAGATGTACGTATCTCCTTACGGTACACAGATATATGCCTACAAATTATGTTTTTATGGTAGAGATGTACGTATCTCCTTATGGTACACAGATATATGCCTTCAAATGATGTTTTTATGGTAGATGTACGTATCTCCTTATGGTACACAGATATATTCCTCCAAATGATGTTTCTATGGCAGAGATGTACGTATCTCCTTACGGCACACAGATACATGCCTCCAAATGATGTTTTTATGGTAGATGTACGTATCTCCTTATAGTACACAGATAAATTCCTCCAAATGATGTTTCTATGGTAGAGATGTACGTATCTCCTTACGGTACACAGATATATGCCTTCAAATGATGTTTTTATGGTAGAGATGTACGTATCTCCTTATGGTACACAGATATATGCCTCCAAATGATGTTTTTAATGTAGATGTACGTATCTCCTTATGGCACACAGATATATTCCTCCAAATGATGTTTCTATGGTAGAGATGTACGTAGCTCCTTACGGCACACAGATATATTCCTCCAAATGATGTTTTTATGGTAGATGTACGTATCTGCTTATGGTACACAGATATATTCCTCCAAATGATGTTTCTATGGTAGAGATGTACGTATCTCCTTATGGTACACAGATTTATTCCTCCAAATGATGTTTATATGGTAGAGATGTACGTATCTCCTTATGGTACACAGATATATGCCTTCAAATGATGTTTTTATGGTAGATGTACGTATCTCCTTATGGCACACAGATATATGCCTCCAAATGATGTTTTTATTGTAGACTACCTGAAGAGCCCGGCGTTGCCTGGGCAAAGTAAATATCTGTGGTTAGTTATAGCACGTCACTTCTCTTATTTTCCCATCACGCCTCTCATTTTCTCCCTCACACCTCTCATTTTCTCCCTCACTCCTCTCATTCCCCCCTAACACTTGTCATTTCGACCTCACATCTGTCATTTTCCTATCACTACACTATTTTCCCTCACTCCTCTCATTTTGCACTCACACCTTTTCATTTTCACCTCACACCTCTCATTTTCACCTCAGTATATACATGTTTGTAATCTCCTTTATATGTACTATACACCTGTATGTCATCTCCTGTATATAGTATATACCTGTATGTCATCTCCCCTGTATATAGTATATACCTGCTGTGTCATCTCCCCTGTATATAGTATATACCTGTATGTCATCTCCTATATATAGTATATACCTGTATGTCATCTCCTCCTGTATATAGTATATACCTGTAGGTAATCTGCTCCTGTATATAGTATATACCTGTATGTCATCTCCTCCTGTATATAGTATGTACCTGTATGTCATCTCCTCTATATAGTATATACCTGTGTGTTATCTCTCCTGTATATAGTATATATCTGTGTGTCATCTCCCCTGTATATAGTATATACCTGTGTGATCTCCTGTATTAGACCTCGTTAACACGTTATTTGCTCAGTATTTTTACCTCAGTATTTGTAAGATAAATTGGCAGCCTGATATATCCCCAGCCAACAGGAAGCCCTCCCCCAGGCAGTATATATTAGCTCACACATACACATAATAGACAGGTCATGTGACTGACAGCTGCTGTCTTTCCTATATGGTACATTTGTTGCTCTTGTAGTTTGTCTGCTTATTAATCAGATTTTTATTTTTGAAGGCTAATACCAGACTTGTGTGTGTTTTAGGGCGAGTTTCGTTTGTCAAGTTGTGTGTGTTGAGTTGTGTGTGGCAACATGCGTGTAGCAACTTTTTGTGTGTCGAGTTGCATGTAACAGGTTAGTGTAGCAAGTTGTGTGCAGCAAGTTTTGCGCATGGCGAGTTTTGCGCGTGGTGAGTTTTATGTCTGGTGCCTTTTGAGTATGTGCAAGTTTTGTGTGAGGCAACTTTTGCATGTGTTGCAAATTTTGTGCATATGGCAATTTTTCCGCATGTGCAAGTTTTGCGTGTGGCGAGTTTTCCATGAGGTGAGTTTTGCACTTGTGGAGAGTTTTGCGTGAGCCTAGTTTTTGCATGTGGCGAGTTTTGCGCGTGGCGAGTTTTGAGTGGCGACTTTTGTGTTTCGACTTTTATGTGGCGAGGTTGGTGTATGTGTGGTGAAATGTGTGCTGAGGGTGGTATATGTGTTCAAGCACGTGGTAGTGTGTGGCGCATTTTGTGTGTGTGTTCATATCCCCATGTGTGGTGAGTATCTCATGTCGGGGCCCCACCTTAGCAACTGATCGGTATATACTCTTTTGCGCCATCGCTCTCATTTTTTAAGTCCCCCTTGTTCACATCTGGCAGCTGTCAATTCGCCTCCAACACTTTTCCTTTCACTTTTCCCCATTATGTAGATAGGGGCAAAATTGTTTGGTGAATTGGAAAGCGCGGGGTTAAAATTTCACCTCACAACGTAGCCTATGACGCTCTCAGGGTCCAGACGTGTGACTGTGCAAAATTTTGTTGCTGTAGCTGCGATGCTTCCAACACTTTTCCTTTCACTTTTTTCCCCATTATGTAGATGGTGGCAAAATTGTTTGGTGAATTGGAAAGCGCGGGGTTAAAATTTCACCTCACAACGTAGCCTATGACGCTCTCGGGGTCGAGACGTGTGACTGTGCAAAATTTTGTTGCTGTAGCTGCGACGCTTCCAACACTTTTCCTTTCACTTTTTTCCCCATTATGTAGATAGGGGCAAAATTGTTTGGTGAATTGGAACGCGCGGGGTTAAAATTTCGCCTCACAATATAGCCTATGACGCTCTCGGGGTCCAGACGTGTGACTGTGCAAAATTTTGTGGCTGTAGCTGCGACGGTGCAGATGCCAATCCCGGACATACACACACACACACTCACACACACACACACATTCAGCTTTATATAGTAGACTAGCTGAAGAGCCCGGCGTTGCCTGGGCATAGTAAATATCTGTGGTTAGTTATAGCACGTCACTTCTCTTATTTTCCCATCACGCTTCTCATTTTCCCAATCACATCTTTAATTTTCCCCCTCACATCTCTCATTTTCTCCCTCACACCTCTCATTTTCTCCCTCACTCCTCTCATTCCCGCCTAACACTTGTCATTTCGACCTCACATCTGTCATTTTCCGATCACTACACTATTTTCCCTCACTCCTCTCATTTTGCACTCACACCTTTTCATTTTCACCTCACACCTCTCATTTTCACCTCAGTATATACATGTTTGTCATCTCCCTTATATATAGTATACACTTGTATGTCATCTCCTGTATATAGTATATACCTGTATGTCATCTCCTCCTATATATAGTATATACCTGTATGTCATCTCCTATATATAGTATATACCTGTCATCTCCTCCTATATATAGTATATACCTGTATGTCATCTCCTTCTATATATAGTATATACCTGTATGTCATCTCCTCCTGTATATAGTATATACCTGTGTGTCATTTCCCCTGTATATAGTATATACCTGTATGTCATCTTCTATATATAGCATATACCTGTATGTCATCTCCTCCTGTATATAGTATATACCTGTAGGTAATCTGCTCCTGTATATAGTATATACCTGTGTGTCATCTCCCCTGCATATAGTATATACCTGTATGTCATCTTCTACATATAGCATATACCTATATGTCATCTCCTCCTGTATATAGTATATACCTGTAGGTAATCCGCTCCTGTATATAGTATATACCTGTGTGTCATCTCCTCCTGTATATAGTATATACCTGTATGTCATCTCCTCCTGTATATAGTATGTACCTGTATGTCATCTCCTCCTTTATATAGTATATACCTGTTTGTCATCTCTCCTGTATATAGTATATATCTGTGTGTCATCTCCCCTGTATATAGTATATACCTGTGTGATCTCCTGTATTAGACCTTGTTAACACGTTATTTGCTCAGTATTTTTACCTCAGTATTTGTAAGATAAATTGGCAGCCTGATAAATCCCCAGCCAACAGGAAGCCCTCCCACTGGCAGTATATATTAGCTCACACATACACATAATAGACAGGTTATGTGACTGACAGCTGCCGTATTTCCTATATGGTACA
The DNA here is from genome assembly GCF_032444005.1 of Ranitomeya imitator. Classification (NCBI taxonomy): domain Eukaryota; kingdom Metazoa; phylum Chordata; class Amphibia; order Anura; family Dendrobatidae; genus Ranitomeya; species Ranitomeya imitator. Next base: position 291,361,171 of record NC_091284.1, read on the forward strand.
TTTGTTGCTCTTGTAGTTTGTCTGCTTATTAATCAGAATTTTATTTTTGAAGGATAATACCAGACTTGTGCGTGTTTTAGGGTGAGTTTCGTTTGTCAAGTTGTGTGTGTTGTGTTGCGTGTGGCGACATGCATGTAGCGACTTTTGTGAGATGAGTTTTGTGTGGCAACATGCGTGTAGCAACTTTTTGTGTGTCGAGTTGCATGTGACAGGTTAGTGTAGCAAGTTGTGTGCAGCAAGTTTTGCGCATGGCGAGTTTTGCGCGTGGTGAGTTTTATGTCTAGTGCCTTTTGAGTATGTGCAAGTTTTGTGTGAGGCAACTTTTGCATGTGTTGCAAATTTTGTTCATGTGGCAATTTTTCCGCATGTGCAAGTTTTGCGTGTGGCGAGTTTTCCATGAAGTGAGTTTTGCACTTGTGGCGAGTTTGGCGTGAGCCTATTTTTTGCATGTGGCGAGTTTTGCGCATGATGAGTTTTGAGCAGCGACTTTTGTGTTTCGACTTTTATGTGGCGAGGTTGGTATATGTGTGGTGAAATGTGTGCTGAGGGTGATATGTGTTCAAGCACGTGGTAGTGTGTGTGGCGCATTTTGTGTGTGTGTTCATATCCCCATGTGTGGTGAGTATCTCATGTCGGGGCCCCACCTTAGCAACTGTACAGTATATACTCTTTGGCGCCATCGCTCTCACTCTTTAAGTCCCCCTTGTTCACATCTGGCAGCTGTCAATTTGCCTCCAACACTTTTCCTTTCACTTTTCCCCATTATGAAGATAGGGGAAAAATAGTTTGGTGAATTGGAAAGCGCGGAGTTAAAATTTCGCCTCACATCATAGCCTATGACGCTCTCGGGGTCCAGACATGTGACTGTGCAAAATTTTGTGGCTGTAGCTGCGACGCCTCCAACACTTTTCATTTCACTTTTTCCCCATTATGTAGATAGGGGCAAAATTGTTTGGTGAATTGGAACGCGCGGGGTTAAAATTTCGCCTCACATCATAGCCTATGACGCTCTCGGGGTCCAGACGTGTGACTGTGCAAAATTTTGTGGCTGTAGCTGCGACGGTGCAGATGCCAATCCCAGACACACACACACACACACACACACACACACACATTCAGCTTTATATAGTAGACTAGCTGAAGAGCCCGGCGTTGCCTGGGCATAGTAAATATCTGTGGTTAGTTATAGCACGTCACTTCTCTTATTTTCCCATTACGCCTCTCATTTTCCCAATCACATCTTTAATTTTTCCCCTCACATCTCTCATTTTCTCCCTCACACCTCTCATTTTCTCCCTCACTCCTCTCATTCCCGCCTAACACTTGTCATTTCGACCTCACATCTGTCATTTTCCGATCACTACACTATTTTCCCTCACTCCTCTCATTTTGCACTCACACCTTTTCATTTTCACCTCACACCTCTCATTTTCACCTCAGTATATACAGGTCCTTCTCAAAAAATTAGCATATAGTCTTAAATTTCATTATTTACCATAATGTAATGATTACAATTAAACTTTCATATATTATAGATTCATTATCCACCAACTGAAATTTGTCACGTCTTTTATTGTTTTAATATTGATGATTTTGGCATACAACTCCTGATAACCCAAAAAACCTGTCTCAATAAATTAGCATATTTCACCCATCCAATCAAATAAAAGTGTTTTTTAATAACAAACAAAAAAAACATCAAATAATAATGTTCAGTTATGCACTCAATACTTGGTCGGGAATCCTTTGGCAGAAATGACTGCTTCAATGCGGCGTGGCATGGAGGCAATCAGCCTGTGACACTGCTGAGATGTTATGGAGGCCCAGGATGCTTCAATAGCGGCCTTAAGCTCATCCAGAGTGTTGGGTCTTGCGTCTCTCAACTTTCTCTTCACAATATCCCACAGATTCTCTATGGGGTTCAGGTCAGGAGAGTTGGCAGGCCAATTGAGCACAGTAATACCATGGTCAGTAAACCATTTACCAGTGGTTTTGGCACTGTGAGCAGGTGCCAGGTCGTGCTGAAAAATGAAATCTTCATCTCCATAAAGCATTTCAGCCGATGGAAGCATGAAGTGCTCCAAAATCTCCTGATAGCTAGCTGCATTGACCCTGCCCTTGATGAAACACAGTGGACCAACACCAGCAGCTGACATGGCACCCCACACCATCACTGACTGTGGGTACTTGACACTGGACTTCAGGCATTTTGGCATTTCCTTCTCCCCAGTCTTCCTCCAGACTCTGGCACCTTGATTTCCGAATGACATGCAAAATTTGCTTTCATCAGAAAAAAGTACTTGGGACCACTTAGCAACAGTCCAGTGCTGCTTCTCTGTAGCCCATTTAGGCACCTGTAGCCCATTTCCTGCACACGCCTGTGCACGGTGGCTCTGGATGTTTCCACACCAGACTCAGTCCACTGCTTCCTCAGGTTCCCCAAGGTCTGGAATCGGTCCTTCTCCACAATCTTCCTCAGGGTCCGGTCTCCTCTTCTCGTTGTACAGTGTTTTCTGCCACATTGTTTCCTTCCAACAGACTTACCATTGAGGTGCCTTGATACAGCACTCTGGGAACAGCCTATTTGTTGAGAAATTTCTTTCTGGGTCTTACCCTCTTGCTTGAGGGTGTCAATGATGGCCTTCTTGACATCTGTCAGGTCGCTAGTCTTACCCATGATGGGGGTTTTGAGTAATGAACCAGGCAGGGAGTTTATAAAAGCCTCAGGTATCTTTTGCATGTGTTTAGAGTTAATTAGTTGATTCAGAAGATTAGGGTAATAGGTCGTTTAGAGAACCTTTTCTTGATATGCTAATTTATTGAGACAGGTTTTTTGGGTTATCAGGAGTTGTATGCCAAAATCATCAGTATTAAAACAATAAAAGACGTGACAAATTTCAGTTGGTGGATAATGGATCTATAATATATGAAAGTTTAATTGTAATCATTACATTATGGTAAATAATGAAATTTAACACTATATGCTAATTTTTTGAGAAGGACCTGTACATGTTTGTCATCTCCCTTATATATAGTATACACTTGTATGTCATCTCCTGTATATAGTATATACCTGTATGTCATCTCCTCCTATATATAGTATATACCTGTATGTCATCTCCTCCTATATATAGTATATACCTGTATGTCATCTCCTTCTATATATAGTATATACCTGTATGTCATCTCCTCCTGTATATAGTATATACAACAAGAGAAAAGAAATAAGCCAGCTCACCGATGACGATCACAGGTGCACGGATCTCCGTTGCAGGTAAACGAACAAGTCCTCCAAAGGAAAAAAAAAAAAAAGGGATTGAGATCCAGCTCCTAAAATTCAGTAATTTTTATTAGATTCCAAAAACGATAAAATCCACAGACATGGAATAACCAAACTCCCTCCGGGTGGGTGCCCCTGCACATGAGGGGCTATACGGCAACGGGGCTATACGGCAACGCGTTTCGATCTGACGATCTTTTTCATAGCCATATCCTAAGATTAGGATATGGCTATGAAAAATATCGTCAGATCGAAACGCGTTGCCGTATAGCCCCTCATGTGCAGGGGCACCCACCCGGAGGGAGTTTGGTTATTCCATGTCTGTGGATTTTATCGTTTTTGGAATCTAATAAAAATTACCGAATTTTAGGAGCTGGATCTCAATCCCCCTTTTTTTTTTTTCCTTTGGAAGATATAGTATATACCTGTGTGTCATCTCCCCTGTATATAGTATATATGTGTGTGTCATCTCCTCCTGTATATAGTATATACCTGTAGGTAATCTGCTCCTGTATATAGTATATACCTGTGTGTCATCTCCTCATGTATATAGTATGTACCTGTATGTCATCTCCTCCTTTATATAGTATATACCTGTGTCATCTCTCCTGTATATAGTATATATCTGTGTGTCATCTCCCCTGTATATAGTATATACCTGTGTGATCTCCTGTATTAGACCTCGTTAACACGTTATTTGCTCAGTATTTTTACCTCAGTATTTGTAAGATAAATTGGCAGCCTGATAAATCCCCAGCCAACAGGAAGCCCTCCCCCTGGCAGTATATATTAGCTCACACATACACATAATAGACAGGTCATGTGACTGACAGCTGCCGTATTTCCTATATGGTACATTTGTTGCTCTTGTAGTTTGTCTGCTTATTAATCAGATTTTTATTTTTGAAGGCTAATACCAGACTTGTGTGTGTTTTAGGGCGAGTTTCGTTTGTCAAGTTGTGTGTGTTGAGTTTTGTGTGGCAACATGCGTGTAGCAACTTTTTGTGTGTCGAGTTGCATGTGACAGGTTAGTGTAGCAAGTTGTGTGCAGCAAGTTTTGCGCATGGCGAGTTTTGCGCGTGGTGAGTTTTATGTCTGGTGCCTTTTGAGTATGTGCAAGTTTTGTGTGAGGCATGTGTTGCAAATTTTGTGCATGTGGCAATTTTTCCGCATGTGCAAGTTTTGCGTGTGGCGAGTTTTGCATGAGGTGAGTTTTGCACTTGTGGCGAGTTTTGCGTGAGCCTATTTTTTGCATGTGGCGAGTTTTGCGCGTGGTGAGTTTTGAGCGGCGACTTTTGTGTTTCGACTTTTATGTGGCGAGGTTGGTGTATGTGTGGTGAAATGTGTGCTGAGGGTGGTATATGTGTTCAAGCACGTGGTAGTGTGTGGGGCATTTTGTGTGTGTGTTCATATCCCCGTGTGTGGTGAGTATCCCATGTCGGGGTCCCACCTTAGCAACTGTACGGTATATACTCTTTGGCGCCATCGCTCTCACTCTTTAAGTCCCCCTTGTTCACATCTGGCAGCTGTCAATTTGCCTCCAACACTTTTCCTTCCACTTTTCCCCATTATGTAGATAGGGGAAAAATAGCCTATGACGCTCTCAGGGTCCAGACGTGTGACTGTGCAAAATTTTGTTTCTGTAGCTGCGACTCCTCCAACACTTTTCCTTTCACTTTTTTCCCCATTATGTAGATAGGGGCAAAATTGTTTGGTGAATTGGAAAGCGCAGGGTTAAAATTTCACCTCACAACGTAGCCTATGACGCTCTCTGGGTCCAGACGTGTGACTGTGCAAAATTTTGTTGCTGTAGCTGCGACGCTTCCAACACTTTTCCTTTCACTTTTTTCCCCATTATGTAGATAGGGGCAAAATTTTTTGGTGAATTGGAACGCGCGGGGCTAAAATTTCGCCTCACAATATAGCCTATGACGCTCTCGGGGTCCAGACGTGTGACTGTGAAAAATTTTGTGGCTGTAGCTGCGACGGTGCAGATGCCAATCCTGGACATACACACACACATACGCGCACACACACACACATTCAGCTTTATATAGTAGATGTACGTATCTCCTTACGGTACGCAGATATATTCCTCCAAATGATGTTTCTATGGTAGAGATGTACGTATCTCCTTATGGTACACAGATATATGCCTTCAAATGATGTTTCTATGGTAGAGATGTACGTATCTCCTTACGGTACACAGATATATTCCTCCAAATGATGTTTCTATGGTAGAGATGTACATATCTCCTTATGGTACACAGATATATGCCTCCAAATGATTTTTTTATGGTAGATGTACGTATCTCCTTATGGTACACAGATATATTCCTCCAAATGATGTTTTTATGGTAGATGTACGTATCTCCTTATGGTACACAGATATATTCCTCCAAATGATGTTTTTTGGTAGAGATGTACGTATCTCCTTACGGTACACAGATATATGCCTTCAAATGATGTTTCTATGGTAGATGTACGTATCTCCTTACAGTACACAGATATATGCCTCCAAATGATGTTTCTATGGTAGATGTACGTATCTCCTTACAGTACACAGATATATTCCTCCAAATGATGTTTTATGGTAGAGATGTACGTATCTCCTTACAGTACACAGATATATTCCTCCAAATGATGTTTTTATGGTAGATGTACGTATCTCCTTATGGTACACAGATATATTCCTCCAAATGATGTTTTTTGGTAGAGATGTACGTATCTCCTTACGGTACACAGATATATTCCTCCAAATGCTGTTGTTATGGTAGAGATGTACGTATCTCCTTATGGTACGCAGATATATTCCTCTAAATGCTGTTTTATGGTAGATGTACGTATCTCCTTACGGTACACAGATATATTCCTCTAAATGATGTTTTTATGGTAGATGTACGTATCTCCTTACGGTACACAGATATATGCCTCCAAATGATGTTTCTATGGTAGAGATGTACGTATCTCCTTACGGTACACAGATATATGCCTCCAAATGATGTTTTATGGTAGATGTACGTATCTCCTTACAGTACACAGATATATTCCTCCAAATGATGTTTCTATGGTAGAGATGTACGTATCTCCTTACAGTACACAGATATATGCCTCCAAATGATGTTTCTATGGTAGAGATGTACGTATCTCCTTACAGTACACAGATATATTCCTCCAAATGATGTTTTTATGGTAGATGTACGTATCTCCTTACGGTACACAGATATATGCCTCCAAAGTATGTTTCTATGGTAGATGTACGTATCTCCTTATGGTACACAGATATATTCCTCTAAATGCTGTTTTATGGTAGATGTACGTATCTCCTTACGGTACACAGATATATGCCTTCAAATGATGTTTCTATGGTAGATGTACGTATCTCCTTATGGCACACAGATATATTCCTCTAAATGCTGTTTTATGGTAGATGTACGTATCTCCTTATGGTACACAGATATATGCCTCCAAATGATGTTTCTATGGTAGATGTACGTATCTCCTTACGGTACACAGATATATGCCTTCAAATGATGTTTCTATGGTAGATGTACGTATCTCCTTATGGCACACAGATATATGCCTCCAAATGATGTTTCTATGGTAGATGTACGTATCTCCTTACGGTACACAGATATATGCCTCCAAATGATGTTTTTATGGTAGATGTACGTATCTCCTTATGGCACACAGATATATGCCTCCAAATGATGTTTCTATGGTAGATGTACGTATCTCCTTACGGTACACAGATATATGCCTCCAAATGATGTTTCTATGGTAGATGTACGTACAGTGGGGCAAAAAAGTATTTAGTCAGTCAGCAATAGTGCAAGTTCCACCACTTAAAAAGATGAGAGGCGTCTGTAATTTACATCATAGGTAGACCTCAACTATGGGAGACAAACTGAGAAAAAAAAATCCAGAAAATCACATTGTCTGTTTTTTTTATCATTTTATTTGCATATTATGGTGGAAAATAAGTATTTGGTCAGAAACAAAATTTCATCTCAATACTTTGTAATATATCCTTTGTTGGCAATGACAGAGGTCAAACGTTTTCTGTAAGTCTTCACAAGGTTGCCACACACTATTGTTGGTATGTTGGCCCATTCCTCCATGCAGATCTCCTCTAGAGCAGTGATGTTTTTGGCTTTTCGCTTGGCAACACGGACTTTCAACTCCCTCCAAAGGTTTTCTATAGGGTTGAGATCTGGAGACTGGCTAGGCCACTCCCGGACCTTGAAATGCTTCTTACGAAGCCACTCCTTCGTTGCCCTGGCGGTGTGCTTTGGATCATTGTCATGTTGAAAGACCCAGCCACGTTTCATCTTCAATGCCCTTGCTGATGGAAGGAGGTTTGCACTCAAAATCTCACGATACATGGCCCCATTCATTCTTTCATGTACCCGGATCAGTCGTCCTGGCCCCTTTGCAGAGAAACAGCCCCAAAGCATGATGTTTCCACCACCATGCTTTACAGTAGGTATGGTGTTTGTTGGATGCAACTCAGTATTCTTTTTCCTCCAAACACGACAAGTTGTGTTTCTACCAAACAGTTCCAGTTTGGTTTCATCAGACCATAGGACATTCTCCCAAAACTCCTCTGGATCATCCAAATGCTCTCTAGCAAACTTCAGACGGGTCCGGACATGTACTGGCTTAAGCAGTGGGACACATCTGGCACTGCAGGATCTGAGTCCATGGTGGCGTAGTGTGTTACTTATGGTAGGCCTTGTTACATTGGTCCCAGCTCTCTGCAGTTCATTCACTAGGTCCCCCCGCGTGGTTCTGGGATTTTTGCTCACCGTTCTTGTGATCATTCTGACCCCACGGGGTGGGATTTTGCGTGGAGCCCCAGATCGAGGGAGATTATCAGTGGTCTTGTATGTCTTCCATTTTCTAATTATTGCTCCCACTGTTGATTTCTTCACTCCAAGCTGGTTGGCTATTGCAGATTCAGTCTTCCCAGCCTGGTGCAGGGCTACAATTTTGTTTCTGGTGTCCTTTGACAGCTCTTTGGTCTTCACCATAGTGGAGTTTGCAGTCAGACTGTTTGATGGTGTGCACAGGTGTCTTTTTATACTGATAACAAGTTTAAACAGGTGCCATTACTACAGGTAATGAGTGGAGGAAAGAGGAGACTCTTAAAGAAGAAGTTACAGGTCTGTGAGAGCCAGAAATCTTGATTGTTTGTTTCTGACCAAATACTTATTTTCCACCATAATATGCAAAAAAAATGATTAAAAAACAGACAATGTGATTTTCTGGATTTTTTTTTCTCAGTTTGTCTCCCATAGTTGAGGTCTACCTATGATGTAAATTACAGACGCCTCTCATCTTTTTAAGTGGTGGAACTTGCACTATTGCTGACTGACTAAATACTTTTTTGCCCCACTGTATCTCCTTACGGTACACAGATATATGCCTCCAAATGATGTTTCTATGGTAGATGTACGTACACACAGTCATCACACAAGGATAAATCTGTCTGGCATGTGAAGACATTGGTCATTGGATGGATTGAAATGACTGCAACTGATGGAACATGTTGTTTTCTTGACTTCACTCTTAAATAAGTACTCCTATCTAAGTAAGGGAAAGTGTAGAGTTGTGTTGTCAAATAAAAACTTGTACTATGATTATTATGCTCCTCTGAGAAATGTCGTCAGTGGAAGAAGACCACTCAGTTTTTCCTAAAAGAGAAGACCTGAATTTGAGTGATATTAATGACACATCATGACTGAATAGCCCAGGGGTAGGTATGTGAGTGAATGAGAACATGCACAAGGTTAGTGAATGAGAGCGGATCAGACAGTTTCTGAGCATGAAGTGAAGTGAAATGAGAACTGTGGTGGTGGTGGAGGTGGGGGGGGGGGATGGGGGGTCGGTCGGGGTGGGGGGGGGGGATGGGGGGTCGGTGGGGGGGGATGGGGGGACAGGGGGGGGGGACAGGGGGTGCAGTAAGTTTACACATTTCCCATTAACTATTTGCTGTCCCCAGGACCGTAGTTCTTCTCCAGCAGCTTTCCCTTGTTACATTGTATGGCCCCTCCTGTTACTACATGTTCCTGTTTGTAAAGGGTGACATCTTTTTAACCGTCTGTGCTCCTTTCTGTGTTGTTTGTCTCCTGCAGACATATATCTAGGCTTTAGTGGGCTGTCTCTCTTTTCCGCTCTCCTGTAGCTGACACTGGATCGAGTGGACCCGCTTACAGCATGGAACAGTTTATAAATGGAACACTGCCCCCTCCTCACAGGAGCGAGGCATGCTGGGAGCTCTGCTTTCTGTTTTCCACACTGTGGTTTGTTTTTTAACTCTTGCAGCGCAGACTAGTAGGGTGTGGCGCAGCAGGCGTAGGCGGCTGATATAAGCTGGGCGTGTGGCGGCTGGAGCGCAGCCATGTTCTGTGGTACAGTGCCTGCCTGCCCATCTGAGGGGCTCTCCCTCTGCTGCAGTTATTCTTGGTGTGTCTCTGCCCCCTCCTGAAAACCGTGTATTCTTGAGATCCATGCTGAAGCAAGACTTACAGGATGGAAGGTGTGCTGAATTGTGTGCAGCGTCTGGTGCCTTCACTACTGTACTGCTATACATCTCTGGAGTGTGTGGGCGGCCACGGAAACCAGACAGTCCAACTAAATGTGGCTCATCTTTGTCAGATGTGTCAGTAGATGCCTCTTCTTCACTTATTCTATTACATTGATATAGTGACTGATCACTTTAGGATTTAGTAGGGATTCTACCCTTTCCTTAATGGCTCCCATTTGAAAAGCCCTTAATAATAATAATCTTTATTTTTAAAAAGCGCTAACATATTCCGCAGCGCTTTACAGTTTGCACACATTATCATCACTGTCCCCATTGGGGCTCACAATCTAAATTCCCTATCAGTATGTCTTTTTGTGGGAGGAAACCGGAGAACCCGGAGGAAACCCACGCAAACACGGAGAGAACATACAAACTCTTTGCAGTTGTTGTTCTTGGTGGGGTTTGAACCCAGGACCCCAGCACTGCAAGGCTGCTGTGCCATCCACTGTACCACCGTGCTTGCCAGCATGTCTGGAGTAGATGTGCCTTTTCTGGCATTTTCCCACCACTTCTGGGGCAGCGGGGCAGGATTCCCCCTTCTCTTCTGTCATAGCACTAAATATAGCACAAAGAGGTTCTCAGTGTGTTGCACCAGACTGGGGGGAGGGGGTGCACTATTAGAGGCGTAGAATTGGGAAACTGAGGCCAGCATGCTGATGTATGAAGTAAACACATCCACTCATGCTATTTAACATTGCACTGGTCCAAAAGCTTCATTACGCGTGTTACCTGTGCTAACGGCTAGGACAACGCAGCGACATTGCATCTCATGACTTCCTATAAGTCGCATTGCGGCAATCTGGCCACAAATGTTTCCAAATAAGCTGGATTTTTTTTATCGCAAGCAACTCGCTTGCCATAGACTTCACTGCATGTCGCTTGCCGTAACTTTGCTGTTTTATTTAACAGCAAAATCGGAACTTGAAAATAGTTGCAAGTTTCACAGATCTCTGAGAATCGCGGCTGGTCGCTTCGTAGCTCCAGTTAGACAGTAACACTTAATAAACGCCTTTCAAAATGTAACCCTTGACTTGGCGACTACAATCTACTACTTTCATCCTGTCATTGATGTGATCATTATCAGTTTTGTTTTTTAACCCTGCAACTAAAAACCAAGCTAAATTAAACCTAAAGAGACATTTTATTATTAATTTATTGGGCTTGCTTTGTCAGGGTTCGTCCCCATGTTGTGACAGATGCATGCGCCAACCGAAAGGTGGGAATGTACCCAAGGGTCCTTTTACACGTGAAGATTAATTGGTGGATAGGTGTGCCAATCGACAATTTATCTAACTAACAGTAAAAAAAAAATCAAACCCCTCAAATTATTTGTAACAAACTTGCGGGATTATTTTGTAATTTCGATCGCTTGTCTTTACTTCTAAGCTAACAACTATAAGATGCCTCCGTACTAGTGTTGAGCGATACCTTCCGATATCGGAAAGTATCGGTTTGGATCGGCCGATATTCAAAAAATATTGGATATCGCCGATACCGATACCCGATCCCAATGCAAGTCAATGGGACCAAAATATCGGAATTAAAATAAACCCTTTCTTTCCTTGTAGGTTCATTCTACATGAAGGAAAACAACTAAGAATAATGTAGGATGTATGGGGGAGGTGGCGGAGACATTAAAGGCAATGAGGATTAGTCCAATCAAATAGAATAGCATGATTTTTTTTTTTTTTTAAAGACGTTCGGATTGAAAAAGATATTGACTATGTAAATTTTTTTTTATTTTGTCATATATTGATGTTTCACTATTCCACGACCTTCCCCTTCTTTTTTTTCCTTTTCCCACACTTTCATCTTCATTATCATCAGCATCTTTGACATCAACTTCTTCACCTTATTCATCTTCTTCTTCATCTTCTACCTATTTTTTTTTTTATTACATTCTTCATATTCATTTTCTTCAATTATTATTATTCTTCCTATTCTACGTATTCTTTTTATTCCACTGTTATTATTCTTCCTATTCTACTTCTTCATCATATTCTCATTTGTGACAGGCATTCCCGTAGTTGTTATCTATAAAAGTTGGAAGATTACACCTTCCGTTCTGCCAGTCACAAAAGTTACATTTGTCCGCGTTCAGTTTGGCCTGCAGCATCAGGCTTTATCCAGGGGCACCACGAGGAGGAACGGACTCACCCCCATACACTGTCTTCTTCTGCATATAATTTAGATAATATCTTTTGCTCTGATATTAAGTGTTATGCTTAATGTTCTTCTGCTCTTTATTCTGCAGCCTCTTGTTCTTCTGCTTCTCGGTCTTCCCTGTCGTCGTCTCCAGGGTCGTCGTCTTCAGTGTCGTCATCTCCGCCGTCGTCGTCTCCGCCGTCGTCGTCTCCGTCGTCGTCTCCGCCGTCGTCGTCGTCGTCGTCATCGGGGTGGTCTTCCGGGTCGTCGTCGTCATCGGGGTGGTCTTCCGGGTCGTCGACTTTAGGGTCTTCAACTTGGAAATGTAGCAGAAGGTACAAGAAGGCTGAGAAAATGCCAAGAACCAGCTGATGGAACTGGAACTCGGATGGCTACCCGAAGGTTCAAGAGCCTATGGAACTACCGAGGACCAGCTGATGTTACTGGAACCCGGTTACTAAGCAGGAGGTACCCGTGCTAAAAAGCACTACCAAGGACCGCCTGACGTTGGCGGAACTCGGATACCCAGAAGGAGGCACCTAAGCCAAAGGCTCTGCCCGGAACCAGCTGACGTTACTGGAACCAGGATGGGGAGCAGAAGGTACAAGAGCAAAAGACACTGCCGAGAACCAGCTGACGGTACTGGAACCCGGATGGGTAGCCGAAGGTCCAAGAGCCAATGGAACTACCGAGGACCAGCTGACGTTACTGGAACCCGGTTACTAAGCAGGAGGTACCCGTGCCTGAAAGCACTACCAAGGACCACCTGACGTTGGTGGAACTTGGATACCCAGAAGGAGGCACCTAAGCCAAAGGCTCTGCCCGGAACCAGCTGACGTTACTGGAACCAGGATGGGGAGCAGAAGGTACAAGAGCAAAAGACACTGCCTAGAACCAGCTGACGGTGCTGGAACCAGGTGGTGGACCCGAAGGCCCACAGGAGAGGAGAGAACAGCTAGGCCGCGAGGCAGCCGCAGTTACCGAACCCCAACAGTCCTACAGGGGGAGCTGGGCCTACTGGCACTACAGAACCAGCCTTGACTACCAGTTCACGCAGCCCAAATAGGAAGCTCCTAAACTGGAGGCACCCTGGAGTTGGCTAACTCGACCGCACCACGACGGGGCAAGCATAGGCGTCTCAGTGAAGTTGACACAACCCGGAAACAGCTGACGGTGCTGAAACCAGGCTTGGCACGAGGGAGTACCTGTGACAAGAACACTGCCGAGAACCAGCTGGCGGTGCTGGAACCCGGATGCGTTGCCCCAGTGTGCAAGAGCCAATGGCACGACCGAGGACCAGCTGACGGTGCTGGAACACGGTTACTAAGCTGTAGGTGCCCGCGCTTAAAAGCACTACCAAGGACCGCCTGGCGTTGGCGGAACTCGGATACCCAGGAGGAGGCACCTAAGCCAAAGGCTCGGCCCGGAACCAGCTGACGGTGCTGGAACCAGGTGGTGGACCCGAAGGTCCACAGGAGAGGAGAGATCAGCTAGGCCGCGAGGCAGCCGCAGTTACCGAACCCCAACAGTCCTACAGGGGGAGCTGGGCCTACTGGCACTACAGAACCAGCCTTGACTACCAGTTCACGCAGCCCACATAGGAAGCTCCTAAACTGGAGGCACCCTGGAGTTGGCTAACTCGACCGCACCACGACGGGGCAAGCATAGGCGTCTCAGTGAAGTTGACACAACCCGGAAACAGCTGACGGTGCTGAAACCAGGCTTGACACGAGGGAGTACCTGTGACAAGAACACTGCCGAGAACCAGCTGGCGGTGCTGGAACCCGGATGCGTTGCCCCAGTGTGCAAGAGCCAATGGCACGACCGAGGACCAGCTGACGGTGCTGGAACCCGGTTACTAAGCTGTAGGTGCCCGCGCTTAAAAGCACTACCAAGGACCGCCTGGCGTTGGCGGAACTCGGATACCCAGGAGGAGGCACCTAAGTCAAAGGCTCGGCCCGGAACCAGCTGACGGTGCTGGAACCAGGTGGTGGACCCGAAGGTCCACAGGAGAGGAGAGAACAGCTAGGCCGCGAGGCAGCCGCAGTTACCAAACCCCAACAGTCCTACAGGGGGAGCTGGGCCTACTGGCACTACAGAACCAGCCTTGACTACCAGTTCACGCAGCCCACATAGGAAGCTCCTAAACTGGAGGCACCTTGGAGTTGGCTAACTCGACCGCACCACGACGGGGCAAGCATAGGCGTCTCAGTGAAGTTGACACAACCCGGAAACAGCTGACGGTGCTGAGACCAGGCTTGGCACGAGGGAGTACCTGTGACAAGAACACTGCCGAGAACCAGCTGGCGGTGCTGGAACCCGGATGCGTTGCCCCAGTGTGCAAGAGCCAATGGCACGACCGAGGACCAGCTGACGGTGCTGGAACCCGGTTACTAAGCTGTAGGTGCCCGCGCTTAAAAGCACTACCAAGGACCGCCTGGCGTTGGCGGAACTCGGATACCCAGGAGGAGGCACCTAAGCCAAAGGCTCGGCCCGGAACCAGCTGACGGTGCTGGAACCAGGTGGTGGACCCGAAGGTCCACAGGAGAGGAGAGAACAGCTAGGCCGCGAGGCAGCCGCAGTTACCGAACCCCAACAGTCCTACAGGGGGAGCTGGGCCTACTGGCACTACAGAACCAGCCTTGACTACCAGTTCACGCAGCCCACATAGGAAGCTCCTAAACTGGAGGCACCCTGGAGTTGGCTAACTCGACCGCACCACGACGGGGCAAGCATAGGCGTCTCAGTGAAGTTGACACAACCCCGAAACAGCTGACGGTGCTGAAACCAGGCTTGGCACGAGGGAGTACCTGTGACAAGAACACTGCCGAGAACCAGCTGGCGGTGCTGGAACCCGGATGCGTTGCCCCAGTGTGCAAGAGCCAATGGCACGACCGAGGACCAGCTGACGGTGCTGGAACCCGGTTACTAAGCTGTAGGTGCCCGCGCTTAAAAGCACTACCAAGGACCGCCTGGCGTTGGCGGAACTCGGATACCCAGGAGGAGGCACCTAAGCCAAAGGCTCGGCCCGGAACCAGCTGACGGTGCTGGAACCAGGTGGTGGACCCGAAGGTCCACAGGAGAGGAGAGAACAGCTAGGCCGCGAGGCAGCCGCAGTTACCGAACCCCAACAGTCCTACAGGGGGAGCTGGGCCTACTGGCACTACAGAACCAGCCTTGACTACCAGTTCACGCAGCCCACATAGGAAGCTCCTAAACTGGAGGCACCCTGGAGTTGGCTAACTCGACCGCACCACGACGGGGCAAGCATAGGCGTCTCAGTGAAGTTGACACAACCCGGAAACAGCTGACGGTGCTGAAACCAGGCTTGGCACGAGGGAGTACCTGTGACAAGAACACTGCCGAGAACCAGCTGGCGGTGCTGGAACCCGGATGCGTTGCCCCAGTGTGCAAGAGCCAATGGCACGACCGAGGACCAGCTGACGGTGCTGGAACCCGGTTACTAAGCTGTAGGTGCCCGCGCTTAAAAGCACTACCAAGGACCGCCTGGCGTTGGCGGAACTCGGATACCCAGGAGGAGGCACCTAAGCCAAAGGCTCGGCCCGGAACCAGCTGACGGTGCTGGAACCAGGTGGTGGACCCGAAGGTCCACAGGAGAGGAGAGAACAGCTAGGCCGCGAGGCAGCCGCAGTTACCGAACCCCAACAGTCCTACAGGGGGAGCTGGGCCTACTGGCACTACAGAACCAGCCTTGACTACCAGTTCACGCAGCCCACATAGGAAGCTCCTAAACTGGAGGCACCCTGGAGTTGGCTAACTCGACCGCACCACGACGGGGCAAGCATAGGCGTCTCAGTGAAGTTGACACAACCCCGAAACAGCTGACGGTGCTGAAACCAGGCTTGGCACGAGGGAGTACCTGTGACAAGAACACTGCCGAGAACCAACTGGCGGTGCTGGAACCCGGATGCGTTGCCCCAGTGTGCAAGAGCCAATGGCACGACCGAGGACCAGCTGACGGTGCTGGAACACGGTTACTAAGCTGTAGGTGCCCGCGCTTAAAAGCACTACCAAGGACCGCCTGGCGTTGGCGGAACTCGGATACCCAGGAGGAGGCACCTAAGCCAAAGGCTCGGCCCGGAACCAGCTGACGGTGCTGGAACCAGGTGGTGGACCCGAAGGTCCACAGGAGAGGAGAGAACAGCTAGGCCGCGAGGCAGCCGCAGTTACCGAACCCCAACAGTCCTACAGGGGGAGCTGGGCCTACTGGCACTACAGAACCAGCCTTGACTACCAGTTCACGCAGCCCACATAGGAAGCTCCTAAACTGGAGGCACCCTGGAGTTGGCTAACTCGACCGCACCACGACGGGGCAAGCATAGGCGTCTCAGTGAAGTTGACACAACCCGGAAACAGCTGACGGTGCTGAAACCAGGCTTGGCACGAGGGAGTACCTGTGACAAGAACACTGCCGAGAACCAGCTGGCGGTGCTGGAACCCAGATGCGTTGCCTTGCCTATTAAAGATTGTCTTCCTAGAGCCCCAACTAGCGGTGTTGGAGCAAAGGGTAAGCAGGGGGAGATGAGTGTAGGCCGAAGCCTGCACTGGAGGCAGCATTGTGTCTGCGTTGCGTTTGCAGGACACTTTGCCGGCTACACACTGGGGGAACAGCTGGCGTTGCTGAACCCCACTAACACAATGGCGTGTGTTTTTCTCTGTGCAGCTAGCACTTGCGGGCAAAAACTAGCGATGTTAGAGCCCGTGTTGAAGCAGGAGGAGGAGGAGAGGAGCAGAGTGTAGGCCGAAGCCTAGTTGAACCAATTTCAAAGGAAACCTTTAACCCCCCCCTCAGGTGTTACAAAGTACAAGAGACACACCTTGTGCAGTATTAATGCTGCACAAGTGAAAGGTTGCTCTATTAATTTGTCTACTTGCACACGCTGAATGAAAGACATACACAATTTACCCCATTCTACAGTCAAACTGTAGTGGATGCGTGACTTGGTTTTTTGATGAGACGCAGCACAGGTGTCCAAAATAACGCCTTGGTGCTTGGCGCAGCTTCCTGAGCGTTGTTATTTGCTGTACAGGAGTCTGCGCTCTTGTGTTATCCCTTGGCAATGCCCTGTTAGCGCTGCCCATCTTATGACATCATTTCATGTTGGCCGGTGCGGTTAACGATGGCCATAAATCCCAGACCCACAGTGTCTTTTCATAAAGCCACACTGCGGTGCTGGGATTCGTGGCCTTGAGCAGTAAATATTTTGGCCGCTCACACACGTCCTTACACCTGCTTCAGACTGGGCGGCCTCTGCTGATCCCTTCTCGCATGCCGCGGCCATGAGGCTGCACAGTCTGAAGAAGGCGGAAGGAGATGAGTTAAGACAGGCGAAGATATGCACTGCTCGTGCCCATCAATCACACCCTCGCAGTCAAAATAATTAAGACAACGAGGAGCATTTTATTCAGGCAGGGCAGACGAACAGACGCAAGTAGCCAACCAATGATGTCAGAAGACGGGAAGCGCTACCAAGGGGGGTGCTGCGTATCATTAGAAAGGAAAGTCACACCTCAGGGACAGTGGAATGGTCTCAAAGAGACACATTTTGTACGTGTTGAGTTCCACGTGGGCAAGGAGAAAACATCAGCCACCTTGTACAAATGCAGCAGTACTGCTGTACAAGGTGGCTGTTATACATAGAAACACCTGGGGGTGGGGGCCAGGCTCCCTTCAATTTCAGTTCATGTGCCTGCATGGCGTTTGCAGGTCACGTTGCAAGCTGCACAGCAGGGGAACAGCTGGCGTTGCTGAACCCCACTAACACATTGGCTGGTGTTTTTCTCTGTGCAGATCGCATGTCCGGGCAAAAACTGGCGGTGTTTGAGCCCAGGGTCAGCAGGAGGAGGAGAGGAGCAAAGTGTAGGCCGAAGCCTGCACTGGTGGCAGCTTTTGGTCGGTTGTGCCAGCGTGGCTTGTGCTGGACACGATGCCGGCTACACAGCGGGGGAACAGCTGGCGGTGCTGAACCCCACTAACACATTGGCTGGTGTTTTTCTCTGTGCAGCTAGCATTTCCGGGCAAAAACTAGCGGTGTTTGAGCCCAGGGTCAGCAGGAGGAGGAGGAGAGGAGCAAAGTGTAGGCCGAAGCCTGCACTGGTGGCAGCTTTTGGTCGGTTGTGCCAGCGTGGCTTGTGCTGGACACGATGCCGGCTACACAGCGGGGGAACAGCTGGCGGTGCTGAACCCCACTAACACATTGGCTGGTGTTTTTCTCTGTGCAGCTAGCATTTCCGGGCAAAAACTAGCGTTGTTAGAGCCCAGGGTCAGCAGGAGGAGGAGAGGAGCAGAGTGTAGGCCGAAGCCTAGTTGAACCAATTTCAAAGGTTACCTTTAACCCCCCCTCAGGTGTTACAAAGTACAAGAGCCACTCCTTCTGCAGCATTAATGCTGCACAAGTAAAAGGTTGCTCTATTAATTTGTCTACTTGCACAAGCTGAATGCAACACGTGCACTATTTAGCCCATTATACTGTTAAACAGTAGTGGAGGCGTGACTTGTCTTTTTAAAGAAAAGCAGCACAGGTGTCGAAAACAACACCTTTTTGCATGGGCGCAGCTTCCTGAGCGTTGTTAGTTGCTGTACAGGAGTCTGCGCTCTTGTGATCCTTTGGCCATGCGCTGTGAGCGCTTCCTGTCTTATGACCTCATTTCATGTTGGCCGTTGCGGTTAGCGGTGGACATGAATCCCAGACCCACAGTGTGTTTTCAAAAAATCACACTGCGTGGCTGGGATTCGTGGCCTTGTGTAGTAAATATTTTTGACGCTCACACATGTCCTTACACCTGCTTCAGACTGGGCGGCCTCATCTGATCCCTTATCGCCTGCCGCGGCCATGAGGACACCCAGTCTGAAGAAGGCGGAAGGAGATGAGTGAACACAGGCAAACATATGCACTGCACATGCCCATCAATCACACCCTCGCTGTCCAAAAAAAAAAGACACCGAGGGGCGTTGTTTCGAGCAGGGGAGATGCACAGGCGCAGCCAGCTAACCAATGATGTCAAAAGACGGGCAGCGCTAACAAGGGTGGTGCTGCGTGTCATTACAAAGGAAAGTCACACCTCAGGGACATTGTAATGGTCTCTAATGAGACACATTTTGTACGTGTTGAGTTCCACGTGGGCAAGGAGAAAAAGTCAGCCACCTTGTACAAATGCAGCAGTACTGCTGTACAAGGTGGCTGTTATACATAGAAACACCTGTGGGTGGGGGGCAGGCTCCCTTCAATTTCAGTTCATGTGCCTGCGTGGCGTTTGCAGGTCACGTTGCAAGCTACACAGCAGGGGAACAGCTGGCGTTGCTGAACCCCACTGACACATTGACTGGTGTTTTTCTCTGTGCAGATCGCATGTCCGGGCAAAAACTGGCGGTGTTTGAGCCCAGGGTCAGCAGGAGGAGGAGAGGAGCAAAGTGTAGGCCGAAGCCTGCACTGGTGGCAGCTTTTGGTCAGTTGTGCCAGCGTGGCTTGTGCTGGACACGATGCCGGCTACACAGCGGGGGAACAGCTGGCGGTGCTGAACCCCACTAACACATTGGCTGGTGTTTTTCTCTGTGCAGCTAGCATTTCCGGGCAAAAACTAGCGGTGTTTGAGCCCAGGGTCAGCAGGAGGAGTAGAGGAGCAGAGTGTAGGCCGAAGCCTAGTTGAACCAATTTCAAAGGTTACCTTTAACCCCCCCCCTCAGGTGTTGCAAGGTACAAGAGCCACACCTTGAACAGCATTAATGATGCACAAGTCAAAGGTTGCTCTATTTAATTTTGCTCCTTGCACACGCTGAATTAAACACGTACACTATTTAGCCCATTATACTGTCAAACAGTAGTGGAGGCGTGACTACTAGTCTTTTTAAGGAGACGCAGCACAGGTGTACAAATTTACACCTAGGTGCTGTGCACAGATTCCTTACCGTTGTTATTTGCAGTACAGGAAACTGCGCTCTTGTGTTATCCCTTGGCAATACCCTGTTAGTGCAGGCCGTCTCATGACCTCATTTCATGTTGGCCGGTGCGGTTAACGATGGCCATAAATCCCAGAACCACAGTGGCTTTTCCTAAAGTCACACTGCGGTGCTGGGATTCGTGGCCTTGTGCAGTAAATATGTTCGCCGCTCACACATGTCCTTACACCTGCTTCAGACTGGGCGGCCTCAGCTGATCCCTTATCTCATGCCGCGGCCATGAGGCCGCACAGTCAGAAGAAGGCGGAAGGAGGGGAGTGAAGACAGGGGAACATATGCACTGCTCGTGCCCATCAATCACACCCTCGCAGTCAAAATATATGAGACAACGGGGGGCGTTGTGTCGGGCAGGGGGGACGCACAGGCACAGCCAGCCAACCAACGATGTCAGGAGACGGGCAGCGCTAACAATGGGGGTGCTGCGTGTCATTAAAAAGGAAAGTCACACCTCAGGGACATTGTAATGGTCTGTAATGAGACACATTTTGTACTTGTTGAGTTCCACGTGTGCAAGGACAAAAAGTCAGCCACCTTGTACAAATGCAGCAGTACTGCTGTACAAGGTGGCTGTTATACATAGAAACACCTGGGGGGGTGGGGGGCAGGCTCCCTTCAATTTCAGTTCATGTGCCTGCGTGGCGTTTGCAGGACACGTTGCCAGCTACACAGCAGGGGAACAGCTGGCGGTGCTGAACCCCACTAACACATTGGCTGGTGTTTTTCTCTGTGCAGCTAGCATGTCCGGGCAGAAACTGGCGTTGTTTGAGCCCAGGGTCAGCAGGAGGAGGAGAGGAGCAAAGTGTAGGCCGAAGCCTGCACTGGTGGCAGCTTTTGGTCAGTTGTGCCAGCGTGGCTTGTGCTGGACACGATGCCGACTACACAGCAGAGGAACAGCTGGCGGTGCTGAACCCCACTAACACATTGGCTGGTGTTTTTCTCTGTGCAGCTAGCATGTCCGGGCAGAAACTGGCGTTGTTTGAGCCCAGGGTCAGCAGGAGGAGGAGAGGAGCAAAGTGTAGGCCGAAGCCTGCACTGGTGGCAACTTTTGTTCTGTTGTGCCAGCGTGGCTTGTGCTGGACACGTTGCCGACTACACAGCAGGGGAACAGCTGGCGTTGCTGAACCCCACTAACACATTGGCTGGTGTTTTTCTCTGTGCAGCTAGCAGTTCCGGGCAAAAACTAGCGGTGTTTGAGCCCAGGGTCAGCAGGAGGAGTAGAGGAGCAGAGTGTAGGCCGAAGCCTAGTTGAACCAATTTCAAAGGTTACCTTTAACCCCCCCCTCAGGTGTTGCAAGGTACAAGAGCCACACCTTGAACAGCATTAATGATGCACAAGTCAAAGGTTGCTCTATTTAATTTTGCTCCTTGCACACGCTGAATTAAACACGTACACTATTTAGCCCATTATACTGTCAAACAGTAGTGGAGGCGTGACTACTAGTCTTTTTAAGGAGACGCAGCACAGGTGTACAAATTTACACCTAGGTGCTGTGCGCAGATTCCTTACCGTTGTTATTTGCAGTACAGGAAACTGCGCTCTTGTGTTATCCCTTGGCAATACCCTGTTAGTGCAGGCCGTCTCATGACCTCATTTCATGTTGGCCGGTGCGGTTAACGATGGCCATAAATCCCAGAACCACAGTGGCTTTTCCTAAAGTCACACTGCGGTGCTGGGATTCGTGGCCTTGTGCAGTAAATATGTTCGCCGCTCACACATGTCCTTACACCTGCTTCAGACTGGGCGGCCTCAGCTGATCCCTTATCTCATGCCGCGGCCATGAGGCCGCACAGTCAGAAGAAGGCGGAAGGAGGGGAGTGAAGACAGGGGAACATATGCACTGCTCGTGCCCATCAATCACACCCTCGCAGTCAAAATATATGAGACAACGGGGGGCGTTGTGTCGGGCAGGGGGGACGCACAGGCACAGCCAGCCAACCAACGATGTCAGGAGACGGGCAGCGCTAACAATGGGGGTGCTGCGTGTCATTAAAAAGGAAAGTCACACCTCAGGGACATTGTAATGGTCTGTAATGAGACACATTTTGTACTTGTTGAGTTCCACGTGTGCAAGGAGAAAAAGTCAGCCACCTTGTACAAATACAGCAGTACTGCTGTACAAGGTGGCTGTTATACATAGAAACACCTGGGGGGGTGGGGGGCAGGCTCCCTTCAATTTCAGTTCATGTGCCTGCGTGGCGTTTGCAGGACACGTTGCCAGCTACACAGCAGGGGAACAGCTGGCGGTGCTGAACCCCACTAACACATTGGCTGGTGTTTTTCTCTGTGCAGCTAGCATGTCCGGGCAGAAACTGGCGTTGTTTGAGCCCAGGGTCAGCAGGAGGAGGAGAGGAGCAAAGTGTAGGCCGAAGCCTGCACTGGTGGCAGCTTTTGTTCAGTTGTGCCAGCGTGGCTTGTGCTGGACATGATGCCGACTACACAGCAGGGGAACAGCTGGTGGTGCTGAACCCCACTAACACATTGGCTGGTGTTTCTCTCTGTGCAGCTAGCATGTCCGGGCAGAAACTGGCGTTGTTTGAGCCCAGGGTCAGCAGGAGGAGGAGAGGAGCAAAGTGTAGGCCGAAGCCTGCACTGGTGGCAGCTTTTGGTCAGTTGTGCCAGCGTGGCTTGTGCTGGACATGATGCCGACTACACAGTAGGGGAACAGCTGGTGGTGCTGAACCCCACTAACACATTGGCTGGTGTTTTTCTCTGTGCAGCTAGCATGTCCGGGCAGAAACTGGCGGTGTTTGAGCCCAGGGTCAACAGGAGAGGAGCAGAGTGTAGGCCGAAGCCTAGTTGAACCAATTTCAAAGGTTACCTTTAACCCCCCTCAGGTGTTGCAAGGTACAAGAGCCACACCTTGTGCAGCATTAATGCTGCACAAGTAAAAGGTTGCTCTATTTGTTTTGCTCCTTGCACACGCTGACTAAAACACGTACACTATTTAGCCCATTATACTGTCAAACAGTTGTGGAGGCGTGACTTGTCTTTTTAAGGAGACGCAGCACAGGTGTCAAAATTTGCACCTAGGTACTGGGCGCAGATTCCTGAGCGTTGTTATTTGCTGTACAGGAGTCTGCGCTATTGTGATCCCTTGGCCATGCGCTGTGAGCGCTTCCTGTCTTCTGACCTCATTTCATGTCGGCCGTTGCGGTTAGCGATGGACATGAATCCCAGACCCACAGTGTGTTTTCAAAAAATCACACTGCGTGGCTGGGATTCGTGGCCTTGTGCAGTAAATAGGTTTGCCGCTTACACATGTCCTTACACCTGCTCCAGACTGGGCGGCCTCAGCTGATCCCTTATCGCCTACCACGGCCAGGAGGCCGCACAGTCTGAAGAAGGCGGAAGGAGATGAGTTAAGACAGGTGAACATATGCACTGCTCGTGCCCATAAACCACACCCTCGCTGACAAAATAAATATGACAACGAGGGGCGTTGTTTCTAGCAGGGCGGATGCACAGGCGCAGCCAGCTAACCATGATGACAAAAGACGGGAAACGCTACCAAGGGGGGTGCTGCGTATCATTACAAAGGAAAGTCACACCTCAGGGACAGTGGAATGGTCTCAATGAGACACATTTTGTACGTGTTGAGTTCCACGTGGGCAAGGAGAAAAAGTCAGCCACCTTGTACAAATGCAGCAGTACTGCTGTACTAGGTGGCTGTTATACATAGAAACACCTGGGGGGGTGGGGCCAGGTTCCCTTTAATTTCAGTTCCTGTGCCTGCATGGCGTTTGCAGGTCACGTTGCCGGCTACACAGCAGGGGAACAGCTGGCGTTGCTGAACCCCACTAACACATTGGCTGGTGTTTTTCTCTGTGCAGCTAGCACTTCCGGGCAAAAACTAGCGGTGTTTGAGCCCAGGGTCAGCAGGAGGAGGAGAGGAGCAGAGTGTAGGCCGAAGCCTGCACTGGTGGCAGCTTTTGTTCTGTTGTGCCAGCGTGGCTTGTGCTGGACACGTTGCCGACTACACAGCAGGGGAACAGCTGGCGGTGCTGAACCCCACTGACACATCACCTAGTGTTTTTTCTGTGTAGACAACACTTCCAGGTGGCAACTGACAGTGTTGAAACCCAGGGAATCAAAGAGGAGCAGAGTGTAGGCCGAAGCCTGCAGTGGAGCAAGTTGAAAGGGAACCTTTAACCCCCCCCCCCCCCCCAGGCATTTGTTGCTGAAAGAGCCATCTTGTACAGCAGTAATACTGCACATGGAAAATGGTGGCTCCGAAAATTATGCTCCTTGCAAACGCTGAAGTACACACTCATATAATGTGTCCCCTCACACCGTCAAACCATCCCGGAAGTGGGACTTTCCTTTGTAATGTGACACAGCACAGCCGTCATTCCAACCCCCTTGGTGCCGGGCGCCACCTCCTCAACGTTGTTTGGTTCTGTCACGGAGCCCGCGCTGTAATGTTATCCCTTGGCCATGCACAGTTAGCGGTGCCCGTCTTCTGACATCATGTAGGTGTCAGGCTGGCAGTGCCTGTGCGTCCAAGCTGCCCGAGATCCAACCTTGCAGTGTCATCTAATGTAGTCCCACTGCGGGCCAGGGATCCATGGGCATGCGCAGTGCATATCATCGCCTCTCACTCACCTCCTTCCTGCTTCTTCAGACTGTGCGGCGTCACGGCCGTGGCATGCTATTAGGGATCAGCTGACGCCGCCTAGTCTGAAGAAGCGTGAAGAAGGGGAGTGAGAGGCTAGTATATGCACTGCGCATGGCCATGGATACCAGGCCCACTGTGGGATCACATTAGACGACACTGCGAGGTGTGATTTCGGGCAGCGTGGACGCACAGGCGCAGCCAGGACGACAACAAATGATGTCAGAGGACGGGCAGCGCAAACTGTGCATGGCCAAGGGATAACATAACAGCGCAGGGTCCATGACGGAATCAAACAACGCTAAGGAGGCAGCGCACGGTGCCAAGGGGGTAGCAATGACGGCTGTGCTGCGTCACATTACAAAGGAAAGTCCCACCTCCGGGACGGTTGGACGGTGTGAGGGGACACATTACATGAGTGTGTAGTTCAGCGTTTGCAAGGAGCATAATTTCAAGAGCGACCTTTCCCTTGTGCAGTATTAGTGCTGCACATGGTGGCTCTTTCAGTAACAAACGCCTAGGGGGGGGGGGACAGGTCCCCTTACATTTTAGTTGTGCCAGCGTGGCGGTCGCATGACACATTGCCGGATACACAGCTGGGGATCAGCTGACGGTACTGAACCCCAATAACAGAGGAGCGACTGTTGACTGTGCACACAGCACTTCCAGGCACCAACTGGCGGTGTTAGAGCCCAGGGACAGCAGGAGGAGCAGATTGGAGGTATTGCCACACACACAGCTGGGGATCAGCTGACGTTACTGAACCCCAATAACAGAGGAGCGACTGTTGACTGTGCACACAGCACTTCCAGGCACCAACTGGCGGTGTTAGAGCCCAGGGACAGCAGGAGGAGCAGATTGGAGGTATTGCCGCACACACAGCTGGGGATCAGCTGACGTTACTGAACCCCAATAACAGAGGAGCGACTGTTGACTGTGCACACAGCACTTCCAGGCACCAACTGGCGGTGTTAGAGCCCAGGGACAGCAGGAGGAGCAGAGGAACAGAGTGTAGGCCGAAGCCTGATTGGAGCAAGTTGAAAGGAAACCTTTAACCCCCCCCCAAGACGTTTGTAGCTGAAAGAGCCATCTTGTGCAGCACTAAGGATGCAAAAGGAAAAGGTTGCTCTTTTAATTATGCTCCTTGCAAACACCGAAGTAAACACTAAAAATGTGTCCCTTTATACCGTTAAACCGTTCCGGAGGTGCGAATTTCCTTCGTAATGGGACACAGCACAGCTGTCATTCCTATCCCCTTGATGCCGTGCGCTGCCTCCTCAGCGTTGTTTTAAGCTGTCACGGAGCCTGCGCTGTTCTGTTAGCCCTTGGCCATGCCCAATTAGCGCTGCCTGTCTTCTGACATAATTTGGTGTCAGGCTGTCAGTGCCTGTGCGTCCACGCGACTCCAGATCTCACCTCGCAGTGTCGTCTATTGTAATCCCACTGCGGGCCTTGGATCCATGGACATGCACAGTGCATATCCTCGACTCTCACTCCCCTCCTTCCCTCTTCTTCAGACTGTGCGGTGTCACGGCCGTGGCATGCTAGGGATCAGCTGACGGCGCACAGTCTAAAGAAGGCGGAGGGAAATGAGCGAGAGCCCGAGGGGAAGATATGCACTGCGCATGCCCATGGATCCCAGGCCCGCAGTGTGACTCAATCAGAAGACACTGCGAGGCGGGATCTCGGGCACCGCGGCCGCACAGGCGCAGCCAGCCTGACACCAAATTATGTCAGAAGACAGGCAGCACAAATAGGGCATGCCCAAGGGATAACAGAACAGCGCAGGCTCCGTGACAGCTTAAAACAACGCTGAGGAGGCAGCGCATGGCACCAAGGGGGTAGCAATGATGGCTGTGCTGCGTCACATTACGAAGGAAAGTCCCAGCTCCGGGACGGTATAACGGTATCAGTGAACACATTTTATAAGTGTTAAGTTCTGCGTGTGCAAAGAGCTAAAAAAAAAAGAGCTACCTTTTCCTTGTGCAGCATTACTGCTGCACAAGATGGCTCTTTCAGTAACAAACGACGGGGGGGGGGGGG
The DNA here is from genome assembly GCF_032444005.1 of Ranitomeya imitator. Classification (NCBI taxonomy): domain Eukaryota; kingdom Metazoa; phylum Chordata; class Amphibia; order Anura; family Dendrobatidae; genus Ranitomeya; species Ranitomeya imitator. The sequence continues at coordinate 291,387,819 of NC_091284.1, forward strand.
GGGGGGTGACGACAGGTTCCCTTACATTTAGGTTATTGTGCCAGCGTGGCGGTCGCAGGACACATTGCCGGCTACACAGCTGGGGATCAGCTGACGTTACTGAAACCCAATAACACTGGGTCGTATGTTTTTACTGTGCAGCCTGCACTTCTGAGCCGCAACTGGCGGTGTTGGAGCCCAGGAATAGCAGTTCAGGTGGTAGAAAGATGAACACAGCAGGAGACCTGGATGACACCCAATTACTTAATCAGGCAGAGGAGTGGCAAATTCCTGCGAGATCCAGGCCTGGTTCATTTTCAGGAAAGTAAGCCGGTCAACGTTATCGGAGGATAGTCGCATGCGACGGTCTGTTAGTACACCACCTGCGGCACTAAAGACACGTTCCGATAAGACACTAGCCGCAGGGCAAGCCAGCACCTCCAATGCATACTGGCTTAGCTCTGGCCATGTACCCAGCTTAGAGACCCAAAACTTGAACGGGGAAGAGCCGTCTGGGAGTACAGTAAGAGGGCAAGCCATGTAGTCTGTCACCATCTGACGGAACCGTTGCCTCCTGCTGACTGGAGCCGCCGGTGATGGTGTAGACATTTGGGGCGGGCACACAAAAGTGTGCCAGAGTTGTGCCATACTGGGCTTGCCTTGGGCAGAGGCACTGCTTCTGCTCCCTCTTTGGGCAGAGCCTCCCCCACTGCCTCGACGCACTGAGCTGCTTTGTAAAGCACTAGCAGCACTCCTCTCAGTTGGACAGGAGAAGATGATGGAATTCACCAGTGTGTCGTGGTACTCCCGCAATTTACGCTCCCGGGTCAACGCAGGGATGAGGTTTTGGACGTTGTCCCGGTAGCGAGGATCGAGGAGGGTGAACACCCAATAATCAGGCATGTTGAGAATGTGGTCGATGCGGCGGTCGTTTCTCAGGCACTGCAGCATGAAATCCACCATGTGCTGCAGAGTGCCAACTGGCCCAGAAACGCTGTCCCCTGCTTGAGACATGATCTCTGCCCGCTCGTCATCACCCCACCCTCGCTGTACACACTGACCACTGGACAATTGTGTCGCTCCCTCCTCTGGACGGAGCTCTTCCTCCTCCATTGACTCCTCCTCATCCTCCTCACAAATTGGCCCCTGCGTACCCCTTTGTGAGGAACCACGTGGCGCTGACTCTCCAGAAGCTGATGGAAAAGGTGACTCCTCATCCTCCACCTCTTCCACCACATCATCCCTTAACCCTTGCAAAGTTTGCTGAAGCAGGCAGATAAGGGGGACAGTCATGCTGACTAGTGCATCATCTGCACTTGCCATCCGCGTGGAATAATCAAAAGGACGCAAAACCTGGCAGACGTCCTTCATAGTGGCCCACTCTGTGGTTGTGAAGTCTGATCGGCGCTGACTGCGACTTCTTTGCGCCTGATGCAGCTGGTACTCCATAACTGCTTGCTGCTGCTCACACAACCGCTCCAACATATGTAACGTGGAATTCCACCGGGTAGGTAGGTCACATATGATGCGGTGTTCCGGAAGGCGGAATCGGCGCTGCAGAGCAGCAATGCGGGATCTGGCCAAGCTGGAACGCCGCAAGTGAGCACACTCTAGGCGGACCTTGTGCAGCAGGGCATCAAGATCCGGATAGTCCCTCAGAAAACTCTGCACAACCAAATTGAGCACATGTGCCAGACATGGGATGTGAGTGAGGTTGCCAAGGGCCAAAGCTGCCACCAGATTTCGGCCATTGTCACACACTACCATGCCTGGCTGGAGATTCGCTGGCAGTAACCACACATCGCTCTCCTGCTTTATGGCATTCCAGAGCTCCTGCTGTTGTGAATTCTGTGGCTGAGTTCACTTCTGTGGTCACAAGTGGTATTGCAGTCTCTGGGCTTCCTCCCTCAGGTGTTTTGGTGAGCTCGTTGGCTGCCTTGCTATTTAGCTCCACCTGAGTCTGTTTTCCTTGCTCCTTGTCAATGTTCCAGTGTTGGATCTGAGCTACTGCATCTTTCCTTGGGCCTGCTGCTCTGCTAGATAAGTGCTTCTAGTTTGTTTTCTGTTTTTTCTGTCCAGCTTGCTATTAACTTTTGCTGGAAGCTCTGAGAAGCAAAGGGGTGCACCGCCGTGCTGTTAGTTCAGCACGGTGGGTCTTTTTGCCCCTTTGCGTGGTTTTCGTTTTAGGGTTTTTTGTAGACTGCATAGTTCTCTTTGCTATCCTCGCTCTGTCTAGAATATCGGGCCTCACTTTGCTGAATCTATTTCATTCCTACGTTTGTCTTTTCATCTTGCTAACAGTCATTATATGTGGGGGGCTGCCTATTCCTTTGGGGTATTTCTCTGAGGTAAGTCAGGCTTGTATTTCTATCTTCAGGCTAGTCAGCTCCTCAGGCAGTGCCGAGTTGCATAGGTAGTGATAGGCGCAATCCACTGCTGCTTATAGTTGTGTGAGGATAGATCAGGTACTGCAGTCTACAGAGATTCCACGTCTCAGAGCTCGTCCTATTGTTTTTGGTTATTGCCAGATCTCTGTATGTGCGCTGATTACTGCACGCTGTGTTGCCTGATTGCCAGCCATAACAGTACAAGGAGCCACACCAATGATTCCCAATAGAGGGAAAAAAGAAATCCTGACATCATTTTTTTTTCTTAGCTCTGTCTTCAGTCTTTTTTTTCCCCTAGACATTAGAGTGCTTCAGGACACAGCTGTGGACATGGATATTCAGGCTCTGTGCTCCTCAATGGATAATCTCGTTGTAAATGTACAAAAGATTCAAGATACTATTGATCAGAAATCGATGCTAGAACCAAGAATTCCGATTCCTGATTTGTTTTTTGGTGACAGAACTAAGTTCCTGAGCTTCAGAAATAATTGTAAGCTATTTTTGGCCTTGAAACCTCATTCTTCTGGTAATCCTATTCAACAGGTTTTGATTATTATTTCTTTTTTGCGCGGCGACCCACAGGACTGGGCGTTTTCTCTTGCACCAGGAGATTCTGCATTGAGTAATGTTGATGCATTTTTCCAGGCGCTGGGATTGCTTTACGATGAGCCTAATTCAGTGGATCAGGCTGAGAAAAATCTGCTGGCTTTATGCCAGGGTCAGGATGATGTAGAAGTATATTGTCAGAAATTTAGGAAGTGGTCAGTACTCACTCTGTGGAATGAATCTGCACTAGCGGCTTTGTTCAGAAATGGTCTCTCTGAAGCTCTTAAGGATGTAATGGTGGGATTTCCTATGCCTGCTGGTTTGAATGAGTCTATGTCCTTGGCCATTCAGATCGGTCGTCGCTTGCGCGAGCGTAAATCTGTGCACCATCTGGCGGTATTGTCTGAGAGTAAACCTGAGCCTATGCAGTGCGACAGGAATATGACTAAAGTAGAACGGCAAGAACACAGACGTCTGAACAGACTGTGTTTCTATTGTGGTGATTCTACTCATGCTATTTCTAATTGTCCTAAACGCACTAGGCGGTTCGATAGCTCTGCCGTTATTGGTACTGTACAGTCCAAATTCCTTTTGTCCATTACCTTAATGTGCTCTTTGTCATCGTATTCTGTCATGGCGTTTGTGGATTCAGGCGCTGCCCTGAATCTGATGGATTTGGATTATGCTAAACGTTGTGGATTTTTCTTGGAGCCTTTGCGGTGTCCTATTCCGTTGAGAGGAATTGATGCTACACCTTTGGCCAAGAATAAGCCTCAGTACTGGGCCCAGCTGACCATGTGCATTGCTCCTGCACATCAGGAAGTTATTCGCTTTCTGGTACTGCATAATTTGCATGATGTGGTCGTGTTGGGGTTGCCATGGCTACAAACCCATAATCCAGTATTGGATTGGAACTCTATGTCGGTAACCAGCTGGGGTTGTCAGGGAGTACATGGTGATGTTCCATTTTTGTCTATTTCGTCATCCATTCCTTCTGACATCCCAGAGTTCTTGTCGGACTTTCAGGATGTATTTGAAGAGTCCAAGTCTGATGCCCTACCTCCGCATAGGAATTGTGATTGTGCTATCGATTTGATTCCTGGTAGTAAATTCCCTAAGGGTCGTTTATTTAAATTGTCCGTACCTGAACACACCGCTATGCGCAGTTATGTGAAGGAGTCCCTGGAGAAGGGACATATTCGCCCATCGTCGTCACCATTGGGAGCAGGGTTCTTTTTTGTAGCCAAGAAGGATGGTTCGCTAAGACCGTGTATTGATTACCGCCTTCTTAATAAGATCACTGTTAAGTTTCAGTATCCTCCATTGATTTCTGACTTGTTTGCTCGGATTAAGGGGGCTAGTTGGTTTACTAAGATTGATCTTCGTGGTGCGTATAATCTGGTGAGAATCAGGCAGGGAGATGAATGGAAAACGGCATTTAATACGCCCGAGGGTCATTTTGAGTATCTGGTGATGCCGTTCGGACTTGCCAATGCTCCATCTGTTTTTCAGTCTTTTATGCATGACATTTTCCGTGAGTATCTGGATAAATTCTTGATTGTTTACTTGGATGACATTTTGATCTTCTCAGATGATTGGGAGTCTCATGTGAAGCAAGTCAGAATGGTTTTCCAGGTACTGCGTGCTAATTCCTTGTTCGTGAAGGGATCAAAGTGTCTCTTCGGTGTGCAGAAAGTTTCATTTTTGGGGTTCATCTTTTCCCCTTCTACTATCGAGATGGATCTGGTTAAGGTTCAGGCCATCCAGGATTGGACTCAGCCGACATCTCTAAAAAGTCTGCAGAAATTCCTGGGCTTTGCTAATTTTTATCGTCGCTTCATCTGTAATTTTTCTAGCATTGCCAGACCATTGACCGATTTGACCAAGAAGGGTGCTGATTTGGTTAATTGGTCTTCTGCTGCCGTGGAAGCTTTTCAGGAGTTGAAGCGTCGTTTTTGCTGTGCCCCTGTGTTGTGTCAACCTGATGTTTCTCTTCCGTTCCAGGTCGAGGTTGATGCTTCTGAGATTGGTGCAGGGGCGGTTTTGTCACAGAGAGGTTCTGGTTGCTCAGTGTTCAAACCATGTGCTTTCTTTTCCAGGAAATTTTCTGCTGCTGAGCGTAATTATGATGTGGGCAACCGAGAGTTGCTGGCCATGAAGTGGGCATTCGAGGAGTGGCGTCATTGGCTTGAGGGTGCTAAGCATCGCGTGGTGGTTTTGACTGATCATAAGAACCTTACTTATCTTGAGTCTGCCAAGCGCTTGAATCCTAGACAGGCCCGTTGGTCGTTATTTTTTGCTCGTTTTGATTTTGTGATTTCATACCTTCCGGGCTCTAAAAATGTGAAGGCGGATGCTCTGTCTAGGAGTTTTGTGCCCGACTCTCCGGGGTTATCTGAGCCGGCGAGTATCCTCAAGGAAGGAGTCATTGTGTCTGCCATCTCCCCTGATTTGCGGAGAGTGTTGCAGAAATTTCAGGCTAATAAACCTGATCGTTGTCCGGCCGAGAAACTGTTCGTCCCTGATAGGTGGACTAGTAAAGTTATCTCTGAACTTCATTGTTCGGTGCTGGCCGGTCATCCAGGAATCTTTGGTACCAGGGAGTTGGTTGCTAGATCCTTCTGGTGGCCATCTCTGTCGCGGGATGTGCGTGCTTTTGTGCAGTCCTGTGGAATTTGTGCTAGGGCTAAGCCCTGCTGTTCACGTGTCAGTGGGTTGCTTTTGCCCTTGCCGGTCCCGAAGAGGCCTTGGACACATATTTCGATGGATTTCATTTCTGACCTTCCCGTTTCTCAAAAAATGTCGGTCATTTGGGTGGTCTGTGATCGCTTTTCTAAAATGGTCCATCTGGTGCCCTTGGTTAAATTGCCTTCCTCCTCTGATTTGGTGCCTTTGTTCTTCCAGCATGTGGTTCGTTTACATGGCATTCCTGAGAATATTGTTTCTGACAGAGGTTCCCAGTTTGTCTCGAGGTTCTGGTGAGCCTTTTGTGGTAGGATGGGCATTGACCTATCTTTCTCCTCGGCCTTCCATCCTCAGACTAATGGCCAGACCGAACGAACCAATCAGACCTTGGAAACATATCTGAGATGTTTTGTTTCCGCTGACCAGGATGATTGGGTGTCATTTTTGCCGTTGGCTGAGTTCGCCCTTAATAATCGGGCCAGCTCGGCTACCTTGGTCTCTCCATTTTTCTGCAATTCTGGGTTCCATCCTCGTTTCTCTTCAGGACAGGTTGAGTCTTCGGACTGTCCTGGTGTGGATTCTGTGGTGGACAGGTTGCAGCAGATCTGGACTCAGGTAGTGGACAATTTGACCTTGTCCCAGGAGAAGGCTCAGCTTTTCGCTAATCGCAGACGCCGTGTGGGACCCCGACTTCGTGTTGGGGATCTGGTTTGGTTATCTTCTCGTCATATTCCTATGAAGGTTTCCTCTCCTAAATTTAAACCTCGTTTTATTGGTCCGTATAGGATTTCTGAGATTCTCAATCCGGTGTCTTTTCGTCTGATCCTCCCAGACTCCTTTTCCATACATAATGTATTCCATAGGTCGTTGTTGAGGAGATACGTGGCACCTATGGTTCCATCTGTGGAGCCTCCTGCCCCTGTTTTGGTGGAGGGGGAATTGGAGTATATTGTGGAGAAGATTTTGGATTCTCGTGTCTCTAGACGGAAACTCCAGTATCTGGTCAAATGGAAGGGTTATGCTCAGGAAGATAATTCCTGGGTTTTTGCCTCTGATGTCCATGCCCCAGATCTTGTTCGTGCCTTTCATGTGGCTCATCCTGGTCGGCCTGGGGGTTCTGGTGAGGGTTCGGTGACCCCTCCTCAAGGGGGGGGTACTGTTGTGAATTCTGTGGCTGAGTTCACTTCTGTGGTCACAAGTGGTATTGCAGTCTCTGGGCTTCCTCCCTCAGGTGTTTTGGTGAGCTTGTTGGCTGCCTTGCTATTTAGCTCCACCTGAGTCTGTCTTCCTTGCTCCTTGTCAATGTTCCAGTGTTGGATCTGAGCTACTGCATCTTTCCTTGGGCCTGCTGCTCTGCTAGATAAGTGCTTCTAGTTTGTTTTCTGTTTTTTCTGTCCAGCTTGCTATTAACTTTTGCTGGAAGCTCTGAGAAGCAAAGGGGTGCACCGCCGTGTTGTTAGTTCAGCACGGTGGGTCTTTTTGCCCCTTTGCGTGGTTTTCGTTTTAGGGTTTTTTGTAGACTGCATAGTTCTCTTTGCTATCCTCGCTCTGTCTAGAATATCGGGCCTCACTTTGCTGAATCTATTTCATTCCTATGTTTGTCTTTTCATCTTGCTAACAGTCATTATATGTGGGGGGCTGCCTATTCCTTTGGGGTATTTCTCTGAGGTAAGTCAGGCTTGTATTTCTATCTTCAGGCTAGTCAGCTCCTCAGGCAGTGCCGAGTTGCATAGGTAGTGATAGGCGCAATCCACTGCTGCTTATAGTTGTGTGAGGATAGATCAGGTACTGCAGTCTACAGAGATTCCACGTCTCAGAGCTCGTCCTATTGTTTTTGGTTATTGCCAGATCTCTGTATGTGCGCTGATTACTGCACGCTGTGTTGCCTGATTGCCAGCCATAACATCCTGCGCTGTGTGGCTTCGATGCCCCAATGAAACTAGTTTCAAGACGGCCTGCTGACGTTTGGCCACGGCTGTGCTCATGTCGGTCATAGGTAAACGTTCACGGGTCCATGTGGGGGTGGACTGTGACGGATCCTGCAGAGAGGAATCAGAGGAACTGGTGTAAGAGGAGGAGTCGATGCGTACAGACTGGATTCCTGCAATCCTTGGAGTGGGCAGGACACGTCCTGCGCCACTCGCACGATCTGTACCTGGCTCAACAACATTAACCCAATGGGCAGTGAGGGAAACATATCGCCCCTGTCCATGCTGACTGGTCCACGCATCGGTGGTGAGGTGGACCTTGCTACTGACGGCGTTCAGTAGCGCATGTTTTATGTTTGCCTCAACATGCCTGTGCAGGGCAGGGACAGCCTGCCTGCTGAAGTAAAAGCGGCTGGGCACCTTGTACTGTGGGACTACCAATGCCATCAAGTCACGGAAGCTGTCAGTCTCCACCAGCCTGAACGAGAGCATTTCCAGGGACAACAGTTTGGCAATGCCTGCATTCAGAGCCTGTGCTCGGGGGTGGTTGGCCGAGAATGCCCGCCTTTTCTCCCATGCCTGTACTACCGATGGCTGTAGAGTAGACTGGGAGTGTGAGGATGACTGGGAAGGTGGTGCTGTGGGTGGAATTACACAAGGTCTCTGGGAGGAAGCCAAACCAGCTGTGCGTGAGCTGGAGGAAGAGGCAACACGAGCTGAAGAGGTGGTAGCTGCCGCTGTTGGTTGGCCTACATCTTCAGTGTGTTTCTGTAACTCCACCGCGTGCCTGGTCCGCACATGTTTCCACATATTTGTGGTATTGAGGTTGCTGACATTTTTCCCTCTTTTTACTTTATGATGACACAGCTTGCATTTGACAAAACAAATGTCATCTGCAACTGTGTCAAAAAAGGACCAGGCACTGCAAGTCTTGGGAGCGCCCTTTTTGGCTTTGGAAAGAGACAGGCTCCTAACGGGTGCCAAAGTGGAGGCTACAGGCTCCGCAGTCTTCCCCCTCCCTCTCCCTCTTTGGCCCGTAAGAGGAAGCTCTTCCTCTGAGCTGCTCCCACCACCTTCCTGTTCCTCACGCCACGATGGGTCAAGGACCTCATCATCTCCACTACCCTCTGCCACCAACTGCTCCTCCTGGGTAGTCTCAGCAGCACAGTACGCACGAGAAAGCGGCACCTGAGTTTCATCATCAGATGCGTACTGCGCTGTGGTCACCGGAGGCACTGGCCCACCTGCCTCTTCAGAGTCAGAGAGAAAAAGGTGTTGGGCATCACTGCACACTGCCTCTTCTTCCATTTCTCCAATGCTGCTTGGCTGGCCCCCTGTTTCCAAGCCAAGAGATTCAGAGAACAGAAGTAGAGACGGCTCCTGTCCTGGGCTCTCTGACTGCCTGGCCAATTTGGCAGGTGGTGAAGAGACAGATGGCTGCTCTCCAGTGCTCTGTGCCTGAGAGGATGTGGCACTAACTGAAGTCGATGCCGAGGCGTTAGCTGCCATCCACCCGACAACGGCTTCAATTTGGTCTTCACGCAGCAGCGGTGCACGGCGCTCTCCGACAAAGCTGCGCATGAAGGACTGTTCCCTGCTGAAACTGAGTGACGACGAGTCACCGGCGCCCGCAGCAGGCACAGAATCACCACGTCCTCTCCCTGCTCCTCTCCCTGCTCCGCGCCCACGCCCACGTGCCTTACTCCCTGCCCTCTTCATCTTGGTTGACAGATAAAGATAAGCAGAAAAGTACTAAGGCCTTAGTGTGCTTATTCCTGTAATGCTCCTCCTAACAGGTGTAAGAAACACTAATGTTGTAAATTGTGGACTAAACTTTATTATTTTTCAAATGTGGCCTACACAAGTGTTAAGTTGTGTTTGGTGAACTTAACTTTTTTTTTTGTGCAGATCGGGCTACAGAGCTAGTTTAAATCACACGGAGACCGTGCAGACAGCCGTAAACGGCGCTGCAAGGCCAAAAAACCCTCCTCTAGGTTATCCTATATAGTGTTTTTCCACTATTTAGCTGGATACAAGTGGAAAGACACTAATAGGAATTTTTTTTTTCAAATTTTAAACTGGCTGCACTATTTGAAAAAAAGGAAATTGTTTTTCAAGGTATGAGGCAGTAACGCACCCTGAGCTGAATCCAACCGGCTATGGCTGCACACAGACTACAGGGCGAGCTGCGCTCACACAGAGACCGTGCAGACAGCCGTAAACGGCGCTGCAAGGCCCCAAAAAAACCCTCTAGGTTATCCTATGTAGTGTTTTTCCACAATTGAGCTGGAGACTGGTGGAAAGACACTAATAGGAATTTTTTTTTCTTCAAATTTTAAACAGGCTGCACTATTTCAAAAAAAGGAAAATTTTTCTCAAGGTATGAGCCAGTAACGAACCCTGAGCTGAATCCAACCGGCTATGGCTGCACACAGACTACAGGGCGAGCTGGGCTCACACGGAGACCGTGCAGACAGCCGTAAACGGCGCTGCAAGGCCAAAAAACCCTCCTCTAGGTTATCCTATATAGTGTTTTTCCACTATTTAGCTGGATACGAGTGGAAAGACACTTATAGGATTTTTTTTTTTCAAATTTTAAACAGGCTGCACTATTTGAAAAAAAAGGAAAATTTTTCTCAAGGTATGAGCCAGTAACGAACCCTGAGCTGAATCCAACCGGCTATGGCTGCACACAGACTACAGGGCGAGCTGGGCTCACACGGAGACCGTGCAGACAGCCGTAAACGGCGCTGCAAGGCCAAAAAACCCTCCTCTAGGTTATCCTATATAGTGTTTTTCCACTATTTAGCTGGATACGAGTGGAAAGACACTAATAGGAATTTTTTTTTTCAAATTTTAAACAGGCTGCACTATTTGAAAAAAAGGAAAATTTTTCTCAAGGTATGAGCCAGTAACGAACCCTGAGCTGAATCCAACCGGCTATGGCTGCACACAGACTACAGGGCGAGCTGGGCTCACACGGAGACCGTGCAGACAGCCGTAAACGGCGCTGCAAGGCCCAAAAACCCCCCTCTAGGTTATCCTATGTAGTGTTTTTCCACAATAGAGCTGGAGACTGGTGGAAAAACACTAATAGGAAATTTGAGAAAAAATGTGCAGCAGGCTGCACTAAGAGCAAAAAAGAACAACTGTGTGAGGCAGTGTGAACCCCCCCTGAGCTGAATACAACCGGGTATATGGCTGCACACAGACTACAGAGTGAGCTGCACACACACACACAGAGACCTTGCAGAACGCTGTTAAAACAGCGCTGCAAGGCAAGAGCAAGGTGAACAGTGAAGAACACACAGCGTTTTGCTAAATTAGCCTTTGGAAAGGAAAATAAAGCAATTAGCAAGCTCAACTGGCCCTCAGTTAGAACACAGCATCCTGTCCCTAACTGAAATCACAGCAGAGTGAGCGCAAAATGGCGGCAGCGCTTTTTTATAGTGCAGAGTGACATCATTTCAGCAGCCAATCCCAGCCTTGCCAGTACTTACATGCCCACCATGCTAAACAGGATGTGCCCACACTTTCATTCATTCCTCATTGGCTGCTGCGTTCAATTTGAATTCTGGGAACTTCCGATTCCGGTATCCGATACGCGGGAAGTATCGGAATTCGGTATCGGAATTCCGATACCGCAAATATCGGCCGATACCCGATACTTGCGGTATCGGAATGCTCAACACTACTCCGTACACAAGATAGAATGCTCACAAACAATTTGTATTTATTAAATGTACTAGATTGCTGCAGACACCAGATGGTGACTGGTACCATTATTCCATACTACAATATTTTCCATGATAATCATGTTTTTTTTTTTTTTAATTAAAAAAAAAAAAAAAAAGGGAACGCTTCCTCAGCAATGCAGCCACAGGGGGAGGGGTGGTCAATAGGCGCCAAGCTTAAAAAAACGGTGGATATGGGAGCTCCTTGCTGCATGCTGTCCCAAGGTAGTACCATGGAAGACAGCGACCAGCAGCTCCATCCGCCCCCACAGCAGCAGCAGCGCCACCACCAGCGACTGAAGCCGGATGTACAGAAGAAACAAATTTCTGCTGACACCCAGAGTTCTCGGTCCGGTAGCCATTCCACGCAGCATGACAAGAACTCCAGTGTGGTGAACCAGCTACTGCCTACGGACCTTACACTACAGGATCCTACCCCTCCTCCAGCACCGGCAAGAAAAAGAACGGGGAAAACAAAACACAGAACTTGCCCCTTGTGCGAAAAAGCTTTACCGCAATCTTGGGATAAGAAGTGTGACTCCTGTATAGGACGAGTCCTCTGTGAGGAGACCCCTAACTTCGCCTCTGAGTTACGATCTGTAATTAAGTCAGAGGTAGAAACTGCCATTAATTCCCTTAAGGCTATGTGCACAGGTCAGGATTTCTAGCAGAAATTTTCCTGACAAAAACCTGACTCTTCTGCCAGAAATCCGCATGTTTTTTTACTCGGACTCCCATGACAGCACGACGAGAGAGGGGATCCGCCCATTAGGAACAGGAAACCTACAGATACAAAAGGGCGGTACCTCTCCCTTGCCTCAGTTGGTTTCCTGTTCCTGAGGGGACGGGTGCCTACAGACAGAAGCCCAGGCCGGCCGATTACGGTAGCGGGGGGGTCTCCTACCTCGGCCGGTGCGGAGATCCCTGGAGACGCCACGGTGGTCCTTGCTGGATTGCACGTCGGTGGCGTTTGCAGCAGGGAGCGGAGTCCGGAGGATTTCCTGCATCCATCAGCGTCGGCGCAGGTAAGTATTCCCATTGGTGGCGCAGCGGTGCGGCGTGGCTGCGGGTGCCGGGCTCAGATGTGTGGGTGAGCTCCGGAGCGCTGCCAATCCGTCCCCGGCGTCCTGCACCGCTCTCAGCGTGTGCTGGAGCGTTTCCGGGTGCGGTGACGGGGGGGGGGGGGGAGGGGGGGACGGAGTTTGGTAGCCGCTTCCGGGTCGCCGGACGTCTGCGCATGCGCGGTCGGTCCAAAATGGCGGCGCCCATCGCATCTGGACGCCGGTTCGTCCGACAGCCCTCCTTCCCTCCCTGCGGTGTCCAGAACCAATAGGGATAGCGCTGGCCCATCTGCTGACCGGATCCAGGGGGGGATATAAGCAGGTTAAAATGTCATAACCTTGCTTTTTGATCGCAATTCGTCATGGAGAGTGGTGGTGAGCAGCAGCAGCTGTCAGACGAGGTGCGTCAGAAGCCCAAAAAGGATAGAGGCGACCAACCCAGTCGAAAAAGCTCATCCGAGCAGGGATCCAGAGCTTCGACTAGGAAAGAACCCCCTCGGATTCCGGTACTTGACTTTGGCGCACGGGTAAGTGATCTACGTGAAAGTTCACTCTGTGACACAGGCCCCTTATACTTTATCTTTCCAGGGGAAGAAGTTCGGGCAAATCAAAACATAAGGAGTGTGCCCTCTGTGGAGTCCCCTTACCTGACTCTTGTTTGAAAAAGTTATGTGCCCCTTGTATACAACAGACGGTGAGGTCTACAGGAGTGGTTGGGTGGAAGGACTTTAGGTCAGATAGTGGTTATCACCTATATTGTCCTCCCCTAGGTAGCAGAAGAGTCCGTGAGCACAGCAAACTTAAAGGAAATGATCCGGCTTGAAGTAAGGGAGTCATTACGATCCCTATCCCAAGCGGAAGGGTCGAAGCATAGGACACCTCTGGACTCTAATTCGTCAGATGAGGAAAGAGAAGAAAGTACCTATCTCTCTAGTCCTTTCTCCTCTTCATCAGATGAGTCTGGACGATTTTGTCTACCCTTGGATAAGATTGACAGGGTGGTCAAATCAGTTAGAGGCACGATGGGTATAGAGGAACCCAAATCACAGCCCTCAAAACAGGAGTTAATGTTTAGTGGATTAGATCGTAAAAAACATAGATCTTTTCCGGTAAATGAGAAGATCCAAGAACTGATCCTCTGAGAATGGAAGAAACCGGAAAAAAAGGGGGCCTTACCGCCAGCTTTAAAACGCAGGTATCCCTTTGATGATCCGGTAGTGGATACATGGGATAAAGCCCCTAAGTTGGACGCGGCGGTAGCAAAAGCATCAAAGCAAGCCTCATTACCCTTTGAGGATATGGGTTCCCTCAAAGATCCCCTAGACAGGAAGGCGGATATCTTCCTAAAAGGTACCTGGGAGATGGCGGCAGGATCCCTCAGACCAGCCGTGGCCGCAACATGCACAGCCAGGTCATTAATGGTCTGGCTAGATCAATTAGAGTCTCAGCTGAAGGACGGGGCATCCAGAGATTCTATTCTGAAAGCGCTACCGACAATTCAGAATGCTGCGGCGTTCCTATCGGATGCATCTGTGGACTCTGTCAGAATGGCAGCTAGAGCGGCAGGACTATCTAACGCGGCTCGCAGAGCCCTATGGTTAAAGTGCTGGTCGGGTGACATTCAGTCCAGAACTAAACTCTGCGCCATTCCGTGCGAGGGACAATATCTCTTTGGTCCAACGCTGGATGAATTACTGGAAAAGGCAGGCGACGACAAAAAAAAGTTTTCCAGCCTGTACTCGGCATCCTACCGCCGACCCTTCAATCGAAGAAGGTTTGGACGTGGGAAGAAACGCGGGTCCTCTCCCACTAGAGAAAGTTTCAGATGGGAAGACAGACGCGGTAGAGGTACGGGCTACATGTTTCGCCGTTCCTCAAAGGATCAGAAAAAACTGGACCAATGACTAGCGATCCCTGTGGGGGGTAGACTGTCAGCATTCTCCTCAGCGTGGCTTGACATGACGAACAGTAGATGGGTCAGAGGTATTGTTACTAAAGGTCTAAAGGCCCCGTCACACATAGCGAGATCGCTAGCGAGATCGCTGCTGAGTCACAAGTTTTGTGACGCAACAGCGATCTCAGTAGCGATCTCGCTATGTGTGACACGTACCAGCGATCAGCCCCCTGCTGTGAGATCGCTGGTCGTGTCGGAATGGCCTGGGCCATTTTTTGATCGTTGAGGTCCCGCTGACATCGCTGAATCGGCGTGTGTGACGCCGATTCAGCGATGTCTTCGCTGGTAACCAGGTTAAACATCGGGTAACTAAGCGCAGGGCCGCGCTTAGTAACCCGATGTTTACCCTGGTTACCATCCTAAAAGTAAAAAAACAAATGCTACATACTTACCTATCGCTGTCTGTCCTCGGCGCTCTGCTTCTCTGGTCTGGCTGTGAGCGCCAGTCAGCCGGAAAGCAGAGCGGTGACGTCACCGCTCTACTTTCCGGCCGCTGTGCTCACAGCCAGACCAGAGAAGCAGAGCACCGAGGACAGACAGCGATAGGTAAGTATGTAGCGTTTTTTTTTTTTTACTTTAACGATGGTAACCAGGGTAAACATCGGGTTACTAAGCGCGGCCCTGCGCTTAGTTACCCGATGTTTACCCTGGTTACCGGGGACCTCGGGATCGTTGGTCGCTGGAGAGCTGTCTGTGTGACAGCTCTCCAGCGACCAAACAGCGACGCTGCAGCGATCCGGATCGTTGTCGGTATCGCTGCAGCGTCGCTATGTGTGACGGGGCCTTAAGGCTGGACTTCAATCATTGGCCTCGAGATAAATTCAAATTAACCCCTTTTCGTTCCTCCCCCCTGGAGCAAGCAGCTCTAGAAGCAGAAGTCATGAACTTATGCGTTAAAAATGTATTGGTGGAAATCCCAGAATCAGAAAGAGGAAGGGGATTCTATTCTCCTCTTTTTCTGATCAAAAAGCCAGATGGATCTTTTAGAACGATCATTAATCTAAAATGTCTTAATGAGTTCCTGGTTAATGAATCCTTCAAAATGGAAACAATTAATTCAGCAATAAAAATGTTGTTTAATCACTGTTTCATGGTAGTTGTAGATCTTAAAGACGCATACTATCATGTCCCAATACATGAAGATTTCCAGAGGTTCCTGAGAGTAGCTGTGTCAATGGAGGGTAGCATTCGCCATTTCCAGTTCAGAGCTCTCCCCTTTGGCTTATCAGCGGCTCCTAGGGTGTTCACAAAACTAGTGGCTGAGGTCATGGCGCACTTGCGAGAGTCCGACATCCTGATCATTCCCTATTTGGATGACTTTCTTATAGTAGGGAGCTCAGCAGACCATTGCCTGTCCCAGCTAGAAACAGCCACATCCAGACTGGAGCGTCTGGGGTGGATCATAAATTATGAGAAATCTCGTTTACAGCCTCAAAAAATACAAAGATTCTTAGGACTGTCATTAAACTCAGAATCCCAACAGTGTTGTCTTCCACCCGACAAATCAGTACATATCCAGCATCAGGTGTCTAAAGCAATTGACAAACCATCCATGACCCTTAGACCCTATGTCACTATTGGGTTCCCTAACCTCTTGCATTCCCGCTGTCCGTTGGGCCAAATTCCACACCAGACCGTTACAATCTGAGGTGCTGGTTAATGACAGAATCTTACAGGGGTCCCTGCAGAGTCAGATTACCTTAGGTCCAAAAGCGCTTACATCTCTTAGGTGGTGGCTAGACAGTGAAAACTTATCGGCGGGAGTTCCCTGGGTGTCACAGGTAACACGTGTTGTAACAACAGATGCTAGCCCTTCGGGTTGGGGAGCACACATGGATGACATGATGGCTCAGGGTCTATGGCCCCCTCCCCTAACATCAGCCTCCTCCAACCAGAAAGAGTTAATGGCAGTAGAGCTTTCAGTGAAAAAATTCCTCATATATCTGCAGGGTCATCATGTCAAGATCCCATCGGACAACCAGGTGGCGGTCGCATACATAAATCATCAGGGTGGAACTCATTCCGAGTCACTGATGAGAGTGGCGGATCGTCTGTTCCAGACAGTGGAAAATCACTTCTTATCCCTAACCGCTCTACACATAAGAGGAAAAGAAAACGTCAGAGCGGACTTTCTAAGCCGCAACACCATGAGGCAAGGGGAGTGGTCCCTAAACAATTGCGTGTTCGATCAGATTGTCCAAAGATGGGGACATCCAGAGGTAGATCTATTTGCTACCAGGGACAACCGGAAGACAACAAAATTTTGTTCCCTAAATCCCAGGGAGTATCCTCTGGCAGTAGACGCCCTTCTGATCAATTGGGATTTTCAGCTGGCGTATGCATTTCCTCCACTAGGCCTGTTACCCTTAGTAGTCAGGAAGATAAGAGAAGATCAAGCCAGAGTTATATTGATTGCCCCATTCTGGCCCAGAAGGGCCTGGTTCACTTGGCTCAGGATCATGTCAGTGGAGGATCCCTGGGTGCTTCCGGAGATTCCGGATTTGCTCTACCAGGGTCCGATCAGTCATCCGCAAGTAAAGAACCTTCATTTAACGGCATGGATTTTGAAAGGGCGTTACTGAAAAACAAGGGGTTTTCCCCGAGTTTAATTGAAACCCTTATGAAAATTAGGAAGCAAATAACCACAACAATCTACGCTAGGACCTGGCGAAAGTTTCTGGCCTCTTCTGATTTCAATTTAGAAGAAGGAATACCTGTAAAACAAATTTTAGAATTCCTGCAAAAAGGCTTAGAGTTAGGTCTATCTACTAGTACTCTAAAGGTACAGGTCTCGGCCCTAGGGGCTCTATTCTCCTGTAACATCGCCAATAATTACTGGATCTCAAGGTTCATTAAGGCATCTAGTAGGTCTAGACCCATACATAAAGATAGATCTATGCCTTGGGATCTCAACTTAGTCCTATCAGCATTGACTAAAGAGCCGTTTGAACCTTTACAATAAGCTTCAATTAAGGCCTTATCCCTTAAGACAGCATTTCTTGTAGCAATTACATCTGCCCGTAGAGTAGGAGACATCCAAGCTCTCTCCAGGGTTTCCCCTTATACAGAGTTTCTACCAGACAGAGTAATCCTCAGACCGGACCCAGCCTATTTACCAAAAGTATCATCACGGTTTCACAGGTTACAAGAGATAATTTTACCATCCTTCCTCCCTAATCCTGCTAACCCTAAGGAAGAACTACTTCATACATTAGACGTTAGGAGATGCCTGTTAGAATACATCTCTATTACTGACACATGGAAGAAAGATGATGCATTATTTTTATCTTTCCAAAATCCTAGAAAGGGACTCAGGGTATCAAAATACACGCTAGCAAAGTGGATTAGGGAGGCTATCTCTTTGGCTTATACTGCAGGCGGGGGTCCGGCTCCGCAGAATCTGAGGGCACATTCCACCAGGGCCATGGCTACATCCTGGGCGGAAAAATCTGGAGTATCAATCGACCAGATATGTAAGGCGGCCACATGGTCATCCCCGTCCACCTTCTTTAAACACTATAGGTTGGATTTGGGGGCTTCCTCTGATCTCACATTCGGGTTAAGGGTGCTACAAGCCATAGTCCCTCCCTAAGGTACCTTACATCTCTGTAATTCTCTCGTCGTGCTGTCATGGGAGTCCGAGTAAAGCATTAAGCTACTTACTGGTAGCGGCATTTCTCGGAGGCCCATGACAGCACCCTTAGTTCCCTCCCTATTCGTGGGGGTTGCACTTCCTATAGATGTATATATCTCACATATGATACCCAGTTCCAAATATATGGCTGAAAATTTGTATATAATCTGTATATAGTGTATATTTTTTGTGCCACTAACCGCGGTAGTCCTCTCAAGACTCTGAAATACAACTGAGGCAAGGGAGAGGTACCGCCCTTTTGTATCTGTAGGTTTCCTGTTCCTAATGGGCGGATCCCCTCTCTCGTCGAGCTGTCATGGGCCTCCGAGAAATGCCGCTACCAGTAGGTAGCTTAATGCTTTTCCCGCGTTTTTGATGCGTTTTTTCGAATGCATAGAATAGCGGGAAAAACGTGTAAAAAAACTGCAAAATTAATGAAAATGCTGCTTTTTTTTTTTTTTTTACAGCGATGCGTTTTTGTTTCGCGGAAAAAAAAACGCGTCATGTGCACAAAAATTGCAGAATGCATTCTAAATGATAGGATGCATATGTCTGCAGTTTCTAATGCGTTTTTATCGCGAAAAAACGCGAAAAAACCTGAAGATGTGCACATAGCCTAAAGGTGAAAAGAAAATTAATAGGAAAGAACCTATTGCTTTTCCGAACTCTGACTCTTCCAGCTCTGAGAGTAGAAACTCAGATACACAGGACTCCTCCTTCTCTTCTTCGGATGACAGTGGAGGTCGTCATTGCTTCCCCCTGGATAAGGTTGACGCACTTGTAAAGGCAGTAAGATCGACTATGGGGGTATTGGACCCTCGTCCTGACAAAACAGTCCAGGATATTATGTTTGGAGGACTATGCCAAAAAAGGGTAAAGTTTTCCCCCTTAATGAAAACATACACGCGTTAATTAAAAAAGAGTGGGGAAACACAGAGCAGAAGAACTCATCGGTCCCCTCTATAAAAAGAAAATATCCATTTGAAGAGGAGGCTTCTACTTCATGGGATAAAAACCCCAAACTCTACGTTGCGGTAGCTAAGGCCTCAAAAAAATTCGTACTACCATTTGAGGATATGGGAACCCTGAAAGATCCTCTTGATAAAAGAGCAGATACTTTTCTTAAAGGGGCCTGGGAGTCGGGAATGTTTAAGACCAGCCATAGCAGCTGCTTGCACGTCACGATCCTTAATGATTTGAGTAGATAACCTAGAGAAACAGCTAAGGGATGGGGTGCCTAGAAATAAAGTATTAGAATCTATCCCTATGATTAGAGGAGCAGCGGCGGTTTTGGCAGATTCATCGGCCGAATCAGTTAAACTAGCATCTAAATCTGCAGCTCTTTCGAATGCAGTGCGTAGAACATTATGGCTAAAGAGCTGGCCAGGTGATTTACAAACTAAGCAAAAAATTTTTTCAGTCCCATGTGAGGGCAAGTTTCTTTTTGGAGAGACTCTGGAAGATATCCTGCAGAAAGCAGGTGACAAAAAGAAGGTTCCCCAACCTGGCCCCAACGTTCACTAAACGACCCTTTCGGAATAGGACATTTTTTAGGAAAAGACCACCAAGGGAGCAAAACAGATGGGATGATGGGAAAAGAAGAGACAGGGTTCCTTTTCGTTAATTCCTCACGGGATAGAAACCCCCCCCCAAGTGACATCTCCCCCAGGGTGGGAGGGAGATTGTCTCAATTCTCCCCGGCCTGGGAGAAAATTTCAACCAGCCCTTGGATACTAAATTTAATAAGAGTAGGGCTTCGAATAGACTTTTTATCCCTACCCCCCGAAACAATGTGGTAACACTGCTGAGGTCCTCTCCTCAACAACAAGAAGCTCTAGAACTAGAAATCTTAAGGCTATGTGCACACGTTCAGGATTTCTTGCAGAAAATTCCTGAGAATTCCGGACATTTTCTGCAAGAAATCCGCAAGAAAACTGCATGCGTTTTTGCCGCGTTTTTTTCTGGACACTTCCCAATGCATTTTGGAGTGGGAAATCCGCAAAAAAAAAAAAACGGAAAATTAATGAACATGCTGCGTTTTTTGCCGCGATGCGTCTTTTTCGCGGAAAAAAACGCATCATGTGCACAGAACACGCGGAATTCATTCTAAATGATGGAACGCTTATTGTATGCGTTTTTTTTGCGGTTTTTATCGGGAAAAACAGCGAAAAAACCGCAACGTGTGAACACAGCCTTAAACTGATAGATAAAGCTGTCATCCAGGAAGTCCCCCCTCTGGAGAGACGAAAGGGATTTTACTCCCCATTATTCCTGGTTCCCAAGCCGGACGGGACCTTCCGGACTATAATAAATTTACGGAAGTTAAATACTTATGTAAGGAACCAGAGATTCAAAATGGAGTCAATAAAGTGAACAATGAAAAACTTGTTTCCAAACTGTTTTATGATAGTACTGCATCTCAGCGACACGTATTATCACGTCCCCATCCACAAGAACTCTCAAAAATTTCTCAGACTGGCAGTAGTCATGAAAGGACAGATAAGGGAATACCAATGCAGAGCTCTTCCCTTTGGCATATCAATTGCACCACACATTTTCACCAAACTGATAGCAGAGATGATGGCGCATCTGAGAGAGAAAGACATCTTGATTGTTCCATATTTGGACGACTTTCTGATCATGGGCAACTCAGCCCAACTCTGCCGTCAGCAATGCGTCAGAGTGATAGATGCTCTAAAAAAAAAAATTAGGCTGGTTGCTTAACCTTCAAAAGTCAAAACTAGAATCAACCAGGGTTCAGGAATTTTTGGGTCTCACCTTGGAGTCTATTTCTCAAGAATGTTGCCTCCCAGTCCAGAAAAGACAAAAGATAATAAGTCTAGTGTCAGAAGCTCACTCAAACCCTTTCATGTCTCTGAGAAAGGCGATGTCATTACTGGGTTCCCTCTCTGCTTGCCTTCCTGCAGTTCAGTGGGCACAACTCCAAACGAGACCTCTCCAGTGGGACATCCTGAAAAACCAGATTATGCTAAGGGGACGTTTAGAAGGTCACATGACTCTAAGTTTAGCTACTATTCATTCCCTAGCTTGGTGGATGAATCCCAGCAACCTATCAAAAGGGATTCCCTTGGTGATAGAAGTGTCTCAGATAGTTACCACAGACGCAAGTCCCACAGTGTGGGGGGCTCATCTGGACGACAGAGTCACTCAGGGGGTATGGACAAGTCAGGAACTCGGGGCTTCCTCAAACCAAAAAGAACTGAGGGCAGTGAGTCATGCATTACTGTTTTTTCTAGACAAATTACAAGGGCATCATGTCCTAGTATTTTCGGACAACAGAGTAGTGGTAGCCTACTTAAACCACCAGGGGGGGGGGGACCAGGTCTCAAACATTAATGAAAACCACCTCCGAAATTTTCAGCCTGGTACAGAACAACTTTCTATCCCTATTGGCCCTACATATAAAAGGTGTAGAGAACCAGAAAGTGGACTTCCTGAGTCGTATCCAACTAAAGCAAGGAGCATGGTCTCTAAATAAGGACATCTTCGACAAAATTACAGATCTGTGGGAAATCCCTGTAATAAATCCCACTGCCACCCTCTGTTACCCTCCCTTCCTTTGAGGTGCACTCTGTGCGCATCTACTCCCCCACCAACCTCCAACTGGCTGTCATTTACCGCCCCCCAGGGCCAGCCACCACCTTCTTTGACCACTTCACCACCTGGCTACTTCATTTCCTTTCTGCGGACATCCCCACTATCATCATGGGCGACTTCAACATACCCGTTGACACTTCCCTCTCAGCTGCCACTAAACTTCTAACTCTCACTTCCTCCTTCGGCCTCACTCAATGGTCTTCTGCAGCCACTCACAAAGACGATCACACACTGGACCTCATCTTCACCCGCCTCTACTCTCTATCTAACCTCTCTAACTCACCTCTTCCACTCTCTGACCACAACCTTCTCACATTCTCATCTCTCTCCACTCCATGTCTACAATCCCCACCACACAAATTTCACACCCTCGCAGAAATCTTAAACATCTTGACCTACATTCGTTCTCTGAATCCCTCCTCCCTCTCACAGACATAAGTTCCATACACAATGCGGATGACGCTGCCGCGCTATATAACACCACAATAGCTGTAGCTTTGGAATCTGCTGCCCCACTTACACATACCAAAGCTCGCAAAATCAACAGACAGCCCTGGCACACCAGCCTGACCAAAGAACTGAGGCGAGCTTCCAGGGCTGCTGAGCGCAGATGGAAAAGATCCCACTCTAACGAGCACTTCATCGCACTCAAACAGTCCCTCACTACTTTCAAGACCACACTCACCACAGCTAAACAAACCTACTTCTCATCTCTCATATCCACTCTCTCTCACAACCCTAAACAGTTATTCAACACCTTCAATTCTCTCCTCCGTCCCCCACCACCTCCTCCCTCCCCACTTATCTCCGCTGAAGACTTTGCCTCATTTTTCAAGCAGAAGATTGATAGCATTAGAGACAGTTTTGGTCAACAACCCCCAGAGCCCTTCCTCCCGATTTCCCAGCCCTCCACCTCCAAAACCAACTTCTCCACCATTACAGAAGATCAACTCTCCACTCTACTCTCAAGATCGCATCTCACCACCTGTGCACTTGACCCACTCCCATCCCACCTCATCCCAAACCTCACCACAGTCTTCATCCCAACCGTAAACCATCTCTTCAACCTATCACTAACAACTGGTGTTTTCCCCTCAAGCTTTAAACATGCCTCCATCACACCTATCCTCAAAAAGCCTTCTCTTGACCCATCCTCTGTATCCAGCTATCGCCCTATATCACTTCTCCCCTATGCCTCCAAACTACTGGAACAACACGTTTACCTTGAACTGTCCTCCCATCTCTCTTCTTGCTCCCTCTTTGACCGCCTACAATCTGGCTTCCGGTCACACCATTCCACTGAAACTGCCCTAACTAAAGTCACCAATGACCTCTTAACCGCCAAGAGCAAGCGACACTACTCTGTCCTCCTCCTCGACCTGTCGGCTGCCTTTGACACAGTGGACCATTCCTTATTATTATAGACCCTCTCATCCCTTGGCATCGCAGACTTGGCCCTATCCTGGATCTCATCATACCTAACAGACCGGACATTCAGCGTCTCCCACTCACACACCACCTCCTCACCTCGCCCTCTATATGTCGGAGTCCCACAAGGTTCAGTCCTTGGGCCCCTGCTCTTCTCCATTTACACCTTTGGCCTGGGACAGCTCATAGAATCTCATGGCTTTCAGTATAACCTCTATGCTGACGACACACAGATCTACATCTCTGGACCAGATATCACCTCCCTTCTAACCTGAATCCCTCAATTTCTGTCCACTATTTCATCCTTCTTCTCCGCTAGATTTCTGAAACTTAACATGGACAAAACAGAATTCATCATCTTTCCCCCATCTCACGCGACCCCCCCCCAACGAACCTATCCATTACAGTAAATCGCTGCCCACTCTCCCCAGTCCCACAAGCTCGCTGCCTCGGGGTAATCCTTGACGCTGATCTCTCCTTCAAACCACATATCCAAGCCCTTTCCACCTCCTGCCGACTTCAACTCAAAAATATTTCACGAATCTGTTCATTCCTCAACCATGAATCTGCAAAAACCCTAGTCCATGCCCTCATCATCTCTCGCCTTGACTACTGCAACCTCCTGCTCTGTGGCCTCCCCTCTAACACTCTCGCACCCCTCCAATCTATTCTAAACTCTGCTGCCCGACTAAGCCACCTGTCCCCCCGCTATTCCCCGGCCTCTCCCCTCTGTCAATCCTTTCACTGGCTCCCCATTGCCCAGAAACTTCACTACAAAACCCTAACCATGACGTACAAAGCCATCCACAACCTGTCTCCTCCATACATCTGTGACCTCGTCTCCCGGTACTTACCTACACGCAACCTCCGATCCTCACAAGATCTCCTACTCTACTCCCCTCTTATCTCCTCTTCCCACAATCGTATACAAGATTTCTCCAACCCTTGGATAATACAGTTTGTCAGAGCAGCCGCAAGGTCTAAAGTTACCGTCACACCATCACACAACATCGGGTTACTTTGCTTCTCTGCACTCCTCCTGCATCCTGTGTCAGCGCCAGCCAGCCGGAAAGCACAGCGGTGACGTCACCGCTCTGCTTTCCGGCTGACCGGCGCTGACAGTGCAGAGGAAAGCAGAGCGCCGGAGGACAGACAGCTGAAGGTAAGTATGTAGTGTTTGTTTTTTAACGTTTACGCTGGTAACCATGGTAAACATCGGGTTACTAAGCGCGGCCCTGCGCTTAGTAACCCGATGTTTACCCTGGTTATCGGGGACCTCGGGATCGTTGGTCGCTGGAGAGCTCTCTGTGTGACAGCTCTCCAGCGACCAAACAGCGACGCTGCAGCGATCGACATCGTTGTCGGTATCGCTGCAGCGTCGCTTAGTGTGACGGTACCCTAAATCTGTAACTATACATAGATTACCAGTCTGGGATTTGAACCTAGTCTTGTCAGCCTTAACAGAATCCCCATTTGAGCCTATAGAATCAATACCCCTTAAGATTCTATCACTTAAAACTGCCCTCCTGATAGCCCTAACATCGGCCCGCAGAACAAGTGATCTCCAAGCTCTGTCTGCAAACCCTCCATTTACACAAATCCTGGACGATAAAGTGGTACTTAAAAGAAACCCTGCCTATCTACCAAAAGTAGCTTCCACATTCCATAGGTCTCAGGAAATATTGCTTTCTTCCTTCTGTCCAGACCCTTGAAATAAGAAAGAAGAAAAGTTCCACACATTAGATTGTGAGAAGGTGTTAAGTTTGGTATATAAAATCCACCCAGCAGCATAGGAAGGAAGGGTCTCTCTTTATCTGCTTCCAGGGATCCAGGAAAGGACCCAGAGCCTCTAAAGGCACTATAGCACGTTGGATAACAGATGCGATAGCCTTTGCGTGCTCGTCCTCCGGGAACGCAGTTCCAGAGCGTCTGAAGGCCCACCCTACAAAGCCTATGGCGACCTCCTTGGCCGAAAGGTCGGAGGTGCCATTAGATCAAATCTAAGGCGGCCACTTGATCATCACCTTCAACCTTTTTTAGACACTACCGCTTAGACCTACACTCTTCATCTGACTTAATCTTCGGAAGAAGGGTTCTGCAGGCTGTGGTCCCTTCCTAAAGCAATATTCTCTGCAATTCTCTCTGCTGGTGCTGTCATGGGGGACTGAGAAGAGCGTAGTTACTCACCGATAGCGGTATTTCTCAGAGCCCATGACCGCACCTGCTTATTTCCCCCCTCATCACGTGTGCGATGAGCACATTCTTTTGTATGAAATGTGTTTTTTCTATATAGACACGGTGTTCACTTGTTAAGCTCTGTTATGCTCTGTAAACAAAACTGATGCAGGGGAGAGGTACCGCCCTTTTATCCTGTAGGTTTCCTGTCCCTGAAGGGCTGATCCCCTCTCTCTGGTGGTGCTGTCATGGGCTCTGAGAAATACCGTTATCAGTGAGTAACTACGCTTTTTTCAGTGCTCAATATTTTGGACTCCCATTGATGAAAATAGGAGGCAAACCATGTACAGCCCTAAATTTACTGCATAGGAAAATGTAGTGTGAACGGGCCCAAATAGGCAGGCAGAAAGAATCCTTAGTCCTCACAGAGCAGAGTGCCCCGATTAAACCCATGCTATGCCATAGTGAAATGTTATTTATTGGAATTAGTAATAAATATTTCTCAACATATAATTATTGTTTTTGTGATTAATCACTATGTTTAAATTATGTTTGATTTGTAGCAATGAGAATACATAATGCATATCAGGTATTTACATCCCGAATCATAACTGTGGCAAAATTACAGTTATGAAGTAGCCACCAAAATTATTTTTTGGTTTGGGGTCACCGCAACATGAGGAACTGTATTGCGGGGTCACGGTATTAGAAAGGTTGAGAACCACTGATCTATGTCTTTGCTAGCAGGTAGAACGGAATGTTGTTAGGCAGCGGTAGCCCTAGGGTCATGATCTCGGGGTGAAGGTTCTCTGCCTTTTCAAATCCTAATTGAAAAGTGGCACATCCATTAGGCGTGATTCAGTGATTTCATTTGAAGATTATATATATACTAGCTATTGAACCCGTTCTACGCCCGGGTGGCGAGCATTTATATTGGTATATGGTCTCCATCCTGGTATGTGCTGCTCCATCCTGCGCCCCCATCCTGTCATGTGCTGCTCCCATCCTGCGCCCCCGTTCTGTCATGTACTGCTCCCATCCTGCGTCTCCATTCTGTCATTTGCTGCTCCCATCCTGTCATTTGCTGCTCCCATCCTGCGCCCCTTTCTGTCATTTGCTGCTCCCATCCTGCGTCCCCGTTCTGTCATGTGCTGCTGCCATCCTGCGCCCGTTCTGTCATGTGCTGCTGCCATCCTGCGCCCGTTCTGTCATGTGCTGCTGCCATCCTGCGCCCGTTCTGTCATGTGCTGCTGCCATCCTGCGCCCGTTCTGTCATGTGCTGCTGCCATCCTGCGCCCGTTCTGTCATGTGCTGCTGCCATCCTTCGCCCGTTCTGTCATGTGCTGCTGCCATCCTTCGCCCGTTCTGTCATGTGCTGCTGCCATCCTGCGCCCGTTCTGTCATGTGCTGCGGCCATCCTGCGCCCGTTCTGTCATGTGCTGCTGCCATCCTGCGCCTGTTCTGTCATGTGCTGCTGCCATCCTGCGCCCGTTCTGTCATGTGCTGCTGCCATCCTGCGCCCGTTCTGTCATGTGCTGCTGCCATCCTGCGCCCGTTCTGTCATGTGCTGCTGCCATCCTGCGCCCGTTCTGTCATGTGCTGCTGCCATCCTGCGCCCGTTCTGTCATGTGCTGCTGCCATCCTGCGCCCGTTCTGTCATGTGCTGCTGCCATCCTGCGCCCGTTCTGTCATGTGCTGCTGCCATCCTGCGGCCGTTCTGTCATGTGCTGCTGCCATCCTGCGCCCGTTCTGTCATGTGCTGCTGCCATCCTGCGCCCGTTCTGTCATGTGCTGCTGCCATCCTGCGCCCGTTCTGTCATGTGCTGCTGCCATCCTGCGCCCGTTCTGTCATGTGCTGCTGCCATCCTGCGCCCGTTCTGTCATGTGCTGCTCCCATCCTGCGCCCGTTCTGTCATGTGCTGCTGCCATCCTGCGCCCGTTCTGTCATGTGCTGCTGCCATCCTGCGCCCGTTCTGTCATGTGCTGCTGCCATCCTGCGCCCGTTCTGTCATGTGCTGCTGCCATCCTTCGCCCGTTCTGTCATGTGCTGCTGCCATCCTGCGCCCGTTCTGTCATGTGCTGCGGCCATCCTGCGCCCGTTCTGTCATGTGCTGCTGCCATCCTGCGCCCGTTCTGTCATGTGTTGCGGCCATCCTGCGCCCGTTCTATCATGTGCTGCTGCCATCCTGCGCCCGTTCTGTCATGTGCTGCTCCCATCCTGCGCCACCATTGTATTATATGCCCCCGAATGCTGCTGCCATATAAAAAAAAAAAAAATACCATACTCGCCTATCGTCCGGCTCCACTGCAGGTATGTCTTCAAGAAAATGGCGCCGGAAAGCGGGGACTGCGCAGGCGCCGATTCCGGCAGCAGGAATCAGCGCCTGCGCAGTCCGCACTTTCCGGCGCCATTTTCTTGAAGACACACCTGCAGTGGAGCCGGAGTGTGTCTTCAAGAAAATGGCGCCGGAAAGCGCGGACTGCGCAGGCGCCGATTCCGGCAGATGCAAACTCGGCTTTGGGAAAATGGCCGCCGCGATCTCTAATGCGCACGCGCGGCATCCCGCGGCCATTTTCCTGAAGCCCCGTGCAGCAGAGCACTCCATCTGCGCACGCGCGGCCCCAGGAAGATGGCCGCCCCCACCGATGCAAGGGATTACAGCGCAGATCGCGCGCTGTGTCTTCACGTGGGCGCAGGGAAGTCGGAACTCTGGACATGCGCACACCACTACGCCACCAACGGAAAGCTGGGGAAGAAAAGAGCGCTGTGAACACGCCCACCTGACCAGACCAGCCTGATTGACAGGCGAAAACGGCGACTTTGGTAATGTATTTCTCAGCATACATGGGGAATCAGGGTACACTATATACACTATAGTAACGCACAGCGCAGGCCATATTTAACAGTATTTATAGCTCAATCTCAAAAAACGGGGTGACAGGTTCCCTTTAAGGTCAAAATAGGCTGGGTCATGAAGGGGTTAAAACTGCGCATGCACTCCTCCTGTACAAAGTGAATCATTTGGCTGATCTCAGTGGCGGCTTGTTCGCGACAGTGTTCCGCTGGTGGTACCCCACAAGAGAGTGTGTGAGTGGTGCGTACGGCGTATAGAGTGTGTGTGTGTGGTGCGACTGTGTTCCGCTGGTGGTATCGCGCAATAGATTAGTACCAGCAGCTGTTCCGTATTGAGACACCCGCCACTTGGGTGTCCCAATATGGCAGTCTGTGATCTTCCTCCGCTTGGAATTCTTGGATACTGTGACATCTGGACAGAACAGTAAATGAAAACATTACAAGGCAAATATATTTATACTATATGGTGGCCAGATTCTAACGTATCGGATATTCTAGAATATGTATAGTAGTATATAGCACAGCCGCGTAGTATATAACACAGCCAGCCACGTAGTATATAGCACAGCCACGTAGTATATAGCAGCCACATAGTATATAGCACAGCCCACATAACAGACAGCCACGTGGTATATAGCACAGCGACGTAGTATATAGCAGCCACGTAGTATATAACAGCCATGTAGTATATAACACACCCCACATAATATATAGCACAGCCCACACCGTATATAATACAGGCCACATAGTATATAACACAGGCCACGCAGTATATAGCAGCCAGGCAGTATATAACACAGCCCACGTAATACAAAGCACAGGCCACGCAGTATATAACAGACCGCGCAGTATATAATACAGGCCATGCATTATATAACACAGACCACGCAGTATATAACACAGGCCACGCAGTATATAACACAGGCCACGCAGTATATAACACAGGCCACGCAGTATATAACACAGGCCACGCAGTATATAACACAGGCCACGCAGTATATAACACAGGCCACGCAGTATATAGCACAGCCGACATAGTATACAGTCATGGTCAAAAGTATTCCCACCCCTGCAATTCTGTCAGATAATACTCAGTTTCTTCCTGAAAATGATTGCAATCACAAATTCTTTGGTATTATCTTCATTTAATTTGTCTTAAATGAAAAAGCACAAAAGAGAATGAAGCAAAAAGCAAAACATTGGGTTCACACAAAACTCCAAAAATGGGCCAGACAAAAGTATTGGCACCCTCAGCCTAATACTTGGTTGCACAACCTTTAGCCAAAATAACTGCGACCAACCGCTTCCGGTAACCATCAATGAGTTTCTTACAATGCTCTGCTGGAATTTTAGACCATTCTTCATTGGCAAACTGCTCCAGGTCCCTGATATTTGAAGGGTGCCTTCTCTAAACTGCCATTTTTAGGTCTCTCCACAGGTGTTCTATGGGATTCAGGTCTGGACTCATTGCTGGCCACCTTAGAAGTCTCGAGTGCTTTCTCTCAAACCATTTTCTAGTGCTTTTTGAAGTGTGTTTTGGGTCATTGTCCTGCTGGAAGACCCATGACCTCTGAGGGAGACCCAGCTTCCTCACACTGGGCCCCACATTATGCTGAAACATTTGTTGGTAGTCTTCAGACTTCATAATGCCATGCACACGGTCAAGCAGTCCAGTGCCAGAGGCAGCAAAGCAACCCCAAAACATCAGGGAACCTCTGCCATGTTTGACTGTAAGGACCGTGTTCTTTTCTTTGAATGCCTCTTTTTTTCTGCTGTAAACTCTATGTTGATGCCTTTGCCCAAAAAGCTCTACTTTTGTCTCATCTGACCAGAGAACATTCTTCCAAAACGTTTTAGGCTTTTTCAGGTAAGTTTTGGCAAACTCCAGCCTGGCTTTTTTATGTCTCGGGGTAAGAAGTGGGGTCTTCCTGGGTCTCCTACCATACAGTCCCTTTTCATTCAGAAGCCGACGGATAGTATGGGTTGACACTGTTGTACCCTCGGACTGCAGGGCAGCTTGAACTTTTTTGGATGTTCGTCGAGGTTCTTTATCCAACATCCGCACAATCTTGCGTTGAAATCTCTTGTCAATTTTTCTTTTCCGTCCACATCTAGGGAGGTTAGCCACAGTGCCATGGGCTGTAAACTTCTTGATGACACTGCGCACCGTAGATACAGGAACATTCAGGTCTTTGGAGATGGACCTGTAGCCTTGAGGCTGCTCATGCTTCCTCACAATTTGGTTTCTCAAGTCCTCAGACAGTTCTTTGGTCTCCTTTCTTTTCTCCATGCTCAATGTGGTACACACAAGGACACAGGACAGAGGTTGAGTCAACTTTAATCCATGTCAACTGGCTGCAAGTGTGATTTAGTTATTGCCAACACCTGTTAGGTGCCACAGGTAAGTTACAGGTGCTGTTAATTACACAAATTAGAGAAGCATCACATGATTTTTCAAAGGGTGCCAATACCTTTGTCCACCCCCTTTTTATGTTTGGTGTGAAATTATGTCCAATTTGGCTTTAGGACAATTCTTTTTGTGTTTTTTTTTTTTCATTTAAGACAAACTAAATGAAGATAATACCAAATAATTTGTGTTTGCAATCATTTTCAGGAAGAAACTGAGTATTATCTGACAGAATTGCAGGGGTGTCAATACTTTTGGCCATGACTGTATAACACAGGCCACGCAGTATATAACAGCCCGCCCACGCAGTATATAACACAGCCCACGTAGTATATAGCAGTGTTTGCACCATATCCCTGTTAAACAAAAAAAATTAAAATAGTTATATATTCACCCTCCGGCGTCCACCGAACCTGTCCCGATGCGCGCGATGCTGCCGCCAGCTTCTGTTCCCAGTGATGCATTACTGGGAATGGAAGCTGGCGGCAGCATCACGCGCATCGGTTGGCGGCGGAAGATGAGAATAGCACAATTTTTTTATTTTAACATTATATCTTTTTACTATTGATGCTGCATAGGCAGCATCAATAGTAAAAAGTTGGTCCTGGATGGGGCTACACACTGGCACTGACTGGAGGGGAGTAGGGAGAGGGCACTAACTTGAGGAGAGTAGGGAGGGGCCAATTCGCGGCTGGACTAAGCCTGTCACTGATCCAATCAGCGATGCGGGGTTTCCGTTACAGACAGAAAGACAGACTGACAAACAGACGGAAGTACCCCTTAGACGATTATATGGATAGATATATATAGTTTGTGTGACTGCCCTAACCAGTAATGATCGGTATTTACCAGGTGCCCGTCCTGTGCAGCAGTCAGGCTATGTTCCCACATTGCAGAAATGCGGAAATTTCTGCAGCATTTCTGCGACTCCCTGCTGCGGGTAAAATGCATGCGGAATTCACATTCGTTTTCCCGCAAAACACAAGCGCTTTGCAAGCGTTTTTAGCTTGCAGAATGCTTGCACTCTACAAGCGATTTGAAGCATTGCGTTATTGACAGGTTGGTCACACTTGTCAAGCACTATGCAGCCTATGCAGCATCAATAGTGAAAGATAGAATGTTAAAATAATAAAAAAAAATAAAAAATATGGTTAACACCTTCCGACGGTCCCCGATCTCCTCAGTGGCGCTCCCGGTACTTTCCGTTCCCTGGGATGCTTTGCACGAAGGACCTTTGTGACGTCACGGTCGCGTGACCGCGACGTCATCTCAGGTGACTCGCGCAATGCATCCCTGGGAACGGAAGCTGCCGTGTGCACCGCTGAGAGGCGGGAGGATTCCAGGGGCCTTCAGAAGGTAAGTATATCCCGATTTTTTTATTTTAATTCTTTCTTTTTTTTTTTTTTACAGGAATATTGTACCCAGGGCCGGAAGAAGAGTCTCCTCTGCTGCAGAACATGCTGCAGATTTTACCGCTATGCGATTCAACAGCGGGAAAATCCGCAGCATGGGCACAGCAACTGCGGAACTTCATAGGATTTTTAAGCTTTTTTTAACTATTTCCACTGCGGTGGAAACGCATAAAAAACACAACGTGGGCACACAGCCTCATAGCGCAGGACTCGTTCAGATTCATGTATCGGTTGTAAAAAAGAAGTTCAGTGATTCTGTGCTGAGCAGCAGTCACTAACTCGCAACCATCTCTGTAGGCTGTTAATCAGTATAAGACTGCCTGCTGGACTACTTAACTCGCAATGAACAGAAGGTATACACAGAAAGTATATGCACCCGCGCTAAATCCTATGTTACATTAAATAAACCACTATTAATCTGGTTTTACCTGTTTGGTAAAATGGATTACCCAAGATGTTAAAATATGGCGTGATTCAAATCGGAGGTGGCACGAAAGTAAGTTCTATTAGCAAAAAAAAGGCCGAGGTATTTGTTATATCTAATATCCGATCTTACATATAAGCGTTTATGTGTGTACATACATTTTAATCACGCCATATTTTAACATCTTGGGTAATCCATTTTACCAGTTAAATCCAGATTAATAGTGGTTTATTTAATGTAACATAGGATTTAGCGCGGGTGCATATACTTTCTGTAAATACCTTCTGTTTTTAGCTTTGTTTACCCTAGTTGTGATATAGGGCTTCACCTGCTGCTGTCTGCAGTTCACAAACGCAACAGCGCTGCTACTTTATACTTCTTTAACTCGCAATGAGTTGGGATTAGCATGAAAAAAAAAAATGCAATTGTTTGCTGAATCTTTTCTAACTAGACTCCTGCACTTTTCTCAATTCTCTCCTTGACTTGTTGGCAAGTATGCAAATTGCCCACTCTCACGGGGAATACAGGAGAATTGTTAGTGTGCGAGCAGTACATAGTGACTGCAGACTTCTCCTCTTCAACCAGACAATCCCTTTAATTCTTGGCATGTACCCTGTTCTGTAATCAATGTGAGTAGGGCACAATGTGGATTGCTAACCTACAGAATGGAGAATATAAATGGCAAAACGTGCTGAACAGAACTCCCTGATGTCTTTGTATGTCATGTAGTCACGTATCCCCTCCTGTCAGACAGATGGCCATGTGTGCTGACCTCTATATCGCTATAGCCGGGCCGTGTTACTGCCTTCCTTTACTTGCATAAGGTTGATTACTATCATGACAGACCCCAACCGGAAGCCATCAGTCTTCATGGGATTGAATCAATGAGGCAGCGGTGATGTGTTCATATAATAACAAAAGGTATATGAAAAGCAGTCACAGATATAGCCTGAAATACTAATGGTCAAAAAATGCATCCACCACTGTTTGTAGCAAACTAAAATGTCTTCAGTATTTGCCGTTCTAATTCAATGGGAAGATTGAGACAGGGCAAAGTCAAATCTGTGTATAGATCCAGAATCGGGTAGAAATTGTGAGCAGTAGGAACTGCGGTGTACAATACAAGGTGCCACCTGCTTGTTATTGCCTTGCTAAAGGCACAGGATGGATTTTGTGACTTCTGGCGTTTGTATGCCAACTGCAGCCAGCTCAGCAATTTTTTAGGAAAGTGTATGGAACTGTGGTAGGATGGAGAGGTACCAAGCATGAACAGCTAATTTTTGAGACTACGTGCACTCCCTGAATGCATAACATTGCTGATGGGGGTTCAGGATGGCAGAAAATGGCACACAGTTCATCAAGGCCGCCATACACAACGCCAGGTTTGATAAAACTGGTCCAAAATGTCTGAGGAATACTTGTGCCTGTTAATTAAATGCAATTATTTGTCTTTTATTATGTCTTTTTTTTATTTTTTTAAATGTATTATTTGTCTTTTATTATATACTAGATGGTGGCCCGATTCTAACGCATCGGGTATTCCAGAATATGTATTTATGTATGTATATAGCAGCCACATAGTATATAGCACAGGCCACGTAGTATATAGGAGCTATGTAGTATATAGCAGACAAATACTACGTGGCCTGTGCTATATACTTTGTGGCTGCTATGTACATACATATTGTAGAATACCCGATGCGTTAATATAGGCCACACAATATATAACAGTGGCCACGCAGTATATAGCACAGACACGTACTATATAACACAGCCCACGCAGTATATAGCAGCCACGCGGTATTTAACACAGGCGACGTAGTATATAACACAGGCCACGCAGCCACGTAGCATATAACACGGCCCACGCAGTATATAACAGTGGCCGTGTAATATATTGCACAGCCCACATAGTATATAACACTGCCTATGTAGTATATAGCAGCCACGCGGTATCTAACACAGCCCATGTAGTATACAGCAGTATGGGCACAATATCCCTGTTAAAAAAAATAATTAAAATGGTTAAATACTCACCCCCTGGGGTCCCCCGAATCTCCGGCAATACGCGCGCGGCTGTCACCATCTTCCGTTCCCAGGATCCATTGCGAAATTACCCAGATGACTTAGCGGTCTCGAGAGACCGCTAAGTCTTCTGGGTAATTTCACAATGCATCGCCGGGAACGGAAGATGGCGGCAGGCGCGATCGGCTCGGCGGACTACGGAGGGTAAGAATAGCAGGTTTTTTGTTTTTTAATTATTTTTAACATTACATTTTTTTACTATTGATGTCGCATAGGCAGCATCAATAGTAAAAAGTTGGGGACACACAGGGTTAATAGAAGCGGTTACGGAGTGCGTTACCCGCGGCATAACGCGGTCCGTTACCGCCGGCATTAACCCTGTGTGAGCGGTGACCGGAGGGGAGTATGCGGGCGCCGGGCACTGACTACGGGGAGTAAGGAGCGGCCATTTTCTTCCGGACTGTGCCCATCGCTGTTTTCCTGCGACCAATCAGTGGCTTGAATTTCCATGACAGACAGAGGCCGCGACCAATGAATATCCGTGACAGAAAGACAGACAGAAGGACAGACAGAAAGACGGAAGTGACCCTTAGACAATTATATAGTAGATGTCCTTTTTATATATTTTAATATATATATTATTATTTGTCTTTTTTATATATGTTTATCTATATACACTGCTCCAAAAAATAAAGGGAACACTAAAATTCCACATCCTAGATATCACTGAATGAAATATTCCAGTTGTAAATCTTTATTCATTACATAGTGAAATGTGTTGAGAACAATAAAACCTAAAAATGATCAATGTAAATCACAACTAATATCCCACGGAGGTCTGGAGTTGGAATGATGATCAAAATCAACTTGGAAAATGAAGTTACAGCCTGATCCAACTTAGACTTCTTTCACACTAGCGTCGGAATCTCCCCGTCGCAATGCGTCGGGGAGAGATTCCGACGCTAGCGTTTAACGCATTGCACAATGGAGGCAGCGGATGCATTTCTCCGGCGCATCCGCTGCCCCATTGTAAGGGGAGGTGGGGGCGGAGTTCCGGCCGCGCATGCGCGGTCGGAAAAAGCGGTCCGTCAGGAGCAAAAAACGTTACATGTAGCGTTTTTTGCTCCCGACGGTCCGCCAAAGCACGACGCATCCGTCGCTCGACGGATGCGACGTGTGGCAATCCGTCGCAAATGCGTCGTCAATACAAGTCTATGGGGAAAAAACGCATCATGCAAGCACTTTTGCAGGATGCGTTTTTTTTGCAAAACGACGCATTGTGACGGATTGCAGAAAACGCTAGTGTGAAAGTAGCCTTAAGTGAAAATGGCTCAAGACAAGGAAATGATGCTCAGTAGTGTGTGTGGCCTCCATGTGCCTCCCAACAACGCCTGGGCATGCTCCTGATGAGGCGGCGGATGATCTCCTGAGGGATCTCCTCCCAGACCTGGACTAAAGCATACGCCAACTCCTGGACAGTCTGTGGTGCAACGTGACTTTGGTGGATGGTGTGAGACATGATGTCCCAGATGTGTTCAGTTGGAGTCAGGTCTGGGGAACCTGCGGGCTAGTCAATAGCTTTAATGCCTTCATCTTGCAGGAACTGCTCACACTCCAGCCACATGAAGTCTGGCATTGTCCTGCATTAGGAGGAACCCAGGGCCAACTGCACCAGCATATGGTCTCATAAGGGGTCTGAGGTTCTCATCTCGGTACCTAATGGCAGTCAGGCTACCTCTGGCGAGCACATGGAGGGCTGTGCGGCCCTCCAAAGAAATGCCACCCTACACCATTACTGACCCACTGCCAAACCGGTCATGCTGTGCTGAAGGATGTTACAGGCAGCAGATCGCTCTCCATGGCGTCTCCAGACTCTGTCACGTCTGTCACATGTGCTCAGTGTGAACCTGCTTTCATCTGTGAATAGCACAGGGCGCCAGTGGCGAATTTGCCAATCCTGGTGTTCTGTGGCAAATGCCAAGCATCCTGCACGGTGTTGGGCTGTGAGCACAACCCCCGTCTGTGGACGTCGGGCACTCAGACCATCCTCATGGAGTCGGTTTCTAACCATTTTGTGCAGACACATGCACATTTGTGGCCTGCTGGAGGTCATTTTGCAGGACTCTGGCAGTGCTCCTCCTGTTCCTCCTTGCACAAAGGCTGAGGTAGCGGTCCTGCTGCTGGATTGTTGCCCTACTACAGCCCCCTCCACATCTCCTGGTGTACTGGCCTGTCTCCTGGTAGCGCCTCCAGCCTCTGGACACTACGCTGACAGGCACAGCAAACCTTGCCACAGCTCGCATTGATGTGCCATCCTGGATGAGCTGCACTACCTTAGCCATTTGTGTGTGTTGTATAGTCCGTCTCATGCTTCCACGAATGTAAAAGCACAACCAACATTCAAAAGTGACCAAGACATCAGCCAGAAAGCATTGCTACTGAGATGTGGTCTGTGGTCCCCACCTGCAGAACTATTCCTTTATTGCGTGTGTCTTGATAATTGCCAATAATTTCCATCTGTTGTCTATTCCATTTACACAACAGCACGTGAAATTGTCAGTGTTGCTTCTTAAGTGGACAGTTTGATTTCACAGAAATTTGATGTACTTGGAGTTATATTCTGTTGTTTAAGTGTTCCCTTTATTTTTTTGAGCAGTGTATATAAAAATGTGTGTGTATCTTCAACCAATCACTAAGCATCTTTCAAGAAGCTGAGCTGTGTTTGGTTGCTATGAGCAACAGTTTTCCTTGTAGACAGTTGTGGTAACTGAGGCCTATTACTCTTAGCATTTCTATGGTGTTATCCTCCTTCTGTAAAGCTGGAAATAGCATAATTTATTACTGTGCCAAAACAGACCACCCTCTGACTGCAGGGGGAGCCCAGTATCACACAGGATAGGATTAGATACACTGCTCAGCAGACTGTATCACAGGATAGGATAAGATACACGGGTCAGCACACAGTATCACACAGAAGAGGATAAGATACACAGCTCAGCAGACTGTATCACACCAGATAGGATTAGATACAAGGCTCAGTAGACCATAACACACAGGAGAGGATTAGATACACGACTCAGCAGACTATCACACAAGATAGGATTAGATACACGGCTCAGTAGACAGTATCACACAGGATAGGATTAGGTACACAGCTGAGCAGCAGGATGTGCCAAAGGAGAGGACCTTTTCATTCCAAAAATTCCACTCATTCCATCTGACTTGCCTTTTGATTTTAACCCCTTCACCCCTGGAGCTTTTTCCGTTTTTTCATTTTCGTTTTTTGCTCCCCTCCTTCCCAGAGCCATAACTTTTTTTGCGGGACGAGATGTACTTTTGAACAATACCATTGGTTTTACCATGCCATGTAACAGAAAACGGGAAAAAAATTCCAAGCGTGAGGAAATTGCAAAAGAAGTGCAATCTCACACTTGTTTTTTGTTTGGCTTTTTTGCTATGTTCACCAAATGCTAAAACTAATCTGCCATTATGATGCTCCAGGTCATTCCGAGTTCATAGACACCTAACATGTCTAGGTTATTTTTTATCTAAGTGGTGAAAAAAAATTCCAAAGTTTGCTAAGAAATAAAAAATGCGCGATTTTCCGATACCCGTAGCGTCTCCAATTTTTGTGATCTGGGGTCAGGGGAGGGCTTATTTTTGCATGCCGAGCTGGCGTTTTTAATAATACCATTTTGGTGTAGATACATTCTTTTGATCGCCCGTTATTGTATTTTAATGCAATGTCGCGGCGACCAAAAAAAACGTAATTTTGGCGTTTTGATTTTTTTTCTCGCTACGCCATTTGGCGGTCAGGTTAATCCTTTGTTTTTATTGATAGATCGGGCGATTCTGAACGCGGCGATACCAAATATGTGTATGTTTGATTTTTTTTTAAATTGTTTTATTTTGATTGGGGCGAAAGGGGGGTGATTTGAACTTTTATATATTTTGTATTTTTTTTAAATATTTTTAATCACTTTTTTTTTTTTATTTTGGCATGCTTCAATAGCCTCCATAGGAGGCTAGAAGCATGCATAACTCAATCGGCTCCGCTACATAGAGGTGTAGTACAGATCACCTCTACGTAGCAGAAATGCAGGGTTGCTTTGAACGCCGACCACAGGGTGGCGCTCAAAGCAATCGGCCATCAACAACCATAGAGGTCTCAAGGAGACCTCTGGTTGTTATGGAAATGCACTGCTGGCCCCCGATCATGTGACGGGGTCAGCAGTGAGAGCACTTCCGGCCGGGAGCTCTAGTTAAATGCAGCTGTCAGCGCTTGACGGCGGCATTTAACTAGTTAATGGGCGCGGGCGGATCGCGATTCCGCTCGCGCTCATTGCGCGCACATGTCAGCTGTACAAAACAGCTGACATGTCGCGGGTTTGAGGTGGGCTCACCGCCGGAGCCCACCTCAAAGCAGGGGATCTGCCAGCTGACATACTATTCCGTCAGCTAGCAGAAAGGGATTAAAGGGCCTCTGTCACCCCCTCCAGCCGTTATAAACTAAAAAGAGCCACCTTGTGCAGCAGTAATGCTGCATTCTAACAAGGTGGCTCTTTTAGTTTTTGGTGCAGTTATTGCCAAAATAAAGCGTTTTATAAATTCGCCAAAATACCTTTCTTTAGACAGGGAGGCAGGTCTTAACCCCCCTGCTGGAAAATGTGTCCTGAGTACGCTTATACCCCATATGTGGGGGTAAACCACCGTTTGGGGACGCATGGCAGTGCTCAGAAGGGAAGGAGTGCCGTTTTTAATGCACACTTAGATGGAATGGTCTGCAGGCGTCACGTTGCATTTGCAGAGCCCCTGATGTACCTAAACAGTAGAACACCCCACAAGTGACCCCATATTGGAAACTAGACCTCCCAAGGAACCTATCTAGATGTGTTGTGAGAACTTTGAACCCCCAAGTGTTTCACTACAGTTTATAACACAGCCGTGAAAATAAGAAATCTTTTTTTTTTTTTTCCACAAAAATTATTTTTTAGCCCCCGGTTTTGTATTTTCCCAAGGGTAACAGGAGAAATTGGACCCCAAAAGTTGTTGTCCAATTTGTCCTGAGTACGATGATACTCCATATGTTTGAGTAAACCCCTGTTTGCGCGCACGGGAGAGCTGGGAAGGGAAGGAGCACTGTTTTAGTTTTTCAACGCAGAATTGGCTGGAATTGAGATCGGATGCCATTTCGCGTTTGGAGAGCCCCTGATGTGCCTAAACAGTGGAAACCCCCCAATTCTAACTGAAACCTTAACCCAAACACGCCCCTAACCCTAATCCCAACCATAACCCTAACCACACCCATAACCCTAATCCCAACCATAAATGTAATCCAAACCCTAACGGGAAAA
This sequence comes from Ranitomeya imitator, assembly GCF_032444005.1. Taxonomy (NCBI): domain Eukaryota; kingdom Metazoa; phylum Chordata; class Amphibia; order Anura; family Dendrobatidae; genus Ranitomeya; species Ranitomeya imitator. The sequence continues at coordinate 291,427,424 of NC_091284.1, forward strand.
TGGAAATAGATACATTTTTACAAATTTTATTACTTTTTCCCTAACTAAGGGGGTGATGAAGGGCGGTTTGATTTACTTTTAGAACTTTTTTTAAGCGGATTTTTATGTTTGGCAGCTGTCACACACACTAAAAGACGCTTTTTATCGCAAAAAATAGTTTTTGCGTCTGCACAGTTTGAGAGCTATAATTTTTCCATATTTTGGTCCACAGAGTCATGTGAGGTCTTGTTTTTTTGCGGGACGAGTTGACGTTTTTATTGGTAACATTTTCGAGCACGTAACACTTTTTAATCGCTTTTTATTCCTATTTTTGTGAGGCAGAATGAACAAAAACCAGCTATTCATTAATTTATTTTAGGGGGGGCTTTTATACCGTTCCATGTGTGGTAAAATTGATAAAGCACTTTTATTCTTTGGGTCAGAACGATTACAGCGATACCTCATTTATATCATTTTTTTATGTTTGGGCGCTTTTATACGATAAAAACTATTTTATATAAAAAATTATTATTTTTGCATCGCTTTATTCTGAGGAATATAACTTATTTTATTTTTTCGTTGATGATGCTGTATGGCTGCTCGTTTTTTGCAGGACAAGATGATATTTTCAGCAGTACCATGGTTATTTATATCCGTCATTTTGATCGCGTGTTATTCCACTTTTTGTTTGGAGGTATGATAATAAAGCGTCGTCTTTTGTCTCGTGTTTTTTTTTTTTTTACGGTGTTCACTGAAGGGGTTAACTAGTGGGACAGTTTTATAGGTCGGGTCGTTACGGACGCGACGATATAAATATCTGTACTTTTATTGTTTTTTTATTTAGATAAAGAAATGCATTTATTGGAACAATATATATTTTTTTTCTTTACTTTTTTTCTATACTATATACAGGAGGAGATGCCATACAGGTATCTAATATATATATAATCGTCTAAGGGGAACTACAGCTTTTCCTTGTGCAAAGTGCGTTGTATAGATGACCGATGCACAGGGACACCATCTGCAGCAAGTTGATGCTGCAGCTCTTTGGTGGTGGTCTGAGGATTGTCGTTGACTGATCTCCCCATTCTTCTTCTCTGCTTTTCTGATGTTTTTCTTGGCCTGCCACTTCTGGCCTTAACAAGAACTGTACCTGTGTTCTTCCATTTCCTTACTATGTTCCTCACAGTGGAAATTGACAGCTTTTTGTATCCTTCCCCTGAACAACTATGTTGAATAATCTTTGTTTTCAGATCATTAGACAGTTGTTTTAAGGAGCCCATGATGCCACTCTTCAGAGGAGATTCAAACAGGAGAACAACTTGTAAGTGGCCACTTTAAGTAGCTTTTCTCATGATTGCATACACCTGGCTATGAAGTTCAAAGCTCAATGAGGTTAGAAAACCAAAAAAAGTGCTTTAGTAAGTCAGTAAAAAGTAGGTAGGAGTATTTAAAACAAGAAAATAAGGGTGCCCATACTTATGCACCTGTCCATTTTTGTTTGAATGCAGATTGCACATTTTCTGTTAGTACAATAAACCTCATTTCAAGGCAGAAACATTACTGTGTCCAACAGTTATTAGATATACAGTGCATACAAGTAGTATTCAACCCCCTGCAGATTTAGCATGTTTACACATTTGCAATTAACTTGGCATTGTGACATTTGGACTGTAGATCAGCCTGGAAGTGTGAAATGCACTGCAGCAAAAAAGAATGTTATTTCTTTATTTTTTTTTTTTAAATTGTGAAAAGTCTTTTCAGAGGGTCATTTATTATTCAACCCCTCAACCCACCAGAATTCTGTTTGGTTCCCCTAAAGTATTCAGAAGTAGTTCAGGCACAAAGAACAATGAGCTTCACATGTTTGGGTTAATTATCTCTTTTTCCAGCCTTTTCTGACTATTTAAGACCCTCCCCAAACTTGTGAACAGCACTCATACATGGTCAACATGGGAAAGACAAAGGAGCATTCCAAGGCCATCAGAGACAAGATCGTGGAGGGTCACAAGGCTGGCAAGGGGTACAAAACCCTTTCCAATGAGTTGGGCCTACCTGTCTCCACTGTTGGGAGCATCATCCGGAAGTGGAAGGCTTATGGAACTACTGTTAGCCTTCCACGGCCTGGACAGCCTTTGAAAGTTTCCTCCCGTGCCGAGGCCAGGCTTGTCCGAAGAGTCAAGGCTAACCCAAGGACAACAAGGAAGGAGCTCCGGGAAGATCTCATGGCAGTGGGGACATTGGTTTCAGTCAATACCATAAGTAACGTACTCCACTGCAATGGTCTCCGTTCCAGACGAGCCCGTAAGGTACCTTTACTTTCAAAGCGTCATGTCAAGGCTCGTCTACAGTTTGCTCATGATCACTTGGAGGACTCTGAGACTGACTGGTTCAAGCTTCTCTGGTCTGATGAGACAAAGATCGAGATCTTTGGTGCCAACCACACACGTGACATTTGGAGACTGGATGGCACTGCATACGACCCCAAGAATACCATCCCTACAGTCAAGCATGGTGGTGGCAGCATCATGCTGTGGGGCTGTTTCTCAGCCAAGGCGCCTGGCCATCTGGTCCGCATCCATGGGAAGATGGATAGCACGGCCTACCTGGAGATTTTGGCCAAGAACCTCCGCTCTTCCATCAAGGATCTTAAGATGGGTCGTCATTTCATCTTCCAACAAGAAAACGACCCAAAGCACACAGCCAAGAAAACCAAGGCCTGGTTCAAGAGGCAAAAAAATCAAGGTGTTGCAGTGGCCTAGTCAGTCTCCTGACCTTAACCCAACTGAAAACTTGTGGAAGGAGCTCAAGATTAAAGTCCACATGAGACACCCAAAGAACCTAGATAACTTGGAGAAGATCTGCATGGAGGAGTGGGCCAAGATAACTCCAGAGACCTGTGCCGGCCTGATCAGGTCTTATAAAAGACGATTATTAGCTGTAATTGCAAACAAAGGTTATTCCACAAAATATTAAACCTAAGAGTTGAATAATAATTGACCCACACTTTTATGTTTAAAATTTATAAAAATTTAACTGAGCAACAAAACTTTTTGGTTTGTAAGATTTATGCATCTGTTAATAAATCCTGCTCTTGTTTGAAGTTTGAAGGCTCTAACTTATTTGCATCTTATTAAACCTGCTAAATCTGCAGGGGGTTGAATACTATTTGTAGGCACTGTATGAAACTGAAATGGCTGTTGCAAAAAAAAACAATTTTTATAAAACATTAAGCTTAAGATTAATAGGGGTGCCCAAGCTTTTTCATAGAACTGTATGTTCCAAATTATTATGCAAATAATATTTCCTCATATTTTCTCTAAATCACCTATCTAAATTGCAGTCATTGTTATTTTCCAGTCATCTACTATTCTAGTATAATTGCAATGTTTTGGAACAAACTGCCTATGAAAAGTCTCTTTTAAAAAAAAAAAAAAAAAAAAACACTCAAAATGCAAGTTCCAAATTATTATTCACAGCAAGTTTTCAACCTTTTTTATTTAATTTTGAACAAAAAATGGTCAATTGTGAAGTTATAAGCATTATCTGCTTATTACAAAATGAAATCAAACAGTTTTTAAGTGAAAACTTTATTCTAGGTGATGTTACAGTTTGCACATAGACCCCTTGTTCGAAAGAAGCTTCTGAACTCTCTCGTCCATTGAATTTGTCAGTTTTTGGATGGTTTCTGCTTCAATTGTTTTGCATGTGGACAGAATACCCTCCCAGAGCTGTTGCTTAGATGTGAACTGCCTCCCGCCATCATAGACACTCCTTTTTATGATGCTCCAGAGGTTCTCAATGGGGTTGAGGTCAGGGGAAGATGGTGGTAACACCATAAGTTTGTCCTCTTTTATGCCCATAGCAGCCAGAGATGCAGATGTGTTTTTTGCAGCATGAGACGGTGCATTATCATGCATGAAAATGATCTTGCTGCAGAAAGCACAGTTCTTCCTCTTGAACCATGGCAGGAAGTGTTGTTTTAGAAACTCCACATAGGGGGGGCTTGGCCTATGCCTTGCGACATGAGGACATAGGAACCGGGTGCTCCTGTGAAACCCTTATAATCCGACTTAATCAGCTTAATTCCATTCTATCATCACCTCAAGAAGCTACTAGATCGCTTGGGACCAATTTTGATCAATTTTGGACCTATTTGAGGCCTTTGCGGTCTACACCTCACTGCAGGCCTGAATCCAGGGGCTAAATTTCTCCACATCCGGCCCGGCCCCTCCCTCATCCTCCTAAGAAGCCTGGGACAGCCAGAGAGCTCCTCATACCCCCCAGGAATACACAGGTGCCTCCCTGAAGAGAGAAGTGGCACTAAAGTTCGCTGTGAAGCAATTGCCAGCGCAACACAAAGGACCGCAGTGTATGGCCTGAACCACCGCAGTCTTCCCATCAAGGCCCCCACAGCCATAGGGCTCATATTACAGAGCGGCGGGACCCTGGCACTGTGCACAAGGAAACACAGCCGACGTGGATCTAGATCCACATATCACAGAGACATCGGGCTTCCATTGCCCCAACTTTTATCATAAAAACCGGCCTGCTCGGCACTGGTAAGCGCTCGCCCTTTTCGGAAGCGTCGCCGATACAATTCTCCTATAAAACAATCTTCTTATTACCAAAGTCTACCCGATAATATGGGAAAAAATAATCAGGCCCTCGCGGAGATGGACACATCTCAAAGCCTCAAAAGAAGCACCCCAGGAGTATGGGGAAATATTTGCACCTCCTCACATGAACAATCTGACTCGGAAGTTGAGTCAGAGGACATTTCTCCGAATTCCTCCCCTTCCAAAACCAAAACTAAGAAAAATCCCTCAAATTACAACTACGAAAAAGACTTTCCATCTTTAGCGAGATCCAAAGCAGGTCCTGAATTGCTACAGGGCGACGTACTATCCTGTTTGGTCAACCTATCTGAGAATTTTGAAAAAATGAGAAGAGATATGGACAAAATTTTCAAAGATCAAAGACAACAGTTTGACCGCAAATTGGACAACATGTTCGAAAAGTTCTCCGAAAAAATTGCCAACCATGAAGAGACTAGAGACTCGAACGTAAATCTGCCGATTCGTCCTTCGACATACAAGAACTGTCTGCAGAGGTCCATAAACTTAAACTCAGACTCTCAGACGTGGAAGACAGAAGTCGCCGTAGCAATAGAAAGATACGCGGCATCCCGGAAAACGTCCCACCAGAATAACTTTCTGATCATATCAAAGATATCTTTAAGTTAGCCATTCCAAATCTTTCTTCATCTGATCTCGAGATAGACAGGGCCCACAAACTTCCACGGCCACCAAAACTAGCAGCTGACGTTCCCAGGGACACAATCCTGAGGGTACACTTTTTCCAGACGAAGGAAAAAATCCTAAAATACCTAAAAGAACAAAAAGTATTTCTTGACCCATGCAGTAGCCTGAAAGTCTAACCAGATTTGTCAAAATTTACATTGGACGCTAGACGCTCCTTTTCCAGTGTCACCTCTGCTCTCAGGGACAGAGAAATTTCGTACAATTGGGGTTTCCCCCTCAAACTTCTAATTCGCTACCACGGCAAAACTATTCCCATCTTCACCCCAGAGGAAGCTTCCAATTTTCTAAAGTCCATCTCAAGACCAAGACAAAGTAATAGAAAGTGACAAGTAACTTTACTGACCACTAGGTTCCTTCCATGTTCACACTGGGTTTCACTATTACCCGTCCACGAGTAATACCCCGAGTGCTTAGTAGCGATTCACTATTGAGTGATTTGCCTATGTTTATTGTTCATTTTTTTTACTGTTTCTTTTCACAGGTCGACTCTTGTTGATTTTCACCGATTGCATTCAAGCATTTGAGCGTTTTATATAATTGTAATTGTTTGTTATAGGATACATAGTTATTTGCTAATCATTCTTGCACCTTTTCCAAACTATGAGCTTTAAACTTACCTCTTACAACGTGAAAGGCTTAAATAGCCCACGGAAGAGGATCTCCCTTTGGAGGGAATTAGAAAGATCCCATACCGATATCACCTGTATACAGGAGTTTAAATTCATGATTAATAACCATCCACAACTTAAACTAAATTCCCCCATATCTTTGTATGTTGCGGCCCTCAGAAAAAAGCAGGAGTAATCACCATGATTAGTTCCTCCACTCCCTTTGAAGCTATAAATGAATACAAGGACGCCAACGGAAGATACCTCATCTAAGGCTACTTTCACACTAGCGTTTTTCTCCGGGCGTCGAAAAGCGTCGTTGCGACGCATCGACGGATGCGTCGCAAAGACAGAAAAATGGATACAACGCTTCCATTATTTCGACGGATCCGTCGGCGATTCGCTAGACGGTTCCGTAGAAAAACTGGATCCGTTGTATCCGTTGTTTCCGTTTTTTCCATCCGTTTCATCCGTTTTTATGATGGATCCTTTTTTCACGCCTAAAAGTGGGAGTCTCCTTTTATGGGATTGGCTACTGGAAAATATGGTAAAGTATATACAGACAGTTTTTACAGCCCATCTTTGAAAGTGTTTAGAGAAAGTTGCAGAGATGGAAGGAGTGCTTGGGAGGATTGCGAATGTGGTTACCGATGTGATTTTTGAGACCAATCGCCTGGATATCATGGTTCGGGAGCAGGAGGCGGCATCAGAAAGTCGGAGGATGGTTCACCGACTTTGCATTCATCCCATTAACGCACTGCGGATGACCCGGGGCGTCTATTCTACCCTGTACATGGAGTTACGGCAGAACCCGGAGAAATTTTATAATTATCTTCGGATGAGGCAGGACCACTTTGATGTGTTGCTGGAAAAAGTTGGGGATGTCATCCAAAGGCAGGACACACACATGAGGTCTTCCATTACACCGGCGGAGCGGCTGATGGTGACCCTGCGGTAAGTTAATTTTTTTTTTTATCAAATTGCTCATATTTAATGCCATGCCAGCATATTTTAACGAATAGAAAACAACATCAGCAGTGAACATGGTCCCCAAAATACAGCGCTGTACACAGCGTTGCATTTTCTGGACCATGTTAATATTTTCCATGTATGGGCTTATGTATGCTGAGATGTAAAAATGTTGATGTTAATGTGCACTGCAACATCCAAAACAAAACAAAAAAAGTGGCATTTTTAAATTGGTTAAAAACAAATAAATAAATGTATGTAAATTGCTTACAAATGTCATTTAGCTGTCTTTACAATCTTTTATAACTTTTGTTTTGCTTTTTCACAGCTTCTTGGCTACAGGAGAATCCCTAATGTCACTACACTACCAGTTTCGACTTGGAATATCGACCATTTCCGGAATAGTGAAAGTGACCTGCCTGGCGATATGGGATACCTTGCACACGGAGTACATTCCACAACCAACAAGGGACAACTGGCTGCAGAGTGCAGAACAGTTTGAGAAAGTGTGCCATTTCCCTAATTGCTTGGGGGCAGTCGATGGGAAACACATCAGTATAGCAAAAGCGGCAGGAACAGGCTCGGAGTACTACAACTACAAGAAGTACTTTTCTATCGTACTCATGGCCATAGCAGATGCCAACTGCAAATTTATGGCTGTGGACATTGGAGCCTATGGACGGTCCAACGACTCCCAAGTCTTCAAAACTTCACCGATGGGCCGTTGTTTGTATGGCGATACATACGACTTTCCACCAGCCAGACCACTCCCGGGAACAACAGGACCACCTATGCCGTATGTCTGTGTGAGTGATGAGGCCTTTCAGTTGTCCCCACATCTCCTCAAACCGTACTCAAGCCGAATCTTGACCAGAACAAAAAAAGTGTTCAATTATCGCTTAACAAGAGCAAGAAGAGTGGTGGAGTGTGTATTCGGCATTCTCACTGCAAAGTGGCGCATACTGCTCACCGCGATAACTCTGCACATACGAACTGTGGATGAGGTTGTGAAGGCCTGCGTGGTCCTCCATAACTATGTACTTTCCAAGGAGCCTGTTTCCCTGGATGATGAGGATTTGGAGACCACCCTGTGGGATTACCACAGCAGCTCTGTACGTTCTGCCGGTTCTGTTTCCAGAATGAGGGACAACTTTGCTGAGTATTTTGTTTCACCTGTGGGTATGGTGCCATGGCAAGATAACATTGTGTGAACTTTTATTTCAGTTCTTGGTGATAAATGTGTATAAAGTTTTTTTTATTGCCACCAACTTCATAATTAGTTGAATACACTTTGGTATATGTGGTGTAATAAACCCAATGTTATACGTTCAAACGTGTGGTGTGTTTTTATTTACAATTATTAACATATCAAATGAATCCACCACAAGCAATTTTGTTTTCAAACAAAAACATAATTTATTGAAAAATTAATTTAATAACAAACATTGTAAATGATTTAATAAGTATAGGTTGAATGACCAAATAGTGTCAACATTGTTTTTTTTTGCATTTTTTTATTTTTTTTTATTTTTTAGGGTAAAATGTAAATTTCCTTTTCCCCCCTTTTTTTTCATTAACAAATTTTTTTAATTTTTTTTTATCTTTTTTGTTTTTTTTAGACAAAAAATATTACACAACATAACAGCAAATTAATAAAACAACAAAATTACAAATCAGTAAACTGTTGGGTGGAGATAGTAGCGGAGGGGCTGGAAGGTTGGACCACGTCGATAGGTGGGGAACGCGTTTGTGGTGTAGCGTGATGGGTGAAAAAGCAGTAGCCTGAGCTGGGGAGGGTGTTGTAGGGGTAGGAATAGTAAACGGGGAAGGAAAGCTTGACGAGGAAAACAATGGGGAAGACATTGGGATTTGAGGCTGGGATGGGAATCGGGACTGGGTTTGGTTTTGGGACTGGGGTTGGTATTGGGACTGGGTTTGATATTGGGACTGGGTTTGATATTGGGACTGGGTTTGATATTGGGACTGGGTTTGGTATTGGGACTGGGGTTGGTATTGGCACTGGGGTTGGTATTGGGGCTGGGGAGGTGTGGGAGTTTGGCTCATGACCCGCAGTAGAGCAGCATGGCAGTCGTGCATTACCTGCATCTGCTGGTCAAGAGATAGCTTTTCCATGCTCCTGAGCATTGATTGGAAAAAAAGGTTGGCCGGTGATTGACTTACATCTGAATGCAGCCTATCCAAGCGACTGCTGGTTTCAGTGTAGGTTTCACTGATGCGTGCTTGCACCATGCTGAAACCAGCAGTCACTTGCTCTCCCAAAATCTTGAAAGAGTTTTGAAAGGATGCATTCAGATGCAAGAACTCAGGAGCATAGCTCCTTTCCGGACCCCTCTGTCGCTGCCGCCACGAACCTAACGGTGGTCTAGAGGTGGCAGGATCAGAGGGGTGTGGTAAAGGGCAGATTCCAGTAACGAGGGCTGCGATGCTGCTCCACCGCTGTCTGATGTGGATGGGGCAGAGGTACCGCAAGGGCCAGATGAGGGGTCAGAGGGATGTGGCCTACCGACGTGCCCCTCGGTGACGGACTCCTGAGAGATCGCTACAGAGGGGTCTGAGGTTGGTGCAGGCGCCCGGTGGCTGGAGAAGGTGCTGTGAAATAGACAACAAATAACAATATTGATTTGAGGCAAAGTCCTGACTGAAACCAAACAAGGTAGGTACAATTGGTCATTCAATGGCCTGTTGAATACTTACACTCTTTGCAGCATACTCTCACGTAGGAAGGACAAGGGCGGCCCATATTTATATGGAGTCCTTCTTCTGCGAGCTGAGCCACACGGGGCCTGCATGTCTTCGTTAAACTCCCTCTTGTAGCGATCTCTGAGTGACCGCCACAGCTTCCTAACCCTTTCACCTGTAAAGACAAGAATAGAATCAAGTGTTAGGCTACTTTCACACTAGCGTTGTTTTCAATACGTCGCAATGCGTCGTTTAGGGGAAAAAACGCATCCTGCAAAGTTGTTTGCAGGATGCGTTTTTGCCCCATAGAGTAACATTACCGACGCATTGACACACGTCGCAAACCGTCGTGCGACAGGTGCGCCATGTTTTGGCGGACTGCTGGGAGCAAAAAACGTTAAATGTAACGTTTTTTGCTGCCGATGGACCGCTTTTTCCGACCGCGCATGCGCGGCCAGAACTCCGCCCCACCTCCCCGCACCTCACAATGGGGCAGCGGATGCGCCGGAGAAATGCATCCGCTGCCTCCGTTGTGCAGCGCATCAAACGCTAGCGTCGGAATCTCGGCCCGACGCATTGCGATGGGCCGAATCCTACGCTAGTGTGAAAGTAGCCTTAGTTTTAACGCATTTCATTCTGTTCAAAACATAACTGTGAAGTTTATACTTACATTCTTGAGTCTGCTGGCTTGGATCAAGGTCCTCCCACCTCGGCAAAACATTACGGCATACTTCCTCCCAAAGCCGACGGGTCACATATGTGTCTGCATGGCGGCGGTCACCCATATGCCAGAGCGGCTGCCGTTCGCGGACCTCCTCAATGAGACGGTCCACATCTATGCCCATCGTGTCCTCTGCGTCTGAATCGGCAGCGCGCTGTTGATATTTATAAAAAAAATAAAAAGAACATTACTACACAGAAACCAAAAAAGATTAGAATAGAGGTAAAAAAAAACAAACCACACCTGTCGGCGACTGCGGCCACGAGAACTTCAGCTCCGGGAGCGGCTGGGAGGATCTCGCTGTGCAGCAGACTGGAAAACATTAAAAAGAATTACGTTAAAGTTATGCATATGTTGTATGTGTACTGTTATGTATGATGTCATGGTTTTTTTTGTGTTGGTTTCTCAGTGATGCGTGAAGCTGTTTCGACAAAACTTACACTCTGTGCGCCCTCTCCTTGTCTTTCTCCACCCCTCTTGTCTCCTTCTGAGAGTCCCTCGGCTGATTCAGCTTCCTGTGAAAAAGAATAAAGGCATATAGTGATAAAAAAACATTTTACGTGTAGCTACATCAAATGTAAACATTGATAATTACTGCAACACGCTGTTGCTGTGGAGAAGGGCTCTCAGAAGAAGACATCGTTCCTGGCCTCGGCACTTCTGTCCCTGTTGGCTCTGTAAGTATAAAAACCCTTATAATCTACTATACACATTCAAATTGAAGCTGTAGGGTCTTTAATACTTACATCAGCAAAGCGGCTGTGGTCCCTGGGTCCCGTCCGGGCGGCTGTGGTCCCTGGTGGGCGGTGTTCCTGGGTGGGCCTCGGCACTTCTGTCCCTGTTGGCTCTGCAAGTATAAAAACCCTTGTAATCTACTATACACATTCAAATTGAAGCTGTAGGGTCTTTAACCCCTCTCTGACCTTTGACGTACTATCCCGTCGAGGTGCCCTGGGCCTATCTGACCCTCGACGGGATAGTACGTCATAGCGATCGGCCGCGCTCACGGGGGGAGCACGGCCGATCGCGGCCGGGTGTCAGCTGCCTATCGCAGCTGACATCCGGCACTATGTTCCAGGAGCGGTCACAGACATGATCGCGGTGTGCCGGCGGTGCAGGGAAGCGTCGCGCAGGGAGGGGGCTCCCTGCGGGCTTCTCTGAGCCCCCTGAAACAACGCGATGTGATCGCGTTGCTGCGAGGGTCTTCCTACCTCCCTCCCTCCCTGCCCCAGGCCCGGATCCAAGATGGTTGCGGCATCCGTGTCCTGCAGGGATTGAGGTGGCTTACCAAGTGCCTGCTCAGAGCAGGCGCTCGGTAAGCCTGCAGCGCTCTGAGACAGATCGGTGATCTGACAGAGTGCTGTGCAAACTGTCAGATCAACGATCTGTGATGTTCCCCCCTGGGACAAAGTAAAAAAGTAAAAAAATTTTTTTCCAAATGTGTACAAAATAAATAAATAAATAAAATTCCTAAATAATGAAAAAAAAAATATTATTCCCATAAATACATTTCTTTAATAAAAGTACACATATTTAGTATGGCCACGTCCGTAATGACCCCACCTATAAAACTGTATCACTAGTTAACCCCTTCAGTGAACGTCGTAAAAAAAAAAAAAAAACACAGGCAAAAAAACACTTTATTATCATAGCGCCGAACAAAAAGTGGAATAACACGCGTTCAAAAAGACTGATATAAATAACCATGGTACCGCTGAAAACGTCATCTTGTCCCGCAAAAAACGAGCCACCACAAAGCATCATCAGCGAAAAAATAAAAAAGTTATAGTCCTCAGAATAAAGCGATACAAAAATAATTATTTTTTCTGTAAAATAGTTTTTATCGCATAAAAGCGCCAAAACATAAAAAAAATGATATAAATGAGGTGTCAGTGTAATCGTACCCGAAGAATAAAACTGCTTTATCCATTTTACCAAACACGGAACGGTATAAACGCCTCCCCCAAAAGAAATTCATGAATAGCTGTTTTTTGGTCATTCTGCCTCACAAAAATCGGAATAAAAAGCGATCAAAAAATGTCACGTGCCCGAAAATGTTACCAATAAAATCTTCAACTCGTCCCGCAAAAAATAAGACCTCACATGACTCTGGACCAAAATCTGGAAAAATTATAGCTCTCAAAATGTGGTAATGAAAAAAATATTTTTTGCAATAAAAAGCGGATTTTTATGATTGGCAGCCGTCACACACTGAAAGAGGCTTTTTATTGCAAAAAATATTTTTTTCATTACCACATTTTGAGAGCTATAATTTTTCCAGATTTTAGTCCAGAGTCATGTGAGGTCTTGTTTTTTGCGGGACGAGTTGAAGATTTTATTGGTAACATTTTCAGTGTGTGACGGCTGCCAATCATAAAAATCTGCTAAATAACCCGCTATAAAAGTAAATCAAACCCCCCTTCATCACCCCCTTAGTTAGGGAAAAATAAAAAAAAGTATTTATTTACATTTTCCCGTTAGGGCTAGGGCTAGGGTAAAGGCTACAGTTAGGGTTGGGGCTAAAGTTAGGGCTAGGGCTAAGGTTAGGGTTGGGGCTAGGGTTAGGGTTGGGGCTAGGGTTAGGGCTATGGTTAAGGCTACAGTTAGGGTTAAGGCTACAGTTAGGGTTGGGGCTAAAGTTAGGGTTAGGGTTTGAATTACATTTACGGTTGGGAATAGGGTTGGGATTAGGGTTAGAGGTGTGTCTGGGTTAGAGGTGTGGTTAGGGTTACCATTGGAATTAGGGTTAGGGATGTGTTTGGATTAGGGTTTCAGTTATAATTGGGGGTTTCCTGTTGTGAATTCTGTTGTCGGGCTCCCTCCTGTGGTCATGAATGGTACTTCGGCTGGTTCTGTCCATGGACTTCCTCTGGTGGGTGTTTCTGAGTTTCACAGGTGACGAGGTTAATTCGTTAGCTGCTGCTCTATTTAACTCCACTTAGATATTTGCTCCATGCCACCTGTCAATGTTCCAGTATTGGTCTGTTCACTCCTGGATCGTTCTTGTGACCTGTCTTCCCATCAGAAGCTAAGTTCCAGCTTGTATTTCTTTGGTTTGCTATTTTTCTGTCCAGCTTGCTATTTTATTTGTTGTCTTGCTTGCTGGAAGCTCTGGGACGCAGAGGGAGCGCCTCCGCACCGTGAGTCGGTGCGGAGGGTCTTTTTGCACCCTCTGCGTGGTCTTTTTGTAGGTTTTTGTGCTGACCGCAAAGTAACCTTTCCTATCTTCGGTCTGTTCAGTAAGTCGGGCCTCACTTTGCTAAATCTATTTAATCTCTGTGTTTGTATTTTCATCTTTACTCACAGTCATTATATGTGGGGGGCTGCCTTTTCCTTTGGGGAATTTCACTGAGGCAAGGTAGGCTTTATTTTTCTATCTTCAGGGCTAGCTAGTTCCTTAGGCTGTGCCGAGTTGCATAGGGAGCGTTAGGAGCAATCCACGGCTATTTCTAGTGTGTTTGATAGGTTTAGGGATTGCGGTCAGCAGAGTTCCCACGTCCCAGAGCTCGTCCTTATTATCAGTAACTATCAGGTCATGCCATGTGCTCTTAACCACCAGGTCCATTATTGTCCTGACCACCAGGTCATAACAGTTTCCACTGTTTAGGCACATCAGGGGCTCTCCAAACGCGACATGGCGTCCGATCTCAATTCCAGCCAATTCTGCGTTGAAAAAGTAAAACGGTGCTCCTTCCCTTCTGAGCTCTCCCGTGTGCCCAAACAGGGGTTTACCCCAACATATGGAGTATCAGCGTACTCAGAACAAATTGGACAACAACTTTTGGGTCCAATTTCTCCTGTTACCCTTGGGAAAATACAAAACTGGGGGCTAAAAAATAATTTTTGTGGGAAAAAAAAAGATTTTTTATTTTGTCGGCTCTGCGTTATAAACTGTAGTGAAACAGTTGGGGGTTCAAAGTTCTCACAACACATCTAGATAAGTTCCTAGGGGGGTCTAGTTTCCAATATGGGGTCACTTGTGGGGGGTTTCTACTGTTTAGGTACATTATGGGCTCTGCAAACGCAATGTGATGCCTGCAGACCATTCCATCTAAGTCTGCATTCCAAATGATGCTCTTTCTCTTACGAGCTCTGCCATGCGCCCAAACGGTGGTTTCCCCCCACATATGGGGTATCATCGTACTCAGGACAAATTGGACAACAACTTTTGGGGTCCAATTTCTCCTGTTACCCTCGGGAAAATACAAAACTGGGGGCTAAAAAATAATTTTTGTGGGAAAAAAATTTTGTTTTATTTTTACGGCTCTGCATTATAAACTTCTGTGAAGCCCTTGGTGAGTCAAAGTGCTCACCACACATCCAGATAAGTTCCTTAGGGGGTCTACTTTCCAAAATGGTGTCACTTATGGGGGTTTCAATGTTTAGGCACATCAGTGGCTCTCCAAATGCAACATGGAGTCCCATCTCAATTCCTGTCAATTTTGCATTGAAAAGTCAAACGGCGCTCCTTCGCTTCTGAGCTCTCCCATGCGCCCAAACAGTGGTTTTCCCACACATATGGGGTATCGGCGTACTCAGGACAAATTGTACAACAACTTTTGGTGTCCAATTTCTTCTCTTACCCTTGGGAAAAAAATTGGGGGCAAAAAGATGATTTTTGTGAAAAATTTTTTTATTTTTACGGTTCTGCTTTATAAACTTCTGTGAAGCACTTGGTGGGTCAAAGTGCTCACCACACCTCTAGATAAGTTCCTTCGGGGGTCTACTTTCCAAAATGGTGTCACTTGTGGGGGTTTCCACTGTTTAGGCACATCAGTGGCTCTCCAAACGCAACATGGCATCCAATCTCAATTCCTGTCAATTTTGCATTGAAAAGTCAAATTGCCCTCCTTCGCTTCCAAGCTCTGTCATGCGCCCAAACAGTGGTTTACCCCCACATATGGGGTATCGGCGCACTAAGGAGAAATTGTACAACAACTTTTGGGGTCAATTTTCTCCTGTTACCCTTGGTAAAATAAAACAAATTGGAGCTGAAGTAATTTTTTTGTGAAAAAAAAGTTAAATGTTCATTTTTATTTAAACATTCCAAAAATTCCTGTGAAACACTTGAAGGGTTAATAAACTTCTTGAATGTTGTTTTGAGCAACTTGAGAGGTGCAGTTTTTAGAATGGTGTCACATTTGGGTATTTTCTATCATATAGACTCCTCAAAATGACTTCAAATGAGATGTGGTCCCCCCAAAAAAATGGTGTTGTAAAAATGAGAAATTGCTGGTCAACTTTTAACCCTTATAACTCCCTAACAAAAAAAAATTTTGGTTCCAAAATTGTGCTGATGTAAAGTAGACATGTGGGATATGTTACTTATTAAGTATTTTGTGTGACATATCTCTGTGATTTTAAAAATTCAAATTTGAAAAATTGTGAAATTTTCCAAATTTTCGCCAAATTTCTCTTTTTTTCAGAAATAAACGCAGGTTCCAAAGAAATTTTACCACTATCATGAAGTACAATATGTCACGAGAAAACAATGTCAGAATCACCAGGATCCGTTGAAGCATTCCAGAGTTACAACCTCATAAAGGGACAGTGGTCAGAATTGTAAAAATTGGCCCGGTCATTAACGTGCAAACCACCCTTGGGGGTAAAGGGGTTAATACTTACAGCAGCAAAGCGGCTGTGGTCCCTGGGTCCCGTCTGGGCGGCAGTGGTCCCTTGTGGGCAGTGTTCCTGGGTGGGCCTCGGCACTTCTGTCCCTGTTGGCTCTGCAAGTATGACAAGTTTATATTGTCAGAAACAAACCCCCAAAGTCCCAAATGTAAAAGATGTAATAACCACCCTGCTGACATTATCAGAGCAATGTTCATGCAGGCCACCTGCGAAGGTTTGGAGATAAAAAACACCCCCAAAATTACAGGCCCTCCAGTCTGAGCTGGATTCCATTATGGTATTGTATGTGCTACCTTTAAAACCATTTACTTCTAGCACCCCCCCCCCCCCCCCCCCCCCAAAAAAAAAAAAAAAAAAAAAAAAAAATATATATATATATATATATATATATATATATATATATATATATATATATATATATATATATATCTTTGAAACTTGAAAGGCCTGCACACCAGTTCAAAATGTATTGATTATATATGTGATTTTAAAAGATCCAGCTGAACCACATTTCATTTCCCTTCTTAAAAAAATATTAGATTACCTTTTATCTTTAAAAATAAACCCTGCACCAACACAGTTTTGCCTGTGTGGACATTTGTACATACACCAGTTAAAAATTTACCTTTGTGAAATGATACTACGGAGATATTTCATAAACTTTTTATTAATTTTTTTTTTGTTTGTAAATTTTTTTAGTGTTTTATCACAATAGGAGCGATACTGCTCTTTATGTTAAATACAAGTACATCAAATGGAAATTCAGCAATAAAACACAAAAAATATATGTTGAAAAACAAATAACACATACGCTTGACACATGCTGACACACGCTCTCAAACTAACCACAGGCTGCACAAATCGCACAACTTGGTAAATACATCACAGTAAAAAAAAAAACAAAAAAAAACAACACACGTGCATGGACGCATGCACCCGCAATCACAGACACATGCACATGCACGAAAGCACACAGGTGCAGGCATAAAACGCACGAACACACACAAAAGCACACAGCCGTACGCAAACACAAACACACATCCACACACACAAAATAACACAGCCAGCCAAAAGCACAAGGCACACACAGACACGCGCACACACACACACACACACCCACAGACAAATGCAAAAATGGCAGGAATCAGGCTGGAGCTCAAAGCTGACTGGATTCACAAGGGCAGGCCTCATGCTGGAGCAGGACGCTGGCTGGTGCAGCACGATGTCAGGCCTCTGGCTGTATTCAGGTTTTAGCTCTGGTTCAGGTTTAGCTCTGGTTCAGGTTTAGCTCTGGTATAGCTCTGACTGTATTCAGTACGTCACAAACACATGCACACACACACACACACACATGCACACAGACGCACGAAAAAATGGCAGTATATATACTCACGCTGGAATGCTGCAGCTTTAAGCTGGCAGGCCTCTGGACACTGGCAGGCTTGGCACAGGCTGGCAGGCTGGGCAGATGCTGGCAGGCAGGCTGGCTTCTGTCTTCAGTCTTTGGCATATCTGGGGTTGAAGGCTCAGGCCTGGTTTATATAGATTGGGTGCTGTCTGTTGAAATTGGCAACAAAATCCAGCTTCTGAGCATGCTCAGTGTAAAAAAACGGATTGCAGCGCTGCATTCCGTCAAAAAACGTGTCCCGACGCATCCTGCGCTCATAGACCGCCATTGTAGCCAATGACGCATTAATAAGGAAGCGACGCGACACGTTTTTACTGCGCAAACAAAAAAAGTTACACTCAACGTTTTTTCCAGACGACGTGTCGGGACATTCCGACGCATCCGTAGAAAAACGTACACAACGCATGACAATCCGTCTCGATGCGTCGCTAATGCAAGTCTATGGGAAAAAAACGCATCCTGCTGGAGATTTTGCAGGATGCGTTTTTTTTACCAAAACGATGCTTTTCGACGCCCGGAGAAATACGCTAGTGTGAAAGTAGCCTTAGTCTGTAAAATTAACGAACAACTTTGAACCCTAGTTAACATATATGCCCCTAACCGTCACCAGATTCGATTTCTAAACAAACTCCTGAAAATTATTTCCAAAGTCAGACAAGGAGAACTTTCTCGTCGGAGACTTTAACATCACACCGGATAGTACTGTATATTCTTCCTCACACATTCGGAGGTCCTCGGAAAATTTAAACCAGCGGATCTTTAAAAATGAACTATTCGACGCATTCCGCTGCCTTAACACGTCGTCAAGAGAATATACTTTCTTTTCCAATGTCCATCAGTCCGCATCCCGTATTGACTTAATCCTTACGGACGTGCTCACTCTCCCTAGACTTCTGGATGTTTCCATAGATAAAAAGGCCTTTTCTGACCACACTCCAGTCCTTAGCTTAATTCAATTAGGTCCCCCTCTCAAGAAAGCCAACATGTGGAAGTGTAACTCTAATATTATTCATAATCCCATTCACAAGCAAAACATAGAGAAGGCCATCTCTCAATTCTTTCTAGACAACAAATCTTCTACCAACCCTTTCAACAATTGGTGTTCCCACAAAGCCATACTTAGAGGTACCCTCATTGGTATCTCATCAAAAATTAAAAAAGAAAATAGAAGGGAGATCATAGAAACTCAAACCCAAATCCATAATAAAGAATCAGAAATTTTAGCCCATCAATCTCAATCATCCTCTCTCCAATCTGAACTTTAAAATCTGAGACAAAAACGTGAATCACTAATTTGCATTCCTTAAGATGCTGCAGTAAAATCCTCAAAATATAAATACTATTCCGCACTAAACAAACCAACATCTTATATGTCCAAAATAATAAATAGTAAAAGAATCCACAACAGAATCAACAGAATTGTAGCCACCTCCAAAAAGGATATTTTGACTTATCCCCAAGATATAACAAATTCGCTCAATTTTACCAAAAATTATATAACCTCAAACCAACCTCCTCCCCCTCACAATCCAATCTCCCAGATATCAACAAATACCTCGAATCAATTAATCTCCCATCTTTATCAACCGACGACCTAGCCTATATGACTGCCCCTTTCTCCGCTACTGAAATAGAAGATACCATCAACAAACTAACCCTCCACACATCCCCAGGCCCTGACTGATTCAATAACTCATACTACAAAACCTTCAGTAAACTTTTATCTCCCCATCTTGCAGAAGTATTCAACTTCGCTGCAGACCAGAGATTTTTTTCCAAAAGAAATGCTTGAGGCTTCGATCGTCCGAATACCGAAACCAAAATGAAACCCAGAACTAATAACCAATTACCGCCCCATTTCTCTTATCAATACGGACATAAAATTATTTTCCAAAATAATAGACAATAGACTGAGTTTCTTTTTCCCGAATCTACTGGTCAATGATCAAATGGGATTCACCCAAGGGAGACAACCTTCAGACGCCACAAGGAGATCAATAAATGCTATTAGGTACGCTAATTCAACTAAAACTCCAACAGCTTTAATTTCACTTGATGCCGAGAAGGCCTTTGATCGGATTGATTGGGGCTATCTTTGGCACACTGTTCAAATTTGGATTCAATCAAAAACTAGTGACCACTATTATGGCTTTATATTCCAACCCAAGTGTAAAAATACTCTCCAACAACCATACCTCGAACTCCTTTACTATTATAAATGGCACTAGGCAGGGGTGCCCCCTTTCACCCTTACTTTTTAATCTAGCCCTTGAACCCCCCTAGCTGAACACATCCGCAGTAACGACCAAATCAAATACCCACCATACATACCCACCATAAGGAACATAAAATCAGCCTATTCGCCGATTACATCATATTGACGCTAACTGACCCTCACAATTCTACATCTGAGATCTCCAAAGAATTGGACAAATTATCAGACTTATCTATCTATAAAATCAACCAGTTAAAATCGAATATTCTCCCCCTCAACCTTGATACTAAACAAATAGATGTAATAAAGAAAAAAAATCTCTTAACTGGTGTGACAAAGAGATTCCCTACTTGGGTATTACTCTTTGCAATAACCTCTAGCATATGATGAAGGTGAATCTGAGAAAATTGACTGAATCAGTAAGGATTGTTCAATTTTCAAAGAGAAAGTACTTTCATGTTGGGGGAAGAATTACTCTAAAAACATTTATCCTCCCAAAAATTTTATATGTCCTCCGATGCCTGCCTCTGCCCATCCCCGTCATTCTTTTGACAAACATTCAAACCATGTTAAACACATTTTTATGGGGAGGAAAAAGAGCTAGGACTTCTACCCTATCATTATACAAGAAAAAAGGGAACGGGGGCATGGGCCTTCCCAACATTATTGCACATTACCAAACCCTGCTGATCAAACAAAGTGCTCATTGGATTTTTCATCATGAGCCTCCAGCTTGGTTCGACTTAAAACAACTAAGTAACATTATTATTCAAGCAATCTCAAACCATCTTCCCAACCTTAATGCCCATCCTTTATTCCTTGCCATTGCCCAAGCATGGCGCAAATTCTCAAAACCAAAGAGACGGATACACAAATTCTCCATTCTAAAAAAGTTACCCCTCATTCTCGTTTTTAGCCTCAATAACAAAACTCTCCCTGCCATTTGGTCAGAATTGAAAATGACAAAATTGGGGGATATCCACAATGGCTCTAATTTCCTAGATTTCATATAGTTAAGGAAAAACTTAAACGTCCCCTCTTCCTTATTCACAGAATTCATCCTCCTAAAAGATAATGTCCTTACATTTCTCAACTTAAAAATGAACTTCACATGTGCTTCCATAAAAGTCCTAAATAACCCGCATCATAAAATTTTCTGGAGCCATGGCTTCCTTTACGACTCCTTCAACAATGACGAAAGTATGTCAAAAAACCCCTACATGATTACCTGGGAAAAAACCCTGGACTCTACCTTTTCCCCAGAGCAATGGGAAGATGCTCTCTCAATAACCTATAACTCCACAATCTCATTTCCGCTCCAAGAGACGCACTTCAAAATAATCAGTAGATGGTATCTTACACGAGCAAAATTGGCACACTTTGGTCCCTCAACCTCACCCCTCTGCTGGAGGGATTGCGGCTTCAAGGGAGACCTAATACATATGTTTTGGGAATGCCCTAAAGTCAAAACAATTTGGTCTGGGATCTCTACTACTTTCAATAAACTCTCCAATAAAGTCTTTACCCTCACTCCTCAAATGGCCCTTCTATCCCTTAATCTGGATGAATTGGATTTGGCACTCCAACCTCTACTCATCCACCTATGTCTCGTAGCAAAAAATACCATTACTTTCCACTGGAAAAACAAAACACTCCCAAACCCGGATTTCATTTTACAATTATTCCAGCAACATAGATCCCCTGAACTGAATTTTGCTCTGATCAATAATCAGTTTGAAAAATTCTGCAAGAAGTGGAGCAAATGGGACAAAGCCTTTCCGCCACCCATCACTTAATTTATTCACCACTAACATATAGGTGTAATACCATTTAATTGCATATTTCTGCTCATTAACTAAATGTTAAAGTGTTGTTCACATATGATTGGCCTTAAATGGCTTGCAATCAATACCTCTGTACTTCACCTATCCCCAGAGTTTCTGGGCACTACGTATACTTTAATTTATAATCTAATATGTGTTCCTTCAGTTATATTGCATTAACTGTAATATTTGCTAAACTTGTTATACTTGATCCCCTATGTCCCTTCCCCCCCCTTCCCCTCCCTACCCTCATCACTCCTCCCCCCCCCCCACCTTCCCTCCCGCCCTTAGTCCTAAGTTGTCTGTTTATCTTAAAATAAAATCTTTGGAAAAAGAAACTCCACATAGATTAACTCCACATAGATTATGGAGTTCATCTTTACCCCTTCAGGGATCATAAAGGGGCCGACAATCTCTCTCCCCATGATTCCAGCCCAAAACATTACTCCACCTCCTCCTTATTGGCGCCTTAGCCGTATTTTCATGGGGTGTCCATCAACTAGCCATCCTCCACTCCATCCATCTGGACCATTGAGCGTTGCACGGCACTCATTGATGAACAAAACAGTTTGGAAGTCAGTCTTCATGTATCGTTTGGCCCACTGGAGCCGTTTCTGCTTGTGTGCAGTGGATAGAGGTGGTCGACAGGATGGCTTACGCACAGCTGGAAACCTCTGAAGGACCCTCCATCTTGTTTTTCTGGGGACATTGGAGGCACCAGTAGCTTCAAAAATTTGTCTGCTGCTATGACAAGGCGTTTTTGCAGCTGCTCTTTTAACCTTATGCAATTGCCTGTTGGAAAGAGTGTGTGCTGGGAATCGGCTACATACTTCTTGATTGTGCGATGATCACGATGAAGTGTCTTGGCAATGTTGATTGTAGTCATGCCTTGACCTAAATACTCCACAGTTTGTTGCTTCTCAGCAGCCGACACATCCTTTTTCTTTCCCATTTTGGCCAGAAATGTAGGCTGCTTAATAATGTGGAACAGCCTTCTTAAGTAGTCTTGCCTTTATTTGGACACCCCTGCCAAACTAATTTGCACAGCTATCTGCAATTGCTGTCAGTGATATAAAGAGCCCTGACACACATCACCATCAATGAGTTTAACCCCTTTACCCCCAAGGGTGGTTTGCACGTTAATGACCAGGCCAATTTTTACAATTCTGACCACTGTCCTTTTATGAGGTTATAACTCTGGAACGCTTCAACGGATCCCAGTGATTCTGACATTGTTTTCTCGTGACATATTGTACTACATGGTAGTGGTAAAATTTCTTTGATATTACCTGCGTTTATTTGTGAAAAAAACGGAAATTTGGCAAAAATTTTGCAATTTTCCAACTTTGAATTTTTATGCAATTAAATCACAGAGATATGTCGCACAAAATACTTAATAAGTAACATTTCCCACATGTCTACTTTACATCAGCACAATTTTGGAACCAAATTTTTTTTTTTTTAGGGAGTTATGAGGGTTAAAAGTTGACCAGCAATTTCTCATTTTTACAACACCATTTTTTTTTAGGGACCACATCTCATTTGAAGTCATTTTGAGGGGTCTATATGATAGAAAATACCCAAGTGTGACACCATTCTAAAAACTGCACCCCTCAAGGTGCTCAAACCCACATTCAAGAAGTTTAATAACCCTTCATGTGTTTCATAGTAATTTTTGGAATGTTTAAATAAAAATGAACATTAAACTTTTTTTCACAAAAAATTTACTTCAGCTAAAATTTGTTTTATTTTACCAAGGGTAACAGGAGAAAATGGACACCAAAAGTTGTTGCACAATTTGTCCTGAGTACGGCCATACCCCATATGTGAGGTAAACCACTGTTTGGGCGCATGACAGAGCTCGGAAGCGAAGGAGCGCCATTTGACTTTTCAATGCAAAATTGACAGGAATTGAGATGGGACGCCATGTTGCGTTTGGAGAGCCACTGATGTGCCTAAACATTGAAACCCCCCACAAGTGACACCATTTTGGAAAGTAGACCGCCTAAGGAACTTATCTAGAGGTGTGGTGAGCACTTTGACCCACCAAGTGCTTCACAGAAGTTTATAATGCAGAGCCGTAAAAATAAAACTAAAATTTTTCTTCCCCATATTGGAAACTAGACCCCCCAAGGAACTTATCTAGATGTGTTGTGAGAACTTTGAACCCCCAAGTGTTTCTCTACAGTTTATAACGCAGAGCCGTGAAAATAAAACCAAAAAAATTTTCCCCCAAAATATATTTTTTAGCCCGCAGTTTTGTATTTTCCCAAGGGTAACAGGAGAAATTGGACCCCAAAAGTTGTTGTCCAAATTGTCCTGAGTACGCTGATACCCCCTATGTGGGAAGGAACCACCATTTGGGCGCATGGGAGGGTTCGGAAGGGAAGGAGCGCCATTTGGAATTCAGACTTAGATGGAATGGTCTGCAGGCGTCACATTGCGTTTGCAGAGCCCCTAATGTACCTAAACAGTAGAAACCCCCCACAAGTGATCCCATATTGGAAACTAGACCTCCCAAGGAACTTATCTAGATGTGTTGTGAGAACTTTGAGCCCCCAAGTGTTTCACTACAGTTTATAACGCAGAGCCGTGAAAATAAAAAAACTTTTTTTTTTCTCCCACAAATTATTTTTTAGCCCCCAGTTTTGTATTTTCCCAAGGGTAACAGGAGAAATTGGACCCCAAAGGTTGTTGTCCAATTTGTCCTGGGTACGCTGATACCCCATATGTTGGGGTAAACCCCTGTTTGGACACACGGGAGAGCTCGGAAGGGAAGGAGCACTGTTTTACTTTTCCAACGCAGAATTGGCTGGAATTGAGATCGGACGCCATGTCGCGTTTGGCGAGCCCCTGATGTGCCTAAACAGTGGAAACCCCCCAATTATTACTGAAACCCTAATGCAAACACACCCCTAACCCTAATCCCAATGGTATCACTAACCACACCTCTAACCCAGACACACCCCTAACCCTAATCCCAACCTTATTCCCAACCATAAATGTAATCCAAACCCTAATTTTAGCCCCAACCCTAACTTTAGCCCCAACCCTAACTGTAGCCTTAACCCTAGCCCTAACCCTAATGGTACCGTCACACTAAAACGACGCTGCAGCGATACGACAACGATGTCGATCGCTGCAGCGTCGCTGGAGAGCTGTCACACAGACCGCTCTCCTATGACCCACGATCCCGATGTTTACCCTGGTTACCAGCGTAAACGTAAAAAAAACCCAAACACTACATACTTACATTCCGTGTCTGTCCCCCGGCGCTGTGCTTCTCTGCACTGACAGTGAGCGCCGGACAGCCGGAAAGCACAGCGGTGACGTCACCGCTGTACTTTACGTCTGGCCGGCGCTCACCAGTCAGTGCGGGAAGCTGAAGGCGAGGGACATGACCAGACACCGGGAATGTTAAGTATGTAGTGTTTTTTTACATTTACACTGGTAACCAGGGTAAATATCGGGTTACTAAGCGCGGCCCTGCGCTTAGTAACCTGATGTTTACCCTGGTTACCAGTGAAGACATCGCTGAATCTGCGTAACACGCCGATTCAGCAATGTCAGCGGGAGATCCAGCGACGAAATAAAGTTTCAAATGATCTGCTACGACGTACAATTCTCAGCGGGGTCCCTGATCGCAGTAGCGTGTCAGACACAGCGAGATCGTAATTATATCACTGGAACGTCACGGATCATGCCATCCTAGCGACCAAAGTGCCACTGTGTGACGGTACCCTAACCCTATACCTAATGGGAAAATGGAAATAAATACATTTTTTTAATTTTTTTATTTTTCCCTAACTAAGGGGGAGATGAAGGGGGGTTTGATTAACTTTTATAGCGGGTGTTTATAATTGGCAGCCGTCATTGCAAAAAATATTTTTTGAGTTACCACATTTTGAGAGCTATAATTTTTCCATATTTGAGTCTTGTGAGGTCTTGTTTTTTGCGGGACGAGTTGACGTTTTTATTGGTAACATTTTCGGGCACGTGACATTTTTTGATTGCTTTTTATTCCGATTTTTGTGAGGCAGAATGACCAAAAATCAGCTATTCATGAATTTCTTTTGGGGGAGGCGTTTATACCGTTCCGTGTTTGGTAAAATTGATAAAGCAGTTTTATTCTTCGGGTCAGTACGATTACAGCGATACCTCATTTATATCATTTTTTTTTATGTTTTGGCGCTTTTATACGATAAAAACAATTTTATAGAAAAAATAATTATTTTTGCATCGCTTTATTCTGAGGACTATAACTTTTTTTATTTTTTTGCTTATGATTCTGTATGGCGGCTCGTTTTTTGCGGGAGAAGGTGACGTTTTCAGCGGTACCATTGTTATTTATATCTGTCTTTTTGATCGCGTGTTATTCCACTTTTTGTTCGGCGTTATGATAATAGTGTTTTTTGCCTCGTTTTTTTTTTCTTTGTGTTTACTGAAGGGGTTAACTAGTGGGCCAGTTTTATAGGTTGGGTCGTTACGGACGCGGCGTTTCTAAATATGTGTACTTTTATTGTTTGTTTTTTTTATTTAGATAAAGAAATGTATTTATGGGAATAATATATATATATATATATTTTTTTTTTTTACACGTGGAAATTTTTTTTTTTTTACTTTGTCCCAGGAGGGGGACATCACAGATCGCTGATCTGACAGTTTGCACAGCACTCTGTCAGATTAGCGATCTGACTTACTGCACTGCAGGCTTACCAAGCGCCTGCTCTGAGCAGGCACTTGGTAAGCCACCTCCCTCCCTGCAGGACCCGGATGCCTTGGCCATTTTGGATCCGGGTCTGCTGCAGGGAGGAGAGGTAAGAGACCCTCGCAGCAACGCGATCACATCGCATTGCTGCGGGAGTCTCAGGGAAGCCCCCAGGGAGCCACCTCCTTGCCCGATGCTTCACTATACCGCCGGCACACCGCGATATGCCTATGCGGCATCAATAGTAAAAAAAAGTAATGTTAAAAATAGTAAAAAAACAAAAAAACGGCTAAATAAGATTAAAATAGATAAATCTCCGGGTCCGGATGGCATACACCCACGAGTACTAAGAGAACTAAGTAATGTAATAGATAAACCATTATTTCTTATTTTTAGTGACTCTATAGCGACAGGGTCTGTTCCGCAGGACTGGCGCATAGCAAATGTGGTGCCAATATTCAAAAAGGGCTCTAAAAGTGAACCTGGAAATTATAGGCCAGTAAGTCTAACCTCTATTGTTGGTAAAATATTTGAAGGGTTTCTGAGGGATGTTATTCTGGATTATCTCAATGAGAATAACTGTTTAACTCCATATCAGCATGGGTTTATGAGAAATCGCTCCTGTCAAACCAATCTAATCAGTTTTTATGAAGAGGTAAGCTATAGGCTGGACCACGGTGAGTCATTGGACGTGGTATATCTCGATTTTTCCAAAGCGTTTGATACCGTGCCGCACAAGAGGTTGGTACACAAAATGAGAATGCTTGGTCTGGGGGAAAATGTGTGTAAATGGGTTAGTAACTGGCTTAGTGATAGAAAGCAGAGGGTGGTTATAAATGGTATAGTCTCTAACTGGGTCGCTGTGACCAGTGGGGTACCGCAGGGGTCAGTATTGGGACCTGTTCTCTTCAACATATTCATTAATGATCTGGTAGAAGGTTTACACAGTAAAATATCGATATTTGCAGATGATACAAAACTATGTAAAGCAGTTAATACAAGAGAAGATAGTATTCTGCTACAGATGGATCTGGATAAGTTGGAAACTTGGGCTGAAAGGTGGCAGATGAGGTTTAACAATGATAAATGTAAGGTTATACACATGGGAAGAGGGAATCAATATCACCATTACACACTGAACGGGAAACCACTGGGTAAATCTGACAGGGAGAAGGACTTGGGGATCCTAGTTAATGATAAACTTACCTGGAGCAGCCAGTGCCAGGCAGCAGCTGCCAAGGCAAACAGGATCATGGGGTGCATTAAAAGAGGTCTGGATACACATGATGAGAGCATTATACTGCCTCTGTACAAATCCCTAGTTAGACCGCACATGGAGTACTGTGTCCAGTTTTGGGCACCGGTGCTCAGGAAGGATATAATGGAACTAGAGAGAGTACAAAGGAGGGCAACAAAATTAATAAAGGGGATGGGAGAACTACAATACCCAGATAGATTAGCGAAATTAGGATTATTTAGTCTAGAAAAAAGACGACTGAGGGGCGATCTAATAACCATGTATAAGTATATAAGGGGACAATACAAATATCTCGCTGAGGATCTGTTTATACCAAGGAAGGTGACGGGCACAAGGGGGCATTCTTTGCGTCTGGAGGAGAGAAGGTTTTTCCACCAACATAGAAGAGGATTCTTTACTGTTAGGGCAGTGAGAATCTGGAATTGCTTGCCTGAGGAGGTGGTGATGGCGAACTCAGTCGAGGGGTTCAAGAGAGGCCTGGATGTCTTCCTGGAGCAGAACAATATTGTATCATACAATTATTAGGTTCTGTAGAAGGACGTAGATCTGGGTATTTATTATAATGGAATATAGGCTGAACTGGATGGACAAATGTCTTTTTTCGGCCTTACTAACTATGTTACTATGTTAAAAAACCTGCTATACTCACCCTCCGTTGTCCGCTGAGCCGCTCGCGCCTGCCGCCATCTTCCTTTCCCAGCAATGCATTGCGTAATTACCCAGAAACCTAGTGGTCTCGCAAGACCGCTAAGTCATCTGGGTAATTTCGCAATGCATTCTTGGAACGCAAGATGGCGGCAGCCGCGCGCCCATCGGCACAGCACCGTTGGATCCCAGGAGGCGGAGAGACGGGACGCTGAGGAGCAGCGACCAGAATGGTGAGTATGTTAAACTACAAGGGGCCCTCGGATCGTTAGGTGAGTATGTTTTTTTTTTATTTTTAAACCTGTGACATACATGACTTGGCAATATACTACGTAGCTGGGCAATATACTACGTGGCTCTGTGCTGTATACTACGTCGCTGTGCAATATACTACGTGGCTCTGTTCTGTATACTACGTAACTGGGCAATATACTATGTGGCTGGGCAATATACTACGTGACTGGGCAATATACTACGTGGCTCTGTGTTGTATACTACGTTGCTGTGCAATATACTACGTGGCTCTGTGCTGTATACTACGTAACTGGGCAATATACTACGTGGCTGGACAATATACTACGTGGCTGGGCTATATATTATGTGGCTGGGCAATATACTACGTGACTGGGCAATATACTAAGTGGCTGGGCAATATACTACGTGGACATGCATATTCTAGTATACTATATAATTGTCTAAGGGTCACTTCCGTCTTTCTGTCTGTCTGTCCTTGTGTCACGGATATTCATTGGTCGCGGCCTCTGTCTGTCATGGAATCCAAGTCGCTGATTGGTTGTGGCAAAACGCCCACGACCATTGCCACGACCAATCAGCGACTGCCACAGTCCGGCGGCAATATGGCTGCTCTTTCCTCCCCGCAGTCAGTGCCCGTTCCATACTCTCCTCCAGTCATCCAGTCAGCCCTCACACAGGGTTAATGCCAGCGTTACCGGAGCGCGGTGTAATGCACTCCGGTTACGCAGCTATTAACCCTGTGTGACCAACTTTTTACTATTGATGATGCGTATGCAGCATCAATAGTAAAAAGATCTACTGTTACAAATAATATTAATAAAAAAAAACCTTATTCTCACCCTCCGACGTGTCGTCCTGTCCTCGGCAGTGCAAGCGGCAGGTTCCGGTGCTAAGGATGCTATGCGAGAAGGACCTGCCATGATGTCACGGTCATGACCGCGACATCATCACAGGTCCTGCGCTCATACCAAACCTGGGGCCGGAAGCTGCGGCGTGCACCGCACACAAGCGACAGGACTACAAGGGCCGTTCAGAAAGTGAGTATATGTTTATTTTTTAACCTGTTACATACATGGCTGGGCAATATACTACGTGACTGGCCAATATACTACGTGGCTCTGTGCTGTATACTACGTGGCTCTGTGCTGTATACTACGTGGCTGGGCAATATACTACGTGGCTGGGCAATATACTACGTCACTGGGCAATATACTACGTGACTGGGCAATATACTACGTGACTCTGTGCTGTATTCTACGTGGCTGGGCAATATACTACGTGGCTGAACAATATACTACGTGGATATGCATATTCTAGAATACCCGATGCGTTAGAATCGGGCCACCATCTAGTGTGTATGTGTGTGTATGTATATGTATATGTGTATATATATATGTATATGTGTATATATATATATATATATATATACATACATACAGTACAGACAAAAAGTTTGGACACACCTTCTCATTTAAAGATTTTTCTGTATTTTCAGGGCTATGAAAATTGCAAATTCACACTGAGGGCAGCAAAACTATGTATTAACACATGTGGAATTATATACAGTTAGGTCCATATATATTTGGGCAGAGACAACATTATTCTAATTTTGGTTATAGACATTACCACAATGAATTTTAAACAAAGCAATTCAGATGCAGTTGAAGTTCAGACTTTCAGCTTTCATTTGAGAGTATCCACATTAAAATTGGATGAAGGGTTTAGGAGTTTCAGCTCCTTAACATGTGCCACCCTGTTTTTAAAGGGACCAAAAGTAACTGGACAATTGACTCCAAGGCTATTTCATGGACAGATGTGAGCAATCCGTTCGTTATATCATTCTCAATTAAGCAGATAAAAGGCATGGAGTTGATTTGAAGTGTGGTGCTTGCATTTGGAAGGTTTTGCTGTTAAGTAAAAATGCGGTCAAAGGAGCTCTCCATGCAGGTGAATCAAGCCATCCTTAAGCTGCGAAAACATAAAAAACCCATCTGAGAAATTGCTACAATATTAGGAGTGGCAAAATATTCAGTTTGGTACATCCTGAGAAAGAAAGAAAGCACTGGTGAGCTCATCAATGCAAAAAGACCTGGGTGCACACGGAAGACAACAGTGGTGGATGATCCCATAATAATCTCCATTGTGAAGAGAAACCCCTTCACAACAGCCAACCAAGTGAACAACACTCTCCTGGAGGTAGGCATATCAATATCCAAATCTACCATAAAGAAAAGACTGCATGAAAGTAAATACAGAGGGTTCACTGCACAGTGCAATCCACTCAGAAGCATCAAGAATAAAAAGGCTAGACTGGACTTTGCTAAAAAACATCTAAAAAAGCCAGCACAGTTCTGGAAGAACATTCTTTGGACAGATGAAACCAAGACCAACCTCTAATAGAATGATGGAAAGAGAAAAGTATGGTGAAGGCGTGGTACAGCTCATGATCCAATGCATACCACATCGTCTGTAAAACACAGCGGAGGCAGTGTGATGGCTTGGGCATGCATGGCTGCCAGTGGCACTGGGTCACTAGTGTTTATTGATGATGTGACACAGGACAGAAGCAGCCGAATGAATTCTGAGGTATTCAGAGCCATACTGTGTGCTCAGATCCAGCCAAATGCAGCCAAACTGATTGGTCGTCGTTTCATACTGCAGATGGACAATGACCCAAAACATAAAGCCAAAGCAACCCAGGAGATTATTAAAGCAAAGAACTGGAATATTCTTGAATGGCCAAGTCAGTCACCTGATCTCAACCCAATTGAGCATGCATTTAACTTTTTAAAGGCTAAACTTCAGACAGAAAGACCCACAAACAAACAGCAACTGAAAACCACCACAGTGAAGGCCTGGCAGAGCATCAAAAAGGAGGAAACACAGCATCTGGTGATGTCCATGAGTTCAAGATTTCAGGCAGTCATTGCCAACAAAGGGTTTTCAACCAAGTACTAGAAATGAACATTTTATTTAAAATTATTTAATCTGTCCAATTACTTTTGGTCCCTTTAAAAACAGGGTGGCACATATTAAGGAGCTGAAACTCCTAAACCCTTCATCCAATTTTAATGTAGATACCCTCAAATGAAAGTTGAAAGTCTGAACTTCAACTGCATCTGAATTGTTTTGTTTAAAATTCATTGTGGTAATGTCTATAAACCAAAATTAGAAAAATGTTGTCTCTGTCCAAATATATATGGACTTAACTGTACTTATCAAAAAACTGTGAAACAACTGAAAATATGTCTTATATTCTAGGTTCTTCAAAGTAGCCACCTTTTGCTTTGATGACTGCTTTGCACACTCTTGGCATTCTCTTGATGAGCTTCAAGAGGTAGTCATCGGAAATAGTTTTCACTTCACAGGTGTGCCCTGTCAGGTTTAATAGGTGGGATTTCTTGCCTTATAAATGGGGTTGGGACCATCAGTTGTGTTGAGCAGAAGTCTGGTGGATGCACAGCTGATAGTCCTACTGAATAGACTGTTAGAATTTGTATTATGGCAAGAAAAAAGCAGCTAAGTAAAGAAAAATGAGTGGCCATCATGACTTTAAGAAATTAAGGTCAGTCAGTCCGAAAAATTTGGAAAACTTTGAGAGTGTCCCCAAGTTCAGTGGCAAAAACCATCAAGCGCTACAAATAAACTGGCTCACATAAAGACCGGCCCCGGAAAGAAGACCAAGAGTCACTTCTGCTTCTGAGGATAAGTTTATGCGAGTCACCAGCCTCAGAAATCGCAGGTTACCAGCAGCTCAGATAAGAGACCAGGTCAATGCCACAGAGTTCTAGCAGCAGACACATCTCTACAACAACTGTTGGTAAAATAGCTGCTAGGAAACCACTGCTAAGGACAGGCAACAAGCAGAAGAGACTTGTTTGGGCTAAAGAACACAAGGAATGGACATTAGACCAGTGGAAATCTGTGCTTTGTTCTGATGAGTCCAAATTTGAGATCTTTGGTTACAACCACCGTGTCTCTGTGCGACGCAGAAAAGGTGAACGGATGGTCTCTACATGCGTGGTTCCCACCGTGAATCATGGAGGAGGAGGTGTGATGGTGTGGGGGTGCTTTGCTGGTGACACTGTTGGGGATTTATTCAAAATTGAAGGCATACTGAACCAGCATGGCTACCACAGCATCTTGCAGCGGCATGCTATTCCATCCGGTTTGCATTTAGTTGGACCATCATTTATTTTTCAACAGGACAATGACCCCAAACACACCTCCAGGGCTATTTGACCAAGAAGGAGAGTGATGGGTTGCTGCGCCAGATGACCTGACCTACACAGTCACCAGACCTGAACCCTATCGAGATGGTTTGGAGTAAGCTGGACCGCAGAGTGAAGGCAAAAGGCCTACAAGTGTTTAACCATCTCTGAGAACTCCTTCAAGATTGGTGGAAGACCCTTTCCAGTGACTACCTCTTGAAGCTCATCAAGAGAATGCCAAGAGTGTGCAAAGCAGTCATCAAAGCAAAAGGTGGCTACTTTGAAGAACCTAGAATATTAGACATATTTTAGTTGTTTCACACTTTTTTTGATAAGTATATAATTCCACATGTCTTAATTCATAGTTTTCATGCCTTTAGTGTGCATTTACAATTTTCGTAGTCATGAAAATACTGAAAAAATCTTTAAATGAGGTGTGTCCAAACTTTTGGTCTGTACTGTATGCATGTGTATATATATAAATTAGAACAGCATCATATTGCCACAATTGTAGTGCAAAGCTCTCCAAACCAATATTCCAATGGCCTCAATCATAGAAGAAAAAAAGGAAGACAGCACACAAAAAAAATAGAAGAAGTGGGCTTTTAATGCCTGTACAGCGTGGCAACGTTTCGGATACACAATCCTTTTTCAAGCTTGTATATCTGAAACTCAACGCCGTACAGGCATTAAAATTCCATTTTTTTTTTGTGTGTGTGCTGAGGCATACTTACCTAGTCCCGGTGCTCCTGACGCTGCCCCTGCCTGTCATACTGTCTCCGGGTGCCGCAGCTCTTCCCCTTTTCAGCGGTCACGTGGGACCGCTCATTAGAAAAATGAATATGGACTCCACTCCCATAGGGGTGGAGCCGCATATTCATTCCTCTGAGCGGTGCCAGTGACCGCTGACAGGAAGAGCTGCGGCCCCCAAGACAGTGTGACAGGCAGGGGCAGCGTCAGGAGTGCCGGGACTAGGTGAGTATTTTATATTCACCTGTCCACGTTCCACACGCCGGGCGTCGCTCCATCTTCCCGGCGCCGCTCCATCTTCCCGGCGTCTCTGCGCACTGACTGTGCAGGTCAGAGGGCGCGATGACGCATATAGTGTGTGCGCCGCCCTCTGCCTGATCAGTCAGTGCGGAGAGACGCCGGGAAGATGGAGCGGCGCCGGGAGCTGCAAGCAAGAAAGGTGAGTATGGTTTATTTTTTTTTAAATTATTGCAGCAGCAGCAGCAGCAATTGCACAGCTTTATACGGAGTATCTATGGGGCAAGAATGAACGGTGCAGAGCACTATATGGCACAGCTATGGGGCAATATTGAACGCTGCAGGAGGAGATGACACACAGGTATATACTATATACAGGGGAGATGACACACAGATATATACTATATACAGGAGAGATGACACACAGGTATATACTATATACAGGAGGAGATGACATACAGGTATATACTATATACAGGAGGAGATGACACACAGGTATATACTATATACAGGAGCAGATGACCTACAGGTATATAGTATATACAGGAGATGACATACAGGTATATGCTATATATAGAAGATGACATACAGGTATATACTATATAAAGGGGAGATGACACACAGGTATATACTATATACAGGAGATGACAT
The DNA here is from genome assembly GCF_032444005.1 of Ranitomeya imitator. Taxonomy (NCBI): domain Eukaryota; kingdom Metazoa; phylum Chordata; class Amphibia; order Anura; family Dendrobatidae; genus Ranitomeya; species Ranitomeya imitator. Next base: position 291,461,517 of record NC_091284.1, read on the forward strand.
ACAGGTGTATACTATATATAAGGTAGATGACAAACATGTATATACTGAGGTGAAAATGAGAGGTGTGAGGTGAAAATGAAAAGGTGTGCGTGCAAAATGAGAGGAGTGAGGGAAAATAGTGGAGTGATCAGAAAATGACAGATGTGAGAGGTCGAAATGACAAGTGTTAGGGGGGAATGAGAGGTGTGAGGGGGAAAAAGTGAGGTGCTATAACTAACCACATATATTTACTATGCCCAGGCAACGCAGGGCTCTTCAGCTAGTGTGTGTGTGTATATATATATATATATATATATATATATATATATATATATATATATATATATACGTATATATATATATATATATTTTTTTTTTTTTTTTACTTAAACGAAGAGGAAATTGAAAAAACAAAGCTATAGAACCTTATTGTAAATCTTGTTGCAATACATGAAATGCTGACGTAGTGGCGCAGCAGGCGTCCTGCTCCGATGCTGTAGTGTTGTGTGGCAAAAACACACAAGAGCACAAATATTTTCTACTGTATTCTCACCCATCCCTTGTAGATTGTGAGCCTTAGCGGGCAGGGTCCTCACTCCTCCTGTACCAGTTATGACTTGTATTGTTTAAGATTATTGTACTTGTTTTTATTATGTATACCCCTCCTCACATGTAAAGTGCCATGGAATAAATGGCGCTATAACAATAAATAATAATAATAGTAAATATTTCAGAAAGCCAGGTCTGCATGTGATTGTGTGCAGCAGTGTTACCCCGGAGAGCTGTAGGCTTTGTATCATTGGTCCTCAATGGCTAGCTGCATGTAGAATGTGGCAATGCTAATAATGTAGTAATAGGGCTAACTCCGGCTCCTGGTCCGAGTGGCTGGTCGGCTTCCTGGGTGTGGGGTTGTCTTTCAGGGTTTAGTATTCTGGGCAGGTTCATCTGCAGTGCTGGTTGAAGCCTCCCCCTCCCCATTAATCACCCCACACCCTCCCTCTGCTCTTTCTCTCCACCCACACCCATTGTCTCAGTGTCTCTCTCCTGTACTGACTCATTCACTCACTTCTTACTTTCAAGGAGTTGGGAGGGGTTGCGCGGCTGCAGGGAGACATGGAGGTTCCATGTGGAGCAGAACTTTATGGTGCAATAAAATCCCACAAGGCCTTTGAAATGCACTGTTGTAATTGACAGTTTAATAACAGCCGAAAGCTTTGTGTCCATATGGCAGAAAGCCTTGTTGCCTGTGTAGTAATTCTATATACTTCATACAGTTTTCCCCTCCTTCTCTCCATGTCACTTTAATTAATGACTCAGCAGTCCAAATATTAATTAATGATGTGCAGAAGCCTTGGGAACTGCTCACAAGGATATTATTTGCCATTTAGCACAAGTCTGGATGGCAGCACTCCTCTCACACACCAATAATCAGACACTAGCGCCCCTAATTACTGCTCCCGACCCTTTTTCTGCAGAAGAACTTTGAGTAGAGATGAAGATATGATCTTATTGTTTTTCTATGAAGCTGATGAGAAATGTTCAGACCATTCTGGTGCTAGGTTATCTCCTCCTCATTGTCCTGTGCCTCCATTATTGTGGACTTTGTCTCAGTTTGGAATCTATCATTAGGTTTTCTAACTCACTTGTGCACCCTGCCTGCCTACGTGTGACACATTAGGTTATAGCAGATTTATTGGCGATTATGGCGGTGTGCTGACTTCTTGGCTGCGGCTGCTTCCGAGCTGCAGGAAGTCGCAGACTATTTTCTCTGCTTTCTCATATCCTCTGGTGCTGAATGCCCCAGGAAAGACAATGCTTGGCAAAAAGTAATGACCACAGTTGTCTTTTTCCTGTGTAATGTGTAATACCTTCTCGCCTCCACTCCTGTAAATATCCTTCCACTGACGGGCTGTATGCACATCGCTCTTTATATATTGTATATTAAATGCACATGCATTATTTATGTGCAGTGGTCAGAGGAGAGAAGTCATCCAAGCAAATCAGCGTGTGCATGCCAGCTGGACAGAAGGAGATCTGAGGACAAACAAGGACAAACGCATACCACATATTATTCTTACACTGCAGTGCAGGGCTACAGTATGTGCTGTAAAAGCAATTGTCAAACCTGTGTTTAATGGATGTCAATTAGTAGCACCCATTATACAGGTCCCTCCAAGGTTTGCAAGTCTCTCCGGACACTGCAGGTACAATGTGAAGAAGCCCATGGATGAGAAAGCGAATCAGCATGTGAGCATGGAGCAAGGGCAGGGGAAAAAAGCAAATAATACGTACGGTAATCAGATGCATAGCCCTTCCATCACCAGATGGAGTCCAAAACATTGCCTTTTTGGCCTCCATATGGCTGTTGTACATCAGGATATGTTTTTTTTTTTTGTCTGCATGGAATAGCACAACAGACTGTAAGGAAGAATGTCTTTACGTGATGGATGACTCCTTTGGGGAGACTGGATGCAATGTTTTCAGGCGCAGTGTGAAAGAAGCCCGAGGATCATAACAAACATAGAAATCTGACAGTAAGAAAAGCAAAACTGTCGTCCACAATAGGGTGTGCGATGCTGGAGGCCGATGTAGGCCTCACCTAGGTACAGTAGAGGCCTCATGGACCTATTAAAGCTTCACGAAAAATAGTGCTGGAATGGGAAAGTGACAGTAAGCCTTCCATCACTGTGCACCCCAATCTCCACTGCTTGGCAGCCTATCACACACTGCAAGCGATTATTTATATTATATATATAAAAATAATAATAATTTTATTTATATAGCGCCAACATATTCCGCAGCGCTTTACAAATTATAGAGGGGACTTGTACAGACAATAGACATTACATTCCTCGCCTACTGTATTCTCACCCATCCCTTGTAGATTGTGAGCCTTCGCGGGCAGGGTCCTCACTCCTCCTGTACCAGTTATGACTTGTATTGTTTAAGATTATTGTACTTGTTTTTATTATGTATATCCCTCCTCACATGTAAAGGGCCATGGAATAAATGGCGCTATAACAATAAATAATAATAATAATTACAGCATAAGAGAAATCACAGTTCAAAATAGATACCAAGAGGAATGAGGGCCCTGCTCGCAAGCTTACAAACTATGAGGAAAAGGGGAGACACGAGCAGGGCTGCCACTAGAAATTTCGGGGCGCCATACTGGCAAAATTTCGGGGCCCCCTTGAGACTCCGCCCAGGCTCCACCCCAGCCCCGCCTCCACGCTCCACCCCTCGAACTGTCCATCCCACCGCTCTCTCTTGAAAAAACTCCACTTCTTACCTATCACACATTAACAGTTCCCATCACCAGATCCCACATATAGCCAGCAGCTTTTGTTTTGGCCAAAAGATTTTTTAAGCCGCCACCATAGCACGGTAGACACTTTTGGCCGGGCCCTACTCTACTGTAACCTATTAAATATTTGTTAAAATATGCAATACAATTTAGGTATATTTTTATTTATTTTTCAATGTTTAAAATGACCAATAATATCACATACAAGGAACAAATACCACAACACCATGTCCAGACCACATATTGCCACCACAGTGATCGAATAATATCACATACAAGGAACAAATACCACAACACCATGACCAGACCACATATTACCACCACAAAGTGACCGAATACTACAATTCTGATGAGCAATTAAAAAAAAAAAGCACCATACTATCACCATAAGTGCCATTATACACAGGAGATCTGTACTTAGTATGCAGTGTCTGTTGTTATGACCTGGTGGTTAGGAGCACCCGGAATGACCTGATAATTAAACCTCATACAGGACGAGCTCTGGGATGTGGGAGCTCTGCTGACCGCAAGCCCTAATCCTATCACACACACTAGAAATAGCCGTGGAGCGCTTCTGACCAGACCTAGGCGCCTCGTCACAGCCTAACAACTATCTAGCCCTAGAGATAGAAAATAAAGCCTACCTTGCCTCAGAGAAATTCTCCAAAGGTAAAGGAAACCCCCCACATATATTGACTGTGAGTAAAGATGAAAGTGACAAATGAAATGAAACAGGGTTCAGCAAAGGGAGGCCAGACTTACTAAATAGACAGAGGATAGGAAAGGTAACTTTGCGATCAGCAAAAAAACCTACAAAAGACCACGCAGAGTGTGCAAAAAAGACCTCCGCACCGACTCACGGTGCGGATGGGCCACTCTGCATCCCAGAGCTTCCAGCTAGCAAGACAAAATCATGAAAACCAGCTGGACAAGAAAACAGTGAACAAATAATGACTATCAGGAACTTAGCTACTGCAGGAGAAGGCAGGTCACCAGAGAGATCCAGGAGTGAACTGAACGAATGCAAAAACATTGACAGCTGGCATGGAGTAACGATCTGAGAGGAGTTAAATAGAGCAGTCAACCAAAGGATAAACCACGTCACCTGTGTAATGAACCTCAGAAGCAGCAACTTCACTCACAGCCACCAGAGGGAGCCCGTAGACAGAACTCGCCGAAGTACCATTCACGACCACAGGAGGGAGTTCGACAACAGAATTCACAACAGTACCCTCCCCTTGAGGGCCCCCAGGCCGATCGGGATGAGCCAAATGAAAGGCACGAACAAGATCGGCAGCATGAACATCAGAGGCAAAAACCCAGGAATTATCTTCCCAACCATAACCCTTCCACTTGACCAGGTACTGGAGTTTCCGTCCCGAAACACGAGAATCCAAAATCTTCTCCATCACATACTCCAACTCCCCCTCGACCAACACCGGGGCAGGAGGATCAACGGAGGGAACCATAGGCACCATGTATCTCCGCAACAACGACCTATGGAACACATTATGGATGGCAAAAGAAGCTGGAAGATCCAAACGAAATGACACAGGATTAAGAACTACAGAAATCTTATATGGTCCAATGAAACGAGGCTTAAACTTAGGAGAGGAAACCTTCATAGGAACGTGACGAGATGACAACCAAACCAAATCCCCAACACGAAGTCGGGGACCAACACAAGGCCGGCGGTTAGCGAAACGTTGAGCCTTCTCCTGGGACAATGTCAAATTGTCCACCACATGAGTCCAAATCTGCTGCAACCTGTCCACCACCGCATCCACACCAGGACAGTCCGAAGGCTCAACCTGCCCTGAAGAGAAACGAGTATGGAAACCAGAATTACAGAAAAAAGGAGAAACTAAAGTAGCCGAGCTGGCCCGATTATTAAGGGCGAACTCAGCCAAAGGCAAGAAGGACACCCAATCATCCTGATCAGCAGAAACAAAGCATCTCAGATATGTCTCCAAAGTCTGATTAGTTCGTTTGGTTTGGCCATTAGTCTGAGGATGGAAAGCCGAAGAAAAAGACAAATCAATGCCCATCTTAGCGCAAAAGGACCGCCAAAACCTCGAAACAAACTGGGAACCTCTGTCCGAGACGATGTTCTCTGGAATGCCATGCAAACGAACCACATGCTGGAAAAACAATGGCACCAAATCAGAGGAGGAAGGCAGTTTAGATAAGGGTACCAAATGGATCATCTTAGAGAAGCGATCACAAACCACCCAAATGACCGACATCTTTTGAGAAACAGGGAGATCAGAAATAAAATCCATGGAAATATGCGTCCAGGGCCTCTTCGGGTTCGGCAAGGGCAAAAGCAACCCACTGGCACGAGAACAGCAGGGCTTAGCCCGAGCACAAATCCCACAGGACTGCACAAAAGAACGCACATCCCGTGACAAAGAAGGCCACCAAAAGGATCTAGACACCAAATCTCTGGTACCAAAGATTCCAGGATGACCAGCCAATACTGAACAATGAATCTCCGAGATAACTCTACTAGTCCATCTATCAGGGACAAACAGTTTCTCCGTAGGACAACGGTCAGGTCTATCAGCCTGAAACTTTTGCAGCACATGCCGCAAATCAGGGGAAATGGCAGACAAAATTACCCCTTCTTTAAGAATACACGCCGGCTCCGGAACACCCGGAGAGTCAGGCACAAAACTCCTTGACAGGGCGTCAGTCTTCACATTTTTAGATCCCGGAAGGTATGAAACCACAAAATCAAAACGGGAGAAAAAGAGCGACCATCGAGCCTGTCTAGGATTCAACCGTTTGGCAGACTCGAGATAAGTCAAATTCTTGTGATCCGTCAAGACCACCACGCGATGTTTAGCTCCTTCAAGCCAATGTCGCCACTCCTCGAATGCCCACTTCATGGCCAACAACTCCCGATTGCCCACACCATAATTGCGCTCAGCAGGCGAGAATTTTCTAGAAAAGAAGGCACAGGGTTTCATCACAGAGCCATCAGAACTTCTTTGCGACAAAACAGCCCCTGCTCCAATTTCAGAAGCATCAACCTCCACCTGAAAAGGGAGCGAAACATCTGGCTGGCACAACACAGGTGCAGAAGCAAAACGACGCTTCAACTCATGAAAAGCCTCTACAGCCGCAGAGGACCAATTGACCACATCAGCACCTTTCTTGGTCAAATCAGTCAACGGCTTTGCAACACTGGAAAAGTTAGCGATGAAGCGACGATAAAAATTAGCAAAGCCCAGGAACTTTTGCAAGCTCTTTACAGATGTCGGCTGAGTCCAATCGTAAATGGCCTGAACTTTAACAGGGTCCATCTCGATAGTAGAAGGGGAAAAAATGAAACCCCAAAATGAAACCTTCTGAACACCAAAGAGACACTTTGACCCCTTCACAAACAAGGAATTCGCACGAAGGACCTGGAACACCATTCTGACCTGCTTCACATGAGATTCCAAATCATCCGAAAAGACCAAAATGTCATCCAAATATACAATCATGAATCTATCCAGGTACTCTCGGAAGATGTCATGCATAAAGGACTGAAACACAGATGGAGCATTAGAAAGCCCAAATGGCATAACCAGGTACTCAAAATGGCCCTCGGGCGTATTAAATGCCGTCTTCCATTCATCACCCTGTTTAATTCGCACAAGATTATATGCACCACGAAGATCTATCTTGGTGAACCAACTAGCCCCCTTAATCCGAGCAAATAAATCAGACAGCAGCGGCAAAGGATACTGAAATTTGACTGTGATCTTATTAAGAAGGCGGTAATCAATACAAGGTCTCAAAGAACCATCCTTCTTGGCCACAAAAAAGAACCCTGCTCCCAATGGTGACGACGACGGACGAATATGACCCTTCTCCAAGGATTCCTTTATATAACTCCGCATAGCGGCGTGCTCTGGCACAGATAAATTAAACAGACGACCCTTAGGAAACTTACTACCAGGAATCAAATCAATAGCACAGTCGCAATCCCTATGAGGAGGTAGGGCACAAGATTTGTGCTCTTCAAATACATCCCGGTAATCTGATAATAACTCAGGGACTTCAGAAGGAGTGGAAGGTGAAATTGAGAGCAATGGAACATCACCATGTACCCACTGACAACCCCAGCTGGAGACAGACATAGATTTCCAATCCAACACTGGATCATGGACCTGTAGCCATGGCAACCCCAAAACGACCACATCATGCAGATTATGCAACACCAAAAAGCGAATATCCTCCTGATGTGCAGGAGCCATGCACATGGTCAATTGAGTCCAGTACTGAGGCTTATTCTTGGCCAAAGGCGTAGCATCAATTCCTCTCAATGGAATAGGATACTGCAAGGGCTCCAAGAAAAAACCACAGCGCCTGGCAAACTCCAAGTCCATCAAATTCAGGGCAGCGCCTGAATCCACAAATGCCATTACAGAATAGGACGACAGAGAGCAAATCAGAGTAACGGACAAAAGAAATTTCGACTGTACCGTACCAATGGTGGCAGACCTAGCGAACCGCTTAGTGCGCTTAGGACAATCGGAGATAGCATGAGTGGATTCACCACAGTAAAAACACAGCCCATTCCGACGTCTGTGTTCTTGCCGTTCAGCTCTGGTCAAAGTCCTATCACACTGCATAGGCTCAGGCCTATGCTCAGAGAATACCGCCAGATGGTGCACAGCTTTGCGCTCACGCATGCGCCGATCGATCTGAATGGCCAAAGACATAGACTCATTCAGACCAGCAGGCGTGGGATATCCCACCATGGCATCCTTAAGGGCTTCAGAAAGACCCTTTCTGAAAATTGCCGCCAGGGCACACTCATTCCACTGAGTAAGCACAGACCACTTTCTAAACTTCTGACAGTACACCTCCGCTTCATCCTGACCCTGACACAAAGCCAGCAAGATTTTCTCTGCCTGATCCACTGAATTTGGTTCATCATAAAGCAATCCAAGCGCCAGAAAAAATGCATCAACATCACGCAATGCCGGATCTCCTGGCGCAAGGGAAAATGCCCAGTCTTGAGGGTCACCACGCAACAAAGAAATAATGATTTTTACCTGTTGAACGGGGTCACCAGAGGAGCGGGGTTTCAAAGCTAGAAACAGTTTACAATTATTTTTGAAATTCAAGAACCTAGATCTATCCCCAGAAAATAAGTAAGGAATAGGAATTTTAGGCTCTAACATAGGATTCTGAACCACAAAATCTTGAATGTTTTGTACCCTTGCAGAGAGATGATCCATACAAGAGGACAGACCTTGAATGTCCATATCTACACCTGTGTCCTGAACCACCCAAAGGTCTAGAGGAAAAGAAAGACAAAACACAGTGCAAAGAAAAAAAATGGTCTCAGAAGTTCTCTTATCCCTCTATTGAGATGCATTAATACTTTGGGCCAGCTGTACTGTTATGACCTGGTGGTTAGGAGCACCCGGAATGACCTGATAATTAAACCTCATACAGGACGAGCTCTGGAATGTGGGAGCTCTGCTGACCGCAAGCCCTAATCCTATCACACACACTAGAAATAGCCGTGGAGCGCTCCTGACCAGACCTAGGCGCCTCGTCACAGCCTAAGAACTATCTAGCCCTAGAGATAGAAAATAAAGCCTACCTTGCCTCAGAGAAATTCCCCAAAGGTAAAGGAAACCCCCCACATATATTGACTGTGAGTAAAGATGAAAGTGACAAACGCAGAAATGAAACGGGGTTCAGCAAAGGGAGGCCAGACTTACTAAATAGACAGAGGATAGGAAAGGTAACTTTGCGATCAGCACAAAAACCTACAAAAGACCACGCAGAGTGTGCAAAAAAGACCTCCGCACCGACTCACGGTGCGGAGGGGCCACTCTGCATCCCAGAGCTTCCAGCTAGCAAGACAAAATCATGAAAACCAGCTGGACAAGAAAACAGTGAACAAATAATGACTATCAGGAACTTAGCTACTGCAGGAGAAGGCAGGTCACCAGAGAGATCCAGGAGCGAACTGAACGAATGCAAAAACATTGACAGCTGGCATGGAGTAACGATCTGAGAGGAGTTAAATAGAGCAGTCAACCAAAGGATAAACCACGTCACCTGTGTAAGGAACCTCAGAAGCAGCAACTTCACTCACAGCCACCAGAGGGAGCCCATAGACAGAACTCGCCGAAGTACCATTCACGACCACAGGAGGGAGTTCGACAACAGAATTCACAAGTCTGTGTACAGATAATACAGTGATCACTAGTGAAATTATACACAGGAGCTCTGCATATAGTATACAGTGTATAGTGTCAGTGTATAGGTAACACTGACTCACCAGTGACGTCTCTAGGAGAAGTCCTTCATCTTTCATCCAGCACAGACCGCCATCCTTTCATCCAGCCACGGCTCGTTTCTGCAGGAAATAACACAGTTATCTCGAGCTCCGCTTGTAGAATACATTACTTAATTTTTCACAACTTCTACATTACACCACATGAAGAAAAAGAGGCAACGTAGTATCACTCTATACAGTAACAGGACCGCCCCCTCATTTAAAACAGTATGCTCAAAAAATAAAATAAATACATCACTGCAGTAATAATATCCCTAAATTAGCCCCTATGGTAATAATATTCCCCATCCTGGCCACCGTGTGTCTCATTCCTGGCATCAGCCATATGTTCTCCCATCCTGCCCTCATGAGTATCCATTCTGCCCCATATGATCTCCCCATCCTGCCCCATATGATCGCCCCATGTGATCTCTCCATCCGGCCCCATCTGTCTCCATCATATCCATCCTGCACGATCTGTCTCCAATTCTGCCCCCAGTGTCTCCAATCATGCCCCATGTCTCCATTCTGCCCCCTATGTCTCCAACCATGCCGCTCTGTCTGCAATTATGCCCCCTGTGTCTCCATTCTGCCGCATCTGTCTCCAATCCTCCCCCATCTGTCTCCAGTCATGCCCCCATGTCTTTCATCCTGCCCCGTGTCTCTAATCATGCTTCGTATCTCCATTCTGCCCCATGTCTCGCATTCTGCCCCAATGTCCAGCATTCTGCCCCGGGTTTCACAGTCTGCCCCTGTGTCCAGCATTCTGCCCCTGTCACTGTGTCCAGCATTCTGCCCCTGTCACTGTGTCCAGTATTCTGCCCCTGTCACTGTGTCCAGCATTCTGCCCCTGTCACTGTGTCCAGCATTCTGCCCATGTCACTGTGTCCAGCATTCTGCCCCTGTCAGTGTCAAGCATTCTGCCCCTGTCATTGTGTCCAGCATTCTGCCCCTGTCACTGTGTCCAGCATTCTGCCCCTGTCACTGTGTCGAGCATTCTGCCCCTGTCACTGTGTCGAGCATTCTGCCCCTGTCACTGTGTCGAGCATTCTGCCCCTGTCACTGTGTCGAGCATTCTGCCCCTGTCACTGTGTCGAGCATTCTGCCCCTGTCACTGTGTCGAGCATTCTGCCCCTGTCACTGTGTCGAGCATTCTGCCCCTGTCACTGTGTCGAGCATTCTGCCCCTGTCACTGTGTCGAGCATTCTGCCCCTGTCACTGTGTCGAGCATTCTGCCCCTGTCACTGTGTCGAGCATTCTGCCCCTGTCACTGTGTCGAGCATTCTGCCCCTGTCACTGTGTCGAGCATTCTGCCCCTGTCACTGTGTCCAGCATTCTGCCCCTGTCACTGTGTCCAGCATTCTGCCCCTGTCACTGTGTCCAGCATTCTGCCCCTGTCACTGTGTCCAGCATTCTGCCCCTGTCACTGTGTCCAGCATTCTGCCCCTGTCACTGTGTCCAGCATTCTGCCCCTGTCACTGTGTCCAGCATTCTGCCCCTGTCACTGTGTCCAGCATTCTGCCCCTGTCACTGTGTCCAGCATTCTGCCCCTGTCACTGTGTCCAGCATTCTGCCCCTGTCACTGTGTCCAGCATTCTGCCCCTGTCACTGTGTCCAGCATTCTGCCCCTGTCACTGTGTCCAGCATTCTGCCCCTGTCACTGTGTCCAGCATTCTGCCCCTGTCACTGTGTCCAGCATTCTGCCCCTGTCACTGTGTCCAGCATTCTGCCCCTGTCACTGTGTCCAGCATTCTGCCCCTGTCACTGTGTCCAGCATTCTGCCCCTGTCACTGTGTCCAGCATTCTGCCCCTGTCACTGTGTCCAGCATTCTGCCCCTGTCACTGTGTCCAGCATTCTGCCCCTGTCACTGTGTCCAGCATTCTGCCCCTGTCACTGTGTCCAGCATTCTGCCCCTGTCACTGTGTCCAGCATTCTGCCCCTGTCACTGTGTCCAGCATTCTGCCCCTGTCACTGTGTCCAGCATTCTGCCCCTGTCACTGTGTCCAGCATTCTGCCCCTGTCACTGTGTCCAGCATTCTGCCCCTGTCACTGTGTCCAGCATTCTGCCCCTGTCACTGTGTCCAGCATTCTGCCCCTGTCACTGTGTCCAGCATTCTGCCCCTGTCACTGTGTCCAGCATTCTGCCCCTGTCACTGTGTCCAGCATTCTGCCCCTGTCACTGTGTCCAGCATTCTGCCCCTGTCACTGTGTCCAGCATTCTGCCCCTGTCACTGTGTCCAGCATTCTGCCCCTGTCACTGTGTCCAGCATTCTGCCCCTGTCACTGTCCAGCATTCTGCCCCTGTCACTGTGTCCAGCATTCTGCCCCTGTCACTGTGTCCAGCATTCTGCCCCTGTCACTGTCCAGCATTCTGCCCCTGTCACTGTGTCCAGCATTCTGCCCCTGTCACTGTGTCCAGCATTCTGCCCCTGTCACTGTGTCCAGCATTCTGCCACTGTGTCCAGCATTCTGTCACTGTGTCCAGCATTCTGCCCCTGTCACTGTGTCCAGCATTCTGCCCCTGTCACTGTGTCCAGCATTCTGCCCCTGTCACTGTGTCCAGCATTCTGCCCCTGTCACTGTGTCCAGCATTCTGCCCCTGTCACTGTGTCCAGCATTCTGCCCCTGTCACTGTGTCCAGCATTCTGCCCCTGTCACTGTCCAGCATTCTGCCCCTGTCACTGTGTCCAGCATTCTGCCCCTGTCACTGTGTCCAGCATTCTGCCCCTGTCACTGTCCAGCATTCTGCCCCTGTCACTGTGTCCAGCATTCTGCCCCTGTCACTGTGTCCAGCATTCTGCCCCTGTCACTGTGTCCAGCATTCTGCCACTGTGTCCAGCATTCTGTCACTGTGTCCAGCATTCTGCCCCTGTCACTGTGTCCAGCATTCTGCCCCTGTCACTGTGTCCAGCATTCTGCCCCTGTCACTGTGTCCAGCATTCTGCCCCTGTCACTGTGTCCAGCATTCTGCCCCTGTCACTGTGTCCAGCATTCTGCCCCTGTCACTGTGTCCAGCATTCTGCCCCTGTCACTGTGTCCAGCATTCTGCCCCTGTCACTGTGTCCAGCATTCTGCCCCTGTCACTGTCCAGCATTCTGCCCCTGTCACTGTGTCCAGCATTCTGCCCCTGTCACTGTGTCCAGCATTCTGCCCCTGTCACTGTGTCCAGCATTCTGCCCCTGTCACTGTGTCCAGCATTCTGCCCCTGTCACTGTGTCCAGCATTCTGCCCCTGTCACTGTCCAGCATTCTGCCCCTGTCACTGTGTCCAGCATTCTGCCCCTGTCACTGTGTCCAGCATTCTGCCCCTGTCACTGTCCAGCATTCTGCCCCTGTCACTGTGTCCAGCATTCTGCCCCTGTCACTGTGTCCAGCATTCTGCCCCTGTCACTGTGTCCAGCATTCTGCCCCTGTCACTGTCCAGCATTCTGCCCCTGTCACTGTCCAGCATTCTGCCCCTGTCACTGTGTCCAGCATTCTGCCCCTGTCACTGTCCAGCATTCTGCCCCTGTCACTGTGTCCAGCATTCTGCCCCTGTCACTGTGTCCAGCATTCTGCCCCTGTCACTGTGTCCAGCATTCTGCCCCTGTCACTGTCCAGCATTCTGCCCCTGTCACTGTCCAGCATTCTGCCCCTGTCACTGTCCAGCATTCTGCCCCTGTCACTGTGTCCAGCATTCTGCCCCTGTCACTGTGTCCAGCATTCTGCCCCTGTCACTGTGTCCAGCATTCTGCCCCTGTCACTGTCCAGCATTCTGCCCCTGTCACTGTCCAGCATTCTGCCCCTGTCACTGTGTCCAGCATTCTGCCCCTGTCACTGTCCAGCATTCTGCCCCTGTCACTGTGTCCAGCATTCTGCCCCTGTCACTGTGTCCAGCATTCTGCCCCTGTCACTGTCCAGCATTCTGCCCCTGTCACTGTGTCCAGCATTCTGCCCCTGTCACTGTGTCCAGCATTCTGCCCCTGTCACTGTGTCCAGCATTCTGCCACTGTGTCCAGCATTCTGTCACTGTGTCCAGCATTCTGCCCCTGTCACTGTGTCCAGCATTCTGCCCCTGTCACTGTGTCCAGCATTCTGCCCCTGTCACTGTGTCCAGCATTCTGCCCCTGTCACTGTGTCCAGCATTCTGCCCCTGTCACTGTGTCCAGCATTCTGCCCCTGTCACTGTGTCCAGCATTCTGCCCCTGTCACTGTGTCCAGCATTCTGCCCCTGTCAGTGTCCAGCATTCTGCCCCTGTCACTGTCCAGCATTCTGCCCCTGTCACTGTGTCCAGCATTCTGCCCCTGTCACTGTGTCCAGCATTCTGCCCCTGTCACTGTGTCCAGCATTCTGCCCCTGTCACTGTGTCCAGCATTCTGCCCCTGTCACTGTGTCCAGCATTCTGCCCCTGTCACTGTCCAGCATTCTGCCCCTGTCACTGTGTCCAGCATTCTGCCCCTGTCACTGTGTCCAGCATTCTGCCCCTGTCACTGTCCAGCATTCTGCCCCTGTCACTGTGTCCAGCATTCTGCCCCTGTCACTGTGTCCAGCATTCTGCCCCTGTCACTGTGTCCAGCATTCTGCCACTGTGTCCAGCATTCTGTCACTGTGTCCAGCATTCTGCCCCTGTCACTGTGTCCAGCATTCTGCCCCTGTCACTGTGTCCAGCATTCTGCCCCTGTCACTGTGTCCAGCATTCTGCCCCTGTCACTGTGTCCAGCATTCTGCCCCTGTCACTGTGTCCAGCATTCTGCCCCTGTCACTGTGTCCAGCATTCTGCCCCTGTCACTGTCCAGCATTCTGCCCCTGTCACTGTGTCCAGCATTCTGCCCCTGTCACTGTGTCCAGCATTCTGCCCCTGTCACTGTCCAGCATTCTGCCCCTGTCACTGTGTCCAGCATTCTGCCCCTGTCACTGTGTCCAGCATTCTGCCCCTGTCACTGTGTCCAGCATTCTGCCACTGTGTCCAGCATTCTGTCACTGTGTCCAGCATTCTGCCCCTGTCACTGTGTCCAGCATTCTGCCCCTGTCACTGTGTCCAGCATTCTGCCCCTGTCACTGTGTCCAGCATTCTGCCCCTGTCACTGTGTCCAGCATTCTGCCCCTGTCACTGTGTCCAGCATTCTGCCCCTGTCACTGTGTCCAGCATTCTGCCCCTGTCACTGTGTCCAGCATTCTGCCCCTGTCACTGTGTCCAGCATTCTGCCCCTGTCACTGTGTCCAGCATTTCTGCCCCACTGTGTCCAGCATTTCTGCCCCACTGTGTCCAGCATTTCTGCCCCACTGTGTCCAGCATTTCTGCCCCACTGTGTCCAGCATTTCTGCCCCACTGTGTCCAGCATTTCTGCCCCACTGTGTCCAGCATTTCTGCCCCACTGTGTCCAGCATTTCTGCCCCACTGTGTCCAGCATTCTGCCCCTGTCACTGTGTCCAGCATTCTGCCCCTGTCACTGTGTCCAGCATTCTGCCCCTGTCACTGTGTCCAGCATTCTGCCCCTGTCACTGTGTCCAGCATTCTGCCCCTGTCACTGTGTCCAGCATTCTGCCCCTGTCACTGTGTCCAGCATTTCTGCCCCACTGTGTCCAGCATTTCTGCCCCACTGTGTCCAGCATTTCTGCCCCACTGTGTCCAGCATTTCTGCCCCACTGTGTCCAGCATTTCTGCCCCACTGTGTCCAGCATTTCTGCCCCACTGTGTCCAGCATTTCTGCCCCACTGTGTCCAGCATTTCTGCCCCACTGTGTCCAGCATTCTGCCCCTGTCACTGTGTCCAGCATTCTGCCCCTGTCACTGTGTCCAGCATTCTGCCCCTGTCACTGTGTCCAGCATTCTGCCCCTGTCACTGTGTCCAGCATTCTGCCCCTGTCACTGTGTCCAGCATTCTGTCACTGTGTCCAGCATTCTGCCCCTGTCACTGTGTCCAGCATTCTGCCCCTGTCACTGTGTCCAGCATTCTGCCCCACTGTGTCCAGCATTCTGCCCCACTGTGTCCAGCATTCTGCCCCACTGTGTCCAGCATTTCTGCCCCACTGTGTCCAGCATTTCTGCCCCACTGTGTCCAGCATTTCTGCCCCACTGTGTCCAGCATTTCTGCCCCACTGTGTCCAGCATTTCTGCCCCACTGTGTCCAGCATTTCTGCCCCACTGTGTCCAGCATTTCTGCCCCACTGTGTCCAGCATTTCTGCCCCACTGTGTCCAGCATTTTTGCCCCACTGTGTCCAGCATTTCTGCCCCCCGTGTCCAGCTTTCTGCCCTCCCGTGTCCAGCTTTCTGCCCCCCCGTGTCCAGCCTTCTGCCCCCCCCCCGTGTCCAGCCTTCTGCCCCCCCCCGTGTCCAGCCTTCTGCCCCCCCCCGTGTCCAGCCTTCTGCCCCCCCGTGTCCAGCTTTCTGCCCCCCGTGTCCAGCTTTCTGCCCCCCCGTGTCCAGCTTTCTGCCCCCTCCTGTGTCCAGCTTTACTGTCCTGCACCCCCCCCCCCCTCCGGATTGCCGCTCTCAATGAAAAAAAAAAAGTTCTGCTTACCTGCCGCGCTCCTGCTCTCTCCACGCAGCTGCAGCGTGCACTCGCTGGCGACTGACAATGATGTCAGACGCCGGCGACCTGCACGCTGCGGCTGGCGGCTGTTAACTATTGACGTGCGGGCGCGGGCCCGCACGTCAATAGCGTTAAACAGCTGTAGCGCCCGCCGCCGCTAAGGGCCCGGTTCAGGCTGCGGCTGCCGGTAGGGGCCTGGTGAGCAGGTGAGCTGCCGATGCGGGCCCCCTCTGCTCACCGGGCCCCATACGCCAGTTACGGCTGTAATGCCCTGATGGCGGCCCTGGACACGAGAGGTGGATAGTAACAATTGCTTTAGTTATTCGGACCAGCCATAGTGTAAGGCTCAGGTGTTCATGTAATGCTGCATGAACCAGTTAACTGCCTAAGTATGTAGCAGTATAGACACAGAGGGCTATTAACTGCATAAAGTGTATGAGAACATGTTGCAAGGAACCTGATTATGTTTTTGTTTTTTTGAATGGGCCACAAAGGGATAGTTAGGTTAATGCATTGAGGTGGTAGGCCAATCTGAACAAATGAGTTTTTAGGGCACGCTTAAAACTGTGGGGATTGGGGATTAATCGTATTAACCTAGGTAGTGCATTCCAAAGAATCGGCGCAACACGTGTAAAGTCTTGGAGACGGGAATGGGAGGTTCTTATTATTGAGGATGCTAACCTGAGGTCATTAGCAGAGCGGAGGGCACGGAAAGGGTGGTAGACTGAGACCAGAGAGGAGATGTAGGGTGGTGCTGAGCCATGGAGTGCTTTGTGGATGAGGGTAGTAGTTTTGTACTGGATTCTGGAGTGGATGGGTAACCAGTGTAATGACTGGCACAAGGTAGAGGCATCAGTGTAACGGTTGGTGAGGAACATAATCCTTGCAGCCGCATTCAGGACAGATTGGAGCGGGGAGAATTTGGAAAGAGGGAGGCCGTTTAGGAGTTACAATAGTCCAGACGAGAATGAATAAGTGAAACGGTAAGAGTTTTTGCAGTGTCGAAAGTAAAAAAAAAAAAAGGGCGAATTCTAGAAATGTTTTGAGATGCAGATAAGAAGAGCGAGACAGTGATCGGATATGGGGGGTGAATGAAAGGTCGGAATCAAGTATGACCCCAAGGCAGCGGGCATGTTGCTTTGGAGTAATGGCGGAACCGCACACGGAGATGGCAATGTCAGGCAAAGGTAGGTTAGTAGAGGGAGAAAACACGAGGAGTTCAGTTATATATATATTTGTGGGCAAAAGTATTGACACCCCTGCAATTCTGTCAGATAATACTCAGCTTCTTCCTGAAAATGATTGCAATCACAAATTCATTGGTATTATCTTCATTTAATTTGTCGTCAATGAAAAAAACACAAAAAGAATTGTCCTAAAGCCAAATTGGATATACCGGTAATTCCACCCCAAACATAAAAAAGGGGGTGGACAAAAGTATTGGCAGTGGCACTGTTAGAAAAATCATGGTTTGGGGTTGCTTTGCTGCCTCTGGCACTGGACTGCTTGACCGTGTGCATGGCATTATGAAGTCTGAAGACTACCAACAAATTTTGCAGCATAATGTGGGGCCCAGTGTGAGAAAGCTGGGTCTCCCTCAGAGGTCATGGGTCTTCCAGCAGGACAATGACCCAAAACACACTTCAAAAAGCACTAGAAAATGGTTAGAGAGAAAGCACTGGAGACTTCTAAGGTGGCCAGCAATGATTCCAGACCTGAATCCCATAGAACACCTGTGGAGAGACCTAAAAATGGCAGTTTGGAGAAGGCACCCTTCAAATATCAGGGACCTGGAGCAGTTTGCCAAAGAAGAATGGTCTAAAATTCCAGCAGAGCATTGTAAGAAACTCATTGATGGTTACCGGAAGCGGTTGGTCGCAGTTATTTTGGCTAAAGGTTGTGCAACCAAGTATTAGGCCGGCCTCACACTAGCGAGTTTTACGGCCCAATTATTCTCTATGCCCCAGCTCCTACCTGCCGTATTTTACTGATCCATATTATACGGCTTTCTACGGCCATAGAAAATCGCAGCATGCTGCGTTTCTCACCGTATTGCGCAAAAAAATCGCCAATGAAAGTCTATGGAAGCCAGAAAAATACGGATTACACCCGGACCAGCAGTGTGACTTGCGAGAAATACGCAGTGGTGTTAGAGAGAAAAGCTGGTAATTCAGTGCGGTGTACAGTAAAATCACACTGACAGCTTACAATAGAATAGGTAGAATAAATGTGTACACATAGAATAGGTATATATATATATATATATCAGTGAGACACATATATGTATATATATTAATATTTCATTCAGCGCTAGATAGCTTTATAGCCGGTGATTCAATTGCTGGCTTTTGCTATCTCCTTCCTAAACCCGACATGATATGAGACATGGTTTACATACAGTAAACCATCTCATATCCCCATTTTTTTGCATATTCCACACTACTAATGTTAGTAGTGTGTTGTATGTGCAAAATTTGGCCGTTCTAGCTATTAAATTAAAGGGTTAAATGGCGGAAAAAATTGGCGTGGGCTCCCGCACAATTTTCTCCGCCAGAGTAGTAAAGCCAGTGACTGAGGGCAGATACTAATAGCCTAGAGAGGGTCCACGGTTATTCCCCCCCCCGGCTAAAAACATCTGCCCCCAGCCACCCCAGAAAAGGCACATCTGGAAGATGCGCCTATTCTGGCACTTGGCAACTCTCTTCCCATTCCCGTGTAGCGGTGGGATATGGGGTAATGAAGGGTTAATGTCACCTTGCTATTGTAAGGTGACATTAAGCCAGATTAATAATTGAGAGGTGTCAATTCTGACACCTATCCATTATTAATCCAATAGTAGTAAAGGGTTAAAAAAACAGAAACACATTATTAAAAAGTATTTTAATGAAATAAACACAAAGGTGGTTGTAATATTTTATTGTACGCTCAATCCACCTGAAGACCCTCGCTCTGTAACAAAGAAAAAATAATAAACCAACAATATACATACCTTCCAATGATCTGTAACGTCCCACGATGTAAATCCATCTGAAGGGGTTAAAATATTTTACAGCCAGGAGCTCTGCTAATGCAGCGGTGCTCGTGGCTGTAAAACCCCGGGGAATGAAGGTAAAGTAGGTCAATGACCTATATTTACCTTCATTCGCGGTGAGGCGCCCCCTGCTGGTTGTCCCTCGAGCGTGGAAACTTTCCTGGAAAGCTCCCAGGCTTGAGTTCATATGAGGACAACCAGCAGAGGGCGCCTCACCGCGAATGAAGGTAAATATAGGTCATTGACCTACTTTACCTTCATTCCTCAGGGAATTATCTCTTTTTCCAGCCTTTTCTGACTATTTAAGACCTTCCCCAAACTTGTGAACAGCACTCATACATGGTCAACATGGGAAAGACAAAGGAGCATTCCAAGGCCATCAGAGACAAGATCGTGGAGGGTCACAAGGCTGGCAAGGGGTACAAAACCCTTTCCAAGGAGTTGGGCCTACCTGTCTCCACTGTTAGGAGCATTATCCGGAAGTGGAAGGCTTATGGAACTACTGTTAGCCTTCCACGGCCTGGACAGCCTTTGAAAGTTTCCTCCCGTGCCGAGGCCAGGCTTGTCCGAAGAGTCAAGGCTAACCCAAGGACAACAAGGAAGGAGCTCCGGGAAGATCTCATGGCAGTGGGGACATTGGTTTCAGTCAATACCATAAGTAACGTACTCCACCGCAATGGTCTCCGTTCCAGACGAGCCCATAAGGTACCTTTACTTTCAAAGCGTCATGTCAAGGCTCGTCTACAGTTTGCTCATGATCACTTGGAGGACTCTGAGACTGACTGGTTCAAGGTTCTCTGGTCTGATGAGACAAAGATCGAGATCTTTGGTGCCAACCACACACGTGACATTTGGAGACTGGATGGCACTGCATACGACCCCAAGAATACCATCCCTACAGTCAAGCATGGTGGTGGCAGCATCATGCTGTGGGGCTGTTTCTCAGCCAAGGGGCCTGGCCATCTGGTCCGCATCCATGGGAAGATGGATAGCACGGCCTACCTGGAGATTTTGGCCAAGAACCTCCGCTCTTCCATCAAGGATCTTAAGATGGGTCGTCATTTCATCTTCCAACAAGACAACGACCCAAAGCACACAGCCAAGAAAACCAAGGACTGGTTCAAGAGGCAGAAGATCAAGGTGTTGCAGTGGCCTAGTCAGTCTCCTGACCTTAACCCAATTGAAAACTTGTGGAAGGAGCTCAAGATTAAAGTCCACATGAGACACCCAAAGAACCTAGATAACTTGGAGAAGATCTGCATGGAGGAGTGGGCCAAAATAACTCCAGAGACCTGTGCCGGCCTGATCAGGTCTTATAAAAGACGATTATTAGCTGTAATTGCAAACAAAGGTTATTCCACAAAATATTAAACCTAGGGGTTGAATAATAATTGACCCACACTTTTATGTTTAAAATTTATAAAAATTTAACTGAGCAACAAAACTTTTTGGTTTGTAAGATTTATGCATCTGTTAATAAATCCTGCTCTTGTTTGAAGTTTGAAGGCTCTAACTTATTTGCATCTTATTAAACCTGCTAAATTTGCAGGGGGTTTGAATACTACTTGTAGGCACTGTGTGTGTGTATGTGTATATATATATATATATATATATATATATATATATATATATATATATATATATATATATGTATATATACATATATATACATATATACAGTATATATGTTTTTATGATGTTTTTAACACATGGATCCATTGAAAATCCGTATGTTGGTTTTGCAAGCCTGCGAGAAAAACACGCAGTACGGATGCCATACGGATTACATACGGAGGATGCCATGCGCAAAATACGCTGACACACCCTGCCTACGGAAAAGATACGGATCACTATTTTGGGGACTTTTCTGCGTATTGCGGCCGTAATATACGGACCGTATTTTTATACGCTGAGTGTGACTCCGGCCTTAGGCTGAGGGTGCCAATACTTTTGTCTGGCCCATTTTTGGAGTTTTGTGTGAAATGATCAATGTTTTGCTTTTTGCTTCATTCTTTTTTATGTTTTTTTCATTGAAGACAATTTAAATGAAGATAATGATACCAAAGAATTTGTGATTGCAATCATTTTCAGAAAGAAACTGAGTATTATCTGACAGAATTGCTGGGGTGTCAATACTTTTGGCCACAACTGTGTGTGTGTGTATAGAGATAGATAGAGATAGATAGAGATAGATAGAGATAGATAGAGATAGATAGAGAGAGATAGAGATAGATAGAGATAGATAGAGATAGATATAATCTTTATCTCAGAAGTATGAACAGTCATCTCCATCATTGACCTGTGACTTTCTACTACTCATTAGTAAACCCCTTCCCCACGCATCTCCTGTGGCGACCTTGTGTAAAATAATTCATGTATTTAATCACACAGGCAGTTTCGGTGCCTTCATAGATGCCAATAGTCTTTTAATCAAAAAAGCGTGTCACTGAAGCTTACAAGGCTATGAAAGTAAATAGGTATAGGGAATTGTGTATAATGTAATAAATGCGTCGTTCTTGCTATGCAATCTGAGATCCCCATGTAGGGACAGAAACCTTAAGGTACCTTCACACATAACGATATCGTTGCTTTTTGTGACGTAGCAACGATATCGTTAAGGAAATCGTTCTGTGTGACAACGACCAACGATCAGGCCCCTGCTGGGAGATCGTTGGTCGCTGAGGAAAGTCCAGAACTTTATTTCGTCGCTGGACTCCCTGCAGAGATCGCTGGATCGGCGTGTGTGACACCGATCCAGTGATGTCTTCACTGGTAACCAGGGTAAACATTGGGTTACTAAGCGCAGGGCCGCGCTTAGTAACCCGATGTTTACCCTGGTTACCAGCGTAAAAGTAAAAAAAAAAAACACTACATACTTACCTACCGCTGTCTGTCCCCGGCGCTCAGCTTCTATGCACTCCTCCTGCACTGGCTGTGAGCGTCGGTCAGCCGGAAAGCAGAGCGGTGACGTCACCGCTCTGCTTTCCGGCCGCTGTGCTCAGTCAGTGCAGGAGGAGTGCAGAGAAGCAGAGCGCCGGGGACAGACAGCGGTAGGTAAGTATGTAGTGTTTGTTTTTTTTACTTTTACACTGGTAACCAGTGTAAACATCGGGTTACTAAGCACGGCCCTGCGCTTAGTAACCCAATGTTTACCCTGGTTACTGCGGACCTCGGGATCGTTGGTCGCTGGAGAGCTGTCTGTGTGACAGCTCTCCAGCGACCAAACAGCGACGCCGCAGCGATTGACATCGTTGTCGGTATCGCTGCAGCGTCGCTGAGTGTGAAGGTACCTTTAATTACTGTGTTTTGGTAAAATCGGTGTTTATGCAGCAGGAGATTGACTTTAGGACCTGATGTCTTGTGCCTCCTTGTCCTGTTTCTCTGTGTAACTCCACCACCCCCACTGATTAGCTGTGTACACTGTGCATAGGAGAATGCTGCTAATCGGTGGTGGGAGTGGGATTACAAAGGTCCGCATTCTGAGTGAGCCCTCTAGATCTGCAGCAGAAAAAACATTAATTCTTTTAAAATGACAGCATACATACCAGTAAGGCTAGGTTCACATTGCGTTAATGCGTTAACGCTAGCAGACTTCGTTATATGGCGAAATTGTCGCAATTAACGCCATGCAGCGGATCTGTTAACGCACCCATTGACGGCAATGTGCTAACTCTAGCGTATCGCTAGCGCATGCCATTTTCGGCACGCGCTAGCGATGTCCCATTAGTTTCGGACGGACCGTGGATGTTGCGGCATCCGAGGTCCGTCTCTCGCTAGGGCAGATCGGGTATCTGTGCTAGCGGGATCGCCAAACGCGATCCGTTTTGGGACATTGCGTTAGCGCAGTCCGTAGCGCTATGCGCTAAACGGACTGCCCTAACGCAATGTGACCCTAGCCGAAGTGAAAATGACTGGAATCGGGGTCTCTTAACCTACATCATGCTGCTCTGGGATTATATAGCAAAAAGCCGCTGATAGATTACATAGCTATAAAGCTGCAAATATAAGACATGAGAAACAGACACATGGAAAGCCATAATTGGACACAGGAAATTCGGTCCTGATTGGACTTTACTTTATAAAGGATATGGACACCGGGGGCTTTTTTGCTAAATCTTTTTTGCAGTTCGGTAACATTTAAAATTGTCCAGTTTCTTTTATGGCTCTGTGAGCTGTCTGTTGCAGGCTGCAGAATAAGTCATCTGAAAATTGCTCAGGGAGTCTGTTCTGACAGGAGTCTTGACTTTCTTCTTAGCTCTACTATGCCACATCAAAGTTGAGCTATTCTTGGTGGTCCTAAATCACCTGAGAGGAGCTTATAAAAAGACATATAAGGCTGTATTTACATGTTGTGTTTTTTTTAATACAAATTTTCAGCTGCATTTCACATTAGCAGCAACGTCTGTGAGATTGCAGAAAACTCATGCACACAGCTAAGTTATTTTGTCCTCAGTATTATGTGCAATATCTTGGTTTTTGCAAAATTCAGCATGTTGCTTCTTTCAGCGCTTTTCACCAATTTAACCCCTTACCGACCGCTGATACGCCTTTTAACAGCGGCAGTTAAGGGTACTTATTACTCAGCGCCACTTTTTATCGGCGCTGAGAAATGTCATAGCGCACCCCAGTGTTGGAAATTCTCCAGGTTCTCGGCTATCGGAGGTAGCTTGAGACCCCAGAGAACATGATTCGGGTTGGCTTTTAACCAACCCCTGTGTTGGGATCACCGTTATTCATGGAATAACGGTGACCACAAAGAAAGTATGATTTCCCATTTAATTTTCTCTCCTCTGATATGATCTAGCACATCAGAGGAGAGTGAAATGGCGTCCCCCGAGGCCCCTCCCGGTATCTCCGGTGTTCCTGGACCCTCCTGCATCCCCTGGTCCTCTCCCCCGGCTGTCGGCGTCTTCTTCCGGGAAGAAAATGGCAGGCACATGCACAGTGCGCCAGCCGAGATCTGCCATTTGGCACCCGGCAACATTAGGAAATTTTTTCTATTGGTTCATTTTGATCGCTGTGATAGGGTCTATCACAGTGATCAAAATATTAAAAAAAAGTAAATCAAACCCCCTTTATCATCCCCTTAGTTAGGTAAGGTTAGGTAAATAAAAAAATACAAAAATGTATTTATTTCCATTTTTGGGATAGGGTTGGGTTTAGAGCTATGATTAGGCTTTGGGCTAGGGTTGGGGTTAGGTTTGTGTTGGGGTTAAGGTTGTGGTTATGGATGGGATTATGGTTAGGATTAGGGTTAGAGGTGTTTTACGGTTGTGGTTAGGGGTGTGTTGGGTTAGGGTTGGAGTTAGAATTGAGGGGGTACCACTGTTTAGGTACATCAAGGGGTCTCCAAACGCGACATTGCACCCACCATTGATTTCAGCCAATTTTGCTTTCAAAATGTCAAACAGTGCTCCCTCCCTACTGAGCCCTGCCATGTGCCCAAACAGTGGCTTTCCCGCACATATGGGGTATCGGCATACTCGGGAGAAATTGTGGTTGTAAAAATGTAATTAGTTTTTCTTCACTACCCAGTTTTATAAAATTCTGTGACTCACCTGTGGTGTCAATATGATCACTGCACCCGTAGATAAATTCATTGAGAGGTATAGTTTGTAAAATGGGGTCAGTTATGGGGGGGTTCTGCTGTTCTACCGTGTTTCCCCGAAAGTAAGACAGTGTCTTACATTCTTTTACCACTCAAAAGTCCCACTATGTCTTACTTTCGGGGTATGTCTTACATTGGAAAAAAAAAATGCTGCGTTTTTTTTTCCAACGTACAGTTTACTACTAGTGTTGAGCAATACTGTCCGATACTTGAAAGTATCGGTATCGGATAGTATCGGCCGATACCCGAAAAATATCGGATATCGCCGATACCGATACCAATTCAAGTCAATGGGACACAAGTATCGGAAGGTATCCCTGGATGGTTCCCAGGATCTGAAGGAGAGGAAACTCTCCTTCAGGCCCTGGGATCCATATTCATGTAAAAAATAAAGAATTAAAATAAAAAATATGGATATAGTCACCTCTCCGGCGCCCCTGGACCTTACCGCTGTAACCGGCAGCCTCCGTTCCTAAGAATGAGGAGTTTAGGACCTTTGATGACATCGCGGCTGACGTCGCGGCTTGTGATTGGTCGCGTGAGCGCTCATGTGACCGCTCACGCGACCAATCACAAGCCGCGACGTCAGCCGCGACGTCATCAAAGGTCCTAAACTCCTCATTCTTAGGAACGGAGGCTGCCGGTTACAGCGGTAAGGTCCAGGGGCGCCGGAGAGGTGAGTATATCCATATTTTTTATTTTAATTCTTTATTTTACACATGAATATTGATCCCGATACCGATTCCCGATACCACAAAAGTATCGGAACTCGGTATAGGAATGCTCAACACTATTTACTACGTCTTACTTTCGGGGTACGTCTTACATTAGCCGACCCCGCTAAAACCCCCACTACGTCTTACTTTCGGGGGTGTCTTACTATCGGGGAAACACGGTAGCACCTCAGGAGCTCTATGTGATATGGCATCCTCAAGCCAGTCAAGCAAAATCTGAACTCCAATATGGCGCTTCTTGCCTTCTGAGCTTTGCACTGTGCCTCAAAATAACCACATATGGGTATTGGTGTACTCAGAAGAAATTGCACAACATATTTTGGGGTCAAATTTTCCCTGTTAACCTTGTGA
This sequence comes from Ranitomeya imitator, assembly GCF_032444005.1. Classification (NCBI taxonomy): domain Eukaryota; kingdom Metazoa; phylum Chordata; class Amphibia; order Anura; family Dendrobatidae; genus Ranitomeya; species Ranitomeya imitator. The sequence goes on from NC_091284.1 coordinate 291,487,332, forward strand.
ATGTAAAACATTTGGGGCTAAAAGAACATTTTTGTGGGAAAATTGTAATTTTTGTTTTTCATGGCTCAGGGTATGTGCACACGTCAGGATTTCTGGCAGAAATTTTCCTGACAAAAACCTGACATTTCTGCCAGAAATCCGCATGCGTTTTTTTCGTGTTTTTTCGTGTTTTTTGACGCGTTTTTTCCCAAATGCATAGAATTGTGGGAAAAACGCAGAAAATCCGCAACAATAATGAACATGCTCATTTTTTTACCGCGATACATTTTTTTTCGCGGAAAAAAACGCATCCATGTGCACAAAACATGCAGAATTCATTCTAAATGATAGAATGCATAATGTATGCGTTTTTAATGAGTTTTTATAGCATTTTTAGCGTGAAAAAAACGCGAAAAAACCTGAACATGTGCACATATCCATATTGTTATAAAATTCTGTGAAGCACCTGTGGGTTCAAGATGCTCACCACACCACACATCTAGATAAAATACTTGAGGTGTTTCCATTGTTTAGGCACATCAGGAGCTCTCCAAATGCAACATGACACCCCTAGAACATTTAATCAAAATCTCTGTTCCAAAAGTCGCTCCATCCTTTCATAGTAACATAGGAACATAGTTATTAACCCCTTGAGCCCCGAGGGTGGTTTGCACGTTAATGACCGGGCCAATTTTTACAATTCTAACCACTGTCCCTTTATGAGGTTATAACTCTGGAACGCTTCAACGGATCTTGGCGATTCTGACATTGTTTTCTCGTGAGATATTGTACTTCATGTTAGTGATAAAATTTATTCAAAATAACTTGCGTTTATTTGAGAAAAAAACGGAAATTTGGCGAAAATTTAGAAAATTTCGCAATTTTCCATCTTTGAATTTTTATGCCCTAAAATCCTCTGTGATTTTAGGGCATAAAAATTCAAAGATGTAAAATATCTCTGTATATGTCATGCAAAATACTTAATAAGTAACGTTTCCCACATGTCTACTTTACATCAGCACAATTTTGGAACCAAAAGGGAGTTATAAGGGTTATAAGGGTTAAAAGTTGACCAGCAATTTCTCATTTTTACAACACCATTTTTTTTAGGGACCACATCTCATTTGAAGTCATTTTTTGGGGTCTATATGATAGAAAATACCCAAGTGTGACACCATTCTAAAAACTGCACCCCTCAAGGTGCTCAAACCCACATTCAAGAAGTTTATTAACCCTTCAGGTGTTTTACAGGAATTTTTGGAATGTTTAAATAAAAAATGAACATTTAACTTTTTTTCACACAAAATTTATTTCAGCTCCAATTTGTTTTATTTTACCAAGGGTAACAGGAGAAAATGGACCCCGAAAGTTGTTGTACAATTTGTCCTGAGTACGTTGATACCCCATATGTGGGGGTAAACCACTGTTTCGGCGCATGGCAGAGCTCGGAAGGAAAGGAGCGCCATTTGACTTTTCAATGCAAAATTTACTGGAATTGAGATGGGACGCCATGTTGTGTTTGAAGAGCCCCTGATGTGCCTAAACATTGAAACCCCCCACAAGTGACACCATTTTGAAAAGTAGACCCCTTAAGGAACTTATCTAGGTGTGTGGTGAGCACTTTGACCCACCAAGTGCTTCATAGAAGTTTATAATGCAGAGCCATAAAAATAAAAAATCATATTTTTTCACAAAAATGATCTTTTTGCCCTAAATTTTTTATTTTCCCAAGGGTAAGAGAAGAAATTAGAGGACAAAAGTTGTTGTGCAATTTGTCCTGAGCACGCTGATACCCCATATGTGGGTGTAAACCATTGTTTGGGCGCATGGCAGAGCTCGGAAGGGAAGGAGCGCCATTTGACTTTTCAATGCAAAATTGACTGGAATTGAGATGGGACGCCATGTTGTGTTTGAAGAGCCCCTGATGTGCCTAAACATTGAAACCACCCACAATTGACACCATTTTGGAAAGCAGACCCCCCTAAGGAACTTATCTAGATGTGTTTTGAGAGCTTTGAACCCCCAAGTGTTTCACTACAGTTTATAACGCAGAGCCGTGAAAATAAAAATTCTTTTTTTTCACAAAAATGATTTTTTTAGCCCCCAGTTTTGTATTTTCACAAGGGTAACAGGATAAATTAGACCCCAAAAGTTGTTGTCCAATTTGTCCTGAGTACGCTGATACCCCATATGTGGGGGGGGAACCACTGTTTGGGCGCATGGCAGAGCTCGGAAGGGAAGGCGCGCCATTTGGAATACAGACTTAGATGGATTGGTCTGCAGGCGTCACATTGCATTTGCAGAGCCCCTGATGTACCCAAACAGTAGAAACCCCCCACAAGTGACCCCATATTGGAAACTAGACCTCCCAAGGAACTTATCTAGATGTGTTGTGAGAACTTTGAACCCCCAAGTGTTTCACTGCAGTTTACAACGCAGAGCCGTGAAAATAAAAAAATCTTATTTTTCCCACAAAAATGATTTTTAGCCCCCCAACTTTTTATTTTCCCAAGGATAACAAGAGAACTTGGACCCCCAAAGTTGTTGTCCAATTTGTCCCGAGTACGCTGATATCCCATATGTTGGGGTAAACCCCTGTTTGGGCGCACCGGAGAGCTCGGAAGGGAAGGAGCACTGTTTTACTTTTTCAACGCAGAATTAGCTGGAATTGAGATCGGACGCCATGTCGCGTTTGGAGAGCCCCCGATGTGCCTGAACAGTGGAAACTCCCCAATTCTACCTGAAACCCTAATCCAACAACACCCCTAACCCTAATCCCAATGGTAACCCTAACCACACCCCTAACCCTGACACACCCCTAATTCTAATCCCAACCCTAATCCCAACCGTAAATGTAATCCAAACCCTAACCCTAACTTTAGCCCCAACCCTAGCCCTAACTTTAGCCCCAACCCTAACCCTAACTTTAGCTCCAACCCTAGCCCCAACCCTAGCCCTAACCCTAGCCCCAACCCTAACCCTAGCCCTAGCCCTAACCCTAGCTTTAACCCTAACCCTAGCCCTAATGGGAAAATGGAAATAAATACATTTTTTAAATTTTATTATTTTTCCCTAACTAAGGGGGTGATGAAGGGGGGTTTGATTTACTTTTATAGCGTTTTTATATCGGATTTTTATGATTGGCAGCTGTCACACACTAAAAGATGCTTTTTTATAGCAAAAAAGTTTTCGCGTCTCCACATTTTGAGACCTATAATTTTTCCATATTTTGGTCCACAGAGTCATCTGAGGTCTTGTTTTTTGCGGGACGAGTTGATGTTTTTATTGGTAACATTTTTGGACACATGACAGTTTTTGATCACTTTTATTCCGATTTTTGTGAGGCAGAGTGACCAAAAACCAGCTATTCATGAATTTCTTTTGGGGGAGGCGTTTTTACCGTTCCGCGTTTGGTAAAATTGATAAAGCAGTTTTATTTGTCGGGTCAGTACGATTACAGCGATATCTCATAATTTTTTTTTATGTTTTGGCTCTTTTATACGATAATAACTATTTTATAGAAAAAATAATTATTTTGGCATCGCTTTATTCTGAGGACTATAACTTTTTTATTTTTTTGCTTATGATGCTTTGTGGCGGCTCGTTTTTTGCGGGACAAGATGACGTTTTCAGCGGTACCATGGTTATTTATATCCGTCTTTTTGATCGTGTGTTTTTCCACTTTTTGTTTGGCGGTATGATAGTAAAGCGTTGTTTTTTTGCTCGTTTTTTTTTTTTTTCTTACGGTGTTCACTGAAGGGGTTAACTAGTGGGATAGTTTTATAGGTTGGGTCGTTACGGACGCGGCGATACTAAATATGTGTACTTTTATTGCGTTTTTTTTTTTTTTTAGATAAAGAAATGTATTTATGGGAATAATATTTTTATTTTATTTATTTATTTATTTAGTAATTTTTTTTTTTTTTTACTTTATCCCAGGGGGGGACATCACAGATCGCCGATCTTACAGTTTGCATAGCAATCTGTATGATCGGCGATCTCACATCGCCGCAGGCTTACCAGCACCTGCAGTCGACCCGGAAGTACTCCCTGCAGGACCCGGATGCAGCCCCGCGGCCATTTTGGATCCGGGGACTGCAGGGAAAAGATGCTCGGTACAAGGTGAGCACATCACCTTGTACCGATCGTCTCAGGGAAGCCCGCAGGGAGCCCCCTCCCTGCGCGATGCTTCCCTGTACTGCCGGCACACCGCGATCATGTTTGATCGCGGTGTGCCGGGGGTTAACGTGCCGGGAGCGGTCCGTGACCGCTCCTGGCACATAGTGCCGGATGTCAGCTGTGATAGCTGACACCCAGCCGCGATCGCCCGAGCTCTCCCCCCGTGAGCGTGGCCGATCGCTATGACGTACTATCCCGTCGGTGGGAATTAAGGCCCACCCCACCTCGACGGGATAGTACGTCATATGAGATTAAGGGGTTAAGGTTGAAGGAAGACTTTAAGTCCATCTAGTTCAACCCATAGCCTAACCCAACATGCCCTAACATGTTGATGCAGAGGAAGGCAAAAAAAACCCATGTGGCAAAGAGTAAGCTTCCACACTGGGGAAAAAAAATCGTTCCCGACTCCACATACGGCAATCAGACTAGTTCCCTGGATCAACACCCTAACAAGGAATCTAGTGTACATATCCTGTAACATTATACTTTTCAAGAAAGGCATCCAGTCCCCTCTTAAATTTAAGTAATGAATCGCTCATTACAACATCATACGGCAGAGAGTTCCATAGTCTCACTGCTCTTACAGTAAAGAATCTGTGTCTGTTTCGGAGCTCTACTGCACGCCCAAACATGAAGTACTCCGCCAACAAAACCACATGGTACAATGTCACTATTATGGCAGTATATCAAACCTATATGGAAAATTGGACATAGAGAGGACACATCAAAAACTACCATATAACCAATAACCAAAGAAACAATGATGTACAAGTCCAAATAAAGATAAAAAAAATATTAAATCTTTATTATTGATAGATATCTAAAATAGATTCAGGGAGATAATGGACAAGAGAGTATAATAAAATAACAGACTAGTTGTGCAAAATGCGGTTACAAAAGGGGCACCCCCCACATGAATAACCCACCCAGTAAGCCGTATATCTCATAATATCAAAATATTAGTCAGTAAAGGCACCATAGAGATATGTCTATTATAGTATGTTCCAAAATTAACCCATAATACATCCAAACAGCCTCTATTATAAAGCATGGGGGATCAATAGTAAATTTTTAGAATGCAGTTTAGAATGGTGTCACTTTTGGGCATTTTCTGTAATGTAGGCTACTCAGTCACTTCAAATGTGAGATGGTCCCTAAAAAAAAAAAAAAAAAAGTTTTCTGGAGCCTAGAGGGCCCTAAAAGTTCATTTGGCCAATAGAAAAAGACTATTGCTATTAAAGATTTTACCCCTTCAAGACCTTGCCCTTTTCCATTTTTGCGTTCTCTTTTTTTCGCTTTCTCTTTTTTTCGCTCCCCTCCTTCCCAGTTCACTTTTTTATTTTTCCGTCAATATGGCCATGAGATGGCTTGTTTTTTGCGGGACAAGTTGCACTTTTGAAAGACCTCATTGGTTTTAGCATGTCGTGTAATAGAAAACGGGGAAAAAAATTCCAAGTGTGGTGAAATTGCAAAAAAAAAGTGCAATGCCACACTTGTTTTTTGTTTGGCTTTTTTGCTAGGTTAACTGAATGCTAAAACTGACCAGCCATTTTGATTCTCCAGGTCATTACGAGTTCATAGACACCAAACATGTCTAGGTTACTTTTTATCCAAGTGGTAAAAAATATTCCAAACTTTGCTAAAAAAAAAAAAAAAGATTGAGCAATTTTCCAATACCCGTAGCGTCTCCATTTTTCATGATCTGGGGTCAGGGGAGGGCTTATTTTTTGCTCGGCGAGCTGACGTTTTTAACCCCTTAATCCCATATGACATACTATCCCATCAAGGTGACCTGAGACTTAATTCCCAGTGACGGGATAGTACGTCATATGCGATTGGCCGCGCTCACAAGGGGAGCGCGGATGATCGCGGCCGGGTGTCAGCTGACATCCGGCACTATGTGCCAGGAGCGGTCACGGACCGCCCCTGGCACATTAACCCCCAGCACACTGCGATCAAACATGATCGCAGTGTTCCGGCGGCATAGGGAAGCATCACGCAGGGAGGGGGCTTCCCTGCGTGCTTCCCTGAGACCCTCGGAGCAACGCGATGTGATCGTGTTGCTCCGAGGGTCTCCAACCTCCTTCTCCCTGCAGGCCCCGGATCCAAAATAGCCGCGGGGCTACATCCGGGTCCTGCAGGGAGGTGGCTTACCAGAGCAAGCGCTGGTAAGCCTGCAGCCCTGCATGTCAGATCGCTGATCTGACAGTGCTGTGCAAAGTGTCAGATCAGCGATCTGTAACTATAACATGATGCCCCCCTGGAGCAATGTTATAAAGTGAAAAAAAATAAATATTCACATGTGTAAAAAAAAAAATTCCTAAATAAAGGAAAAAAAATATTGTTCCCATAAATACATTTCTTTATCTAAATAGTGCAAAAATAATAAAAGTACACATATTTAGTATCGCTGCATCCGTAACGACCCCACCTATAAAACTGTCCCGCTAGTTAACCCCTTCAGTGAATGCGGTAAAAAATAATAATAAAAAAAAACCGAGCCAAAAAACAACGCTTTATTATCATACCGCCAAACAAAAAGTGGAATAACACGCGATCAAAAAGACAGATATAAATAACCATGGTACCGCTGAAAATGTCATCCTGTCCCGCAAAAAACAAGCGGCCACACAGCATCATCAGTGAAAAAGTGAAATAGTTATAGTCCTCAGAATAAAACGGTGCAAAAATAATTATTTTTTCTATAAAAGTTTTTATCATATAAAAGCACCAAAACATAAAAAAATATAAATGAGGTATCGCTGTAATCGTATTGACCCGAAGAATAAAACTGCTTTATCAATTTTACCACACGTGGAACGGTATAAACGCCTCCCCCAAAAAGAAATTAATGAATAGTTGGTTTTTGGTCATTCTGCCTCACAAAAATCGGAATAAAAAGCGATCAAAAAATGTCACGTGCCCGAAAATGTTACCAATAAAAACGTCAACTCGTCCCGCAAAAAACAAGACCTCAGATGACTCTGTGGACCAAAATATGGAAAAATTATAGCTCTCAAAATGTGAAGACGCAAAAACTATTTTTTGTAATAAAAAGCATCTTTTAGTCTGTGACGGCTGTCGATCATAAAAATCTGCTAAAAAACCCTGCTATAAATAGTAAATCAAACCCCCCTTCATCACCCCTTAGGGAAAAATAATAAAATTAAAAAAAATTATTTATTTCCATTTTCCCATTAGGATTAGGGCTAGGGTTAGGGCTAGGTTTAGGATTAGGGCTAGCGTTGGGTAGGGTTAGGGGTAGGGTTAAGGCTAGGGTTAGGGCTAGGATTAGGGTTTCAGTTAGAATTGGGGGTTTCCACTGTTTAGGCACATCAGAGGCTCTCCAAACGTGACATGGCGTCCCATCTCAATTCCAGCCAATTCTGCATTGATAAAGTAAAACAGTGCTCCTTCCCTCCGAGCTCTCCCGTGCGCCCAAACAGGGATTTACCCCAGCATATGGGGTATCAGCGTACTCAGGACAAATTGGACAACAACCTTTGGCGTCCAATTTCTCTTGTTATCCTTGGGAAAATAAAAATTTGGGGGCTAAAAAAAACATTTTTGTGGGGAAAAAAATGATTTTTTATTTTCACGGCTCTGCGTGATAAACTGTAGTGAAACATTTGGGGGTTCAAAGTTCTCACAACACATCTAGATAAGTTCCTTGGGGGGTCTAGTTTCCAATATGGGGTCACTTGTGGGGGGTTTCTACTGTTTAGGTACATTAGGGGCTCTGTAAACGCAATGTGACGCCTGCAGACCATTCCATCTAAGTCTGCATTCCAAATGGCGCTCCTTCCCTTCCGAGCTCTGCCATGCTCCCAAACGGTGGTCCCCCCCCCCCACATATGGGGTATCCGCGTACCCAGGACAAATTGGACAACAACTATTGGGGTCCAATTTCTCCTGTTATCCTTGGGAAAATACAAAACTGGGTGCTAAAAAAAAATTTTTTTGTGAAAAAAAATTAATTTTTATTTCCACGGCTCTGCATTATAAACTGTAGTAAAACACTTGGGGGTTCAAAGCTTGGGGGTCTCAATGTTTAGGTACATCAGTGGCTCTCCAAATGCAACATGGCGTCCCATCTCAATTCCTGTCAATTTTGCATTGAAAAGTCAAATGCGCTCCTTCCCTTCTGAGCTCTGCCATGCGCCCAAGCAGTGGTTTACCCCCACATATCAGCATAGTGAGAACAAATTGCACAACAACCTTTTGGGTCCAATTTCTTCTCTTACCCTTGGGAAAATTAAAAATTTGGGGGCGAAAATATCATTTTTGTGAAAAAATATGATTTTTTATTTTTACGGCTCTGCATTATAAACTTCTGTGAAGCACTTGGTGGGTCAAAGTGCTCACCACACATCTAGATAAGTTCCTTAGGGGGTCTACTTTCCAATTGGTGTCAATTCTGGGGGGTTTCAATGTTTAGGCACATCAGTGGCTCACGAAAAGCAACATGGCGTCCCATCTCAATTCCTGTCAATTTTGCATTGAAAAGTCAAATAGCGCTCCTTCCCTTCCAAGCTGTGCCATGCACCCAAACAGTGGTTTACCCCCACATATGGGGTATTGGCATACTCAGAACAAATTGTACAACTTTTGGGGTCCATCTTCTCCTGTTATCCTTGGTAAAATTAATCAAATTGGAGCTGAAGTAAATATTTTGTGAAAAAAAAATTAAATGTTCATTTTTATTTAAACATTCCAAAAATTCCTGTGAAACACCTGAAGGGTTAATAAACTTCTTGAATGTGGTTTTGAGCACCTTGAGGGGTGCAGTTTTTAGAATGGTGTCACACTTGGGTATTTTCTATCATATAGACCCCTCAAAATGACTTCAAATGAGATGTGGTCCCTAAAAAAAAATGGTGTTGTAAAAATGAGAAATTGCTGGTCAAATTTAACCCTTATAACTCCCTAACAAAAAAAAATTTTGGTTCCAAAATCGTGCTGATGTAAAGTAGACATGTGGGAAATGTTACTTATTAAATATTTTGTGTGACATATCTCTGTGATTTAACCCCTTCCCGACCTTTGACACAGCGTATGCGTCATGAAAACCTGTGCCATTCCGACCTGTGACGCAGCATATGCGTCCTGGCCGGATTGGGCTCCTGCAGGCCGGGTGAAAGGGTTAACTGTAATTTTACCCAGCCTGCAGGGACAGGAGGAGTTGAGGAGTTGTACTTTAGCCCAGGGGTGGTGGCTAACCCCCCGCCCCCCCCCCCCCCGTGGCTACGATCGCTCTGATTGGCTGTTGAAAGTGAAGTTTCACTTTCAATCAGAGCGATAGTAATATTTCACCAATGAAAATTGGTGAAATATTACAATCCAGCCATGGCCGATGCTGCAATAGCATCAGCCATGGCTGGAGATTGTGATCTGACCCCCCACCGCCACCAATCGCCTCCCCTCCGGTCCCCCGTCCTGTCATTTTATGTCCTCTGCTCCCCTCCATCCTCCTGTACGCTCCCCTCGCTGTCCGGTCCCTCCCCGCTGTCCGATCCCCCCCCCCCATCAAACTTACTGACCTCCCGTGTGCCTCCCGGTGTCTATCCGGCTGCTGCATGGGCGCCGCCATCTTGGAAAATGGCGGGCGCATGCGCAGTGCGCCCGAGAAATCTGCCGGCTAGCAGATTTGTTCCAAGTACATTTTGATCGCTGTAATAGGTTCTATCACAGCGATCAAAATAAAAAAATAATAAATAAACCCCCCCCCCCTTTATCACCCTCATAGGTAGGGACAAAAATAAAATAAAGAAATTTTTTTTTCTTTGCCCCGTTAGGGTTAGTTCACACTGCGTCTAAGCCGTCCGTTAGATGGACTACGTTACACCACGGCATAAACGCGGTGTAACGTAGTCCGTTACGGCCGTCATTGACAGCAATGTCGGACGCATCACTAGCGCATGCCCACAATGGGTGTACGCTAGGGATGTGCCGTCATTGAGTGACAGACCCAGAGACGCGGGCTGCAGCGTTTCCGGGTCTGTCACTGCTAGCGCAGATAGAGCTAGCAGATGCTCTATCTGCGCTAGCGCGATGCAAACGTCAGCACTTGCGCTAGCAGCAGCCCGTTAGCGTATGTGCTGAACAGGCTGCTGCTAGCGCAATGTGAACCTGGCCTTAGGGTTAGGGTTTGGGTTATGGCTAGAATTAGGGTTAGAACTAGGGTGAGGGTTAGAATTAGGCTTTGTGCACACGGTGCGGATTTGGCTGCAGATGCGCAGCGGATTGGCCGCTGTGGATTCGTAGCAGTTTTCCATCAGGTTTACAGTACCATGTAAACCTATGGAAAACCAAATCCGCTGTGCCTATGGTGCGGAAAATACCGCGCGGAAACGCTGTGTTGTATTTTCCGCAGCATGTCAATTCTTTGTGTGGATTCCGCAGCGCTTTACACCTGTTCCTCAATAGGAATCCACAGGTGAAATCCGCACAAAAAACACTGGAAATCCCCGGTAAATCCACAGGTAAAATGCAGTGCCTTTTACCTGCAGATTTTTCAAAAATGGTGCGGAAAAATCTCACAAGAATCCGCAACGTGGGCACATAGCCTTAGGGTTAGGGTTGGAATTAGGGCTAGGGTTGGAAATAGGGTTAAGATTAGGCTGTGGTTATGGTTAGGGTTAGGGGTGTGTTGGGGTTAGGGTTGGGGTTAGGGCTGTGGTTAGGGGTGTGTTGGGGTTAGGGTTGTGATTAGGGTTATGGCTAGAGTTGAGATTAGGGTTAGGGGTGTGTTGGGGTTAGTGTTGGAGTTAGAATTGAGGGGTTTCCACTGTTTAGGCACATCAGGGGTCTCAAAACGCAACATGGCGCCACCACTGATTCCAGTCAATCTTGCATTCAAAAAGTCAAATGGTGCTCCCTCCCTTCCGAGCCCCGAAGTGCACCCAAACAGTGGTTTACCCCCACATATGGGGTACCAGCATACTCAGGACAAACTGCGCAACAATTATTGGGGTCCAATTTCTCCTGCTACTTTTGTGAAAATAAAAAATTGCTTGCTAAAACATCATTTTTGAGGAAAGAAAAATGATTTTTTATTTTCACGGCTGTGCGTTGTAAACTTCTGTGAAGCACTTGGGGGTTCAAAGTGATCACCACATATCTAGATAAGTTCCTTGGGGGGTCTAGTTTCCAAAGAGGGGTCACTTGTGGGGGATTTCTACTGTTTAGGCACATCAGGGGCTCTGCAAACGCAACATGACGCCCGCAGACTATTCCATCAAAGTCTGCATTTCAAAAGTCACTGCTTCCCTTCCCAGCCCTGACGTGTGCCCAAACAGTGGTTACCCCCCACATATCGGGTATCAGCGTACTCAGGAAAAACTGGACAACAACCTTTTGGGTCCAATTTCTCCTGTTACTCTTGTAAAAATAAAAAATTGTGGGCTAAAAAATAATTTTTGAGGAAAGAAAAATTATTTTTTATTTTCTCGGCTCTGCGTTATAAACTTCTGTGAAGCACTTGAGGGTTTAAAGTGGTCACCACACATCTAGATTAGTTCCTTGGGAGGTGTAGTTTCCAAAATGGGGTCACATGTAGGGAAGCTTCAATGTTTAGGCACACAGGGGCTCTCCAAACGGGACATGGTGTCAACAAACGATTGGAGCTAATTTTTCATTCAAAAAGTCAAATGGCGCTCCTTCCATTCTGAGCCCTACCGTGTGCCCAAACAGTGGTTTACCCCCACATGTTAGGTATCAGTGTACTCAGGAGAAATTGCCCAATACATTTTAGGATCCATTTTATTCTGTTCCCCATGTGGAAATGAACAAATTGAGGCTAAAATAATTTTTTTGTGAAAAAAAAAAAGTACTTTTTCATTTTTACGGATCAATTTGTGAAGCACCTGGGGGTTCAAAGTGCCCACTATGCATCTAGATAAGTTCCTTGGGGGGTCTAGTTTCCAAAATGGGATCACATGTGGGGATGCTCCAATGTTTAGGCACACAGGGGCTCTCCAAACGCGACATGGTGTCCGCTAATGATTGGAGCTAATTTTTCATTCAAAAGTCAAATGGCGCTTCTTCCCTTCCGAGCCTTGCCGTGTGCACAATCAGTGGTTCCCCCCCACATATGGGGTATCGGTGTACTCAGGACAAATTGTACAATAACTTTTGGTGTCCAGTTTCTCTTTTTACCCTTGGGAAAATAAAAAAATTGTTGCTAAAACATCATTTTTGTGACTATTTTTGCTTCTGCTGCTGTGAAGCACCTGAAGGGTTAATAAACTTCTTGAATGTGGTTTTGTGCACCTTGAGGGGTGCATTTTTTAGAATGGTGTCACTTTTGGGTATTTTCAGCCATATAGATCCCTCAAACTGACTTCAAATGTGAGGTGGTCCCTAAAAAAATGGTTTTGTAAATTTTGCTGTAAAAAATGAGAAATCGCTGGTCAAATTTTAACCCTTATAACCCTTATAAAAAAGAATTTTGGTTCCAAAATTGTGCTGATGTAAAGTAGACATGTAGGTAATGTTATTTATTAACTATTTTGTGTCACATAACTCTCTTGTTTAACAGAAAAAAAATTCAAAATTTGAAAATTGCAAAATTTTCAAAATTTTAGCCAAATTTCCATTTTTTTCACAAATAAACGCTAAAATTATCGACCTAAATTTACCACCAGCATGAAGCCCAATATGTCACGAAAAAACAATCTCAGAACCGCTAGGATTCGTTGAAGCGTTCCTGAGTTATCACCTCATAAAGGACACTGGTCAGAATTACAAAAAACGGCCAGGTCTTTAAGGTCAAAATAGGCTGGGTCATGAAGGGGTTAATGGCATAAAAATTCAAAGTTGGAAATTTTCAAAATTTTCGCCAATTTTCCATTTTTTCCCACAAATAAACGCAAGTCTTATCGAAGAAATTTTACCACTATCATGAAGTACAATATGTCACGAGAAAACATTGTCAGAATCATCAGGATCTGTTGAAGCGTTCCAGAGCTATAACCTCATAAAGGGACAGTGGGCAGAATTGTAAAATTTGGCCCGGTAATTAACGTGGAAACCACCCTTGGGGCTTAAGGGGTTAATGATACCATTTTGGTGCAGATACGTTCTTTTCACCCGTTATTGCATTTTAATGCAATGTCACGGTGACCAAAAACACGTAATTCTGGCATTTCGATGTTTTTCTCGCTACACTGTTTAGCGATCAGGTTAATCCTTTTTTTTTTGATAGATCGGGCGATTCTGAACGCGGCGATACCAAATATGTGTAGGTTTGATTTTTTTTTATTGTTGTATTTTGAATGGGGCGAATAAGGGGTGATTTAAACTTTTTTTTTTTTTTTTGGGAGGCTAGAAGCTGGCATAGTTTGATCGGCTCTGCTACAAAGCAGCGATCATCAGATCGCTCCTATGTAGCTGAATTACAGGCTTGCTATGAGCGCCGACCACAGGGTGGCACTCTCAGCAATCCGGCAGCAACAACCGTAGAGGTCTCAAGGAGACCTCTGGTTGCTATGCCGACTCATTGCTGACCCCCGATCATGTGACGGGGTCGGCGATGCGCTCATTTCTGTCCGGAAGCGCCGGTTAAATGCCGCTGTCAGCATTTGATAGCAGCATTTAACTACTTAATAGCGGCGGGTGAATCGCAATTTCACCCGCCGCTATTGCGGGCACATGTCAGCTATTCAAAACCACTGACATGTCCCGGCTTTGATGTGGGCTCACTGCCGGAGCCCGCATCAAAGCGGGGGTACCGACCTCAGCTGTAATAGTACGGCGGAGGTCGGTAAGGGGTTAAAATATTTTGGGCCCTGCTGGGGCTTTCGCATCGGGGCCCATGAGTTTCAAGTTATGTCACTGATGACATTGATCAGAATTGTGAAATATGGCCTGGTCAGAAAGGTGAAAACGGACTTCGGGGTGAACGGGTTAAAGTCACAATAAAACTTACAATGGCTGATAAAGGTAAAAATAGTAAACACTGGAAGCCAACTCTTCTAGCACGTTACATACCCTCCAGTGAATTCTGGCTCTGCTAAGATGACAGATTCCCTCCAAGACAACTCATTTAATGTACTGTATTACAGAGGGAGTCCATTTGATCAGCAGTATGTTCCCACAATGAGCTTATGGCGAGTTTTTGGCATTGCAGAATTTCTGCCCTATTTTTGCACCTGTTATTTAAATTAGGCTTGTGGCTTCATCACGTTTTTTGATGCTGCTTTTTTTTCTCTTTGTCAAGTTTTAAATAAAGCTGCTTTTTTGTTTTTGGCTTTGACAAAACTTTGTTGTAATACCTAGGTGCTGACTACACAAATTTTTGTTGCTTTTCCACCACTTAAACGCACTAAAACGCATGTGTGTTTTTAGTTGTTTTTTTTATTGCAGACTTTCCATATCTAATGCTAGTCTATGCGGAAAAAATCCACACTGAAAAGTCAACGGTTCCCTGAAAAATGCCCACAGGAAAAATGCCCACAGGAAAATTGCCCACACGGAACATTGCCCACATGGAAAATTGCCCACATGGAAAATTGCCAATTGCAGCAACACAAAGTTTCAGATCTATGATATTTGAGGTGAAAGGTGGGGATGTTCACATGATATGTGATCAACTTGTGATTTACAGCTGCCCTAGTGCAAAACTGCAAACATGCTGAAGATCTGTGGTTTGTAGCAGTCTGTCATTCTCAGCAATAGATAGATCTAGTCTGCTCTTCTCTCTCACTGATACTGCCTTACTCCTCCCTCCAGCCCAGAACAGCAGCACATGCAGAAACAGCAGCAGTATGATCCAGAGGAGCCATCACTGCTATCAGTACTCACAAAAGAATCACTGTATTATCTGTGGAGTTACATGGGACTGCATGTCAGATCTAATACATTATCATCTCAGTGGGTGCCCACCAAAAGCCGGTGCTGCTGGCTGAGATAGATGGTCCTGGAAGCCCAGAAGGCACAGGAGAAAAGTGAGATTCTGTCAGAATCTGTCAGAGGAGCATAAGTGCCATAGCAGCGCCGCTGTCCCATTGACTTCAGTGGTAGTGAATCTGGTGCCTGCACTTCCTTCCCTGTCCACTTATGGCTACCAAGCGTAAGAGTGAACAGACCCTACCTAGTTATGTATCATACACATATACTGCAGGTGCAGGCAGGCATAGGATGGAAGGAAATGCAGAGTGGATTTGAATAAGGGTCTCTAGGCCCAGACACACCACAATGAGAGTGGAACTAAGATCACTAGGCCCACACACACACCACACAGAGTGGAATAAGGGTCTCTAGGCCCAGACACACCACACAGAGTGGAATAAGGGTCTCTAGGCCCAGACACACCACAATGAGTGGAATAAGGGTCTCTAGGCCCAGACACACCACAGTGAGAGTGGAATAGGGGTCTCTAGGCCCAGACACACCACAGTGAGAGTGGAATAAGGGTCTCTAGGCCCAGACACACCACACTGAGAGTAGAATTATTGTTGGCACAGTGGAATGATAACTCCTAAGAACAGAATCCGTATTCTGGGACTAGGGATGAGTGAACCGAACCTGGAGAAGTAAACTGGGCCCAGAGACCTTTGTTGAAATCCATTCTGCATTTTCTTTGCTGCCTGTGTTGTGCTGTATTGTATTTCAATGGAGCCCATGGAAGTCAAGGACAATCACCCGGCAGCTAATTATTTTCAGGTGTGCAATGATTGTTTAATAAACTTAAGTTACTGTTGTTATTAGAACTCCTTAATAAACTGTTCTTAATAAACTTGTCGGTAGTTTTTTATGTGGGCAATTTTCGACGACATTCTTCTGTGCTCCAGAGCATCTCACCTATAATTCTATACTATTCTCTGTTATGCAGAGCATGTCACGTATACCTGCATACTATCCCCCTGTCCTGCAGAGCATTTAACCTATATCTCTTTGCTATTCTCTTTCCTGCAGAGCATCTCACCTATAATTCTATATTATTCTTCTGCCCTGCAGAGCATCTCATGTATACATGCATATACTGTCCCCCTGTCCTACCGAGCATTTAACCTATAATTCAGCCTGTGGGCAATTTTCTGGGCATTCTTCACCTAGCACCTCAAATATCATGGATCTGAAACTTTGTGATGCTGCAATGGGCAATTTTCCGTGTGGGTATTTTTCCTGTGGGCATTTTACTGGTCACCATGTTGTACAGATCACCATCGTCATTGCAACACTGCAATGAGGGTTCTTTGTTCTTTTTTTGATTATCAAAAATTGAAATGTATATATAACATTTTTGACACTTTGTTTTTGTTTTGAAAAACGGGTGTGGACATGTTGCACTTTTTACTGCATTTTCAGAAAATTGCGAGGGGAAAATACAACCCAACAATCCTTATGGCAGGAGGTGGCTGGAGGGAGGCATTGCAGGGGACAAAGGGCATTTCTGTTGTCTTAGAGGGTGGATGGCATGTCTGAGGATTCCCGCAGTCCAGTAATGTGTGTAAACTCTCGCATATATAGATTAGCGTATGTCCGCACAAAATCGTAGCAAAATGTATGCATTTTTTAATGCAATTTCAGAAAATCGCATCAATAGATACAATGCAAACGCACTGTGGGAACATGAGGTTGTCAGGAGGGCACCCTCCATTTACATAGCGCAGTAATCTTTGAACAAGGGTTCTTAAAAACACTTGTTCCTACTCATTGGCATGGTGCAAATGTGCCAAGCAAAACACTTGTACAGTGATTTCTATTGTTTGACGTTCTTAACAGAGGCTGTGCTACTGACAAAATGATGTGCGGCCAATCATACTGACCAATCATTGTTCCCATACAGTTGTCAGCCCGTGGGTACTGGCTGTTAACTATCTATGGAACTGAGACCTGTCTTAGTTCCAGAAGTGCTACATTCAGTTCTGACAGATGGTCACAAGCCACATGCAAAGCCCTCTGTGTAGTGACACCCAGAGCCCCCAGAAATCATGAGGATTGTCACCCTGCCTTCTATGCACTGTACTTAAATCTAGGTATTCCCAGATTAATTACCACTGTTAGGACAGCTTGATGGGTGAATACCAAACACAATATCAAATCCAGCTTCAGGCTCTCTGATTGGCAGTACCCTCCTACATCTCCACCCCCATGGCAAGTATATGCACATCCAGATTTGATCTTTGGGACGAGGCTACTCAGAATTATCACCATGTGGAGACCTGCTCTTCATAGCTGTGTCCTAGCCCTGGAGCTAATGCACTAAGCTAGCAGACAGCCTCGAACCACACTTTTGAGTCACAGGTTGGGGAACCCCTGATTTATGGGTAGAAACTGGCCGAGTAAATACACCTTTTTAAGCCTCATTCAGATGTCAGTGATTTTTCTTGTATCTTAAAACAGACTTTAACATCACGGCCTTGGATCAGATTTTCATCAATGTTTGGTCCGTGTCTGCTTTTACCCTCAATATTTGTCTTAGCAATTTCTCATATGATAACTTTTTTTTTTTTTAACGTTAACTGCTCCATCAAGTACAATTGGTATGTCTTCTAACAGATTGAACAAGTATGGTAAATGAAGAATGGAAGTATGAATGAGGCCTAAGTGTTACAAGACTCCGAAGTAAAGGAGCCATTCCTGAAGCATCTTCTGCTTGAAAAACAGATGTTTTGGGCGTGTGAAAGACGTTGTGTGCACATGGTAACACAAAAACTGATTCAGACATTGGAAAGAATGCACCATGACATCAATTTTGGCTAGAGAAAAGGTCATGATGTTTATTAAAGGGAATCTGTCACCTACTTTTTTGTATATAAGCTTCGGCCACCGCCATCAGGGTCTTGTAGATAAGCATAAGCCCCAAATGTAACCTGAAATATAAGAAAAACAAGTTAGATTATACTCACCGGGGGGGGGGGGGGGGGGGGGTTGGGCAGGGGATAGGGGCGGTCTGGGTCCGATGGGCATCGGGGTCCGGCGCCTCCCATCTTCATGCGATGACGTCCTCTTCCTTGCATTCTGTCATGGCTCCAGAGCTGCAGCGTGAAGACAAGAAGAGGACGATGTCATCGTAAGAAGATGGGAGGCCCCAGACCGGACCGCGACGCCCATTGAACCAGAACCGGACTGGGACCGCCCCTGGGTGAGTATAATCTAACCTCTTTATCATTATTCAGGATACATCGGGGGCTTATCTACAGCATTCCAGAATACTGTAGATAAGCCCCTGATGCTGGTGGGCTTAGCTCCCCTTCGATTTTGGGGGTGAAAGGTTCACTTTAACGAACAGATGACAGAAAACTGGGATATTTATAGACCAAAGTCATCCCGTACTTTTTCAAGTTAACCAATCAGATTAAAATAAAGACTGTCGAAAACTGGTTTTAACTGGAACAACAAGCTGCTCCTGAATTCACAGCTGACAGTTGAACGTTTAACAAAGAAAACCATGCTATACACCATAATACAATACATAAAAAGGGGGTGAAGGTTTGTGTTCTCATTAGACCCCCATTATATTTGTTATGAGGGGTTCCATACCCTGAGGTGGCTACTTCGTGCGATACCACTTTTATGGAAGCAACACTTATAACAGGTTAAGCTCATACAAGATGCAAAATATTCTAAGTGTGGAGAGAAGGGAAAGCCTTGCTGATTACCACTGGTGATGGGGGAAAGAATATGAGAAGTGTTTTCACACTTACCAATGCTGTGTAGCCATATTGGTACCAGAGCCTTTTTGGTTCATCGCAGGCTCACGTTAAGCACTGAGGTTGTGGCGTAGTACATTAGCTTAATGGACCTGGCGATGTAACTTGGCCATCTCGCATTGGCATGAAGCTCCCTTGGGCCCTATGAATAATGTGTGGGAGGAATAATAAAAGGCCTGTCATTTTGGCATTGGGAAAATATTTAGCAAATTAGAAATGTGGGATCCTGAAGTGTACAATATTTCCTTTTGGTTGTAATTGTAAAGAGTGTTTTAGGGTTACATTTAACAGCAATTATTTAAAAACAAAACTGAAGTGGATCTTGAACACAAAGTATAAAGGGCGATATCTGCTTCTCACTTGCACCCACACCTAGTTTTTTCATTCAGATTAATGACCGAATCTGTGTCTGAGGCTAGCAATATTTATCCTGTCACAGGGAATCTGTCAGGTCCCCCAAGCCCTCCAACGTGCACTTATTTATCAGTAAATTCCCTGCCTAACCAGCCCTGTATAACCTTTTTTCTGGTCAAATTAGGCTAAAAAAAGCATTTATATTGCCGCCGTGTCCTATGCTAATGACGGCTTTGACTATTCGATGGGTATTTAGTTGCCCAGACTAGTCAGCCCTCTTTCCATGTCATAATTTGCATGTACATCGTCATCGCCGCTTATGCAAATCTAGAGCATGTCCACTACTCGTTTTGGTGGCGTCACAGGATCTCTGAAGCTGGGTGTACGCTTCCTGACTTCAGCGGTGCACACTGCAGAAGACCAGAAGCCAACTGGTAAACTTCTGGTCATGTGCAGTGCACTTCTTAAGCAGGGTGTCCTTTCCCTGGCTTTAGAGACATGCACTGCATATGTCTGAAAGTTTAGAAGATGGCTTCCAGTCATGTGCATTGTGCACCTCTGAAGTTGGAAAGTGTACACCCAGTTTCAGAGATTCGGTCATGCTGGCAAAATGAGCGGGGCGTGTATGTGCTAGATTTGTATAAGCGGCAGTGATGCAGCTCGTGCAAATTGTTATCGCGACCACACGGGCGTGATAAAATGGAAAGAGGGGTGACTAGTCTGGGGCAACTAACACCCCATCGACCAGTCAAAGCCCTTATTAGCACAGGAAATTGTGCCAATATAAATGCTTTTTTCTAAAACCTCATTTGACCAGAAAAAATGTTATACAGAGATGGTTGGGCAGGGAATTTACTGATAAGTGTATGCTGCTGGGTTGGAGGGCATGGGGGACCTGACAGGATCCCTTTTAAAGGGGCTGTCCAGCCAAAATCGATGTCTCCAGTTCTCCAGTTACTCTGTGTGACTGCAGACTTATGAATTCCCCCATCGATAAGAGGGACTAAAGACTTATTGATTTGGACCAGACAACCCTTTTAAGTCTCTAGTTTTTTTTTTTTTGTAAGGTTCTTTAAGGTTAACTTTCCACAATGAGTTTTTGACGCTGCATATTTTCACTGTGAAAAAAACATAGCGTCCTACAGTTACAGCAAAGTGGATGGGATTCATAGAAATTTCATGCCCAGTGTGCTTTTTATTTATTCAGCATAAACTCCGTTTTTGTTACACGTGCACAGAGTTTTATGTGCAGATTTTCTCAATAGAATTGCATTAGATATGGAAAATCCACAGGTAAAAATATGCACAAGTGTTAGTCATGTGTTTCTGCTTCGGAAATAAAAACTAAACTGCATCAATAATGTTTTCTCTGGGCCAAATACTGGGAAGTAGCCAAAGCAAAGCAGCTTTATTTTATACATGACATAAGAAAAAGAGACAAAAATGCATGTACCGGTAACTTAATGTAGCTAATCGGTCAGAAAAACTCTACAAATACTCATGGTGAGAACAGAGCCCAAAAGTCATATTCTATTACACTGTAACATTATGTATAAAATGTTTAGTCTGTTCATGCTACTGACTGGTCTTTTATTTTTGCTTCCTCAGCACCTGCTATCCTCCATTTCGGGTCTTGACAAACACCAGGATAACCCAACAGGTTACCACCCCGCTACACCCTCGTAACATGTGCATCCTGTTTGCATTGTGTCAAGCTTAACGCACTCATTGGAGATGTGTGAAAGGAGAGTGGTATAGACTAAGAAATCCCCCAAGGAAGACTTCACATAGAACACAGGAATACAAGAACATTAAAAAAGAAAACAAGCCTAAAAGAAAGAGGAGATAAGTTAGGTGGTACACAGACTCTTGTGGAATCACATCCACAAAATGGCAAACAATTCCACAGATCATCACCCTTCTAATTCTGTCAATGATGGCAGCTATGAAGGGGACTTTGGGTGCAGCGTGCAGGAACTGCGGGACCTTATGGAGTTGAGGAGTGGAGAAGCGGTGAATCGGATAAGGGACAACTATGGTGGAGTGAGCACCATCTGCAGAAGACTAAAGACTTCTCCAGTAGAAGGTATAGTAGATGACGTCAGTCTACATCTGATTTCAGCTGCTGAATGAACATTTTAGTCTACATTAAAACAAGCGCTGTACTTACGATGCTGCCTCTGTGGCTTATTACAACTGTCTCAGTAGGAAACATTATGTGGTACTTTCATTAGGCTGATAATACACATTTTGCTCAAAAATGTTGTCTACAGAACCCAAAGGACTAATACTCTGCTCTTCTGATGCATTTTTAGATAATAAAGCCCGGCAGGCATGGGATATAGTCATGGAAGAAGGCTCGAATAGGTTGTTAGTCTTACAAAATTGGACAGGGGTTAGGGCCACACAACAGTTTTCTCTCCATCGGAGAAAACCCATCTGCTCATGCTAACCATACTCTGATCAGAGTTAGACCGGAGTGGGATCCGATTTTCTCAGAAACAAAAAAAGGGTTTGAATGGGCCGATTATCTGATGTAAATCCTGCAAGCTGCCTTTTTTTTTCTCCTCGGAAAAAATTGGACATGTGCATAGCTCCATAGAATAACATGGGTGTGACTGCTATCAATGAAAAACACACTGGACTGATTGATAACCTGAGTTGGATCTGCTGGTTGCAGTGCAGGCTTGGCTCTTAATCCTGCTTTAGTCACCTGCTGCTGTGTATGACACATGTATGTCACACATCGGGAAGGGGATAAATAAAGCAGTTACGGGGTCTCCAGAAGCCGCGCGGAGTCATAATACAGCCATGTGAATCAGGCCTAATCATATTTGTGTCATTTTTCATGGCAGCATGTACAGAATGCATAGTTTTTATTCTATTAGCCATCAGCAGCATGGTCTTGATATTTCTATTACATCTGTCATTTATACACTGCGTGCAGAATTATTAGGCAAGTTGTATTTTAGAGGATTATTTTTATTATTGATCAACAACTATGTTCTTAATCAATCCAAAAGACTCATAAATATCAAAGATTAATATTTTTGGAAGTTGGAGTGGTTTTTTTTTTTTAGACTTGGCTATCTTAGGAGGATATCTGTTTGTGCAGGTAACTATTACTGTGCAGAATTATTAGGCAACTTAATAAAAACCAAATATATTAAACATCTCACTTGTTTATTTTCACCAGGTAAACCAATATAACTGCACAAAATATAGAAATAAACATTTTTGACATGCAAAAACAAAATCCCCAAAAAATTAGTGACCGATTATAGCCACTTTTCTTTATAATGACACTCAACAACAGCCTTCCATCCATAGATTCTGTCAGTTGCTTGATCTGTTTACGATCAACATTGCGTGCAGCAGCCACCACAGCCTCCCAGACACTGTTCCGAGAGGTGGACTGTTTTCCCTCCCTGTAGATTTCATATTTTATGAGGGACCACAGGTTCTCTATGGGGTTCAGATCAGGTGAACCAGGGGGCCATGTCATTTTTTTTCTTCTTTGAGACCTTTACTGGCCAGCCACGCTGTGGAGTAGTTGGAGGCATGTGATGGAGCATTGTCCTGCATGAAAATCATGTTTTTTTTTTGAACGATACCGACTTCTTCCTGTACCACTGCTTGAAGAAGTTGTCTTCCCGAAACTGGCAGTAGGTCTGGAAGTTGATCTTCACTCCACCCTCAACCCGAAAAGGTCCCACAAGTTCATCCTTGATACCAGCCCATACCAGTACCCCACCTCCACCTTGCTGGCATCTGAGTCGGAGTGGAGCTCTCTGCCCTTTACTGATCCAGCCTCTAGCCCATCCATCTGGCCCATGAAGCGTCACTCTCATTTCATCAGTCCATAAAACCTTTGAAAAGTCAGTCTTAAGATATTTCTTGGCCCAATCTTGACGTTTTATCTTATGTTTCTTGTCCAAAGGTGGTCGTTTTATAGCCTTCCTTACCTTGGCCATGTCCCTGAGTATCACACACCTTGTGCTTTTTGATACTCCAGTTACGTTGCAGCTCTGAAATATGGCAAAACTGGTGGCAAATGGCATCTTGGCATCTTCACGCTTGATTTTCCTCAATTCATGGGCAGTTATTTTGCGCCTTTTTTGCCCAAAAGTTTGGCAAATTCAAGACTGCTGCATCCCTCTGCAAGACATCTCACAATTTTGGACTTTTCAGAGCCCGTCAAATCTCTCTTCTGACCCATTTTGCCAAAGGAAAGGAAGTTGCCTAATTAAGCACACCTTATATAGGGTGTTGATGTCATTAGACAACACCCCTCCTCATTATAGAGATGCAAATCACCTGATTTACCTTATTGGTGGTTGGCTCTCAAGCCTGAACAGCTTGGAGTAGGACAACATGTATAAAAAGTATCATGTGATCAAAAATACAACTTGCCTAATAATTCTAATAGAACAAAAATCGAAAAATGCTGAGCAGCACAGCCCAAGTAACCAGGGAGAACTAATGTGTACTTCAACAGCTGATTGCCCGACAGCTGATCAGAGGTGCTCGCATGAAACATAGAGTTGAATGGCATGCAGATCACAGAACAAATGCGGCAGCACTCACCGATCCTGGAGTTAGATAGTCCTTTATTCAAGCATGTGAGAAGACATCTTTACGGCTCGGGGGTGTGCAATAATGACGTGAGTGTGCAGGGATCGACGACGGCCGTTTCGCGCTGTGAGTAGTGCTTCTACGGGTACATGTCTGTGGGAAGTGACGCTAGGAGAAATAGATAAGTGCATACAGACTCCTCCTGCGCCACGCTCCAATCAGACACCAGGGAAGTGCAAAGTGCATAATAATAAAAACATTTAAAAACAGAACCGGCAACACTGCCCGGATAAAGCACAGAATCCTTATTTTACTCATATAGCTCTAACATCAAAATTCATTTACACTGACAAATATATGTAGAAAATGGAGTGAACGGTAAATTATAAACCAATAAATGCATTCGCCGCATAATGTGGCAGATAGCATGCCGCATAGGAATCCACCTGACAAGTAGGGTATATATAATATATATGACGATGATAATAACAATAATAATAAAGGTGACGGATGCTGGCTGGGTTACGGGGTTCATAAAAAGATAGACATATCAATTCTGTCATTGAGGCCTGCCGGACCTGTGGCTTGTGTCCACATAATCCACGGTAATAACACCTTCTCAATACCCGCAAATGTCAGGACCTCTGGATTTCCTTCATGTGCCTCTCTGACATGGCTAATCAATCTAGGTACTCCTTTACCTGAAAGAACAGACTTGAAATGTTCCCTGAACCGTATGTATACTTTGCGTATGGTTTTTCCGATATAAAATCTTTTACACGGACAAAAAAACGCGTATACCACGTAGTCAGTTTTACAAGAGCTAAATTGTTGTACGGTATGTGTTACTGGACCGATACTGAACACTCTCCCGGGGATATGATACTGGCAGTACTGGCAATGTCCGCAACGATAATTGCCCTTAAAGGGAACCTGTCACCCCGTTTTTTGAGATTGAGCTATAAATACTGTTAAATAGGGCCTGCGCTGTGTGTTCCTATAGTGTATGTAGTGTACCCCGATTCCCCACCTATGCTGAGAAATAACTTACCAAAGTCGCCGTTTTCGCCTGTCAATCAGGCTGGTCAGGTCGGGAGGGCGTGGTGACATCGCTGGTTCTTCCTCAGCTTTACGTTGGTGGCGTAGTGGTGAACAAGCAGCGCGCGATCTGCGCTGTAATCCCTTGCATCGGTGGGGGCGGCCATCTTCCTGGGGCCGCGCGTGCGCAGATCGAGTGCTCTGCTGCACGGGGCTTCAGGAAAATGGCCGCGGGATGCCGCGCGTGCGCATTAGAGATCGCGGCGGCCATTTTCCCAAAGCCGAGATGCAAACTCGGCTTTGGGAAAATGGCCGCCGCGATCTCTAATGCGCACGCGCGGCATCCCGCGGCCATTTTCCTGAAGCCCCGTGCAGCAGAGCACTCGATCTGCGCACGCGCGGCCCCAGGAAGATGGCCGCCCCCACTGATGCAAGGGATTACAGCGCAGATCGCGCGCTGCTTGTTCACCACTACGCCACTACTCCACCAACGTAAAGCTGAGGAAGAACCAGCGATGTCACCACGCCCTCCCGACCTGACCAGCCTGATTGACAGGCGAAAACGGCGACTTTGGTAAGTTATTTCTCAGCATAGGTGGGGAATCGGGGTACACTACATACACTATAGGAACACACAGCGCAGGCCCTATTTAACAGTATTTATAGCTCAATCTCAAAAAACGGGGTGACAGGTTCCCTTTAAAGCGAAGGTGCCACCAGTTTTCTTGTATTTTGTTTTTTTTGTGAAATTAAGCTTAAAATAGTAATTAAAATGTATTAATGCAATGTTTGCAAACATTTCTATATGAAAAATATTATATATTTTTCTACAAATATGCATATTTACCACTAGGGGGAGCATTTTCCGTTTTAGACCTCAAGCAGCTATAGTAAGATTTAGCAGCTCTGCCCCAGGGATATTAGACCACCCAAAAGGGGAGGGAAATGGTGATGTCAGCAGTTACTGCCCCAATTTTGCTGCTAACAGTAAGAATGAAGAGCAGCATCACAGGGCAGCACCATTTTGTGTGTGACTGCCCTGTGACCTGCTATCACCAGCAGTTACTGCATCAGGGGCACAGCTGGTTTACAGAGGAGCAGAACACAGTGGGCTCAGCAGCATTTTTTGTTAATACCATTCTTGCCATCCCCCTTCCCCCACCTTAATCCCTGTCCTGTCAGCTGCCCTGCTCTCTCTCTCCAGGTGTCACCTCCCTCTCTGCAGGCTGTGAGTTCAGCTTACCAGAGATCACAGGGACTGTGTGTGAGGGGGAAGCAGAGACAGAGCAGGAGAAGCGTGTGAGGAGCAGAGGATGTCTTCCTGCTTGGAGTACAGAGGAGCAGTGAGGGCTTCTTCTGTCCTGCGATAGAGAGCACAGGGCTATAATAAAATGGCAGCTAGTCACACCTACAGCAGTGAGTTGTGCAGCCCACAGAGGCGTGCCCAGCTCACTGCTAAAGCAGCTACAATGTAAGGGTACCATCACACTAAGCGACGCTGCAGCGATACCGACAACGATGTCGATCGCTGCAGCGTCGCTGTTTGGTTGCTGGAGAGCTGTCACACAGACAGCTCTCCAGCGACCAACGATCCCGAGGTCCCCAGTAACCAGGGTAAACATCGGGTTACTAGGCGCAGGGCCGAGCTTAGTAACCTGATGTTTACCATGGTTACCAGCGTAAACTTTAAAAAAACAAACACTACATACTTACCCTCCGGTGTCTGTCCTCCGGCGCTCTGCTTTCCTCTGCACTGTCAGCGCCGGTCAGCCGGAAAGCAGAGCGGTGACGTCACTGCTGTGCTTTCCGACTGACCGGCGCTGACACAGGATGCAGGAGGAGTGCAGAGAAGCACAGCGCCGGGGACAGACAGCTGAAGGTAAGTATGTAGTGTTTGTTTTTTTAATGTTTACGCTGGTAACCAGGGTAAACATCGGGTTACTAAGCGCGCCCCTGCGCTTAGTAACCCGATGTTTACCCTGGTTACCAGTGAAGACATCGCTGGATCGGCGTCACACACGCCGATCCAGCGATGTCAGCGGGAGATCCAGCGACGAAATAAAGTTCTGGACTTTCCTCAGCGACCAACGATCTCCCAGCAGGGGCCTGATCGTTGGTCGCTGTCGCACATAACGATTTCCTTAACTATATCGTTGCTACGTCACAAAAAGCAACAATATCGTTAACGATATCGTTATGTGTGACGGTACCTTTAGAGATAGGGTCAGCGCCGGTCTATTATCTCCTATGTCCATGGGGTGCCATAATCTGACACTGATAGTGCCCTGCTACTGCTGCAAAACCAAGATGTAAGCCCCCAGTGCATTCTTTAAACTCATATAACACATGAAATCTGTTTCACATGCATTTCAAACTTGCTTATAGCAACATGTTATGCTACATTACAGTGATTTATTAATGACCTACAAACGCGGTACCTTCCTTTTAAGGGCTGCTTGCACTAACCAGGTAGTTTTTTGTTTTGTGATGCGGTTGCGAACTAAAGGTACCTTCACACTGAGCAACTTTACAACGAGAACGACAACGATCCGTGACGTTGCAGCGTCCTGGATAGCGATCTCGTTGTGTTTGACACGCAGCAGCGATCAGGATCCTGCTGTGACATCGCTGGTCGTAGCTAGAAGTCTAGAACTTTATTTGGTCGTCAGGTCGGCGTGATGTTTGACAGCAAAAGCAACGATGCCAGCAATGTTTTTACATGGAGCTAACAACCAGCGAGAACGATAAGTGCGTCACTGGATCGCTCCTGCATCGTTCTAGTGTTGCCGTGTTTGATGTCTCTACAGCGACCTAAACAGCAACGCTGCAGCGATCGGCTCGTTGTCTATATCGCTGCAGCGTCGCTGAGTGTGACGGTACCTTAAGACGTCCCTAATATGTGTACTGCGTCTATTAGAAATAAGCTGTCCCCCGGCTGTCCTACCTGCTAAATCCTTATCCCTTTCCAGCAAGTGCCAAGGTTTCCTGATAATGGATCTTATCTCCTGATCCATCGGACCATACTGGAAACAGAAAGTAAACCGCTGTCTTGACATGTTATTTACCTTCCCCCTGTGATCCTGGGAATGATTATTTACCCGCTCTAAGGTAGTCTGTAGCAAAGCATCTGGGTAGCCCCTACTGTGGAGCCTATGACGTAGTTCTCTCGACTGTTGTTCGAAGCCTTTTTGTGTATTGTTAACCCTTCGTGTCCTTAACAGTTGACTGTAAGGTAACGACTTCTTGGTGTGACCCGGGTGGAAGCTATTAAAATGTAATACCGAATTAATGGCGGTAGGTTCACGGTAGATAGACGTACACACCTCCCCCTCCTGAATCTCTATCAACACATCCAAGAATTCTAAACGAGCCCCCAAAATTGAAAGTAAAGGACATCCCCATAGTATTGGTGATATTAAGGTACCCCACAAATAGTGAGAACTCTTTCTCTGTGACGTCCCTCACCAGAAATACGTCATCGACGTATCTCAGGTAGAGTTTAGTGTGTTTAAGAAAGATGTTACTGGCTGAATAAATGTAATCTTCTTCAAACACTGCCAAAAACAGGTTAGCAAATGTACATGCAGCCTGGGTCCCCATAGCGGTCCCGGTGGTCTGCATGTACCGGGTGTCCAGAAATGTGAAGGCATTGTGTGTTAGTATGAAACCGAGACACTCACAGACGAAATCTATAAAATCCTGACTTCTATCTGTGGTTTCCAAAATGCGTCTAATGGCATTTACCCCCAACAGCTGTGGAATATTGTTGTGTAAACTCACCACGTCAATGGATGCTAAGGAGAACCCCGGCTGCCACGTAAAGTTCTGGACGTGACCTAAAAAAAGATTTGGTATCCTTAATGTAAGACGGTATGTCCTTAAATAGCGGACGCAGAAGCCAATCAATGTACTGGGATAGGGGCTCAGTGAGCGACCCTATCCCAGACACGATGGGTCTGCCAGGGGGTTGTGTGACCGATTTGTGGATTTTTGGAACATACAGTTAGGGCCAGAAATATTTGGACAGTGACACAAGTTTTGTTATTTTAGCTGTTTACAAAAACATGTTCAGAAATACAATTATATATAATATGGGCTGAAAGTGCACACTCCCAGCTGCAATATGATAGTTTCCACATCCAAATCGGAGAAAGGGTTTAGGAATCATAGCTCTGTAATGCATAGCGTCCTCTTTTTCAAGGGACCAAAAGTAATTGGACAATGGACTCTGAGGGCTGCAATTAACTCTGAAGGCATCTCCCTCATTAACCTGTAATCAATGAAGTAGTTAAAAGGTCAGGGGTGGATTCCAGGTGTGTGGTTTTGCATTTGGAAGCTGTTGCTGTGAGCAGACAACATGCGGTCAAAGGAACTCTCAATTGAGGTGAAGCAGAACATCCTGAGGCTGAAAAAAAAAGAAAAAATCCATCAGAGAGATAGCAGACATGCTTGGAGTAGCAAAATCAACAGTTGGGTACATTCTGAGAAAAATGGAATTGACTGGTGAGCTTGGGAACTCAAAAAGGCCTGGGCGTCCACAGATGACAACAGTGGTGGATGATCACCGCATACTTAATTTGGTGAAGAAGAACCCGTTCACAACATCAACTGAAGTCCAGAACACTCTCAGTGAAGTAGGTGTATCTGTCTCTAAGTCAACAGTAAAGAGAAGACTCCATGACAGTAAATACAAAGGGTTCACATCTAGATGCAAACCATTCATCAATACCAAAAATAGACAGGCCAGAGTTAAATTTGCAGAAAAACACCTCAAGAAGCCAGCTCAGTTCTGGAAAAGTATTCTATGGACAGATGAGACAAAGATCAACCTGTACCAGAATGATGGGAAGAAAAAAGTTTGGAGAAGAAAGGGAACGGCACATGATCCAAGGCACACCACATCCTCTGTAAAACATGGTGGAGGCAACGTGATGGCATGGGCATGCATGGCTTTCAATGGCACTGGGTCACTTGTGTTTATTGATGACATAAGAGCAGACAAGAGTAGCCGGATGAATTCTGAAGTGTACCGGGATATACTTTCAGCCCAGATTCAGCCAAATGCTGCAAAGTTGATTGGACGGCGCTTCATAGTACAGATGGACAATGACCCCAAGCATACATCCAAAGCTACCCAGGAGTTCATGAGTGCCAAAAAGTGGAACATTCTGCAATGGCCAAGTCAATCTCCAGATCTAAACCCAATTGAGCATGCATTTCACTTGCTCAAATCCAGACTTAAGACGGAAAGACCCACAAACAAGCAAGACCTGAAGGCTGCGGCTGTAAAGGCCTGGCAAAGCATTAAGAAGGAGGAAACCCAGCGTTTGGTGATGTCCATGGGTTCCAGACTTAAGGCAGTGATTGCCTCCAAAGGATTTGCAACAAAATATTGAAAGTAAAAATATTTTGTTTGGGTTATGTTTATTTGTCCAATTACTTTTGACCTCCTAAAATGTGGAGTGTTTGTAAAGAAATGTGTACAATTCCTACATTTTCTATCAGATATTTTTGTTCAACCCTTCAAATTAAATGTTACAATCTGCACTTGAATTCTGTTGTAGAGGTTTAATTTCAAATCCAATGTGGTGGCATGCAGAGCCCAACTCGCGAAAATTGTGTCACTGTCCAAATATTTCTGGCCCTAACTGTAATACCAATGTGGTTTCGTTGGAAACCCTGGGAGGAGCTTCTCTGCCTTTCTCTGTGATCACTTTAATTTCTACTGCCTTTCACAAAAAGGAGCATAGTTACCCTTTAAATTTCTGTGTTGGATCTCCATCTAATTTGGTATAAATTGTCGTATCTGACAATTGCCGATCTGCCTCCAACAAATATGCTTCTCTTGGTATTAGAACCGTTTTACCCCCCTTGTCCGCTGGACGCACGATAACATCTGACCAATTCGCTATGTCTCTCAAAGCCCTCCTTTCCAAATCAGTAAGGTTAGGAGGTGCCTTTTTGTACAGTAAAGCCTCCATGTCCTTCAACACTTGAGTTTCAAACAAGTCAGCCATGTTACCAGGGGAGATCGGGGGCATGTATGTCGAAGGGACCCCAACAGTAAACGGTACAAAATTTGTTAACCCCAGCTTACTATCACCCGGCACAGTGTCTATGAGGCTGAGAAAGGAGCGCTGCGTCTTCACGGCTGTCTGCAAGAACCTCTGCCTGAGTGGCTGTCATAAAGCCAAGGGGTCCTATACTGCAGGGTCGTTCGCCTTCCAGTGTGGTGGTGTTAGTGTGACCGGAAAGAAAAGATTTATAAAGATGGATTTTTCTAATAGCTTTGAATAAGTCTATTTGGAAAGTTGGGAAGTCAAAACAGTCGGGTATACAATAATTTAAACCTCTAGCTAGCAGTGCCAGGTGTGCCGTGTCCAAATGATGATGTGTTAAATTGACCACGTAATGTTCAGGGCGCGTCTCTACTGCCGCTCCTGCCTCCAGGAGACATTCTTCCTCTTGCGATGCCAATCGGGGGCGTTGTTTGTTTGCCCCTCCGGATCCTCCTCCTAAAGGGAATGAGGTGGTCGCTTGGGTCTCTGATCTCAGTTCCTCTGTTGAACCTGTATTAGTGGCCTTTCCTTCACTAAGGCTTGAGTCTTTCAGTGATCAGATAATCCTTTTTTCTTTGTTGGTTGCGCCTTTTAAAATTACATTTTTTATATTTATGTTTGCCCCCGTGGGCATGCGAGATCTGATTGTCCTTATTTATCTTATTCCACGTAAACACATGTCCTGAATCATAATCGTTTTTGTCCCGAAGAAATTTATCCCGCTTTCTCTGCTTAATTTCCGCCTGTATCGGAATAAGTCTAGGGTCCATTTTTTTAATGAATGTTAACCACTGGTTTTCCGTTAGTTCTGGTGTGGAAGTTCTCACTATTTGTGGGGTACCTTAACCCCTTTACCCCCAAGGGTGGTTTGCACGTTAATGACCAGGCCATTTTTTACAATTCTGACCACTGTCCCTTTATGAGGTTATAACTCTGGAACGCTTCAACGGATCTTGGCGATTCTGACATTGTTTTTTCGTGACATATTGTACTTCATGATAGTGGTAAAATTTCTTTGATATTACCTGCGTTTATTTGTGAAAAAAATGGAAATTTGGCAAAAATTTTGAAAATTTTGCAATTTTCTAACTTTGAATTTTTATGCAATTAAATCACAGAGATATGTCACACAAAATACTTAATAAGTAACATTTCCCACATGTCTACTTTACATCAGCACAATTTTGGAACCAACATTTTTTTTTGTTAGGGAGTTATAAGGGTTAAAAGTTGACCAGCAATTTCTCATTTTTACAACACCATTTTTTTAGGGACCACATCTCATTTGAAGTCATTTTGAGGGGTCTATATGATAGAAAATAACCAAGTGTGACACCATTCTAAAAACTGCACCCCTCAAGGTGCTAAAAACCACATTCAAGAAGTTTATTAACCCTTCAGGTGTTTCACAGGAATTTTTGGAATGTTTAAATAAAAATGAACATTTAACTTTTTACTTCAGCTCCAATTTGTTTTATTTTACCAAGGGTAACAAGAGAAAATGGACCCCAAAAGTTGTTGTACAATTGGTCCTGAGTACACCGATACCCCACATGTGGGGGTAAACCACTGTTTGGGCGCATGGCAGAGATCGGAAAGCGAAGGAGCGACGTCTGACTTTTCAATGCAAATTTGACAGGAATTGAGATGGGACGCCATGTTGCGTTTGGAGAGCCCTTGATGTGCCTAAACATTGAAACCCCCCACAAGTGACACAATTTTGGAAAGTAGACCCCCTAAGGAACTTATCTAGATGTGTGGTGAGCACTTTGAGCCACCAGTTGCTTTAGAGAAGTTTATAATGCAGAGCCGTAAAAATAAAAAATCATATTTTTTCACAAAAATAATTTATTCGCCTCCGATTTTTTTATTTTCCCAAGGGTAAGAGAAGAAATTGGACTCCAAAAGTTGTTGTACAATTTGTCCTGAGTACGCTGATACCCCATATGTGGGGGTAAACCACTGTTTGGGCGCATGGCAGAGCTCTGAAGGGAAGGAGCGCCATTTGACTTTTCAATGCAAAATTTACTGGAATTAAGATGGGTCGCCATGTTGCGTTTGGAGAGCCACTGATGTGCCTAAACATTGAAACCCCCCCCACAAGTGACACCATTTTGGAAAGTAGACCCCCTATGGAACTTATCTAGATGTGTGGTGAGCACTTTGACCCACCTAGGGCTTCACAGAAGTTTTATAATACAGAGCCGTAAAAATAAAAAATCATATTTTTTCACAAAAATGATCTTTTTGCCCCCAATGTTTTATTTTCCCAAGGGTAAAGGTACCGTCACACTTAGCGACGCTGCAGCGATCTAGACAACGATCCCGATCACTGCAGCGTCGCTGTGTGGTCGCTGGAGAGCTGTCACACAGACAGCTCTCCAGCGAACAACGATGCCGGTCCCCGGGTAACCAGGGTAAACATCGGGTTACTAAGCGCAGGGCCACGCTTAGTAACCCGATGTTTATCCTGGTTACCAGCGTAAACGTAAAAAAAACCAAACACTACATACTTACATTCCCGGTGTCTGTCCCCCGGCGCATCATGTTATAGTGTAAGATCGCTGATCTGACACTTTGCTGTGCACTGTGTCAGATCAGCGATCTGACGTGCACTTCTCCTGGCTTCCCGGCGCCTGCTCAGAACAGGCGCCGGGAAGCACCTGCTCTGAGCAGGCGCAGTGAAGCCACCTCCCTGCAGGACCCGGATGCCGCGGCCATCTTGGATCCGGGCATGCAAGGAGGAGGAGGAGGAGGTAAGAGACCCTCGCAGCAACGCGATCACAACGCGATCACATCGCTTTGCTCCGGGGGTCTCAGGGAAGCCCGCAGGGAGTGCCCTCCCTGCGCGATCCTTCCCTATACCGCCGGCACACCGCAATCATGTTTGATCGCGGTGGGCCAGGGGTTAATGTGCCGGGGGCGGTCCGTGACCGCACCTGGCACATAGTGCCGCATGTCAGCTGCGTTAGTCAGCTGACACCCGGCCGCGATCGGCCGCACTCTCCCCGTGAGCGCGGCCGATCGCTATGTCGTACTATCCCATCGGTGGTCATACGGGCCCACCCCACCTCAACGGGATAGTACGTCATATGTCAGAAAGGGGTTAATAACACCAATTCTATGGGGATGTCCTTTACTTTCAATTTTGGGGGCTCCAGTTTAGAATTCTTGGATGTGTTGGAAGAGATTCAGGAGGGGGAGGTGTGTACCTCTATCTACCGTAAACCTACCGCCATTAATTCGGTATTACATTTCACACCAAGAAGTCGTTACCTTACAGTCAAGCGTTAAGGACACGAAGGGTTAACAATACATAAAAAGGCTTCGAACAACAGTCGAGAGAACTATGTCATAGGCTCCACAGTAGGGGCTACCCAGATGCTTTGCTACAGAATACCTTAGAGTGGGTAAATAATCATTCCCAAGATCACAGGGGGAAGGTAAATAACATGTCAGGACAGCGGTTTACTTTCTGTTTCCAGTATGGTCCGATGGATCAGGAGATAAGATCCATCATCAGGAAACATTGGCACTTGCTGGAAAGGGATAAGGATTTAGCAGGTAGAACAGCCGGGGGACCGCTTCGGCTACGTTCATATTAGCGTTGCGGGTCGCAGCGTCGTCGGCGCATACCGACGCATGCGTCATGCGCCTCTATCTTTAACATGGGGGGTGCATGGACATACGCCGGTATGTGTTGTCCTGCGTTTTGCGACGCGTGCGTCATATAGACGCACAAGACAGGGCGCAGAGGACGCTACTTGTAGCATTTTCCCTGCGCCGAAATTCTTGATCTATAGGGTCTTATGACAACGCATGCGTCACAAAACGCAGCGTTGTGTATTTGCGTTGTTGGTTGGTTGCGTCGCCGACGCTGTGCCCCGCAATTCAAATGTGAACGTAGCCTAATTTCTAATAGACACAGCACACGTATTGTCACAAAACAAAAAACTACCTGGTTAGCACAAGCAGCCCTTAAGGGCAATTCGTTGCGGACATTGCCAGTACTGCCAATATCATATCCCCGGGAGAGTGTTCAGTATCGGTCCAGTAACACATACCGTACAACAATTCATCTCTTGTAAAACTGACTACGTGGTATACACGTTTTTTTTGTCCGTGTAAAAGATTTTATTTCGGAAAAACCATACGCAAAGTATACATACGGTTCAGGGAACATTTCAAGTCTGTTCTTTCAGGTAAAGGAGTACCTAGATTGATTAGCCATGTCAGAGAGGCACATGAAGGAAATCCAGAGGTCCTGACATTTGCGGGTATTGGGAAGGTGTTATTACCGTCACAGGGAGGGGATTTGCATAAATTATTATTAAAACAGGAGGCCAGGTGGATTATGCGGACACAAGCCCCAGGTCCGGCAGGCCTCAATGACAGAATTGATATGTCTATCTTTTTATGAACCCCGTAACCCAACCAGCACCTGTCACCTTTATTATTATTATTGTTATTATCATCGTCATATATTATTATTTATACCCTAGTTGTTAGGTGGATTCCTATGCGGCATGCTATCTGCCACATTATGCGGCAAATGCATTTATTGGTTTATAATTTACCGTTCACTCCATTTTCTACATATATTTGTCAGTGTAAATGAATTTTGATGTTAGAGCTATGAGTAAAATAAGGATTCTGTGCTTAATCCGGCCAGTGTTGCCGGTTCTGTTTTTAAATGTTTTTATGATTATGCACTTTGCACTTCCCTGGTGTCTGATTAAAGCGTGGTGCAGGAGGAGTCTGTATGCACTTACCTATTTCTCCTAGCGTCACTTCCCACAGACATGTACCCATAGAAGCACTACTCACAGCGCAAAACTGCCGTCGTCGATCCCTGCACACTCCCGTCATTATTGCACACCCCCGAGCCGTAAAGATGTCTTCTCACATGCTTGAATAAAGGACTATTTAACTCCAGGATCGGTGAGTAGGGTTGAGCGAAACGGGTCGGTCATTTTCATAAGTCGCCGACTTTTGGCACAGTCGGGTTTCATGAAACCCGATCCCTGTGTGGGGTCGGCCATGCGGTATGCGACTTTCGCGCCAAAGTCACGTTTCAATGACGCGAAAAGCGCCATTTCTCAGCCAATGAAGGTGGACGCAGAGTGTGGGCAGCGTGATGACATAGGTCTCAGTCCCCACCAACTTAGAGAAGGGCATTGCAGTGATTGGCTTGCTGTCTGCGGCGTCACAGGGGCTATAAAGGGGCGTTCCCGCCGACCGCCATCTTACTGCTGCTGGTCTGAGCATAGGGAGAGGTTGCTGCCGCTTCATCAGAAGCAGGGATAGCGTTAGGCAGGGTCCATTAACCCCTAAACCGCTTGCGCTGTAGCGATTTCCACTGTCCAACACCACCTTTTTGTTAGCAGGGACAGTGGAGGCTACATTTTTTTTCCTCAGCGCTGTAGCTCATTGGGCTGCCCTAGAAGGCTCCCTGATAGCTGCATTGCTGTTTGTACACCGCTGTGCAAACCAACTGCTTTTTTCAAAGCACAAATCCTGTTGTTCCTTCCTTTCTGCACAGCTATCTTGTTTGTTTGTCCACACTTTTGACTTTTTTTGTGCAGCAGTCCACTCCTTGTTATTGCTGCCTGCCATACATTGCTGAGATTACTGCAGGAAGATAGTAATTGTAGGACAGTCCCTTTTTTTTTTTTTTTTCATTACATCTGTTCAAGCCACTTTCTGCCACAGAAAATATACTCTAATACAGTGGCCCAGATTTATTCACTAGTCTCCCTGAATAAAAAAAAAGGGTGCAGATTACAATTGGCAAATCTGCATCAGTGGCAGTCCTGTGTGTGGCATCTGTGTCTCGTTTTCTGGGACAGAAAACATACAGTCTAACAGTGGGCCTGATTTCTTGCCAATTCTCCCAGAAATAAAAAAAAAAAATAGTGGGAGATTAATATTGGCATTTGTGCTTCAGTGCCAGTCGTGTGTGCCATCTCTCTCAAATTGTGGGCCACAGAAAGCCTAGTGTCTGTTTTTTTTATTTTGGTTTTTAAATTCTCCCTGAAAAAAAATAAATAGTGGGAGATTAATATTGGCATTTGTGCTTCAGTGCCAGTCGTGTGTGCCATCTCTCTCAAATTGTGGGCCACAGAAAGCCTAGTGTCTGTTTTTTTTATTTTGGTTTTTAAATTCTCCCTGAAAAAAAATAAATAGTGGGAGATTAATATTGGCATTTGTGCTTCAGTACCAGTCCTGCGTGTGTGGCATCTGTCTCATTTTGTGCCACAGAAAACCGAGTGTGTAACATTGTGCCTGATTTTCCTTGCAGTCTCACCACCCACCTATAAAGGGATATCTAAATCCTACAGAAGTTTGAGTTCACCTTGTAAGTTGTTTTACAGTAACAAATACCGTTACTTTGGTTACGTTTTTAAAACAATGAGGAAGTCTGGTGGAAGAGGTCGTGGCCGTGGGCGTTCATTGCCAGCTGATAATGATGGTAGTGGTGGTGGAGCATCAGGTGGTCGTGGGAAAAACAATATTGCACCTAAGTCTTGAGCTGTGGAGCCAGGTTCGTCGTCTGGCTACACAAGGCCTCGAACGCTCCCTTTTTTGGGAGTAGGAAAACCGCTTTTAAAGCCGGAGCAGCAAGAGCAAGTTTTGGCTTTCCTTGCTGACTCAGCCTCTAGCTCTTTTGCCTCCTTTTCTGAAACTGGTAAATGTAAAAGCAGCGCGTTGTTAGTGGATGTTCACGCTCAGGGACAAGTCGCTCCATTGTTCTGTTCAGCAAAATCAACAACAGAAAAGGATGCGTCAGGCGACACAACGGGTTACTCCATGGAGCTCTTTACACATACCGTTCCTGGGTTAGAAAGTGAAACAGTTAACAGGCCATGCCCATTACAAGTTGAATCGGACATGGAGTGCACAGATGCACAGCCACAGCCAGATTACTATGCTGTTCCTTTGACTCAGACCACAACATTGCCCTCGCAGTGTACTGATCCAGAATCAGACCCTGATGAGACTATGGTGCCCCGTCACGAATGCTATACCACCGGCTTACACGGTAACACAGACGAAGTTGCACATGAGATAGAAGAGGAGGTCATAGATGACCCAGTTGTTGACCCCGATTGGCAGCCATTGGAGGAACAGGGTGCAGGCGGCAGTAGTTCTGAAGTGGAGGAGGAGGGGCCGCAGCAAGCATCAACATCGCAACAGGTTCCATCTGCCGGGCCCGTATCTGGCACAAAACGCGTGGCAAAGCCAAAACCAGTTGGAGGACAGCGTGGCCATCCGGTTAAAGAAGCTCAGTCTGCAATGCCTGAAAAGGTATCCGATGCTAGAAAGAGTGCAGTCTGGCATTTTTTTAAACAACATCCAATTGATCAGCGCAAAGTCATCTGTCAAAAATGTTCAACTACCTTAAGCAGAGGTCAGAATCTTAAATGTCTAAATACAAGTTGCATGCATAGACATTTAACCACGATGCATTTGCAAGCCTGGACTAACTACCAAACGTCCCTTAAGGTTGTAGCACCCTCGGCCAATGAAGCTAGTCAGCAACGCTACATCCCTTCCGTCACTGTAAGGCCACCATTTTCCGCACCACCTGCAGTATCTGTGCAGGTTTCGTTGTCAGGCCAAAGCAGTCAGGGAATCACCAGTTTCGTAGTAGGAAACACTGCATCTAGGGCACCGGCAAGAATACCGTCTCCAACCGTTTCTCAGTCTGCCATGTCCACCGGCACCCCCGCTAGTTCCACGATCTCCAGCTCTCCAGTCCAGCTCACCCTACATGAGACTCTCGTTAGAAAAAGGAAGTACTCATCCTCGCATCCGCGTACACAGGGTTTGAACGCCCACATAGCTAGACTAATCTCGTTAGAGATGATGCCCTACCGGTTAGTTGAAAGCAAAGCTTTCAAAGCCCTGATGGACTACGCTGAACCACGATACGAGCTACCCAGTCGACACTTCTTTTCGAGAAAAGCCATCCCAGCCCTCCACCAGCATGTTAAATAGCGCATCGTCCATGCACTCAGGCAATCTGTGAATACAAAGGTGCACCTGACAACAGATGCATGGACCAGTAGGCATGGCCAGGGACGTTACGTGTCCATCACGGCACACTGGGTGAATGTGGTGGATGCAGGGTCCACAGGGGACAGCAACATTGGGACAGTTCTGCCTAGCCCACGGTCTAGGAAACAGTTGGCTGTAGCCGTTCGCCCCCCTCCTCCTCGTCCTCCTGCAGAAGCGAGAGCTCGTCCACAGACCGCAGTCGCACAACCACTCCATCCGCAGCTGCTACTGTTGCACACCAGGTGTCCCATTATGGGGCAGCTACTGGCAAGTGTCAGCAGGCTGTATTGGCTATGAAGTGTTTGGGCGACAACAGACACACCGCGGAAGTTCTGTCCGAGTTCTTGCAGAAAGAAACGCGGTCGTGGCTGGGCACTGTAGATCTCGAGGCAGGCAAGGTAGTGAGTGATAACGGAAGGAATTTCATGGCTGCCATTGCCCTTTCCCAACTGAAACACATTCCTTGCCTGGCTCACACCTTAAACCTGGTGGTGCAGTGCTTCCTGAAAAGTTATCCGGGGTTCTCCGACCTGCTCCTCAAAGTGCGCGGACTTTGCTCGCATATCCGCCGTTCGCCCGTACACTCCAGCCGTATGCAGAACTATCAGCGGTCTTTGAACCTTCCCCAGCATCGCCTAATCATCGACGTTGCAAAAAGGTGGAACTCAACACTGCACATGCTTCAGAGACTGTGCGAACAGAGGCGTGCTGTTATGTATTTGTGGGAGGATACACATACACGGGCAGGCAGTAGGATGGCAGACATGGAGTTGTCTGGTGTGCAGTGGTTGAAGGTACAAGACATGTGTCAAGTCCTTCAGTGTTTTGAGGAATGCACATGGCTGGTTAGTGCAGACAATGCCATAATAAGCATGAGCATCCCCCTAATACGTCTGCTGATGCAAAGTTTGACGCACATAAAGGAGCAGGCGTCTGCAGCAGAGGAAAAGTAAAGCCTTGATGACAGCCGTTGTCTGGTCAGGGCAGTGTACAGGACGAGGTAGCGGGCGAACAGGAGGAGGAGGATGAGGAGGATGATGGGGATGAGTATTTTTTTAATGAGGAAGCTTCTCCGGGGCCACTGGAAATTGGTGGCGTGGCAAGGCCGGGTTCAGTTTTTTTGAGGGACACAAGTAACATAGATTTGCCTGTAACTGCCCCTCAACCCAGCACAACCCAGCACAACTGGAACTTTGGCCCACATGGCGGATTATGCCTTACGTATCCTCAAAAGGGACCCACGCATTATTAAAATGATGACCGATGACGATTACTGGTTGGCCTGCCTCCTTGATCCTCGCTATAAAGGCAAATTGCAAAATATTATGCCACATGAGAACCTGGAACAAATATTAGCAACCAAACAATCAACTCTTGTTGACCGTTTGATTCAGGCATTCCCATCACACAGCGCCGGTGATCGTTCTCACACGAGCTGCAGGGGGCAACAGGGCAGAGGTGCTAGAGGTGCACAAATCAGAAGTGGCGTTGGACAGAGGGGTTTTCTGACCAGGTTGTGGAGTGATTTTGGTATGACCGCAGACAGGACAGGTACTGCAGCATCAATTCAAAGTGACAGGAGACAACATTTGTCCAGTATGGTTACTAACTATTTTTCATCCCTTATCGATGTTCTCCCTCAACCGTCATTCCCATTTGATTACTGGGCATCCAAATTAGACACCTGGCCAGAATTGGCAGAATATGCATTGCAGGAGCTTGCTTGCCCAGCAGCTAGTGTGCTATCAGAAAGAGTATTTAGTGCTGCAGGTTCAATATTAACTGAAGAAAGGACTCGTCTGGCTACCCAAAATGTTGATGATCTAACCTTCATTAAAATGAACCACTACTGGATTTCGAATTATTTTGCCCCACCTTTCCCGGCTGACACCTAGCTTTCCAATGAAAAGGTCTTGCTTCTGGACTGCTCTGACTGAGTTTTCCAATCTCATAATTTGCAGCAGCTGTTTGTCCAGCATACGACATGTTTACACCTCCCTAAATGGCCAAACTCCCCCCACGGGTCCGTGGTCTCGCCACTTGGCGCAAGCACCCGTGAGAGTGCCGTTTGTCTGAAGAGGTGGGTGTGCACGCTTTTGGTCGACGGCACTGCCACTGGGTCCCTCATAGTACAATAAAGTGTCTCTGGCGGTGGTGGCGCGCAACCAACGTCAGACACACTGTTGTAACATGAGGGGCCCTGGGCCTGTACCGCCGGCCACAAGAAAGTTTCCCCCCCCCCTCCAGCTCAAACAGTGCTCTACGATTTGCAAAATTATCTCTCACAGCTCCACCAATGTTTAGTCTATGCGCTGACATCCTTCAATGCCTGGCACTGACAATACCAATGTGTTGACATTTATGATGCTACTTAAAATAGTCAGGGGCAGTGTCCTATATTTACACCAGTAAATACTTTGCGCCAAATTACTAGGTCTGAAACTCAGCAGCGGAGCCCACCCCTGTACCTAAGTATGCTACCCTTTTGTTTTTTGGTTTTGTTGTATTGCGAGACATTAACATCTATTTATTTTTTGGGAGTACTAACTGTGTCAGACACTCCTTCCAATCGGCCTCCGCTGACAACACCAATGCTGCCTGTGTACCCCTGCAAGATTCCAAGTGCATAGAGCCTACTTTTGTTATGTTAGGCCTACAAAGCCTGTCTGCGGTTCCTCCTTCCTATAGTCCTCCACTGACCACACCACTGCTGCCCGTGTACCCCTGGAACCTATTTTAAATTGCACAGAGCATCCTTTTTTTAATTGTAGGCGTACTAAGTCTGTCTGCGGTCCATAATTGAAATTTTCCTCCACTGACCAGAGCAATGCTGCCTGTGTACCCCTGTAACCTTTTTTAAACTGCATTGAGCCAAATTTTTTGTTTAAGGCCTACTGCCTGTGTCTGTCTGCGCCACTCAATACAGCTGTCCTCCTCTGAAAAAAGCTGAGCGTCAATAGTCTGGTTTTCAGCCTATAGGAATTTGAAAACTGCATTGGGGCTACTACTTTGGTAGGGCCTACTAACGGTGTCTAACGCTCCAAGGTGTTCTCCAGGTTGCCTCTCCATAGCTTCGATCTTCTAGCTCTCGTTAAGTAGTTGTTGAAAGAACACTGCATTAGGCCTACAAGTTGGGTCTGGGTTGTAGAGACGATGTCTGCCGCTCCAAGGTGTTCTCCAGGTTTCCTCTCCATAGCTTCTATCTTCTAGCTCTCGTTAAGTAGTTGTTGAAACAACACTGCATTAGGCCTACAAGTTGGGTCTGGGTTGTAGAGATGGTGTCTGCCGCTCCAAGGTGTTCTCCAGGTTGCCTCTCCATAGCTTTGATCTTCTAGCTCTCGTTAAGTAGTTGTTGAAACAACACTGCATTAGGCCTACAAGTTGGGTCTGGGTTGTAGAGACTGTGTCTTCCGCTCCAAGGTGTTCTCCAGGTTGCCTCTCCATAGCTTCGATCTTCTAGCTCTCGTTAAGTAGTTGTTGAAACAACACTGCATTAGGCCTACAAGTTGGGTCTGGGTTGTAGACGGTGTCTGCCACTCCAAGGTGTTCTCCAGGTTGCCTTTCCTGAGCTTCTATCTTCAGGCTCTTGTTAAATAGTTGTTAAATGGAGCAACTGCATTTGGCCTACTAGTTGGGTTGGGGCCTACTATCGGGGTCTGCCGCTCCTTGCTGTTCTTTTCCACTGAACAAAGCTGTGCCGCCTGTTTACTACTGTTGCCAATTTTGAACTGCATTTAGACTACTTACTGATTTGGGCCTACTCTCTGTGTCAGCCTCTCATTACAGTTGTCCTCCACTGCAATGCCCCCTGGTTAGTCCTGTTACCAATTTTGAACTGCATTTAGCCCACTTTATTCTTTGGGCCTATATCTGTGTTTCCTCCTCATCCTGCCCATTGCCCAGCCAGTGATAGATGAGTCTGCTGGTACATTGACCCATAACGCAACATTCCCCGTGCACGCTACACAGCAAGATTGTGACCCTGCTGAAAGTCAGGTTCCTTTTCCCGCATACCATACCACCTTACACTGGGACAAAGAGGAAGGTGCAGATGAAAGTGCAGGTTCCTTCATCAGGTGGGGGGAGGAATACTCGTTGGCGACGTCACTGGCACAGGGCCCCTCATAGTACGCAAAAGTGTCGCTGCCGGTGGGAGGCGCCCCCGCCGGCAAACACACCGCCGTACTTTGAGGGGCCCTGTGCCAGTGCCAATGCCAACGAGTGGGCCCCCCCTGCTTGCTCAGGATCACAGCACTTGCAAAGTTGAAATATTTACCTCTCCCTGCTCCACTGCCGTGACGTGGTCCAGATTTCCTGGGCCCACTAAATGCTTGAACCAGCCCTACCCCCCACAACTTTAGCCAAATGACCCCCAATTTCCAATGCCTTACTATTATTATAAGGTAAATTAAGATTGACAAGCTTCAGTAACAAGAATGGATGTTTTTGCCATTAAAATGGGCACTGTACATGTTTTCCTGGCCTCCACTCTCTGCCGACTATGCTCCCCCATTGACTTGCATTGGGTTTCGTGTTTCGGTCGATCCCCGACTTTTCGCGATAATCGGCCGATTCCACTCGACTCGACTGTTGAGATGGTCGGGTTTCGCGAAACCCGACTCGACCCTAAAAAACTAAGTCGCTCAACCCTATCGGTGAGTGCTGCCGCATTTGTTCTGTGATCTGCTTGCCCAATAATTCTGCACTCAGTGTACTAGAAAAATGATTCAAGTGTAGTCACTGTGTACGTGCCAGGGTACATTAATAATCCACAACAAATAAAGCTGCCTCCCGGATAACTTTTTTTTTTGTGTCAATATAATTAGTGATTAGAGAATCCTCAATGTCTTTTGGCTGGTATTGAAGTAAAGAAGCACATTCAATGCCAAGGCTTATTGCACGTAGTTTTTATTCCCTGTTTACTTGCCCCAGCTAAATGGCTTTTATGGTCTTAATTCAGTGACGCTCTTGTATTTTCCAAATGACCGGTTCCTTAATTTTTCCCCCTGGAAATCTATGAATAAATTAACTCCGTTACCCCTGAAGGGTGGTTTGCCACCAGGCCAATTTTTACAATTTTGGCCACTGTCACTTTATGTGGTTATAACAAATGCCGGTGATTGACATTTTTTTGTGACATGTACTTCATGATAGCGGTAACAATTTTTTGGTATGACTTACATTTTTTGTGAAGAAAAAAAAAAGAAACGGATATTTAGCGACAATTTTGCAATTTTCCAATGTTTTTTCATGCCTTTAAATGACAGAGAGATGTCGCACAAAATAGTTTATAAGTAACATTTCCCACATGTCTACTTTACATCAGCACAATTTTGTAACCAACATTTTTTTATGAAGTTATAAGGGTTAAAAGTTGACCAGCGATTTTTCATTTTTCCAACAAAATTTACAAAACCATTTTTTTAGGGACCACATTATATTTGATGTCAATTTGAGGGGTCTATATGATAGAAGATACCCAAAAGTAACACCATTTTAAAAACTGCACCCCTCAAGGTGCTCAAAACCACATTCAAGAAGTTTATTAACCCTTCAGGTGCTTCATAG
Source organism: Ranitomeya imitator (assembly GCF_032444005.1). Taxonomy (NCBI): domain Eukaryota; kingdom Metazoa; phylum Chordata; class Amphibia; order Anura; family Dendrobatidae; genus Ranitomeya; species Ranitomeya imitator. Next base: position 291,531,802 of record NC_091284.1, read on the forward strand.
GAATTTTTATAATGTGGAAAAAAATGAATATGTAACTTTTTTTCACAAAACATTTACTTCAGATCCAATTTTTCTTACTTTGACAAGGATAGCAAGAGAAAATTGTGACTGGGTGTACGGCAGAGCAAGAAGGGACAACAGGCCAAGGGATGATTTCACAGATTTATTATCAAGAACGCTGGAACAACACATGCAGGTAGATCTACAGAGTCCACAATTAGAACAAGGATCCCAAATACATACTGTGAGATAACGGGTCCCGGCGAAAATTACCGCCAGTGAGCCCCGGACTCACTAAATCCGCTCAAGAACATATCTTAGTTCAAGGAGAAAAAAAACTGAGCATTGATGAACAATTAATAAACTTTATTCCAAAAACCAATAAAAGCACAATAGGTCTCATATCAAAATATCATAGAGTAATATGCACAACGATGAAAGCTTAGAATATGCTGACAAGTAAACCCCATACACCTACTCCCCCAAAGCCCTGCCCACCCCCTCCAAAAAACCGAGGGAGAAAAAAGGTTGAAGCACACATGCTGGTAAAAATATGCCCATAGACACAGGTGTGTCTAACCTGAAAAGAACCCAGCCCTATACACTGTGTAACAATATTCAATTAAACATTATTGTGGTACCAAAACCATATGAATCAGTAAGAACACAATACCAAGGGTATTCGGGTCCACAGGTAAATAGAGACATAGATGTGCCTCAACCTAATAGATAGGCGCCCATGCGTACGGAAGTAACATCCATGCTGCAGTTATACAAAAATACCTATAGTCATAGTGACCAGCATGAGGACAGTGTAAAAACATAGGCTTACCTAATTACAGGGCAGGGTAGGGGGACATTCAGGAGGTGGTAGTCCCCGACGCGCGTTTCGCGGCCTCAAACCGCCGCTTCCTCAAGGGGATAACTAAACTGTGCCCAAAAGGACCCTGAAATAATCCCTGACCCCGGTCACATGGTGCCCGGTGACCAATAGCAGTGGCGCGATCGGCGCATGCGCACTACGTCCGCCAGGTCCTGGCAGTGCAACTCGGCGTCAAGGCAAGCGCGCACGTGCAGAAAAAGATCCGCAACGTGCGAACGAGCCATAGAGACGCTAGTGCACGCCAGGACAAGGCCGGACGGAGCGCGACGCGCACTGCCACCAATGTGAAAAGAACTGATGGTAAAGGATGGTCTGAGCTAATACAGCCGTCCCAAACTCCGCCCCCACCAATAGGAACAAGTGCCAATCTGATATCAATCCCCCAAATCCCATATATACGACACACGAACGCGTCCATAAATACATGCAGAAACATTATCAATAAAAGAGAAGAATAGTCCAGTCTCCAGACGCCAATTCACTACTGCCGTGCATATATTCATTGCTTCATGGATGAAGTGTTCATAATATTAGATGAGAAATATCCTATTCAGTTGCACTGTGATAGTAGTTGGTGGAATCTTTATGTCACAGTTGGTGGTGAAGATTGACAGAGCCACATGATGGCATGACAGGAAACACCTCTGGGCACAACGTTATTCTGGTTCACTATTGATATAGACATAAAGCAGTTAAAATCACAAAGACAAGAACCAAAAAATAATTAAAATAACATAAAAACAACCACCCGACTGCCATCGGGTATGGAGGCCCCGGTAAGGAGAGATATTAGTACGATATTAACCTACAAATACAGGAGTACTCAGGAGGTAAATAGTATAATAAACACGCCAAGAGCAATATAAGACAGTGCCTACAGAGGGGGGGCAAAACTTAATGCCTCATTTAGGCCTTTTGGTGCCATAGTGCCAAGCTGCACTATCCATTTTGTTTCTTTTTGCGCCAGCAACTTTTTATTGTCCCCACCCCGAACACCCAGATGTAAAACATCAATACCTCTCACACTCAGTAATTTTGCATCACATTTGTGGTGCAACCTGAAATGGCGTGGGATTGATTTCAGTTCGAAAAGATCAGGCACCGTCCTGGCCGCACCAATGTCCCGCACATGCTCACGGACCCTAACTCTCAATTCACGAGTAGTTAAGCCCACATAAACCATTGGGCAGGGACACGTGGCGTAATAAATCACATTGGTTGTGCCACAGGAGATTTGTTCTCTGATGTCATATTTTCTGGTCCCATCCGTAGATGTAAAACTAGAGCATCGCAGGACATTGGTGCAGGCAAGACAGTGCCCGCATGGGAAACAACCCTTAATGGAGCCCCTCGTACCAAATGGGTTGTTCGGGGTGGGGACATAGTGGCTACGCACCAATAAGTCATTGAGGTTTTTACACCTCCTCGACGTCATCTGTGGGCCAGGACCCAGGAAGGCCGCCAGAGAGGGTTCAGTCCCCAAAACAGACCAATGTTTGGCAAGGATGGAGCGCATATTGCCCCACTCGTGATTGTACGTTGAAATAAAGCGAATGGGACCAGCCCCATCCCTGTTGGTCTGCTTTTTAAGTGAATGCAATAGAGTCTCACGCGGTGTTCTTCTGGCGCGATCATAGCCGTATTTGATAGATCTCCGGCTATAACCCCGGGCCAGAAAGCGCCCTTTTAGATCAGAGGCTTGTGCCTCGAATCTGGACTCAGAAGAGCAGATTCGCCGCATCCTGAAGAACTGTCCGACCGGGACGGCCCTCACCGTGGACAGGTCATGTGCAGATGAAGCATGTAGAAGTGAATTGACCGAAGTCGACTTCCTGAAGACATCCGCCTGGATACGCCGAAAAGAATCGACCTCCAAGCGGATGTCCAGAAAGTCGACCATGACATTACTATGTGTATATGTCAATCTAATATTGAACATATTATTATTTAGAGTACCCATAAAGTCCTCGAGCTGCCCGACGGTCCCGTCCCACAAAAAGAAAATATCGTCAATGAAGCGATACCAGCACAGCACATGGGAAGCGGCCCGCGGGCCCTCGTCGCCAAAAAGGAATCTCTCCCAGTAACCCAGGAAGAGATTAGCGTACGAGGGCGCACAGGCCGCGCCCATGGCTGTGCCACGCTTCTGTAAATAAAAAACGTCTTTAAAGACGAAAAAATTGTGGGTAAGGGCATAGTCAAGCAGCTCGAGGACAAGTCCACGTAGTGGGCCGTCCAGGTCGGAGGTCCCCAAGAAGAAGCGAGCCGCCTCTAAGCCACAGGAGTGTTCTATGCACGTATACAAACCCTCCACGTCAGCAGTGACGAGGAGGGTTGTATCGTCCACAAGGATGCCATCAACCCGTGCCAGGACGTCAGTTGTGTCACGGACATATGAAGGTAATGTTTGGACCAGAGGTTTTAAATAGAAGTCTATAAATCGACATACATTTTCGCATAAACCCCCAATGCCGGACACAATGGGACGTCCCGGGGGGTTGAGGGCATCCTTGTGGACTTTAGGTAACAAATAGAACGTTGGAGTCCTAGGGGACCTGACCATCAAACCATCGAGAACATTTTTAGGGATGGTACCCTCCACCTGGGCACCAACAAGAATCCTCTCCAACTCCCGCAGGTACGTGCCCATCGGATTGAAGGATAACTTGAGGTAAGTATTAGAGTCCCGAAGTTGGCGGAAAGCCTCCCGTTCGTACTTATCACTTGGCCAGATCACAATGTTCCCCCCCTTGTCCGCAGGTTTAAATACAGCATCCTGCATAGATTGTAATTGCGAGATAGCCTGCCGTTGTTTAGCCCTTAAATTATCAAAAGTCCGTCTAGTCGATAATTTTTTAAAGTCATCACCCACCAGTTTGGTAAATATTTCGACTGCTGGATTGAGGGACAAGGGGGGGAACCTGGTAGATCTGGGCAAGACAGATGAAGGGAACCTGCTTACACTCGGGGACTCCTGTTCCTCAAGTAAATCCTCCAAGTCACGAAGTGCCTGTGCCTCAATCTCACTTATGGGCTGAGATGTAGAATTTTTACCATGTAGTTTTTTTAGGATTAACTTGCGGGCGAACAGGTGGAGGTCCTTAAGAGCTGTAAAATAATCAAAAGAATTAGTTGGGGAGAAGGTCAGGCCCCTACTTAGGACATCCAACTGAGACTCAGTAAGAACATATGATGACAAATTTAGTACCTGAAGTCCTCCCTGGCGGCCTCCTCGAGCCATAGTACCCCCGGCACCCTTGCTCCAGGTGTGTTGTCTAGTGGTCATCCCTTTGTTATTGGACTCGGACGTGGGAACCTGTTCCGATTGAGATGTATTGGGCCTCATATCTTCATCATAGTTGGATCTGCCCGAAAGTACTGAAGTGGATCTGGATCGGGAATACGAAGTGTTCCTAGATCTTGGGCGTGATCGGCCCCATGGGTTTCTCCATCTATAGACCCTAGATTGTTGTTTATCCTTGATGTCTCGGTTGAATTTTTTGGTCTTAGTAGTTTGGATGTCATGGGCCCACTTTTGTAGGTCCACGTCAATTTCTTCATTTAATTTCTTAAGTGCATCGCTTGACATGTCCCTCTGTAAACACACCTGTAAATTGTCAATTTCTTTTTCCATGACTTCAAGGGATTCATGGTTCATCTGTTTCAGTAGAGTCATGAACCCCTTGGAACAGGTGTTAGTTAGTTCTTCCCAATCATTTTTGAATTTATCATCCAGGATTGGGAATGACGGAAAAACCTGAATGCGGAGCCCACGCGGAATCAGATCCTTCTGAATATACATGTCCAAAAACTCGTGGTTCCACCATGTGCGAGTTCTCTTGTGTAATAATTCTTTAAAACGATATACAACCTCCTGCAACTCTTTAGATGGCCCCTCCATACCCCCATCAGCATTATCAAGACAGACATCGTTGATCTGTGCTCGCCAAGTGCAATCACGCGCACGGAAGTCCATGCCTATAGATAGGGAAACTGTGAAAAACACAGAAAACATTGAGAACAAGGATCCCAAATACATACTGTGAGATAACGGGTCCCGGCGAAAATTACCGCCAGTGAGCCCCGGACTCACTAAATCCGCTCAAGAACATATCTTAGTTCAAGGAGAAAAAAACTGAGCATTGATGAACAATTAATAAACTTTTTTCCAAAAACCAATAAAATCACAATAGGTCTCATATCAAAATATCATAGAGTAATATGCACAACGATGAAAGCTTAGAATATGCTGACAAGTAACCCCCATACACCTACTCCCCCAAAGCCCTGCCCACCCCCTCCAAAAAACCGAGGGAGAAAAAAGGTTGAAGCACACATGCTGGTAAAAATATGCCCATAGACACAGGTGTGTCTAACCTGAAAAGAACCCAGCCCTATACACTGTGTAACAATATTCAATTAAACATTATTGTGGTACCAAAACCATATGAATCAGTAAGAACACAATACCAAGGGTATTCGGGTCCACAGGTAAATAGAGATATAGATGTGCCTCAACCTAATAGATAGGCGCCCATGCGTACGGAAGTAACATCCATGCTGCAGTTATACAAACATACCTATAGTCATAGTGACCAGCATGAGGACAGTGTAAAAACATAGGCTTACCTAATTACAGGGCAGGGTAGGGGGACATTCAGGAGGTGGTAGTCCCCAACGCGCGTTTCGCGGCCTCAAACCGCCGCTTCCTCAAGGGGATAACTAAACTGTGCCCAAAAGGACCCTGAAATAATCCCTGACCCCGGTCACATGGTGCCCGGTGACCAATAGCGGTGGCGCGATCGGCGCATGCGCACTACGTCCGCCAGGTCCTGGCAGTGCAACTCAGCGTCAAGGCAAGCGCGCACGTGCAGAAAAAGATCCGCAACGTGCGAACGAGCCATAGAGACGCTAGTGCACGCCAGGACAAGGCAGGACGGAGCGCGACGCGCACTGCCACCAATGTGAAAAGAACTGATGGTAAAGGATGGTCTGAGCTAATACAGCCGTCCCAAACTCCGCCCCCACCAATAGGAACAAGTGCCAATCTGATATCAATCCCCCAAATCCCATATATACGACACACGAACGCGTCCATAAATACATGCAGAAACATTATCAATAAAAGAGAAGAATAGTCCAGTCTCCAGACGCCAATTCACTACTGCCGTGCATATATTTATTGCTTCATGGATGAAGTGTTCATAATATTAGATGGGAAATATCCTATTCAGTTGCACTGTGATAGTAGTTGGTGGAATCTTTATGTCACAGTTGGTGGTGAAGATTGACGGAGCCACATGATGGCATGACAGGAAACACCTCTGGGCACAACGTTATTCTGGTTCACTATTGATATAGACATAAAGCAGTTAAAATCACAAAGACAAGAACCAAAAAATAATTAAAATAACATAAAAACAACCACCCGACTGCCATCGGGTATGGAGGCCCCGGTAAGGAGAGATATTAGTACGATATTAACCTACAAATACAGGAGTACTCAGGAGGTAAATAGTATAATAAACACGCCAAGAGCAATATAAGATAGTGCCTACAGATAGGGGGCAAAACTTAATGCCTCATTTAGGCCTTTTGGTGCCATAGTGCCAAGCTGCACTATCCATTTTGTTTCTTTTTGCGCCAGCAACTTTTTATTGTCCCCACCCCGAACACCCAGATGTAAAACATCAATACCTCTCACACTCAGTAATTTTGCATCACATTTGTGGTGCAACCTGAAATGGCGTGGGATTGATTTCAGTTCGAAAAGATTTGTATACGTGCATAGAACACTCCTGTGGTTTAGAGGCGGCTCGCTTCTTCCTGGGGACCTCCGACCTGGACGGCCCACTACGTGGGCTTGTCCTCGAGCTGCTTGACTATGCCCTTACCCACAATTTTTTCGTCTTTAAAGAAGCGTGGCACAGCCATGGGCGCGGCCTGTGCGCCCTCGTACGCTAATCTCTTCCTGGGTTACTGGGAGAGATTCCTTTTTGGCGACGAGGGCCCGCGGGCCGCTTCCCATGTGCTGTGCTGGTATCGCTTCATTGACGATATTTTCTTTTTGTGGGATGGGACCGTCGGGCAGCTCGAGGACTTTATGGGTACTCTAAATAATAATATGTTCAATATTAGATTGACATATACACATAGTAATGTCATGGTCGACTTTCTGGACATCCGCTTGGAGGTCGATTCTTTTCGGCGTATCCAGGCGGATGTCTTCAGGAAGTCGACTTCGGTCAATTCACTTCTACATGCTTCATCTGCACATGACCCGTCCACGGTGAGGGCCGTCTCGGTCGGACAGTTCCTCAGGATGCGGCGAATCTGCTCTTCTGAGTCCAGATTCGAGGCACAAGCCTCTGATCTAAAAGGGCGCTTTCTGGCCCGGGGTTATAGCCGGAGATCTATCAAATACGGCTATGATCGCGCCAGAAGAACACCGCGTGAGACTCTATTGCATTCACTTAAAAAGCAGACCAACAGGGATGGGGCTGGTCCCATTCGCTTTATTTCAACGTACAATCACGAGTGGGGCAATATGCGCTCCATCCTTGCCAAACATTGGTCTGTTTTGGGGACTGAACCCTCTCTGGCGGCCTTCCTGGGTCCTGGCCCACAGATGACGTCGAGGAGGTGTAAAAACCTCAACGACTTATTGGTGCGTAGCCACTATGTCCCCACCCCGAACAACCCATTTGGTACGAGGGGCCCCATTAAGGGTTGTTTCCCATGCGGGCACTGTCTTGCCTGCACCAATGTCCTGCGATGCTCTAGTTTTACATCTACGGACGGGACCAGAAAATATGACATCAGAGAACGAATCTCCTGTGGCACAACCAATGTGATTTATTACGCCACGTGGTTGTTTTTATGTTATTTTAATTATTTTTTGGTTCTTGTCTTTGTGATTTTAACTGCTTTATGTCTATATCAATAGTGAACCAGAATAACGTTGTGCCCAGAGGTGTTTCCTGTCATGCCATCATGTGGCTCCGTCAATCTTCACCACCAACTGTGACATAAAGATTCCACCAACTACTATCACAGTGCAACTGAATAGGATATTTCCCATCTAATATTATGAACACTTCATCCATGAAGCAATGAATATATGCACGGCAGTAGTGAATTGGCGTCTGGAGACTGGACTATTCTTCTCTTTTATTGATAATGTTTCTGCATGTATTTATGGACGCGTTCGTGTGTCGTATATATGGGATTTGGGGGATTGATATCAGATTGGCACTTGTTCCTATTGGTGGGGGCGGAGTTTGGGACGGCTGTATTAGCTCAGACCATCCTTTACCATCAGTTCTTTTCACATTGGTGGCAGTGCGCGTCGCGCTCCGTCCGGCCTTGTCCTGGCGTGCACTAGCGTCTCTATGGCTCGTTCGCACGTTGCGGATCTTTTTCTGCACGTGCGCGCTTGCCTTGACGCTGAGTTGCACTGCCAGGACCTGGCGGACGTAGTGCGCATGCGCCGATCGCGCCACTGCTATTGGTCACCGGGCACCATGTGACCGGGGTCAGGGATTATTTCAGGGTCCTTTTGGGCACAGTTTAGTTATCCCCTTGAGGAAGCGGCGGTTTGAGGCCGCGAAACGCGCGTCGGGGACTACCACCTCCTGAATGTCCCCCTACCCTGCCCTGTAATTAGGTAAGCCTATGTTTTTACACTGTCCTCATGCTGGTCACTATGACTATAGGTATTTTTGTATAACTGCAGCATGGATGTTACTTCCGTACGCATGGGCGCCTATCTATTAGGTTGAGGCACATCTATGTCTCTATTTACCTGTGGACCCGAATACCCTTGGTATTGTGTTCTTACTGATTCATATGGTTTTGGTACCACAATAATGTTTAATTGAATATTATTACACAGTGTATAGGGCTGGGTTCTTTTCAGGTTAGACACACCTGTGTCTATGGGCATATTTTTACCAGCATGTGTGCTTCAACCTTTTTTCTCCCTCGGTTTTTTGGAGGGGGTGGGCAGGGCTTTGGGGGAGTAGGTGTATGGGGGTTACTTGTCAGCATATTCTAAGCTTTCATCGTTGTGCATATTACTCTATGATATTTTGATATGAGACCTATTGTGATTTTATTGGTTTTTGGAATAAAGTTTATTAATTGTTCATCAATGCTCAGTTTTTTTCTCCTTGAACTAAGAGTCCACAATTAGTCCAACAGAACAGGTTCGGGGGCACCTCTCGATAATTCTTGTGCCAGGTAACAAAGCAATAGTCCACAATTAGTCCAATGGATCCCAAAACATTCTCACGAACAACGAGATATGTCCTCAGCTCAAGTCTTGCCCTGTTTGCTTCCGCAGTCCCAGATGGGCGTGGGGTCTTGCCTCAGCTAAGAATCCCCACTCCTTCTCCTTCAAGGATCAACTCACATCTGATCTCAAAATAAGAATGGATTGTCTGAGCTCCTGGGATCCGCCCATGAAGGGGGGGTAGGGGTCACACCTTCTATTCAATGGTTGGGTCCAGCAGAAGATTCTAGACTGGTTGGTTCCACTTAGTCTATTCATTATGTGCATTTGACTAGCCACCTGCTGTGAGGAAGAATGGCTATTCCTTCCCTAGTGGTGTGGACAAAGCTTAATTACATTATAGCTCAGGGCTGCAAGTATTGGGGGAAGGAGACAGGTTAGTTACATACACCCCATGACATTGCAAAATGTACAGTAAATACAACGAAAGAGAAGTCGCATCACATCATGACATATTATACAAAATACAGGACAGGGAAAAAAGTACAGATCATGACAAAAATGTCCCCTGAAATTTGTTGTGTAATTTACCCAATATGAGGGAGAAAACCACTGTTTGGACGCACAGCAGAGCTCAGAAGGGAAGGAGCATCATTTGACTTACTGAACGTAAAATTTCCTGGAATCTTTAGCGGACTTCATGTCCCATTTGGAGAGCCCCTGATGTGCCTAAACAGTGGAAATCCCACACACATGACCCCATTTTGGAAACTAGACCCCCTAAAGTAATAGTAGCCAATCACATAGGTGGGAGGTGTGTGTGGTTAGTCAGACCACCCAAGCTCTCCAACTAACCCTGTAAGCCTCCCTTTACAACTACACAAATACTTGTGGTACTACAGGTCCCAGAACATCATTACCGGCTTACAGCGCAGACTCCCTCTGCGACACATACCGGCCATTTACAGTCATGCCGGACACCGTTTACGCCTCCATGCGTATTCTGAGGAGCACATGCTGCGCCCCCTACCTGTAACAGGCGTCACTGCATCACAATATATACCGTATATACTCGAGTATAAGCCGAGATTTTCAGCCCAAATTTTTGGGCTGAAAGTGCCCCCCTCGGCTTATACTCGAGTCACGGTAGCGGTGGGGTCGGCAGGTGAGGGGCTGAGGGCGCTGGGGTATACTTACCTAGTCCCAGCGATCCTCGCGCTGTCCCTGCCGTCCCACAGGCTTCGGCGCTGCAGCTTCTTCCTCTCTTCAGCGGTCACGTGGGACCGCTCATTACAGAAATGAATAAGCGGCTCCACCTCCCATAGGGGCGGAGCCGCTTATTCATTTCTCTAATCAGCGGTGCCGGTGACCGCTGATAGAGAAAGAAGCTGCGGCACCGAAGACAGGAGGGGACAGCGCGAGGATCGCCAGGACTAGGTGAGTATGTTATATTCACCTGTCCTCGTTCCAGCCGCCGGGCGCCGATCCATCTTCCCGGCCGGCGCCTCCATCTTCCCGGCGTCTGCGCTCTCTGACTGATCAGGCAGAGGGCGCAATGACGCATATAGTGTGCGCGGCGCCCTCTGCCTCATCAGTCAGAGCAGAGACGCCGGGAAGATGGAGGCGCCGGAACGAGACGCCGGGAGCTGCAATCAAGGGAGGTGAGTATGTGTTTTTTTTTCTTTATTGCGGCAGCGGCGGCACAAATTTATGTGGAACATCTATGGGGCACAGTGAACGGTGCAGAGCACCGTATATGGCACAGCACAGCTATGGGGCACAATGAACGGTGCAGAGCACCGTATATGGCACAGCACAGCTATGGGGCACAGTGAACGGTGCAGAGCACCGTATATGGCACAGCACAGCTATGGGGCACAGTGAACGGTGCAGAGCACCGTATATGGCACAGCACAGCTATGGGGCACAGTGAACGGTGCAGAGCACCGTATATGGCACAGCACAGCTATGGGGCACAGTGAACGGTGCAGAGCACCGTATATGGCACAGCACAGCTATAGGGCACAGTGAACGGTGCAGAGCACCGTATATGGCACAGCACAGCTATGTATGGGGCACAGTGAACGGTGCAGAGCACCGTATATGGCACAGCACAGCTATGGGGCACAGTGAACGGTGCAGAGCACCGTATATGGCACAGCACAGCTATGGGGCACAGTGAACGGTGCAGAGCACCGTATATGGCACAGCACAGCTATGGGGCACAGTGAACGGTGCAGAGCACCGTATATGGCACAGCACAGCTATGGGGCACAGTGAACGGTGCAGAGCACCGTATATGGCACAGCACAGCTATAGGGCACAGTGAACGGTGCAGAGCACCGTATATGGCACAGCACAGCTATGTATGGGGCACAGTGAACGGTGCAGAGCACCGTATATGGCACAGCACAGCTATGGGGCACAGTGAACGGTGCAGAGCACCGTATATGGCACAGCTATGGGGCACAGTGAACGGTGCAGAGCACCGTATATGGCACATCTATGGGGCACAATGAACGGTGCAGAGCACCGTATATGGCACAGCTAGGGGGCATAATGAACGGTGCAGAGCACTATATGGTTCACACCTATGGGGAAATATGAACGGTGCAGAGCACTATATGGCACAGCTATGGGGAAATAATGATCTATTTTTATTTTTGAAATTCACCGGTAAATGCTGCATTTCCACCCTAGGCTTATACTCGAGTCAATAAGTTTTCCCAGTTTTTTGTGGCAAAATTAGGGGGGTCGGCTTATACTCGGGTCGGCTTATACTCGAGTATATACGGTATATACTTCTCAAAAAAATAAAGGGAACGCTTAAACAGCAGAATATAACTCCAAGTAAATCAAACTTCTCTGAAAACAAAATGTCCACTTATTAATCAATATCCAACAGCAGGTTAGAAATTACACGTTAAAACTTAACTTTTACTTATATTTGTTAAAATCACGAACGTGACCGTGAGCGAACAAGGTGCCAGTGTTTTTAAAAACCAAAAAATCATAACACAGACCACAACAGGTAAGAGTTCAAATGGAATAGTATTTGTGGAGCATATGTTTCAAAATCTATCATACATATGACACTATACCACAATGAGCAAGCTCAAAAAACCATATAGGGTGGGTCAATCTCCAACCTATTAAATTTATACCACCAATAGCACTAGAATACATATATGCCTCACCACATTAATAATGCACACCAGCATATGTTCGGTAAGTGTCTATGCGTGGATTCATCTAGCAACAGCGTTTATAATTTATACTCATCCTCCCAGACACTGGATATAACGGGGAACTATGGCTAGTGCGGCATGATCCGCCCCTAAGCCCCAGAAACTCTAAGGAGGCACCGCTGGCAGCATCGGTCCCAGAAGGATGAGTATAAATTATAAACGCTGTTGCTAGATGAATCCACGCATAGACACTTACCGAACATATGCTGGTGTGCATTATTAATGTGGTGAGGCATATATGTATTCTAGTGCTATTGGTGGTATAAATTTAATAGGTTGGAGATTGACCCACCCTATATGGTTTTTTGAGCTTGCTCATTGTGGTATAGTGTCATACAGTGGGGCAAAAAAGTATTTAGTCAGTCAGCAATAGTGCAAGTTCCACCACTTAAAAAGATGAGAGGCGTCTGTAATTTACATCATAGGTAGACCTCAACTATGGGAGACAAACTGAGAAAAAAAAATCCAGAAAATCACATTGTCTGTTTTTTTAACATTTTATTTGCATATTATGGTGGAAAATAAGTATTTGGTCAGAAACAAAATTTCATCTCAATGCTTTGTAATATATCCTTTGTTGGCAATGACAGAGGTCAAACGTTTTCTGTAAGTCTTCACAAGGTTGCCACACACTGTTGTTGGTATGTTGGCCCATTCCTCCATGCAGATCTCCTCTAGAGCAGTGATGTTTTTGGCTTTTCGCTTGGAAACACGGACTTTCAACTCCCTCCAAAGGTTTTCTATAGGGTTGAGATCTGGAGACTGGCTAGGCCACTCCAGGACCTTGAAATGCTTCTTACGAAGCCACTCCTTCGTTGCCCTGGCGGTGTGCTTTGGATCATTGTCATGTTGAAAGACCCAGCCACGTTTCATCTTCACTGCCCTTGCTGATGGAAGGAGGTTTGCACTCAAAATCTCACGATACATGGCCCCATTCATTCTTTCATGTACCCGGATCAGTCGTCCTGGCCCCTTTGCAGAGAAACAGCCCCAAAGCATGATGTTTCCACCACCATGCTTTACAGTAGGTATGGTGTTTGATGGATGCAACTCAGTATTCTTTTTCCTCCAAACACGACAAGTTGTGTTTCTACCAAACAGTTCCAGTTTGGTTTCATCGGACCATAGGACATTCTCCCAAAACTCCTCTGGATCATCCAAATGCTCTCTAGCAAACTTCAGACGGGCCCGGACATGTACTGGCTTAAGCAGTGGAACACGTCTGGCACTGCAGGATCTGAGTCCATGGTGGCGTAGTGTGTTACTTATGGTAGGCCTTGTTACATTGGTCCCAGCTCTCTGCAGTTCATTCACTAGGTCCCCCCGCGTGGTTCTGGGATTTTTGCTCACCGTTCTTGTGATCATTCTGACCCCACGGGGTGGGATTTTGCGTGGAGCCCCAGATCGAGGGAGATTATCAGTGGTCTTGTATGTCTTCCATTTTCTAATTATTGCTCCCACTGTTGATTTCTTCACTCCAAGCTGGTTGGCTATTGCAGATTCAGTCTTCCCAGCCTGGTTCAGGGCTACAATTTTGTTTCTGGTGTCCTTTGACAGCTCTTTGGTCTTCACCATAGTGGAGTTTGGAGTCAGACTGTTTGAGGGTGTGCACGGGTGTCTTTTTATACTGATAACAAGTTTAAACAGGTGCCATTACTACAGGTAATGAGTGGAGGAAAGAGGAGACTCTTAAAGAAGAAGTTACAGGTCTGTGAGAGCCAGAAATCTTGATTGTTTGTTTCTGACCAAATACTTATTTTCCACCATAATATGCAAATAAAATGTTAAAAAAACAGACAATGTGATTTTCTGGATTTTTTTTTCTCAGTTTGTCTCCCATAGTTGAGGTCTACCTATGATGTAAATTACAGACGCCTCTCATCTTTTTAAGTGGTGGAACTTGCACTATTGCTGACTGACTAAATACTTTTTTGCCCCACTGTATGTATGATAGATTTTGAAACATATGCTCCACAAATACTGTTCCATTTGAACTCTTACCTGTTGTGGTCTGTGTTATGATTTTTTGGTTTTTAAAAACACTGGCACCTTGTTCGCTCACGGTCACGTTCGTGATTTTAACAAATATAAGTAAAAGTTAAGTTTTAACGTGTAATTTCTAACCTGCTGTTGGATATAGTAAATATTGGTTAGTGGTAATTTTTTGTCCTTGCTGAGATACACTTATTAATCAACACTGACAATCAATTTCACATGCTGTTGTGGAAATGGAATAGACAACAGATGGAAATTATTGGCAATTATCAAGACACACTCAATAAAGGAGTGGTTCTGCAGGTGGGGACCACAGACCACATCTCAGTACCAATACTTTCTGGCTGATGTTTTGGTCACTTTTGAATGTTGGTTGTGCTTTCACACTCGTGTTAGCATGAGATGGATTCTACAACCCACACAAGTGGCTCATGTAGTGCAGCTCATCCAGGATGTCACATCAATGCGAGCTGTGGCAAGAAGGTTTGCTGTGTCTGTCAGCGTAGTGTCCAGAGGCTGGAGGTACTACCAGGATGCAGGCCAGTACACCAGGAGACGTGGAGGGGCCCGTAGGAGGGCAACAACCCAGCAACAGGACCGCTACCTCAGCCTTTGTGCAAGGAGGAACAGGAGCACTGCCAGAGCCCTGCAAAATGACCTTCAGCAGGCCACACATGTGCACGTGTCTGCACAAACGGTTAGAAACCAACTACATGAGGATGGTCTGAGTGCCACAGATGGGGGTTGTGCTCACAGCCCAACAGCGTGCAAGATGATTAGCATTTGCCACAGAACACCAGGATTGGCAAATTTGAAACTGGCGCCCTGTGCTATTCACAGATGAAAGCAGGTTCACACTGAGCACATGTGACAGACGTGACAGAGTCCGTAGACGCCGTGGAGAGCGATCTGCTGCCTGCAACATCCTTCAGCATGACCGGTTTGGCAGTGGGTCAGTAATGGTGTGGGGTGGCATTTCTTTAGAGGGCCGCACAGCCCTCCTTGTGCTCGCCAGAGGTAGCCTGACTGCCATTAGGTACCGAGATGAGATCCTCAGACCCCTTGTGAGACCATATGCTGGTGCGGTTGGCCCTGGGTTCCTCCTAATGCAGGACAATGCCAGACTTCATGTGGCTGGAGTGTGTCAGCAGTTCCTGCAAGATGAAGGCATTGAAGCTATGGACTGGCCCGCCTATTCCCCAGACCTGAATCCGATTGAACAATTGGGACATCATGTCTCGCACCATCCACCAACATCACATTGTACCACAGACTGTCCAGGAGTTGGCGGATGCTTTAGTCCAGGTCTGGGAGGAGATCCCTCAGGAGACCATCCGCCACCTCATCAGGAGCATGCCCAGGCATGGTGGGGAGGTTATACAGGCACATGGAGGTAACGCACACATGACTTAACATCATTTCCTTGTCTTGAGGCATTTCCACTGAAGTTGGATCAGAATGTAATTTGATTTTCCACTTTGATTTGGAGTATCATTCCAAATCCAGAGCTCCATGGGATATTCATTTTGATATATTGGTATATTGTCCAGTCACGTAGTATATTGCCCATCCACGTAGTATATTGCCCAGCCACGTAGTATATTGCCCAGCCACATAGTATATTGCACAGCGACGGAGTATACAGCACAGAGCCATGTAGTATACAGACTTAAAATAAAAAATAAACATATACTCACCCTCCGTTGAAGTTCTGGTCAAGACCCGTAGAAGCGCAGGCACAGCGCGAAACGGCTGTCGTCCACCTCTGCTCACACGAGCTTGGGCTCCCTCTCCCCCGGCCATGAATTTTATCTGGAGTTGGTGTTAATAAAGGAATATTTTGGATCTTTTGGAAGACTGGTGAGTGCCTTCATTTTCTCCTTTCAAGAATTTGTGGACAATAGACTATCATTTCTGAAGAGTCCCATGTTATCACGGATTTTGGAGAGTGACATCTAGCAATATATTGTGTTACCACCTGAAGCTGGTCCAGTGTGGACCCGAGTTGTGGGGGCAGTGCCGCTCATTTCTTTCCTTTCTGGACTGAATTGTATGGTCCAGTTTCTCATGTTACACTTATGAAAGTAAAAAAAATTGGGTCTAAAGGAAAAATTTTGTGGAAAAGAAGTTGATTTTTTCCTTTCACATTCAATTAATTCCTGTGAAGCACCTGAAGGGTTAGTGACCTTCTTGAACGTGGTTTTGAGCAACTTGAGGGGTACAGTTTTTATAATAGTGTCACTTTTCGGTATTTTCTGTCATGTAGGCCCCTCAAAGTGACTTCAAATGTGATGTCCCTTAAAAAATAAAAATGGTTTTGTAAATGTTGTTGTTAAAATTAGAAATTGCTGCTCAACTTTTAACCCTGAGGGTATGTGCCCACGATCCAGAGTTGCTGCAGGTTTGGCGCTGCGTACAGCTGCTGTTGCAGCATAGTGGATGGGATTTCAAGCAATCTCATGTCCACTATGTGTCTACATATGACCGAAGATCAACCGCAGACACTGACATGCGGTGCATCTTTCCAGACTGCAGCATGTCAATTTCTCTTGCAGAGACACTGGCCTCCGCAAAAGAAATTCCACTGATAGAATGTATTAAACGCGATGAATCTGCATGGTTTAGTGAACACATGCGGATTCACCTGTGTTCCATAGAAGGCAGCGCTTTGGACGCAGCGAACGTGCGCTGCACCCAAAGCGCTACTAGTTCTGGATCGTGGGCACCTGGCCTCATAACTTCCTAACAAAAAAAAAAATGTCAAAAGCCTTTACTTACAAAAATTGTAAGGCTGCCGTCACACTAGCAGCATTTGGTCAGTATTTTACATCAGTATTTGTAAGCCGAAACCAGGAGTGGAACAATTAGAGGAAAAGTATAATAGAAACATATGCACCACTTCTGCATTTATCACCCACTCCTGGTTTTGGCTTACAAATACTGATGTAAAATACTGACCAAATACTGCTAGTGTGACGGCAGCCTAGGGCTCATTTTGAGATTGCCAAAGGACGCGAAGAATTCCCAAATGTACGGAGAAAGGTGCTGTGGTCAGATGAGACCAAAATTTTACTTTTTGGTCGCCGAGGTAAACGCTATGTGAAACCAACACTTCTCATGGCTGAAAAAACACCAGTCGCACAGTGAAACATGGTCTTGGCAGGAGCATCATGACATGGGAATTTTTTCCTGCACTAGGGACAGGGAAAATAGTCCGAGTCGAGGGGAAGATGGATTCTGCGAAATACAGGGATATTCTTCAGCAAAAAAAATCTTGTTTCCGTCTATCAGTGATTTGAGACTGGGGCGCGGTTCACCTTCCAACGGGACAGTGACCCAAAGCATACTGCTAAAGCAACACTCAAGTGGTTTAAGGGGAAATGTGGGAAATCGTTGCGGATTTATTGCGGATCCGCAGCGATTTTTCCATGCAGAAACGCTGCAGAACCGCATGTGATTTACAGTACAATGTAAATCAATGGGAAAATAAAAATGCTGTGCTAATAATGTGGAAAATTCCACACGGAATCCGCAGCGGATTAAAAAAAAAAGGACCATGTCAATTATTTGTGCGTTTCTGCACCCATTCCATTATAGGAAAACACATTGGTAAAAATGCATGAAATCCGCACAAAATCTGCAGCAAATCCGCAGGAAAAAAAGCACCGCATAAAAAAGTGCAGATTTTGACCTGCATTTTCTGCCAAGAGATGCAGAGTCCGCACGGAAAATACCACAGGCAAATCCGCAACGTGTGCACATAAATGTTGTGGAGTGGCCCAGTCAAAGCCCAGACCTTAATCCAATTCACAGTCTGTGGTTAAGGTACCGTCACACTAAGCGACGCTGCAGCGATACCGACAACGATCCGGATCGCTGCAGCGTCGCTGTTTGGTCGCTGGAGAGCTGTCACACAGACAGCTCTCCAGCGACCAACGATCCCGAGGTCCCCGGTAACCAGGGTAAACATCGGGTAACTAAGCGCAGGGCCGCGCTTAGTAACCCGATGTTTACCCTGGTTACCATCGTAAAAAAACAAACAGTACATACTTACATTCAGCTGTCTGTCCCTTGCCGTCTGTTTGCTGCACTGACTGCTGGCCGTAAAGTGAAAGCAGAGCACAGCCACAGCGGTGAGTCACCGCTGTGTGACTCACCGCTGTGCTGTGCTTTCACTTTCACTTTGCGGCCAGCAGTCAGTGCAGCAAACAGACGGCAAGGGACAGACAGCTGAATGTAAGTATGTACTGTTTGTTTTTTTACGATGGTAACCAGGGTAAACATCGGGTTACTAAGCGCGGCCCTGCGCTTAGTTACCCGATGTTTACCCTGGTTACCAGTGAAGACATCGCTGAATCGGTGTCACACACACCGATTCAGCGATGTCTGCGGGGAGTCCAGCGACGAAATAAAGTTCTGGACTTTCTTCCCCGACCAGCGATCTCCCAGCAGGGGCCTGATCGCTGCTGCCTGTCACACTGGACGATATCGCTAGCGAGGACGCTGCAACGTCACGGATCGCTAGCGATATCGTCTAGTGTGACAGTACCTTTAGACTTGAAGTTTTGTCCTATTTGTTGTTTGCTTCACAATAAAAAGAAAAAAAAAGTTCAATTGTAGGTATGTTCTTTACATGAACTGATGCAAGCCTTTTTAAAAACAGTGAATTTTCAGGTTATGAGGTCGCAAAATGCAAAAAATGCCAGGGAAGGGTGGGGTTTAATACTTTTGTAAGCCACTGTATAAGGCAATAATTTACTAAGACAGGAATGTTAGTATATCTGACAGAATTCTCATTAATGGGAATTTGTCAGTATGATCAACCCTCCTAAGCCATCTATATGGTTAAGCAGATCATAGTAAAATGTTACCTTGATAGATTCAATATGTTATTTCAGAGATCTCCACGTGTTCCTCATATGGAAATGAGTTGTTAAAGACTATATCTACCCCTGATAATCTTCCTCTAGAGCTTTTTTGAAATAAAAGGTGGTGTTACAAGTGTGAGACATGTAATGACTGACTCTTTGCTCTCATAATCACACACCTGTTTACAGTGAGATCAGAACTAGCACAGTACAGCAGAAGAGAACTTCATCTTATTACAGAGATTTTCAACGGCACTTATTCATTTTACTCACTTATATAGCGCCATTAATTCCACAGCGCTTTACAGACATCATCGTCAATGTCCCCATTGAGGCTCACAATCTAAATTCGATATCAGTGTGTTTTGGAGTGTGCGAGGAAACTAGAGAACGCAGAGGAAACCCACTCAAACATGGGGAGAACATAATAATAATAATAATAATAATTTTATTTATATAGCGCCAACATATTCCGCAGCGCTTTACAAATTATAGAGGGGACTTGTACAGACAATAGACATTACAGCATAACAGAAATACAGTTCAAAACAGATACCAGGAGGAGTGAGGGCCCTGCTCGCAAGTACATACAAACTCCTTGCAGATGTTGTCCTTGGTGGGGTTTCCACCAAGGACCGTAGTGCTGCAAACTACAGTGTTAATCACAGACAAAACCTACAAGAGTCAAAATGAGCAAAAACCCTGCTGTAACTATGTAAAAAAGCAAAAATGCATAAATAACAGTGTTCTTATTAATACTGTTTTAGCCATCCCACCGTCGACAAAATGACTCGTATCGGGACGGTCCTACACGGTTTAATATTAAAAACCTTACCATGTGTCAGAGTTGACCTCAGTGTGTGAATAATGGCAGACAAAAGGACCGGGTCCCAACCAGTGGTCACCAGTCTGAGGTAACCTTTAAATGTAATGTCCAGCTCAGGAAAGGGAGGCCACACCCCGGCTTGCACACAATGCAAAAATACAAAGAAAAAGTATTAATTACTGAGCCAACACTTAGTTTTTGCTTTGTGCTGTCAGCTCTGTTGCAGAGAGGTGCCTGATTATAAGTTAACACAGTACAACTAAGTTGAACCTTGTGTCATTACAAATACAACAAACACATTTGCAGTTGTCTTCTCAAAGAGCTTTCATCTCTGCTGTACTGCCCCTCCCCCACGCTTGCTGAGCATGACATGGAAGCTGCGGGACTGGAGCTGTAAATGTTTTTGTAATGAGACCAAGTTCTTTTCTGCTGTCCTGTGTTGAATTCTGAATTCGAGGCAGAGCTGTATATGTGATTGAGACCAAAGTGTCAGTCATTACATGTCTCACACTAGCATCATTCTTTCATTTATAATAAGCTCTGGAGGCAGATTTGCATGCAGATCAGTTTCCTAGAATTAAACTTGGTAAAGTTGATTATATTTATATTGGACTTTCCTAGAAAACAAATTCATGTTTTTTAATTAATATTTTATTCAACTTTAAACTCTACATGTTTATTGCATTGATCAAAAAGTATTTCTAATCCTTCACATTTTTTATTTTTTAATCCTGTTCTACAAACTATTATGCCACAGCATCAATTACAATCTTGTTTGTCATAAATTTTCATCCTTTCAATGATTTTTTTTGAGTTTTGAAAAGAGAATAATCTGAAGGGGCTAAATCAGGAGAATGTGGTGAATTTCTCACCTGATTTCATTGAGTTTCTGACTGGCAATAGGAGACTGGTGGGCGGCTGCAGTATCCTGCTGAAACCAGAAAGTTCTAATCTTCACCTGACATGGTTAATTTTTCTGATTCACAATTTCAAAATGACATAACCTTTTCTGCTAAAACTTAGCATGTGCTATTGTCAAAGTTTAATACTTGTTTCCTTAGCAACGGGATTTATTTTTGTCTGCTAGAAATATTCAAGGCCGGCTATTTATCAATACTTCCTCATACACTTGTGCAATGCTGTATAATAAACTTGGTCGGGAGTTGGCTATACTACCCATGTTCCCCATTGAAGGAGGAGTGTATTGTGTGATGTGAACTGTGACATGCGTTAATAGTGTTAGTATTGTGTATTGCCTAATGGTTGGGAGCATGAGTATTAAAGTTTGGGACTAGCCCACAGTGGGAGCGTTAAGGGACAGAGGCAGTTTCCTTTCATGACATCTGATAGGGCACAGAAAGCAGACCTTAGGTCTGCTCAGTGAGCAGAGCCGCATGACTTGGGAGTCTCTAACTTGAGAGAAGACTGTGACAGAGGATAGTGAGATCCTAGGGGAGCGAATTGATCGAGAGGTAGAGTGATCGTTCGGAGACTGGTCTTAGGACAGTACGCCTAACAGTACAGCTCCAAGTTTATAACTCAAAGGTAACGGGCCAAGACGGGATAGAGAAGTGAGATGAAGAGAGTGCCCCGGATGGGGGTTCCAATGCGCCAGTAGCAGAGAAGATAAGTTCTGGCCATACTGGCAACATACCGTATATACTCGAGTATAAGTCGACCCGAGTATAAGCAGAGACCCCTAATTTTGCCACAAAAAAAATGGGAAACGCTCGAGTATAAGCCTAGGGTGGGAAGTGCAGCAGCTACTGGTAAATTTCTAAAATAAAAATAGATACCAATAAGAGTAAAATTAATTGAGACATCAGTAGGTTAAGTGTTTTTGAATATCCATATTGAATCAGGAGCCCCATATAATGCTCCATAAAGTTCATGATGGGCCCCATAAGATGCTCCATACAAAATATGCCCCATATAATGCTCCATAAAGTTCATTATGGGCCCCATAAGTTGCTTCATACAAAAATATGCCCCATATAATGCTGCACAAAGGTTGATTATGGCCCCATAAGATGCTCCATCGAAAGTGTGCCCCAAATAATGTTGCATAAAGGTTGATTTTGGCCCCATGAGATGCTCCATAGAAACATTTGCCCCATACAATCCTGCATAAAGGTTGATTTTGGCCCCATAAGATGCTCCATGGAACCATTTGCCCTATATAATGCTGCATAAAGGTTGATTTGGGCCCCATAAGATGCTCCATTGAATATTATGCCCCATACAATGCTATATAAAGTTTGATTATGGCCCCATAAGATGCTCCATAGAAAATGTTCCCCATACAATGCTGCATAAAGGTTGATTATGGCCCCATAAGATGCTCCATAGAAAATGTGCCCCATATAATGTTGCATAAAGGTTAATTATAGCCCCATAAGATGCTTCATAGAAACATTTGCCCCATATAATGCTGCATAAAGGTTGATTTGGGCCCCATAAGATGCTCCACAGAATATCATGCCCCATACAATGCTGTATAAAGGTTGCTTATGGCCCCATAAGATGCTCCATAGAAAATGTGCCCCATACAATGCTGCATAAAGGTTGATTATGGCCCCGTAAGATGCTCCATAGACAATGTGCCCCATATAATGTTGCATAAAGGTTGATTTTGGCCCCATGAGATGCTCCATAGAAACATTTGCCCCATACAATCCTGCATAAAGGTTGATTTTGGCCCCATAAGATGCTCCATGGAAACATTTGCCCCATATAATGCTGCATAAAGGTTGATTTGGGCCCCATAAGATGCTCCATTGAATATTATGCCCCATACAATGCTGTATAAAGTTTGATTATGGCCCCATAAGATGCTCCATAGAAAATGTGCCCCATGTAATGCTGCATAAAGGTTGATTATGGCCCCATAAGATGCTCCATAGAAAATGTGCCCCATGTAATGCTGCATAAAGGTTGATTTGGGCCCCATAAGATGATCCATAGAAAATGTGCCCCATACAATGCTGCATAAAGGTTGATTGTGGCCCCATAAGATGCTCCATAGAAAATGTGCCCCGTATAATGTTGCATAAAGGTTGATTATAGCCCCATAAGATGCTTCATAGAAAATGTGCCACATACAATGCTGCATAAAGGTTGATGATGGCCCCATAAGATGCTCCATAGAAAATATGCCCCATATAATGTTGCATAAAGGTTGATTATGGCCCCATAAGATGCTTCATAGAAACATTTGCCCCATATAATGCTGCATAAAGGTTGATTTGGACCCCATAAGATGCTCCACAGAATATCATGCCCCATACAATGCTGTATAAAGGTTGATTATGGCCCCATAAGATGCTCCATATAAACATTTGCCCCATATTCTGCTGCGTAATGGGAGACATTTATTAGCATCCTGGATAGGACCTGTGCACAGTATATACCGTATGGGAATAAACATGCTAGAAATAGGAGGAAACCAATATGGCTAAATAGAGCTGTAAGGAGCGCAATAAGTGACAAAAAGAAAGCATTTAGAGAATTAAAGGAAGTAGGTAGTGATGAGGCATTAAATAAATACAGAAAATGAAATAAATTCTGTAAAAAGCAAATCAAGGCAGCAAAGATTGAGACAGAGAGACTCATTGAGAGTAAAAATAATCATAAAATATTCTTTAACTACATAAATAGTAAGAAACTAAAAACTGATAGTGTTGGCCCCCTTAAAAATAGTCTGGGTGAAATGGTGGATGAGGAAAAAGCCAATATGCTAAATGACTTTTTTTCATCAGTATTTACACAAGAAAATCCCATGGCAGACAAAATGAATAGTGATAAAAATTCCCCATTAAATGTCACCTGCTTAACCCAGCAGGAAGTGCGGCGGCGTCTAAAAATCACTAAAATTGACAAATCTCCGGGCCCGGATGGGATACACCCCCGAGTACTGCAGGAATTAAGTACAGTCACTGATAGACCATTATTTTTAATCTTTATAGACTCCATAATAACAGGGTCTGTACCGCAGGACTGGCGTATAGCAAATGTGGTGCCAATATTCAAAAAGGGGACAAAAACTGAACTCGGAAATTATAGGCCAGTAAGCTTAACCTCTACTGTGGGTAAAATCCTGGAGGGCATTCTAAGGGATGCTATACTGGAGTATCTGAAGAGGAATAACCTCATGACCCAGTATCAGCACGGGTTTACTAGGGACCGTTCATGTCAGACTAATTTGATCAGTTTCTATGAAGAGGTAAGTTCCGGATTGGACCAAGGGAACCCAGTGGATGTAGTATATATGGACTTTTCAAAAGCTTTTGATACGGTGCCACACAAAAGGTTGATACATAAAATGAGAATAATGGGGATAGGGGAAAATATGTGCAAGTGGGTTGAGAGCTGGCTCAGTGATAGGAAACGGGTGTTTATTAATGGAGCACACTCGGACTGGGTAGCGGTTAGCAGTGGGGTACCACAGGGGTCAGTATTGGGCCCTCTTGTTTTTAACATTTATTAATGACCTTGTAGGGGGCATTCAGAGTAGAATTTCAATATTTGCAGATGACACTAAACTCTGCAGGGTAATCAATACAGAAGAGGACAATTTTATATTACAGGATGATTTATGTAAACTAGAAGCTTGGGCTGATAAATGGCAAATGAGCTTTAATGGGGATAAATGTAAGGTCATGCACTTGGGTAGAAGTAATAAGATGTATAATTATGTGCTTAATTCTAAAACTCTGGGCAAAAACGTCAATGAAAAAGACCTGGGTGTATGGGTGGATGACAAACTCATATTCAGTGGCCAGTGTCAGGCAGCTGCTACAAAGGCAAATAAAATAATGGGATGCATTAAAAGAGGCATAGATACTCATGAGGAGAACATAATTTTACCTCTATACAAGTCACTAGTTCGACCACACTTAGAATACTGTGCACAGTTCTGGTCTCCGTTGTATAAGAAAGACATAGCTGAACTAGAGCGGGTGCAGAGAAGAGCGATCAAGGTTATTAGCGGACTGGGGGGTCTGCAATACCAAGATAGGTTATTACACTTGGGGCTATTTAGTTTGGAAAAACGAAGACTAAGGGGTGATCTTATGTTAATGTATAAATATATGAGGGGACAGTACAAAGACCTTTCTGATGATCTTTTTAACCCCTTCCCGACCCATGACGCCACGTAGGCGTCATGAAAGTCGGTGCCATTCCGACCCATGACGCCTATGCGGCGTCATGGAAAGATCGCGTCCCTGCAGATCGGGTGAAAGGGTTAACTCCCATTTCACCCGATCTGCAGGGACAGGGGGAGTGGTAGTTTAGCCCAGGGGGGGTGGCTTCACCCCCTCGTGGCTACGATCGCTCTGATTGGCTGTTGAAAGTGAAACTGCCAATCAGAGCGATTTGTAATATTTCACCCATTATAACGGGTGAAATATTACAATCCAGCCATGGCCGATGCTGAAATATCATCGGCCATGGCTGGAAATACTAGTGTGCCCCCACCCCACCCCTCCGATCGCCCCCCCAGCCCTCCGATCTGGCCGGTACACTGCTCCGGCTCCCCTCCATCCAGTGCTCCGCTCCCCCCCCGTGCTCTTGTCCGCTCCCCCCGTGCTCCAATCACCCCCCCGTGCTCCAATCACCCCCCCTGCACTCCGATCCACCCCCCCGGTGCTCCGTTCCACCCCCCCGTGCAACGTTCCAGCCCCCCCCGTGCTCCGTTCCACGCCCCCCCCGTGCTCCGTTCCACCCCTCCCGCACTCCGATTCCCCCCCCCCGTGCTCCGATCCCCCCCCCGTGGTCTCCCCCCACCCCATCATACTTACCGATCCAGCCGGGGTCCCGTCCGTCTTCTCCCTGGGCGCCGCCATCTTCCAAAATGGCGGGCGCATGCGCAGTGCGCCCGCCGAATCTGCCGGCCGGCAGATTCGTTCCAAAGTGCATTTTGATCACTGAGATATAATCTATCTCAGTGATCAAAATAAAAAAAATAATAAATGACCCCCCCCTTTGTCACCCCCATAGGTAGGGACAATAAAAAAATAAAGAAAATTTTTTTTTTCCACTAATGTTAGAATAGGGTTAGGGGTAGGGTTAGGGTTAGGGGTAGGGGTAGGGTTAGGGCTAGGGTTAGGGTTAGGGCTAGGGGTAGGGGTAGGGTTAGGGGTAGGGTTAGGGTTAGGGCTAGGGTTAGGGTTTCGGTATGTGCACACGTATTCTGGTCCTCTGCGGATTTTTCCGCTGCGGATTTGATAAATCCGCAGTGCTAAACCGCTGCGGATTTATGGCGGATTTACCGCGGTTTTTCTGCGCATTTCACTGCGGTTTTACAACTGCGATTTTCTATTTGAGCAGTTGTAAAACCGCTGCGGAATCCGCACAAAGAAGTGACATGCTGCGGAATGTAAACCGCTGCGTTTCCGTGCAGTTTTTCCGCAGCATGGGCACAGCGATTTTTGTTTCCCGTAGGTTTACATTGAACTGTAAACTCATGGGAAACTGCTGCGGATCCGCAGCGTTTTCCGCAGCGTGTGCACATACCTTTAGAATTAGGCTATGTGCACACGGTGCGGATTTGGCTGCGGATCCGCAGCAGTGTTCCATCAGGTTTACAGTACCATGTAAACATATGAAAAACCAAATCCGCTGTGCCCATGGTGCAGAAAATACCACGCGGAAACGCTGCGTTGTATTTTCCGCAGCATGTCAATTCTTTGTGCGGATTCCGCAGCGTTTTACACCTGTTCCTCAATAGGAATCCGCAGGTGAAATCCGCACAAAAAACACTGGAAATCCGCGGAAAATCCGCAGGTAAAACGCAGTGCCTTTTACCCGCGGATTTTTCAAAAATGGTGCGAAAATATCTCACACGAATCCGCAACGTGGGCACATAGCCTTAGGGTTAGGGTTGGAATTAGGGTTGTGGTTATGGTTAGGGGTGTGTTGGGGTTAGGGTTGTGGTTAGGGGTGTGTTGCGGTTAGGGTTGTGTTTAGGGTTATGGCTACAGTTGGGATTAGGGTTAGGGGTGTGTTGGGGCTAGTGTTGGAGGTAGAATTGAGGGGTTTCCACTGTTTAGGCACATCAGGGGTTTCCAAACGCAACATGGCGCCACCATTGATTCCAGCCAATCTCGTATTCAAAAAGTCAAATGGTGCTCCCTCACTTCCGAGCCCTGACGTGTGCCCAAACAGTGGTTTACCCCCACATATGGGGTACCAGCATACTCAGGACAAACTGCGCAACAATTACTGGGGTCCAATTTCTCCTGTTACCCTTGTGAAAATAAAGAAATGCTTGCTAAAACATAATTTTTGAGGAAAGAAAAATGATTTTTTATTTTCACGGCTCTGCGTTGTAAACGTCTGTGAAGCACTTGGGGGTTCAAAGTGCTCACCACATATCTAGATAAGTTCCTTGGGGGGTCTAATTTCTAAAATGGGGTCACTTGTGGGGGTTTCTACTGTTTAGGCACACCAGGGGCTCTGCAAACGCAACGTGACACCCGCAGACCATTCCATCAAAGTCTGCATTTCAAAAGTCACTACTTCCCTTCTGAGCCCCGACGTGTGCCCAAACAGTGGTTTACCCCCACTCATGGGGTATCAGCGTACTCAGGAGAAACTGGACAACAACTTTTGGGGTCCAATTTCTCCTGTAACCCTTGGGAAAATAAAAAATTCTGGGCTAAATAATTATTTTTGAGGAAAGAAAACGTATTTATTATTTTCACGGCTCTGCATTATAAACTTCTATGAAGCACTTGGGGGTTCAAAGTGCTCACCACATATCTAGATAAGTTCCTTTCGGGGTCTAGTTTCCAAAATGGGGTCACTTGTGGGGGGTTTCTACTGTTAAGGCACATCAGGGGCTCTGCAAACGCAACGTGACGCCCGCAGAGCATTCCATCAAAGTTTGCATTTCAAAACGTCACTACTTCAATTCCAAGCCCCGGCATGTGCCCAAACAGTAGTTTACCCCCACATATGGGGTATCACCGTACTCAGGAGAAACTGGACAACAAATATTGGGGTCAAATTTCTCCTGTTACCCTTGGGAAAATTAAAAAATTCTGGGCTAAATAATTATTTTTGAGGAAAGAAAACGTATTTATTATTTTCACGGCTCTGCATTATAAACTTCTATGAAGCGCTTGGGGGTTCAAAGTGCTCACCACACATCTAGATAAGTTCCTTTCGGGGTCTAGTTTCCAAAATGCGGTCACTTGTGGGGGGTTTCTACTGGTAAGCCACATCAGGGGCTCTGCAAACGCAACGTGACGCCCACAGAGCATTCCATCAAAGTCTGCATTTCAAAACGTCACTACTTCACTTCCGAGCCTCGGCATGTGCCCAAACAGTGGTTTACCCCCATATATGGGGTATCAGCGTACTCAGGAGAAACTGGACAACAACTTTTGGGGTCCAGTTTCTTCTGTAACCCTTGGGAAAATAAAAAATTCTGGGCTAAATAATTATTTTTGAGGAAAGAAAACGTATTTATTATTTTCACGGCTCTGCATTATAAACTTCTATGAAGCACTTGGGGGTTCAAAGTGCTCACCACACATCTAGATAAGTTCCTTTGGGGGTCTAGTTTCCAAAATGGGGTCACTTGTGGGGGGTTTCTACTGTTAAGCCACATCAGGGGCTCTGCAAACGCAACGTGACGCCCACAGAGCATTCCATCAAAGTCTGCATTTCAAAACGTCACTACTTCACTTCCGAGCCCCGGCATGTGCCCAAACAGTGATTTACCCCCACATATGGGGTATCAGCGTACTCAGGAGAAACTGGACAACAACTTTTGGGGTCAAATTTCTCCTGTTACCCTTGGGAAAATAAAAAATTGCAGGCTAAAAGATCATTTTTGAGAAAATAATTTTTTTTTTTTTTTTCATGGCTCTGCGTTATAAACTTCTGTGAAGCACTTGGGGGTTCAAAGTCCTCACTACACATCTAGATTAGTTCCTTTGGGGGTCTAGTTTCCAAAATGGTGTCATTTCTGGGGGATCTCCAATGTTTAGGCACACAGGGGCTCTCCAAACGTGACATGGTGTCCGCTAATGATTGGAGCTAATTTTCCATTTAAAAAGCCAAATGGCGTGCCATCCCTTCCGAGCCCTGCCGTGCGCCCAAACAGTGGTTTACCCCCACATATTGGGTATCTGCGTACTCAGGACAAACAGGACAACAATATTTGGGGTCCAATTTCTCCTATTATCCTTGGCAAAATAGGAAATTCCAGGCTAAAAAATCATTTTTGAGGAAAGAAAAATTATTTTTTATTTTCATGGCTCTGCGTTATAAACTTCTGTGAAGCACCTGGGGGTTTAAAGTGCTCAATATGCATCTAGATAAGTTCCTTGGGGGGTCTAGTTTCCAAAATGGGGTCACTTGTGGGGGAGCTCCAATGTTTAGGCACACAGGGGCTCTCCAAACGCGACATGGTGTCCGCTAACAATTGGAGCTAATTTTCCATTCAAAAAGTCAAATGGCGCGCCTTCCCTTCCGAGCCCTGCCGAGTGCCAAAACAGTGGTTTACCCCCACATATGAGGTATCGACGTACTCGGGAGAAATTGCCCAACAAGTTTTATGATCCATTTTACCCTACTGCCCATGTGAAAATGAAAAAATTGAGGCGAAAAGAATTTTTTTGTGAAAAAAAAGTACTTTTTCATTTTTACAGATCAATTTGTGAAGCACCTGAGGGTTTAAAGTGCTCACTAGGCATCTAAATAAGTTCCTTGGGGGGTCTAGTTTCCAAAATGGGGTCACTTGTGGGGGAGCGCCAATGTTTAGGCACACAGGAGCTCTCCAAACGCGACATGGTGTCCGCTAACGATGGAAATAATTTTTCATTCAAAAAGTCAAATGGCGCTCCTTCCCTTCCGAGCCTTACCATGTGCCCAAACAGTGGTTTACCCCCACATGTGAGGTATTGGTGTACTCAGGAGAAATTGCCCAACACATTTTAGGATCCATTTTATCCTGTTGCCCATGTGAAAATGAAAAAATTGAGGCTAAAAGAATTTTTTTGTGAAAAAAAAGTACTTTTTCATTTTTACGGATTAATTTGTGAAGCACCTGGGGGTTCAAAGTGCTCAGTATGCATCTAGATAAGTTCCTTGGGGCGTCTAGTTTCCAAAATGGGGTCACTTGTGGGGGAGCTCCAATTTTTAGACACACGGGGGCTCTCCAAACGTGACATGGTGTCCGCTAAAGAGTGGAGCCAATTTTTGATTCAAAAAGTCAAATGGCGCTCCTTCCCTTCCAAGCCCTGCCGTGCGCCCAAACAGTGGTTTACCCCCACATATGGGGTATCGGCGTACTCAGGACAAATTGTATATAAATCATAAGCTGATAAACAGCATAGGGTCAGGAAAATCAATATATGAAACAAGTAACCCTTAGTTTTCTATGGTATCAGCGTACTCAGGACAAATTGGACAACAACTTTCGTGGTTCAGTTTCTCCTTTTACCATTGGGAAAATAAAAAAATTGTTGCTAAAAGATAATTTTTGTGACTAAAAAGTTAAATGTTCATTTTTTCCTTCCATGTTGCTTCTGCTGCTGTGAAACACCTGAAGGGTTAATAAACTTCTTGAATGTGGTTTTGAGTACCTTGAGGGGTGCAGTTTTTAGAATGGTGTCACTTTTGGGTATTTTCAGCCATATAGACCCCTCAAACTGACTTCAAATGTGAGGTGGTCCCTAAAAAAAATGGTTTTGTAAATTTCGTTGTAAAAATGACAAATCGCTGGTCAAATTTTAACCCTTATAACTTCCTAACAAAAAAAAATTTTGTTTCCAAAATTGTGCTGATGTAAAGTAAACATGTGGGAAATGTTATTTATTAACTATTTTGTGTCACATATCTCTCTGGTTTAACAGAATAAAAATTCAAAATGTGAAAATTGCGAAATTTTCAAAATTTTCGCCAAATTTCCGTTTTTATCACAAATAAACGCAGAATTTATTGACCTAAATTTACCACTAACATGAAGCCCAATATGTCACGAAAAAACAATCTCAGAACCGCTAGGATCCGTTGAAGCGTTCCTGAGTTATTACCTCATAAAGGGACACTGGTCAGAATTGCAAAAAACGGCAAGGTCTTTAAGGTCAAAATAGGCTGGGTCATGAAGGGGTTAATCATAGACCTGAAACCGGGACAAGGGGGCATCCTCTGAGTTTGGAGGAAAAAAGGTTCAAGCATAATAACAGACGCGGATTCTTTACTGTAAGAGCAGTGAGACTATGGAACTCTCTGCCGTATGATGTTGTAATGAGTGATTCATTACTTAAATTTAAGGCCGGCTTCACACTTGCGAGTTTTACGGACTTAAGAGCGCAGAAACTACGTCCGTAAAACTCGCAAAAAATACGGCACAATTATTCTCTATGCCCCTGCTCCTATCTGCCGTATTTTACTGATCAGTATTATACGGCTTTCTACGGCCGTACAAAATCGCAGCATGCTGCGTTTGTCACCGTACTGCGCAAGAAATACGCCAATGAAAGTCTATGGAAGCGTGAAAAATACGGATTACACACGGACAAGCAGTGTGACTTGCGAGAAATACGCAGCGCTGTTAGAGAGAAAAGCCGGCAATTCAGTGCGGTGTACAGTAAAATCACACTGACAGCTTACAGTCCAATAGGTAGAATAAATGTGTACACATAGAATAGGTATATATATATGTCAGTGAGACACATATATGTATATATATTAATATGTATTCCAGCGCTATACAGCTTGAAAGCCGGTAATTCAATTACCGGCTTTTTCTTTCTCCTTCCTAAACCCGACATGCTTTGAGACATGGTTTACATACAGTAAACCATGTCTTCTCTATATTTTTTTTGCAGATTCCACACTACTAATGTCAGTAGTGTGTATCTGCAAAATTTGGCCGTTCTAGCTCTTAAAATAAAGGGTTAAATGGCGGAAAAAATTGGCGTGGGCTCCCGCGCAATTTTCTCCGCCAGAGTAGTAAAGCCAGTGACTGAGGGCAGATATTAATAGCCTGGAGAGGGTCCACGGTTATTGGCCCCCCTGGCTAAAAATATCTGCCCCCAGCCACCCCAGAAAAGGCACATCTGGAAGATGCGCCTATTCTGGCACTTGGCCACTCTCTTCCCATTCCCGTGTAGCGGTGGGATATGGGGTAATGAAGGGTTAATGCCACCTTGCTATTGTAAGGTGACATTAAGCCAAATTAATAATGGAGAGGCGTCAATTATGACACCTATCCATTATTAATCCAATTGTAGTAAAGGGTTAAATAAAACACAAACACATTATTTAAAATTATTTTAATGAAATAAAAACAATGGTTGTTGGAGTATTTTATTCTATGCCCAATCCAGTCACTGAAGACCCTCGTTCTGTAAGTAAAAAAACATAATAAACCAACAATATCCTTACCCTCCGCAGATCTGTAACGTCCAACGATGTAAATCCTTCTGAAGGGGTTAAAACATTTTGCAGCAAGGAGTTCCGCTAATGCAGGCTGCTCCTTGCTGCAAAACCCCGGGGAATGAGGCTAAATATAGATCAATGATCTATATTTATCTTCATTTGCGGTGAGGCGCCCTCTGCTGGCTGTTATTAGATCGTGGGAACTTACCTAGAAAGCTACCAGGCTTCCCATTATTAATTTGGCTTAATGTCACCTTACAATAGCAAGGTGGCATTAACCCTTCATTACCCCATATCCCACCGCTACACGGGAATGGGAAGAGAGTGGCCAAGTGCCAGAATAGGCGCATCTTACAGATGTGACTGTTCTGGGGTGGCTGGGGGCAGGTGTTTTTAGCCAGGGGGGGGCCAATAACCGTGGACCCTCTCCAGGCTATTAATATCTGCCCTCAGTCACTGGCTTTACTACTCTGGCGGAGAAAATTGCGCGGGAGCCCACGCCAATTTTTTCCGCCATTTAACCCTTTAATTTACTAGCTAGAACGGCCAAATTTTGCAGATACACACTACTGACATTAGTAGTGTGGAATCTGCAAAAAAAAAGGAGAGAAGACATGGTTTACTGTATGTAAACCATGTCTCAAATCATGTCGGGTTTTAGGAAGGAGAAATAAAAAGCCGGTAATTGAATTACCGGCTTTCAAGCTGTATAGCGCTGGAAAAAATATTAATATATATACATATATGTGTCTACTGACATATATATATATATATATATATATATATATATATATATATATATATATATATATATATATATATATATATATATACAGTGGGGCAAAAAAGTATTTAGTCAGTCAGCAATAGTGCAAGTTCCACCACTTAAAAAGATGAGAGGCGTCTGTAATTTACATCATAGGTAGACCTCAACTATGGGAGACAAACTTTGAAAAAAAAATCCAGAAAATCACATTGTCTGTTTTTTTAACATTTTATTTGCATATTATGGTGGAAAATAAGTATTTGGTCAGAAACAAAATTTCATCTCAATACTTTGTAATATATCCTTTGTTGGCAATGACAGAGGTCAAACGTTTTCTGTAAGTTTTCACAAGGTTGCCACACACTGTTGTTGGTATGTTGGCCCATTCCTCCATGCAGATCTCCTCTAGAGCAGTGATGTTTTTGGCTTTTCGCTTGGCAACACGGACTTTCAACTCCCTCCAAAGGTTTTCTATAGGGTTGAGATCTGGAGACTGGCTAGGCCACTCCAGGACCTTGAAATGCTTCTTACGAAGCCACTCCTTCGTTGCCCTGGCGGTGTGCTTTGGATCATTGTCATGTTGAAAGACCCAGCCACGTTTCATCTTCAATGCCCTTGCTGATGGAAGGAGGTTTGCACTCAAAATCTCACGATACATGGCCCCATTCATTCTTTCATGTACCCGGATCAGTCGTCCTGGCCCCTTTGCAGAGAAACAGCCCCAAAGCATGATGTTTTCATGTTTAGGTATGGTGTTTGATGGATGCAACTCAGTATTCTTTTTCCTCCAACATGACAAGTTGTGTTTCTACCAAACAGTTCCAGTTTGGTTTCATCAGACCATAGGACATTCTCCCAAAACTCCTCTGGATCATCCAAATGCTCTCTAGCAAACTTCAGACGGGCCCGGACATGTACTGGCTTAAGCAGTGGGACATGTCTGGCACTGCAGGATCTGAGTCCATGGTGGCGTAGTGTGTTACTTATGGTAGGCCTTGTTACATTAGTCCCAGCTCTCTGCAGTTCATTCACTAGGTCCCCCCGCGTGGTTCTGGGATTTTTGCTCACCGTTCTTGTGATCATTCTGACCCCACGGGGTGGGATTTTGCGTGGAGCCCCAGATCGAGGGAGATTATCAGTGGTCTTGTATGTCTTCCATTTTCTAATTATTGCTCCCTCTGTTGATTTCTTCACTCCAAGCTGGTTGGCTATTGCAGATTCAGTCTTCCCAGCCTGGTGCAGGGCTACAATTTTGTTTCTGGTGTCCTTTGACAGCTCTTTGGTCTTCACCATAGTGGAGTTTGGAGTCAGACTGTTTGATGGTGTGCACAGGTGTCTTTTTATACTGATAACAAGTTTAAACAGGTGCCATTACTACAGGTAATGAGTGGAGGAAAGAGGAGACTCTTAAAGAAGAAGTTACAGGTCTGTGAGAGCCAGAAATCTTGATTGTTTGTTTCTGACCAAATACTTATTTTCCACCATAATATGCAAATAAATTGTTAATAATCAGACAATGTGATTTTCTGGATTTTTTTTTCTCAGTTTGTCTCCCATAGTTGAGGTCTACCTATGATGTAAATTACAGACGCCTCTCATCTTTTTAAGTGGTGGAACTTGCACTATTGCTGACTGACTAAATACTTTTTTGCCCCACTGTATATATATATACAGTATATATACAGTATATATATATATATTTTTTTTTTCTTTCTGGGACACATGGATCACTTCTATAGCGGTATGTTGGTTTTGCAAGCCTGCGAGAAAACCACGCAGTACGGATGCCATACGGATTACATACGGAGGATGCCATGCGCAAAAAACGCTGACACACCCTGCCTACGGAGGAGCTACGGACCACTATTTTCGGGACTTTTCAGCGTATTACGGCCGTAATATACGGACCGTATTTTCATACGCTGAGTGTGAAGCCGGCCTAAGAGGGGACTGGATACCTTTCTGGAAAAGTATAATGTTACAGGGTATATACACTAGATTCCTTGATAGGGCATTGATCCAGGGAACTAGTCTGATTGCCGTATGTGGAGTCGGGAAGGAATTTTTTTCCCCAATGTGGAGCTTACTCTTGCCACATGTTTTTTTTTTGCCTTCCTCTGGATCAACATGTTAGGGCGTGTTAGGTTAGGCTATGGGTTGATCTAGATGGACTTATAGTCTTCCTTCAACCTTAATAACTATGTAACTATGTAACTATGTAACTGCACTGTAGTACTGAGCTGTATTGTGGTGAAGCAAAGTGAAGCTGTGGAGATGGAGAATAAATGAGTAACGGGAAACAGGGCCGTATTTGCAACTAGGCACTTGAGGGCACGTGCCTAGGGCGGGGACAATGCAGGGGGGTGGCACCTGAGCAAGTTTAAAAAAAAAAATATATTTTTTTTAAAGTCCGGGGGTCCCCCCGCCCACCCACCTCAGTCCCAGCTGCCCCGGGGGGAGGGGGTTTCGGGCGCAAGGCCGCCATCAGGGCATTGCTGCCCTGACTACTGTATGGGGCAGAAATGGGTGCTGTACCTTTAAGCAGCAGCAGCCCAAGTGCATCATGGTCCCCCTGACGCCGGTCATATCACACGCTGCGCGCTCTAAGAGCACTGGAGCAGACTGCAGAGAAGCAGGTAATGTCTGTGGGAGAAGATACTGAAGTTTGCGGTGAGCAGGGAGAGGAGGAGGCGGGCGGTGTGTGAGGACTCAGAGGAGAGGAAGCTGCAGAGAGGAGTGAGGTGAGAGAGGAGACGGTAGTCTGCTGATGTGAGTGAGGAGAGGGGAGGCTGCTAAGGGGAGGTGATGAGAGGCAGGAGAGGAGAGGCTAGTAATTAGAGGAGAGGCTGGAAGGGAGATGAGAGGCAGGAGAGGAGAGGCTGGAAAGGAGAGGAGAGGCTGGAGAGGAGAGGCAGGAGAGGAGAGGCTGGAAAGGAGATGAGAGGCAGGAGAGGAGAGGCAGGGGAGGAGAGGCTGGAAAGGAGAGGAGAGGCTGGAAAGGAGATGAGAGGCAGGAGAGGAGAGGCTGGAAAGGAGAGGAGAGGCTGGAAAGGAGAGGAGGCTGGAAAGGAGAGGCTGGAGAGGAGAGACTAGAAAGGAGAGGAGATGAGAGGCTGGTGAGGAGAGGCTGGAGAGGAGAGGAAAGGCTGGGGAGGAGAGGCTGGAAAGGAGAGGAGATGAGAGGCTGATAAGGAGAGGAGAGGCTGGAAAGGAGATGAGGCAGGAGAGGAGAGGCTAGAAAGGAGAGGAGAGGCTGGTAAGGAGAGGAGAGGCTGGAGAGGAGAGGCTGGAAAGGAGAGGAGATGAGAGGCTGGTGAGGAGAGGCTGGAGAGGAGAGGAAAGGCTGGGGAGGAGAGGCTGGAAAGGAGAGGAGATGAGAGGCTGATAAGGAGAGGAGAGGCTGGAAAGGAGATGAGGCAGGAGAGGAGAGGCTGGAAAGGAGAGGAGAGGTTGGTAAGGAGAGGAGAGGCTGGAGAGGAAAGGAGACGCTGGAAAGGAGAGGAGATGAGAGGCTGGTAAGGAGAGGAGATGAGAGGCTGGAAAGGAGATGAGCGGCTGGAAAGTAGAGGCTGGAAAGGAGAGGAGATGAGAGGCTGGAGAGGAGAGGCTGGAAAGGAGAAGAGAGGCTGGAGAGGAGATGAGAGGCTGGAAAGGAGAGGAGATGAGAGGCTGGTAAGGAGAAATGAGAGGCTGGAGAGGAGATGAGAGGCAGGAGAGGAGAGGCTGGAAAGGAGATGAGAGGCTGGAAAGGAGAGGAGATGAGAGGCTGGTAAGGAGAGGAGATGAGAGGCTGGTAAGGAGAGAAGATGAGAGGCTGGTAAGGAGAGGAGATGAGAGGCTGGAGAGGAGATGAGAGGCAGGAGAGGAGAGGCTGGAAAGGAGAGGCTGGAAAGGAGAAGAGATGAGAGGCTGGAAAGGAGAGGAGATGAGAGGCTGGAGAGGAGATGAGAGGCTGGAAAGGAGAGGAGAGGCTGGAAAGGAGATGAGATGAGAGGCTGGAGAGGAGAGGAGAGGCTGGAAAGGAGAGGAGAGGCTGGAAAGGAGAGGAGAGGCTGGAGAGGAGAGGAGAGGCAGGAGAGGAGAGGCTGGAGAGGAGAGGCTGGAAAGGAGAAGAGGGGCTGGAAAGGAGAGGAAAGGCTGCTGAGGGGAGGCTGCTGAGGAGAGGACATGAGAGGCTGGTGAGGGGAGGCTGCTGAGGAGAGGACATGAGAGGCTGCTGAGGGGAGGCTGCTGAGGAGAGGACATGAGAGGCTGGTGAGGGGAGGCTGCTGAGGAGAGGAGATGAGAGGCTGGTGAGGGAAGGCTGCTGAGGAGAGGAGATGAGAGGCTGGTGAGGGGAGGCTGCTGAGGAGAGGAGATGAGAGGCTGGTGAGGGGAGGCTGCTGAGGAGAGGAGAGGCTGGTGAGGGGAGGCTGCTGAGGAGAGGAGAGGAGAGGCTGCTGAGGAGAGGAGATGAGAGGCTGGTTTCATGCTGTATATGGGTAGGCTGTGTGGGGCTCATGCTGTATATAAGGGGCTGTGGGGGTTTAAAGATATATAGGGGGTGTCAGCATACTTAATTCTGCTCAATATTAAGTGATACAATTAATATTAATTAATATTGAGTAGAATTATTTTCATGCTATTGGTTCGGCCTCCACAACAGTCATGGTCTTTCATCTGGCCCCTCGGGAAAATAAATTGCCCACCCCTGATCTAGAGACATGGAGTGAGAAGCCCACAGACGATAGCAACAGATTAGTCCGTTCTCTCACTAAATTACCCCTCCAGCTCTTCAAACTATTCTCTCTGAAACGTCCCAGCATTGCAGAGATAAACTTTCCTGTTTGCAGTCTGAGTGATGCTGCCCGTGGTTTTGGTAGTATGAATCGACTGACAGGTTCCCCTTAAAAACCTGTCAGCAGGGCCGTATTTGCCACTAGGCACTTGAGGGCACGTGCCTAGGGCGGGGACAATGCAGGGGGGCAGCACCTGAGCAAGTTAAATTTTTTTTTTTTTTTTTTTTTAAGTCCGGGGATCCCCCCGCTCACCCACCTCAGTCCCAGCTGCTGCGGGGGGAGGGGGTTTCGGGCGCAAGGCCGCCATCAGGGCATTGCTGCCCTGAGTACTGTATGGGGCAGAAATGGGTGCTGTACCTTTAAGCAGCAGCAGCCCAAGTGCATCATGGTCCCCCTGACGCCGGTCATGTCACACGCTGCGCGCTCTAAGAGCATTCGAGCAGACTGCAGAGAAGCAGGTAATGTCTGTGGGAGAAGATACTGAAGTCCGCGGTGAGCAGGGAGAGGAGGAGGCGGGCGGTGTGTGAGGACTCAGAGGAGAGGAAGCTGCAGAGAGGAGTGAGGTGAGAGAGGAGACGGTAGTCTGCTGATGTGAGTGAGTGAGGAGAGGGGAGGCTGCTAAGGGGAGGGGATGAGAGGCAGGAGAGGAGAGGCTGGTAAGGAGAGGAGAGGCAGGAGAGGAGAGGCTGGAAAGGAGATGAGAGGCAGGGGAGGAGAGGCTGGAAAGGAGATGAGAGGCAGGAGAGGAGAGGCTGAAAAGGAGAGGAGAGGCTGGAAAGGAGAGGAGAGGCAGGAGAGGAGAGGCTGGAGAGGAGAGGCTGGAAAGGAGATGAGAGGCAGGAGAGGAGAGGCTGGAGAGGAGAGTCTGGAAAGGAGACGAGAGGCAGGGGAGGAGAGGAGAGGCTGGAAAGGAGATGAGAGGCAGGAGAGGAGAGGCTGGAAACGAGATGAGAGGCAGGAGAGGAGAGGCTGGAGAGGAGAGGCTGGAAAGGAGAGGAGATGAGAGGCTGGTAAGGAGAGGAGATGAGAGGCTGGTAAGGAGAGGAGAGGCTGGAAAGGAGAGGAGATGAGAGGCTGGAGAGGAGAGGCTGGAAAGGAGAAGAAAGGCTGGAGAGGAGGAGAGGCTGGAAAGGAGAGGAGATGAGAGGCTGATAAGGAGAGGAGAGGCTGGAAAGGAGATGAGAGGCAGGAGAGGAGAGGCTGGAAAGGAGAGGAGAGGCTGGAAAGGAGAGGAGATGAGAGGCTGGTAAGGAGAGGAGAGGCTGGAGAGGAGTAGCTGGAAAGGAGAGGAGAGGCTGGAGAGGAAAGGAGAGGCTGGAAAGGAGAGGAGATGAGAGGCTGGTAAGGAGAGGAGATAAGAGGCTGGAAAGGAGATGAGAGGCTGGAAAGGAGAGGCTGGAAAGGAGAGGAGATGAGAGGCTGGAAAGGAGAAGAGAGGCTGGAGAGGAGATGAGAGGCTGGTAAGGAGAGGAGATGAGAGGCTGGTAAGGAGAGAAGATGAGAGGCTGGTAAGGAGAGGAGATCAGAGGCTGGAAAGGAGATGAGAGGCAGGAGAGGAGAGGCTGGAAAGGAGAGGAGAGTCTGGAAAGGAGAGGAGATGAGAGCCTGGTAAGGAGAGGAGAGGCTAGAAAGGAGAGGAGAGGCTGGTAAGGAGAGGAGATGAGAGGCTGGTAAGGAGAGGAGCTGAGAGGCTGGAAAGGAGAGGAGATGAGAGGCTAAAGAGGAGAAGCTGGAGAGGAGAAGCTGGAAATGAGAGGCTGGAGAGATGATGCTGGAGAGATGAGAGGCTGGAGAGGAGATGAAAGGCTGGACAGGAGATTAGAGGCTGGAAAGGAGATGAGAGGCTGGAATGGAGATGAGGTGAGAGGCTGGAAAGGAGAGGAGAGGCTGCTGAGGGGAGGCTGCTGAGGAGAGGAGATGAGAGGCTGGTGAGGGGAGGCTGCTAAGGAGAGGACATGAGAGGCTGGTGAGGGGAGGCTGCTGAGGAGAGGACATGAGAGGCTGGTGAGGGGAGGCTGCTGAGGAGATGAGAGGCTGGTGAGGGGAGGCTGCTGAGGAGAGGAGATGAGAGGCTGGTGAGGGGAGGCTGCTGAGGAGATGAGAGGCTGGTGAGGGGAGGCTGCTCAGGAGAGGAGATGAGAGGCTGGTGAGGGGAGGCTGCTGAGGAGAG
Organism: Ranitomeya imitator; assembly: GCF_032444005.1. Classification (NCBI taxonomy): domain Eukaryota; kingdom Metazoa; phylum Chordata; class Amphibia; order Anura; family Dendrobatidae; genus Ranitomeya; species Ranitomeya imitator. The sequence continues at coordinate 291,571,968 of NC_091284.1, forward strand.
GAGATGAGAGGCTGGTGAGGGGAGGCTGCTGAAGAGAGGAGATGAGAGGCTGGTGAGGGGAGGCTGCTGAGGAGAGGAGATGAGAGGCTGGTGATTGGAGGCTGCTGAGGAGGAGAGGGGAGGTTGGTGATGGGAGGATGTGAGAGGCTGGTGAGGAGAGGAGAGGCTGGTAAGGAGAGGAGAGGCTAGAAAGGAGAGGAGAGGCTGGTAAGGAGAGGAGATGAGAGGCTGGTAAGGAGAGGAGCTGAGAGGCTGGAAAGGAGAGGAGATGAGAGGCTGGAGAGGAGAAGCTGGAAATGAGAGGCTGTAGAGATGATGCTGGAGAGATGAGAGGCTGGAGAGGAGATGAGAGGCTGGACAGGAGATTAGAGGCTGGAAAGGAGATGAGAGGCTGGAAAGGAGATGAGGTGAGAGGCTGGAAAGGAGAGGCTGGAAAGGAGAGGAGAGGCTGCTGAGGAGAGGAGATGAGAGGCTGGTGAGGGGAGGCTGCTAAGGAGAGGACATGAGAGGCTGGTGAGGGGAGGCTGCTGAGGAGAGGACATGAGAGGCTGGTGAGGGGAGGCTGCTGAGGAGATGAGAGGCTGGTGAGGGGAGGCTGCTGAGGAGAGGAGATGAGAGGCTGGTGAGGGGAGGCTGCTGAGGAGATGAGAGGCTGGTGAGGGGAGGCTGCTGAGGAGAGGACATGAGAGGCTGGTGAGGGGAGGCTGCTGAGGATAGGACATGAGAGGCTGGTGAGGGGAGGCTGCTGAGGAGATGAGAGGCTGGTGAGGGGAGGCTGCTGAGGAGAGGAGATGAGAGGCTGGTGAGGGGAGGCTGCTGAGGAGAGGAGATGAGAAGCTGGTGAGGGGAGGCTGCTGAGGAGATGAGAGGCTGGTGAGGGGAGGCTGCTCAGGAGAGGAGATGAGAGGCTGGTGAGGGGAGGCTGCTGAGGAGAGGAGATGAGAGGCTGGTGAGGGGAGGCTGCTGAGGAGAGGAGATGAGAGGCTGGTGAGGGGAGGCTGCTGAGGAGAGGAGATGAGAGGCTGGTGAGGGGAGGCTGCTGAGGAGGAGAGGGGAGGCTGGTGATGGGAGAATGTGAGAGGCTGGTGAGGAGAGGAGAGGCTGCTGAGGAGAGGAGATGAGAGGCTGGTCTCATGCTGTATATGGGGAGGCTGTGTGGGGCTCATGCTGTATATAAGGGGCTGTGGGGGTTTAAAGATATATAGGGGGTGTCAGCATACTTAATTCTGCTCAATATTAAGTGATACAATTAATATTAATTAATATTGAGTAGAATTATTTTCATGCTATTGGTTCGGCCTCCACAACAGTCATGGTCTTTCATCTGGCCCCTCAGGAAAATAAATTGCCCACCCCTGATCTAGAGACATGGAGTGAGAAGTCCACAGACGATAGCAACAGATTAGTCCGTTCTCTCACTAAATTACCCATCCAGCTCTTCAAACTATTCTCTCTGAAACGTCCCAGCATTGCAGAGATAAACTTTCCTGTTTGCAGTCTGAGTGATGCTGCCCGTGTTTTTGGTAGTATGAATCGACTGACAGGTTCCCCTTAAAAACCTGTCAGCCAAACCTTGGAACCTTGGCAGAATCAACTGACCATGTACTGTGTCTGAGATCCACCAGATTCTCATATGACAACTAATGGAAAGGTTTGCTAAGGCTACTTTCACATCAGCGATTTTCTCCGTTCGCGGCAGATACTGCAGTTTTTCCGCCTCTGTCGTGTAACATATCACTTACAGGCCGGCAACTCTGCGTTCGGCCTCATTCATTCCCTATGGGACTTGCGGACATGTGCGGCACTTGAGGTGAGACAAAAAAAAAAACACTGCTAGCAGCATTTTTTTTCTTGTTGCTGCAAGTACTGCATTTGCCGGATCGCAGCAAAACCGCAAGTGCCGCAAGTCCCATAGGGAATGAATGAGGCCGAACACAGTGTTGCCGTAAGTGATCCGTTATGGATGCGGAAAAACTGACGGATCTGCCGCAAATGTCAAAAATCGCTGATGTGAAAGTAGCCTAAGTCACTGCCGATAGTGTCTGCATTAATCATACTCACCAATGGGGGAGGCAGCACGAAAAGTGCCTAGGGCAGCAGAAACTCTAAATACGGCCCTGACGGGAAAGGAGTTGTGTGTGTATGTAAAAATTCTCAGTATGGTGAAAGAAACGTTAATTAAGATATGTACCCGCTAACTACTGTATATATTCCCTACCAAGTTTGTGTTCAGTAAAAGTTATATTTTTGCCTGGTGGTCTCCTTCACTGAAGACCTCAAACAAGCCTGAAGTTTATCACAATTTGTGTGTTTTGTTTTTCCATCCAATGGGGTTGAGATCTGGGGAGTTCACTATCCATTGACCCAAAATGTTAATGTTTTCTTCACCAAGCCACTTTCGCTCTGTAACTTCATGCTCCATAATGTTGGGATAATTATTATCCATCACTAAATTGTTCGATGATTGGGAGAAGTTGCTCTTGAAAAATATTTATGTATCATTCTTTATTCATGGCAGTGTTCTTAGGCTAGGTTCACATTGCGTCAAGTACATGGCGTTAAACGGATTCGTTAAACGCATGTACAGAAAAGGAGCCAAAATATGTAAAATTTCGTCGTCACGGTAACGCTAGCGTTAACGCATGTGATCGCCTTTTTTCTTTTTGATGTCCGTTACGAAGTATCCGTTTGGCTGCATTTGTCACTGTCAATAAAGTTATTCTTCTTTTTTTTTTTCTCCCTTTTGTCACTGTCGGGTGTGGGCACAGACTCATTCTCCATTTTGAAAGCATTGAGTGAACTTCTGCTAGCAAGATGTTTGTGTCTGAGCTTGTTAGATTTCGCTTGATGCGGTTGCGACTTCGGCAGAGAAAGCGTAGTTCGCAAAGGAGATATTGGATCCACGAAGTGAATTTCTTGCGGAATACATATGGTGCATTTCACACCCTGTATGTGCAGCTTCGGGATCATCCCTTCAAATTCCAACGCTATCTACGGATGTCCATTGAGACCTTTGATGTTCTGCTCTCACATGTGAAGGATGAGATACATCATCATCGCAGCACTTTTCGTGAAAGCATCTGTGCGGAGCAACGTTTAGTAGTGACTGTGAGGTAATTATACATTTTTTTATCATTCTATTGACAAAGACTAGATCTCGGTATCGTGTGGCCTAATGTTCATTTAGCAATTGTATATTCTATTGTAACTAGCCTTTTAGATGATCATTAAAATCCTAATTTTTTTTTTCTTTTTGAATGTCGACAGATATCTGGCTACCCGAGAATCTTTTGCGTCACTGCATTATCAGTTTAGACTTGGGAAGTCAACAATTTGCCAACTTGTTCGGGAAACTTGTGATGCCATTTGGAACAACTTGCAACCACTTGTGCTACCAACACCAACATCAAAAATGTGGCTAGCGATTTCCCAACAGTTCGAGGATGTGGCTAATTTCCCCAATTGTATTGGTGCCGTGGACGGCAAGCACATTCGGATTCAGAAACCTGCGCATAGTGGATCCCTCTACTATAACTATAAGAAATACTTTTCTATAGTATTGATGGCGATTGCGGATGCCAGGTACCATTTTGTTGCTGTGGATATTAGTGCTTATGGCCGGACTAACGATTCCTGAGTCTTCAGAGACTCCAACATGGGCCGATGTTTGTACAGCCAAAGTTTCAACATACCCTTATCACGACCTCTTCCGGGGACCGAAGGCCCAAGTTTGCCCTATGTTTTAGTTGGTGATGAGGCGTTCCAACTCGGACAAAATCTCCTCAAGCCGTAGTCTAGACTCCACCAGGCGCATTTTTAATTATCGCTTGAGCCAGGCAAGACGTTATGTGGAGTGTGCCTTTGGGATTTTGACATTAAAATGGCGGATTTTACTAACCTGCATGCAACTGCAACCAGAAAATGTGGACCGTGTTGTGAAGGCGTGCATCTGTCTGCATAATTTTGTGGCGAGACATGAACCCCAGGTGGTAGACCCCGATGATTGTGAGTCGAACCTCATTAGCATTGAATCGAATGCAGTTCAGTCTACAGCACAAATAATGAGGATTCATGATCAATTTGCACATTACTTCACACATGAAGGCCATGTTCCATGGCAAGACAGATACGTGTGAAAATAATTTAAAGTCTTCCTGATGTCGTGTAAAAAGTTACCTTATGTCGTGTAAAAAGTTATGTTGTTTAACCTGATGTCGTGTAAAAAGTTATGTTGTGTTAAAAGTTTAAGTAATACAAGAATCTTAAATTTGAAACAGTTTACTAAATGGTTATGGATTTTGCCAACAAACTGTTGGTAGACAGGTTTAACATATGATATCCCATAGGGATGAAAACCAAAGGAAAATAGAAATGTAAAAAAAAAAAAAATAATGAAAAAACAAAACTTGCAACGCGGTAATTGCACCTGGCTGGGGACACTGAACAGTACTAAAGACTTTGGTACTGCACGGGCGTATTGTCTGCCCAACTGTATGATGGACTGCTACATTGTCTATGAGGTTCCACGCTCGTTTCACCCCGGCCTCTATATTGAGGGATGTAGGCCGGCATGTCCATTCTTCTTGTTCCCGATGGAGCGGGTTCCTGGGGGCCCACAAATTCCTCAAGAAGGTCGTTCAGTCTTTGTCTAAACATAAGGTTTCTATGTGCCGGGATATTTTGTGCTACAGGCACATAGGACAAGAAAAGTAGCTTCCACTCATTAGCAGAGTATACAGACTCGCGGGCTTGCAGCTCGGTAATTTCCCGCCTCAGGTCTTTGAGCTCACTGCGACACATGGCCTGTACCCGTTGGAGTCCATCGACGATAATTGCATCAGCTTCATCTTTTTGTGATGCTCGCTTGCGTCCACGCTGTGATTGCAGCCGGGCACTCACACCTGCAGCAACAGTGCTTCTATCCACAGATCGTGGCTCGCTGATGCCAGACACAACTTCAGGTTGGGTTGGTTCCACTGGAGAAGGCTCCAGTTCCTCTGCTGGTCTAGGCGCAGCAGTACTGCATACCGTGCTGTAAAACCACACAAAAAAAGTTAATTATTTTCCTTTAAACAAATATGTCTCGCACACAGACCTATTTCTACTTACGAGCGCTGAGACAATGTTTTTTGAATGAAGAGCAATTGGTCGTAATGCACATACGGTGTCACCCGTTTGCCACCTGATCCGCTTGGTGCATTCTGACTGTTCCAGTAGTCACGGACAAAGCGATCGCGGATGGACTTCCAACGGGTATGGACAGCATCGGCTTTAAATTAAAAAAAAATATATATATATATATATAAAAATAGTAGATAGATAGTTTGAAGATATATGAAAAATTGTTCATAGTTTTTTACGATAGTTGATATATAAATAGTATATAGATAGTTGTTAGATAATAGAGAAATAGTTTAGAAATAGTGTATAGATAGATATATAGTGTACAGATAGTTGATAATTGAGAGATAAATAGCAGACAACAAGTGGATAGGTTGATAGGATAGAATTTTTTTTAAAATTTTTTAACATTTTTCAATGTAACGCCACCAATATTTACCAATTTTTTTCTTTGAGGTTGTCGACTTCTTCATGTATCGGAGATCAAAGTGACAGATAATTTGATCCCACAACTTGCGGTTCTTCACAATGTCATGGTGGGAGCTGTCGCTCTGGTCCCATATGGAGGGGTTCGCTTCCACAAGGTTGATCAGTGTCTCGTTGTGAATAGTCAATGGCTCTTCGTCAACGACAATCCTTTTTTTCTTGGTCGCTGACTTGGACTATGTAAACACAAAACGTTATGTTTCAATTTCACTGGATGCCCATATTCATATATACAGAGATAGATTGATACATAGATACATAGATATAGCGATAGATAGATACATAGATATAGCGATAGATATACATAGATATAGCGATAGATAGATACATAGATATAGCGATAGATAGATACATAGAGATAGATAGATACATAGATATAGATAGATAGATACATAGATATAGCGATAGATAGATACATAGATATAGCGATAGATAGATACATAGATATAGCGATAGATATACATAGATATAGCGATAGATAGATACATAGATATAGCGATAGATAGATACATAGAGATAGATAGATACATAGAGATAGATAGATACATAGATATAGCGATAGATAGATACATAGATATAGCGATAGATAGATACATAGATATAGCGATAGATAGATACATAGATATAGATAGATAAATAGATGGAGCGATAGATAGTTGATAGATAGTTTATAGATATAGTAGATAGAAAGTGAATAGATAGATTGTTGATTAATATTGGATAGAATATTTCTAGTTTTATATTTACCACTGGCAGTTGTGGCAACGACAGACGGCTAGGAACCTTCTTTCTTTTGTGTCCTCCGTGTGCCACAACCTATTGTGTATGTAAAATGTAAAAAAAATTAACATTCATTGGATCAATAAATTTATGCCTGAAAAAGTCAAAATGTGTGCTTTGTACCTTTGTGGTTTTTGCCTGTTTTTTTGGGGGGAGGTCTAGCAACCTCGGGCTCAGAAGACTCCTATTCACAATAAAAACATGATTTTTATTACGTGCTTAGCTCAATACAATGGAGTTACACACAACATTATTGTGGTTTTTTAAAGTGCAAGCCTACCGATTGCGATGAAAACACCGCAGACACACTGCTGCTGCTGCTGCTGCTGCTGACATCAGTATCCGACATCTGCGTGCAACAAAGCAATAAATTTTTAGTACACACACATCCGACGGACAATACAGACTCCCATGATGTATACAGAGATATATAATATATAGAAATGTACTTACATTTCCTGTGATCTCTTGCAACACTCTGTCACGTGCAGTAGGCCTCAGGAGAAATGTGTGGGTGGGATACTCCTCATTTGGCCGAAATCACATTTCCTGTCACATGACCACATGTGACCACCCTCAAACGCTATTAAAACGTGTGGTCCTATTTGTAAATTTTTCATGATTTGCGTCTGACTGCGTTTGCCATAGCCTTCTATGGCAGAATGAACGCTTCCGTTAGTATTGCGTTAGCTTGGCCGGACCCGAAAACGCTGCAAGCCGCGTTCAAGGTCCGTCAGAAAAAAAACGTTATGTGACAAACGCATACCAATTTAGGGATGCGTCATGATGCGTCAGACAATGCAAGTCTATGGGCGCGTTAGTATGTGTGTTACATTGCGTTATTACTACTTAAAAACGTGTCCGTTAGACGGACTCACCTAGCGCAATGTGAACCTAGCCTTAGGCAAAATTCTGAGTGAACACACTCCTTGGATGAAAAGCAAAAGCAATGGTCTCCGGTTGCTTTACTGTTTTCATGAGACAAGACTCATCGTAGCGCTCTCACCGTGTCTTCTTTGGACAATCATTCTTTGATTTGTCCCAATTGGTCTGATGGGGGCTTCATGAGAGAACATTAACTTTACCCCTTGACATAGATTTGATTATTGAGGAACATTTCCCTACCATTCGGGAACAATTTAGTGATGTACAATGCTTTCCCCAGTATTTTGAAGCATGCGCTTTTTTGGTGTTTTTCATGTTAAAGTAATAAGTGGCTCAGTGAGCAAAACATTTACATTTTGAATCCATGACCAGGAAACTCCCCAGATCTCAATACCATTGAGGTCCTGGTGATCAATGCTCAAAAAGCTTCTGGACTAGCAAAAACACACTAATTATAATAAACTCAAAGCATTGATTAGGCAAAAACGTCACAGTTTACAGTACCAGCAAAATGTATTAGGCATGCTGCTTATTTTTTTTGCTAAATTTAACCACTAATGCATTTTTTAAACATCTGCAACATGTCCGTTCTCTTATTGTTTTTGCAACGTTTTTCATCCATTCAAATTAAAGCGAACCTGTCATCAGGATTTGGCTAAGTAAACTACAGGCATTGCCAGGTTGGGGCTGTTACACTGGTTAAAATAATACCTAGGTTGAAGAAATGTGTATTATGGTTGTTGTTTAATCTTTGTTTGCAGTTTTCAGTTAATGAGATTCTCGTGCTTTGTGGCGTGACTGTGGGCAGGTCCACATTAGATGCTGTGGCCTCATCTTAATCCTTGTGGGCTTAAATGAGAGGCACTGAAACTTAAATGACCTGCCTCCTATTTTAAATACTGTGCTTGCGCAGTTTATATTAGTCTTAAATTTTTTTTTATTAACTTCTGCAAAATGGCACCGGCGACGCATGCGCAGTATCATCTCAGCAAGCCATAGATCCTACTGCGCTGGCTCCATTTTACTGAAGTTAAATTTTTTTTTTTAAAGACCACAATATAAACTGGTCTTTAAAAAAAAAAAAAAAAGCCTGGTAAACTGGTTCATTTACAGCATTTAGGGGGCTAAAGTTCCAGGAGCGGTGCAGGACCACTGCTGGCACAGAGTGCCGGGTGTCAGCTGTGTGGGTGCAAAAACACCTGAACGTATCCATACGTACCAGGTCAATAAGTCTCAGGTCACAGGGACATATGGCTACGTCTCAGGTGGGAAAGGGGTTAAATACATGTACAGTAAGCTGCACACACAGTAATCATATATGTGACTGACATATATATACAGTGGGTACGGAAAGTACTCATGCCCCTTTAAATTTTTCACTTTTTGTTTCATTGCAGCCATTTGGTAAATAAAAAAAGGTCATTTTTTCTTACTAAGGTACACTCTGCACCCCATCTTCACTGAAAAAAACAGAAATGTAGTAATTTTTGCAAATTTAAAAAAAAAGAAAAACTGAAATATTGCATGGTCATAAATATTCAGACCCTTTGCTCAATATTAAGTAGAAACACCCTTTTGAGCTAGTACAGCCATGAGTCTTCTTGGGAATGATGCAACAAGTTTTTCACACCCGGATTTTCTTCCTTGCAGATTATCTCCAGTTCCGTCAGGTTGGATGGTGAAAATTGGTGGACAGGTTTAGGTCAGGTCCCAGGCTGGGCCAGTCAATAATGGTCACAGAGTTGATCTGAAGCCACTCTTTAGTTATTTTAGCTATGTGCCTGGGGTCATTGTCTTGTTGGAAGGTGAACCTTTGGCCAAGTCTGAGGTCTAGAGCACTCTGGAAGAGGTTTTCATCCAGGATATCTCTGTATTTGGCCGCATTCATGTTTTCTTCAATGGCAATCAGTAATTTTGTCCCTACAGCTGAAAAACACCCCGATAGCGTCATGCTGCCACCACCATGTTTCACTGTTAGGATTGTATTGGGCAGGTGATGAGCAGTGCCTGGTTTTCTCCACACATACCACTTACAGCTATCACCAAATACTTCTATCTTCGTCTCATCAGACCAGAGAATCTTATTTCTCATAGTCTGGGAGTCCTTTATGTGTTTTTAGCAAACTCTATGCAGGCTTTCATACAGTTGTGGCCAAAAGTATTGACACCCCTGCAATTCTGCAGATAATACTCAGTTTCTTCCTGAAAATGATTGCAAACACAAAATCTTTGTTATTATTATCTTCATTTACTTTGTCTTAAATGAAAAAAACACAAAAATAATTGTCCTAAAGCCAAATTGGATATAATTCTGCACCAAACATAAAAAAGGGGGTGGACAAAAGTATTGACACTGTTCGAAAAATCGTGTGATACGTCTCTAATTTGTTTAATTAACAGCACCTGTAACTTACCTGTGGCACCTAACAGGTGTTGGCAATAACTAAATCACACTTGCAGCCAGTTGACATGGATTAAAGTTGACTCAACCTCTGTCCTGTGTCCTTGTGCGCACAACATTGAGCACGGAGAAAAGAAAAAAGACGAAAGAACTGTCTGAGGACTTGAGAAACCAAATTGTGAGGAAGCATGAGCAATCTCAAGGCTACAAGTCCATCTCCAAAGACCTGAATGTCCCTGTGTCTACCGTGCGCAGTGTCATCAAAAAGTTTAAAGCCCATGGCACTGTGGCTAACCTCCCTAGATGTGGACGGAAAAGAAAAATTGACAAGAGATTTCAACGCAAGATTGTGCGGATGTTAGATAAAGAACCTCGACTAACATCCAAACAAGTTCAAGCTGCCCTGCAGTCCGAGGGTACAACAGTGTCAACCCGTACTATCCGTCTGCGTCTGAATGAAAAGGGACTGTATGGTAGGAGACCCAGGAAAACTCTACTTCATACCCTGAGACATAAAAAAAAGCCAGGCTGAAGTTTGCCAAAACGTACCTGAAAAAGCCTAAAACTTTTTGGAAGAATGTTCTCTGGTCAAATGAGACAAAAGTAGAGCTTTTTAGGCAAAGGCATCAACATAGTTTACTGGAGAAAAAAAGAGGCATTCAAAGAAAAGAACACGGTCCCTACAGTCAAACATGGCGGAGGTTCCCTGATGTTTTGAGGTTGCTTTGCTGCCCCTGGCACTGGACTGCTTGACCGTGTGCATGGCATTATGAAGTCTGAAGACTACCAACAAATTTTGCAGCATGATGTAGGGCCCAGTGTGAGAAAGCTGGGGCTCCCTCAGAGGTCATGGGTCTTCCAGCAAGACAATGACCCAAAACACACTTCAAAAAGCACTAGAAAATGGTTTGAGAGAAAGCACTGGAGACTTCTAAGGTGGCCAGCAATTAATACAGACCTGAATCCCATAGAACACCTGTGGAGAGATCTAAAAATGGCAGTTTGGAGAAGGCACCCTTCAAATATCAGGGACCTGGAGCAGTTTGCCAAAGAAGAATGGTCTAAAATTCCAGCAGAGCATTGTAAGAAACTCATTGATGGTTACCAAAAGCGGTTGGTTGCAGTTATTTTGGCTAAAGGTTGTGCAACCAAGTATTAGGCTGAGGGTGCCAATACTTTTGTCTGGCCCATTTTTTGGAGTTTTGTGTGAAATGATCAATGTTTTGCTTTTTCTTCATTCTCTTTTGTGTTTTTTCATTTACGACAAATTAAATGAAGATAATACCAAAGAATTTGTGATTGCAATCATTTTCAGGAAGAAACTGATATGTCTTGCACTGACGAGAAGCTTCGGTCGGGCTACTCTGCCATAAAGGCCCGAATGGTGGATGGCTGCAAGGACAGTTGACTTTGTGGAACTTTCTCCCATCTCCCCACTGCATCTGGAGCTCATCCACAGTGATTTGGGGGTTCTTCTTTACCTCTTTCACCAAGGCTCTTCTCCCACAATTTCTCAGTTTGGCTGGACAGCCAGGTCTAGGAAGACTTCTTGTGGTCCCAAACCAAAACTTCTTCTATTTAAGGAGTGTGGAGGCCACTGTGCTCTTAGGAACCTTGAGACCTGCAGAAATTCTTTTGTAATCTTGGCCAGATCTGTGCCTTGCCACAATTGTCCCTGAGCTCCTTGGCAAGTTCCTTTAAGGCTATGTTCACAGTAGCGTCATGCGACGCTGCGTCGCCGACGGATCGGAAACGCACGCAAAAACGTACCTTTTTTGACGCAAGCGTCGGACGGATGCGTCGTAAAACGCAGCATTTTTTGTGCGTTTTTGTTGCGTTTTTACAAAAAACGCAGCGTTTTACGACGCATGCGTTGTCAAACAATGATTATATCTTTACACACAATTTAGTGTCTAGACACTAGATAACACCACCAATGAATAGAAGAGGGTGGGTCTAGTGTCTAGACAATAGATAATGCCACCAATGGGTAGATGAGGGTGGGTATTAATGTAATAGTGGTATATATACCCCGGCATAGATTATTTCCAACCATACAGCATCAAGATGGATCGTCCCATGGAGAGTATCTACCTCAATTTTGAGCTGGAATTAGCCCTTGCTATTGCTTATGCTATTGCCTGTCATGAACAGAGGAAAAGAGACAAACTACGGAGAAGGAGTCGTCGGCGTTTTTGGCTATACCCTATAGTGGAAGTCCAGAGAGTCGTGGAGCCTACCATTGTCTGTTTGGCGAATTAAATGAGAACCAGGAGAAATACTTTGAATACACCAGGATGTCACAAAACAGCTTCCGATATCTGCTGCGTCTGGTGGAAGGAACCATTGCCAGGCAGGACACGCAGCTCCGTAAATCGATTTCCCCCGAGGAACGTCTGCTGGTGACTCTACGGTACGTAATGCAATGTGAAGGATTTATATGTTCTTGCCATTTTTTCAAGTAACTAACGTGTTTTGGTTTTGTGGGGTGGGGGATCGTAATTAAGAATGAAAAATTATTTCATAACAATTTAATTAATTTCTTTTATTTATTTTTCTTCTTGTCAGTTTCCTTGCTACTGGAGAGACCTTGAGATCACTGCATTTCCAGTTTCGGATTGGAGTCTCCACACTGTCTGGTATTATTGCCGACACATGCCGCGCATTGTGGGACAACCTCCGGGAGGAATTCTTACCTATCCCAACAACCAAATTATGGCAGGCCAATGCCCAAAAATTCGAACAAGTGTGTTCTTTCCCTAACTGTATTGGAGCCGTGGATGGGAAGCACATTAGGATTACCAAGCCTTCAAGAAGTGGATCTCTGTTTTTTAATTATAAAAAATACTTTTCCACCGTGCTGATGGCAATTGCAGGTGCGGACTGCAGGTTTCTCGCTGTGGACATTGGAGCGTTTGGCCGTGCAAATGATTCACGGACATTTAAGGAGTCTGATATGGGCCGAAGATTGTACGATAACAATTTTAATTTCCCCCATCCACGACCTCTTCCCAACACCGAAGGCCCGGCCCTGCCATTTGTTGTTGTTGGGGATGAGGCTTTTCAAATGAGTGGCAACCTACTTAAACCGTACTCCAGTCGGGGGTTGGACCGCACCAAAAGTATATTTAATTATAGACTGTCCAGGGCCAGAAGAACTGTGGAGTGCGCCTTTGGAATTCTTGTCTCCAAATGGCATATCTTAGGATCCGCTATAAATTTGAAAATTGAGACAGTGGATGAGGTGGTGAAGGCGTGTGTGGTTCTCCACAATTTTATTATTGATAAAGAGAGAGTCAACGTGGAACTCGATGAACCCATACCAAATCCATTGCCTGATTATCAAGATCATCCTCTGTGGACAACTGTGGAGATTGCTCATATGAGGGACCAATTTGCTGCATACTTTGTTTCAGATGTTGGCCGTGTTTCATGGCAAGATCAAATGGTTTAATTCATCTTGTTATTATGATGTCATGTAAACACTGTGAAGTCCATGTCATTTAACCATCCTATGTAAGGTTATTGTTATAATGTCCCCTGATTTTCTAATGCGTTGTGTTTTGAAATAAAGTTCTTGTGCCTTTCCGTTTTCACAAAAAAAATCTCCCATACGTTTTTCCATAGTAATCAAATTGTAAAATCCAATGTTATGTAAAGTAATGTGTGTCCCACAAAATTTATGTGAGCACCAGTACACAAATGGACTGTGACAAAACAAAAAAATATTTCAGCCGTGTGTTCCATAGTTTTGACGTATAACATAATCGGCTCCCACCTTGTCAACCATTTTTAATCCTGCAGACTATTTGCATATGGAACCTGGCTTGACAAGGAGGGAGACGATCATGTTTGCAAAACTCTACAGAGTTAACACTATTGCACTCAGGATGCTGGAATACGTCCAGAGTCAAATAGTGGCGACACTGTGAACATTGCTACCACCTCACCTGACCAATAATCTTAAGGTACATTAATAAAACTATTATCCAACGATACCGACCAGTGATACGACCGGACCGTGACCATTGTTTAGTCGTCGCGTGGTTGCTGGAGAGCTGTCACACAGACAGCTCTCCAGCGACCAAAAAAGAGCAAGTCCCCGTGTAATCTGGGTAATGTTATGAAGCGCATGGCCGCACTCACGATGTTTTCCCTGTTTACCATTGTAAATGTAATATAAAAAAATAAAAAAAACCTTTCATTCCGGTGTGTGACACGTCCATTGCCGTCAGCTTTCCGTACTGTGCCAGCCCTAAAGCAAAGCACAGCGTATAAGTCAACGGTGTGCTCTGCTTTACGGGCGGGAAACAGTGTCAGTGACTGCGGAAAGATGACGGCGAGGGACGTGGTTGACACCTTTATTTTTTTTGGGGGGTATTGTTCACTTATTTGAGTGTTTAAAACACTGCGCTAGTAACCCAATATTCCCTTGTTTAAAACAAAGACATTGCTTGATCGGTGTCAAACACGCCGATCCAACAATGACAGCGTGTGATCAGTTACCCCAAGAAATTCCTAATCATTCGCTGACACCAAAAATCTCACAGCAGGGGCCTAATCGTTGTACGATTTCAGAAAAGATAACGTTGGTTACACACACAAACCAACTATATCGTTACTGAAATCGTTGTGTGATGGTACATTTTAAACTTGACATATTGAGCAATGCTGTTTGTGTTTGTAACATCTCATAGTACAATGAACGACAGCCCTATAAAAAAATGAAAAAAAAAAATGTATAAAATATTGTCAGACATTGCACATCAGTTGTTACAAAGACAAGATTTGTGTATACGGCGCACGGTGTGATTTGGTGCAAACTTTATTTGAGACAATAAAAAATAATTTAAAAAAAAAAAAATAACAATTTTATTAGGGACACAAAAAAAAAGAAATGGGAAATGTTAGGGGGTATCGATATCAGCAATTAAGGGGGATTGATATCCCCCACTTTTGGGGGGTGTTGAGGAGACCGAGGAGGAGGACGAGGGGGAGGAAGCAGCATAGTCTATGACACTAGACGGGATGCCGACATCAATCCAGCCAGTTGACGGTGGCGATCCAGCCAAAGCAGGAGGTGAGGGAGGAGGAGGGACGACCAGTGTCCTTGGTTGGCTACTCCGGCTCCGGGTAGACCCAGGCTGTGTACTCGGTGTACTCCTTGTAGACCCAGGCTGGGTACTGGGTGTACTCCGTGTAGACCCAGGCTGGGTACTTGGAGTGCTCCGGGTCGACCCAGGCTGTGTAGTGGTGGTTGTTTTGGGAGCAGCCATAGCCAAGGTTGTAGTGCTTGTCGTCGTCGTCTTCTTTTTTTTCCTCCTCTCTCCCTCTGGGTGTGGGTCGGCTTCCCGTCTGTGTGCCCTTGAAGGCCTGGCATGATCAGAACTTTGGGGCTCTGTTCTGTGGTGGCGGTGGCGGTGGCCCTTGGCACGCGGAGCTCTGTGGTGGTGCTCTGCAGCAGGAGTCGGAGTCATGGCAGCCAGCGATGGTACTGCGGGCACATTTGTCGCTGACTGCATGACCCGAGCCTGCTGCAGAGCAGTGACATATGCGTTGTTGCAGCCCTGCATGACCGAAATCTGGAGTTCCGGCGTAAGATGTTCAACCATGCCCTTGTGAATGGCACTAAAAAAATGTTTGGCCGGCCTCGAGAGCTCCGATTTGATGTTTTCAAGACGCCAGTCGATATTGGACATTTTATCGCACAGCGCCTTGAAACCATTCTGAAATACGGTGCTCAAATGTAAAAATTCGGGCATGACCGCCCTGTCCGAGGCCCGCTGACGCTGTCGGGAAGACCCGAAGGAAGGAGCGCCAGAGGCCTCGGCCAGGGGAACATCTGATGGACCGGCTGCCGGTTCGCCAGATTGTGGTGGTGCAGACCTGCTCTCGCTGTGGGATGGCTGCGACGGTTCAGATGGCGCTTCACGAAGGACCGCTCCAGAGGGTCGGACAGTCTCGCGGGTGCTGCTGTGTGTTCTGTGAAAACATAAGGAAACCATTAGTATACTAAATATAACATTTCACATGCGTCATTAATTAACTTTACCGCCAGTATCCATTTCCGCCGTTAATATTAACCTATTTTAAATATTGACACTGCATATGCCCCATCAATATTAAAAAAAAATGCATTTATTTAATTCAAAATAGTCACCCATGGTTGCGGTTTGTAACGCCAGACAATTATGCTTACGTTGGAACTGCCATGACGTCACGGTCATGTGACCGAGACGTCATCACAGGTCCTGCGAGCTGAGCAACCATGGGAACATAACCTGCCTTGCAGTAGAAGGTATGGTGTGTCTATTATATTTTAATTTTTGGTGTATAAAAAAACTGGGATACACCTGGATGGGCACTATACTACTCCACTATGAAATATTGCCCGGGCATGGCCAATCTACTATCTTTCTGTGTTCTGTATACTTCTGATTTCAGGGAAATAACTAGTAAGTCAAACTCACCATTGTAGTAATCCCAGAAGGGAGCCGCTGTGTCAAGTGTGAGAAGACCAGAAATGAATAAAAAATTTGAGGTCAACGAGGCGTGAAAAGTAAAAACTAAATACTTTATTCACTTCAATCAGAAGCAGAGGATGAAACATCTGCACAATACAATAAAAACACTATCTACGCGTTTCAGGTCTGATGTTCCCTGTCACCTGAAACGCGTAGATAGTGTCTATTGTATTGTGCTGATGTTTCATCCTCTGCTTATGATTGAAGAGGATAAAAGTATGTATTTTTTACTTTTCACGCCTCGGTGAGCTTGCATTTTTTTCTTCATTTCTATACTTCGTACTTGCCAAAATAAATGGCTGGGCAATAAGCTACGTGGCTGGAATATAGTAGGTGAATATGCATGTTGTAAAAACTAGGTGTGTGCATAGGTACTATACTTACTCTCTGCTTTCAAGGACCGGTCGCAAGAACTGCAATATACGGTTGTATTTGTACACAGAGGTCCTTGAAGCTGCAGCACCACTACGGGTCTGTCCCTCCTTTTTCAGGCCCCTCCTGAAACGGTCCTTCATGGAGCACCATCTGGTCTTCAATTGTTTAACTGTGTATAAATTAAAAAAATAAAAAAGGTTTTAGAGAATATATTGAAAACGATTACGCAACCGTGTGCAATCCCAATAGAAGACATCACAGACGGTTGTGTAATCCTGGCATGATGGGTCACAGCAGCATTTTGGAAATACTTACGAAAACTAGCTTTGCCCTTGGGGGAAGCGCTGTCGAAGCCATCCCACAGCGATTGTGCCACCTCTATCCACAAACTGCGCAATATGCCCTGGTCACGGCTGTCCCACAACGGGCCCCGTTCTTCTATGAATGCCACCATCATATCGATATCCAGTGGGTCATCATGAGCCCGTTGTGAAACCTAGAATAAATGGAAAATATTATTGTTTGCAAGATAAAAAAATGTTGTCCCTACCTCCTCCACCGCCACCTACCACACACACCACCACCCCCTCCCACCACCCCCCATACCCGCAAAAACAAAAAAATTAACGAAAAAAAAAAGGAATAGGTTTGAAATAAAAACTTACTCTCCGTCCTGCAACCACAGCTTGGCCCCGTGGTCTCTGCTCCTGCTCCCTCTGTTCCTCCTGGTTCTCCTCCTCACTTGAAGAAGCCTGCAAAATAGTTCACCAAAAAGTTGAGTGACCCATCTACAAATGGCAGCGAATATAGTAAGCAATAGTAGATCATGTACTCACCGGACTCCTCAGCGGTGGGGTGTTGCTGGAATCGCTGGCCATAATGCAATTCTGATTCTGAAAAAAAGAACAAAATAACATTGATCCTATGCTCCTATGCACAATCCAGCAATATATAAAAAAAAAAAAAACCATTTTCATTTCAACCACAAAGAACATTGCACTCCAACTTAACTAACACTGAGCAAACAACACTGCCACATTGATTAAAAGAAACAATGGCAGAGACAACCCAATGCCAGAGTAAACAAAAGCCTAAAGATAAGAAAACTAATCTACAACAGACCCTATGTAGTAATCCCAAAAGAGAGTTTTTTTTTTTTTTTAAAGTACGCATGGAGCAACCCAAAAACCACAATAGATTTTTGAAAGGAAAAAATTAACAACACCCAAAAATTAAGGGCAGAAACGGCAATAACACACCATAATTTACAATAAAACCGACAGGGACGGATGCAATAAAAGGCCATACAACGCCATACCAGAAACATACAACAATGTCTTTACATAACCACAGTGCAGAACATAATACACAACTAGCATTATAAATTATTACATTTAATAAAAGGGCGCAGAATCATTCTATACTACCATACTTTACAATAAATCCGACAGGGCCGGAGACTATTAAACGCCATCATATAACGCAAGAATAAAACATCACAACTGAATACAAAAAACACCACCAAACCAAAAAATGGAAAAGAAAAATCTATCCTGGAAAGAACAATAATCAAGGCCGCAGACAATGAAACGCCATTCTATACAACGCCATACATCACAACCAGACTAAAAATACAAAAATATCTTTAAACAACCACAGTGCAGAATATAATACACAACTTGCAAAAACAATTTTAAAAAACATGTAGAAAATGCAGAGAATCATTCTATACTTACATCTCTGGACAGCGGATGAATAAAAGTAGAAGTCGTCTGGTGTGATGTCTTGCCTCTAGATGCTGCAGCAGAAGTGACAAACAATCCAACATTTTCTTTATATATGGGGGATGTTTTTATCACTGTTTGCACTGTCTAGACACTTTTTGGTTTAATTTTATCTAACGACGCATGCGTCGCACAACGCACGCACGACGCACACACGCGATGCAAGTGCGTTGTCAATAGGTTTCAATGGGAAATTGTAACGCAATGACGACGCACGAGCGACGCAATGCGTTTTTTTGACGCTTCAAAAATGCAACATGTAGCGTCTCCGACGCCACCCAGGTGCGGTGAAACGACGCATGCGTCGTGCGTTTTACCGAAAACGCACGACAACGCAACGCATGCGTCCCCAATGATAAAGATAGGGGCGCATGACGCATGCGTTGTCGTGCGTCGACGACGCTAATGTGAACCTCATGATTCTCCTTTGGTCTGACATGCACTGTGATCTATGAGGCCTTTAGGGTATGTGCACACGATGCAGATTTAGTGCAGTTCTGCAGCAGAAACGCTGCAGAACTGCACTGTGAGTTACAATTCAATGAAAATCAATAGAAAAAAAAAAATCTGTGCACATGGTGCAGAAAAATCCGTGCAGAAACGCTGCAGATTTCAAAGAAGTGCATGTCACTTCTTTTGTGCAGTTCTGCAGCGTTTCTGCACCCATAGGCTCCCATTTTGTGGGTCAAATCCGCATAAAAACTGCAGATGTAAAAACCATCTGCAGATTTTATGCGGATTAGGGTGTCAAAACCGCAGCAGACGGAAGTGACGTCAGTGATGTGGAGGAAGTGTGTGGGCGGAGTATAGTGAAGTTAGTGTATGGTCGATGTGAAGCGTATGGTGGAAATGGTATGTAGTGTCTGTGTGTGTGTGTCGGTCTCTGTGTGTGTCTCTCTGTCAGTAGTGACTCATTGTAGTCATTCGTCGGGTGGGACTACTTCTCCCATCGAAATGTGATGATGGGAGAGTTGTCCCATCGTCAGGCGACTGACTACAATGGGTTAAAAACACACACACATAAAACATACATTACATACAACATATAACATGTGCCCCCACCCCACTGATCCCCCCCAAGCCACCGATCTGTCCGGTACACTGCTCCGGCTCCCCTCCGTCCTGTGCTCCGCTCCCCCCGTGCTCTTGTCCGCTCACCCCCGTGCTCCAATCACCCCCCGTGCTCTGATCCACTCCCCCCTCCGGTGCCCGATCCACCCCCGCGCTCCGTTACGCCCCCGGCGCTCCGATCCACCCCTCCATGCTCCGATTTCCCCGTGCCCCCCTACCTCATCATACTTACCGTTCCTCCCGGGGTCCGTCTTCTCCCTGGGCGCCACCATCTTCCAAAATGGCGGCCGCATGCGCAGTGCGCCCCCCGAATCTGCCGGCCGGCAGATTCGTTCCAAAGTACATTTTGATCACTGAGATATAACCTATCTCAGTGATCAAAATAAAAAAAATAGTAAATGACCCCCCTCCTTTGTCACCCCCATAGGTAGGAACAATAAAAAAAATAAAGAATTTTTTTTTTCCACTAAGGTTAGAATAGGGTTAGGGCTAGGGTTAGGGCTAGGTCTAGGGTTAGGGTTATGGTTAGGGTTAGGGCTAGGGTTAGGGCTAGGGTTAGGGCTTAATTTAGCTTTAAAAAACGCTTACAAAACTGCATGAAAAAACGCATAAAAAACGCACAAAAAACGCACTTCAAATCTGCACCAAAACTGCACTGTAAAAAACACATCAAAAACGCACAAAAAACGCACCTGCAGATTCTGCCAGGAGATGCAGATTTAGTGCAGAACTGCAGCAGATTTTTTTGCACCAAATCTGCATCGTGTGCACACAGCCTTATAGACAGGTGTGTGCCTTTCCAAATCAAGTCCTATCAATTTAATTAAACGCAGATGGACTCCAATGAAGGAGTAGAAACATGTCAAGGAGGATCACAAGGAAATGGACAGCATGTGACTTAATAATAATCTTTATTTGTATAGCGCCAACATATTCCGCAGCGCTTTACAGTTTAATAGTTTCAAACACAGCAGTCATAAGTGACAACGTTAACAATACAATAATTTAAAGCAAAATAAGACGACCCTGTTCGTGAGAGCTTACAATCTACAATGAGGTGGGGTGAGGGATAGATGGAAGTATGGGCTACAAACACACAAGCATAAAATGACTTTGATTAGTGAACGTGATAGGCCGCTCTGAACAAATGTGCTTTGAGGGAGCGCCTAAAACTATGCAAATTGTGGATGGTCCTAATATCTTGGGGGAGAAGTCTTGGAGTCGGGAGTGGGAGGTACGGATTAGTGCAGAGGTTAGTTGAAAGTCGTTTGCAGAGCGCAGCGGTCAGTTAGGCCAATAGACAGAAATGAGGGAGGAGATGTGAGGGGGTGCCGTACTGTGGAGAGCTTTGTGGGTGAGAACAAGTACTTTGGATTCTATAATGAATGGGCAGCCAGTGTAACGACGGGCGAAGAGCGGACACGTCTGAGTACCGATTAGCTAGATGGACAACCCTGGCTTTCTTCATTAAGGATAGACTGGAGAGTATAAGCCGAGAATTTCAGCCCGTTTTTTTAGGCTGAAATTGCCCCTCTCGGCTTATACTCGAGTCATACCCAGGGGTCGGCAAGGGAGGGGGAGCGGCAGCTGTCTAATAATACTCACCTGCTCCTGGTGCGGTCTCTGCACATCCCTCGTTCTCCGGCGCTGACAGCTTCTTCCTGTATTGAGCAGTCACATGGTACCGCTCATTACAGTAATGAATATGGACCCGACTCCACTCCCATAGGGGTGGAGCAGCATATTCATTACTGTAATGAGCGGTACCATGTGACCACTCAATACAGGAAGAAGCTGCCGGCGCCCGGAGAACCAGGGACGTCCAGGGACCGCGCTGGGAGCAGGTGAGTATGGCGGGGGCAGTGCGCAATATTCACCTGTTCCTCGTTCCCCCGTTGGTGCTGCTGTGTCTTCTGCGTCCTCTGCAGTGATGCTCAGGTCAGAGGGCGCGATAACGCTATTAGTGTGCGCCGCCCTCTGCTTGAGCATCAGTGCGGAGGACTGGGAAGACACAGCGACGCTCAGCGGTGGAACGGAGGACAGGTGAATATAGCAAATGCCAGGGGCCTGAGCGACGAGAGGTGAGAATGTCTTTTTTTTTTTTTTTAAATCGCAGCAACAGCAAATGGGGCATAATATCTCTATGGAGCATCTTATGGGGCTACGTGCAGCGTTATATGGGGGCAAATATGTCTATGGAGCATCTTATGGGACCATGTGCAGCGTTATATGGGGCAAACATCTCTATGGAGCATTTTATGGGGCCATAATCAACATTTGTGCAGCATTATATGGGGTATATTTTTTTAATATGGGGCCCATCATAAACTGTATGGAACATTATATGGGGCCCATCATGAACTGTATGGAGCATTATATGGGGCTCCTGATTCAATATGGATATTCAAAAACACTTAACCTACTGATGTCTCAATTAATTTTACTTTTATTGGTATTTTTTTTATTTTTAACATTTACCGGTAGCTGCTGCATTTTCCACCCTAGGCTTATACTCGAGTTATTAAGTTTCCCTGTTTTTTTGTGGCAAAATTAGGGGTCTCTGCTTATACTCGGGTTGGCTTATACTCAAGTATATACGGTAATAGAGCGTTACAGTAATCCAGGCGGGAGTGGATCAAGGCAACAGTGAGGGTACAGGTGACCCGATGAAGCATTGGTATGCGAAAAAAACGCCGTCCTCTCTGCCTCTCCCTGCATGCCGCTGTAACCTGCACGTCTTTGTGTCCAGATCCCAAGTTTTGGAATAAAGGACTAGCACTTTTTTTGAATTGGTGAGTGCCGCATATGTTCTCAAATTTACTCTGAAAACTGTTTATATTCTATGCAGAGCACCTTGAACCATTTGTTATACCGCTGCAGCTCTTGTCTGGGTGATCTACAGTGGGTACAGAAAGTATTCAGGCCCCTTTCAATTTTTCACTCTTTGTTTCATTGCAGCCTTTTAGTAAATTCAAAAAAGTTATTTTTTTTTTTTCTTTAAAGTACACTCTGCACCCAAACCTGATGGAACTGGAGATGATCTGCAAGGAAGAATGGCAGAGGATCCCCAAATCCAGGTGTGAAAAACTTGTTGCATCATTCCCAAGAGGACTCATGGCTATACTAGCTCAAAAGGGTTCTACTACGCCATACTGAGCAAAGGGTCTGAATATTTATGACCATGTGATATATCAGTTTTTCTTTTTTAATACATTTGCAAAAATTTCTACATTTCTCTTTTTTTCAGTCCAGATGGGGTGCAGTGTACATTAATGAGAGAAAAATGAACTTTTTTGAATTTACCAAATGGCTGCAATGAAGCAAAGAGTGAAAAATTTAAAGGGGTCTGAATACTTTCCGTACCCACTGTACTTTCCTTCTATGGGATTTGATATAGTGTGGACTGGTGCCTCAATCTGATTTTCTTGGACACTGTATGTATTGTATGTTCAGTTCCAACTAGTGTTGAGCATTCCGATACTGCAAATATCGGGTATCGCCGATATTCGCTGTATCAGAATTCCGATACCAAGATCCGATACTTTTGCGATATCGGATACCGGAATCGGAAGTTCCTATAGTGCAATTATGCACTATAATGAAGTGTGGGCGGTGCGTGGGTGGAGACTGCGTGTGTGCGGGCGGTGTCTGTATGTGACCGTGGGGCCCTGTGCGTATGTGCCGGGGCTCTGTGCGGGCTGCCGTGGCTCTGTGCGTGTGTGCCGGGGCTCTCTGCGTGTGTGCAGGCATCGTCCGATGGGACTGCAAGTCGGACGATGCCTGCTACACTGACAGTGATTGATACATTAGCCAATGATGGGACAGTAGTAGTCCCATCATCCGGCTAATGTGTTGAATGAAAAAAAAAAAAAAACACTACATGCATACATACATACATACATACATACTACATACATACTACGTACATACTACATACATAATCCATACATACATAATCCATACATAATCCATACATACATAATCCATACATACATACATAATCCATACATACATACATACTCCATACATACATACATAATCCATACATACATACATACATACTCCATACATACATACTCCATACATACATACTCCATACATACATACTCCATACATACATACTCCATACATACATACTCCATACATACATACTCCATACATACATACTCCATACATACACACTCCATACATACACACTCCATACATACATACATACTACATACATACATACTCCATACATACATACTCCATACATACATACTCCATACATACATACTCCATACCAACTCACTACATACCAACTCACTACATACCAACTCACTACATACCAACTCACTACATACCAACTCACTACATACCAACTTACTACATACTACATACATACATACTCACTACATACATAAATACTACATACATACATACTGCATACATACTACATACATACATAATACATACATAATACATACATACTGCATACATACGTACTACATACGTACTACATACTACACAAATACATACTACATACATGCTACATACATGCTACATACATACAACATACATGCTACATACATACTAAATACATACTACATACATACTACATACTACATACAGTACATTCATACATTACATACATGACATACATATAGACATACAGTACATTAAACATAGATTACATACTCACCATTACTTGTCATTTTGATCCCCGAAGCCAGTGTCAACCTGTAAAAAATATGAAAAAAACAAACAACCAATATACTCCCTGTCTGCAGAAATCCACGAGTGTCCCACGACGATCTCCCGTGGAGAACGGCAGCAACAGCTGTTGCGACCGCTCTCCAGGGGCTCCAGAAACACAATGACGGGAGGAAGGTATTCCTCCGCCGCTGTAAAAAAATAGTCCCTAGTTTGACTTATGGCATTGCTGGGTGAGACATTTTCCCACGGGAGATCGTCGTGGTACACTCGTTATTAATTGGACTACGGCGGACAGGTACTATACGGTTTATTATTTTACGTTTTTTGCAGGCGCTGAAGTATGGTAAGTATGGTTAAATGAAGAATATTAAAATACTTATTTTCCAGGACGTCCCACTGACAGCTTTCTGGAGGACGTCCTCCTCCTCCTTGCAGGGAGAGGAAAAACAACACGAGAGGTTAAAAGGTCCCACTCCGCCCCATTTCCTTCAGTGTTTTTCCTGTCCCTGCATGGAGGGACACACGAGAGTCAGCTCAGAAGCTTACCGGATCCGGAGGGCTCAGGGGGACCGTGCAGCTGGTCCAATATCTTTCCCTCTCTTTGGTAGCCCAGGGCAGAAACTTCCTTGGGGAAGGGAGGTGGAGTACCTCTGCCCCAGAGACCAGTCGAGCGGACGAGCTCCTGGGTAGAGCCGCTTCCTCCCGGGGGTGGGGGGGGGGGGTTGGTTATGCTCTCGGCTCGGGCGCCATATGGGAGAAGAGGCGCCGGCGCCAGGCAGAATAGGCGCAAGGACCCACGTGTTACATAAAAGAGCTTCCGGAGTCAGCGGATCAGCGGCTGTAAGTGTTCAGGGTAGCCGAGCGTCATTTCCGGTGACGTCAGCGGCGTATCCCAGGGAGATCCGGACGTCATTTCCGGTGATGGCGGCAGCATAACAGGCGATCCACTTCGTGGAATGCGGAAATAGGCATAATAGCCGAGCGGCGAGCACTGTGATATCAGTGCATATCCAGCGTTCCACAGCGTAAGGAGCAGCGAGCGCCAAAATTTGATTAAATTTGCGCAGGTCGCGGTTACTCAGTCCAGAGTCACGAGGTGAGCACAAAGGACTGTAGCACAGGTTCTGCAATGCCGGAGACAAAGGGTGAGTGCAGCGACGGCTGCTCTGGCCTTTTTGTCAGAGGATTACACATTTACCCACGCCTGATTGTCTTTCAACAGAGGATATGGAAGTCAGGAGCGAGGATGCTGGGGTAAGTGCGCATAGCGCAGATGTACCTACACACACATATGTAGACGCTAAGCAGTACCCATTCTTATGTTTAGGATAAGGATGCCCCACAGACACCCCTCCCAATGACAAAAAAGCCAGGCAAGGCCTCGGCGAAGTCTAGGCGGTGCTCCATATGTCATGTAAAGCTGCCAGAAGCATACAAAAAAGATCTTTGCAACTCCTGTATTTCCAAGGTTGTAAGAGAAGAACAACCAACATTCTTATCAGAAATGAGGAGTCTAATTCGGGAGGAGATACAAAGTTTGTTAGCTACTATGGCACAGCAGTACCCTTCCAGTCCAGGTCCGAGTTGCAAGAGACCAAGAGTGGACCCAGAACAAAGGGACTCGGATATTTCTTCAAGGGAAGAATCAGACTAAGAGTTCGGATCAGGAGGAAGGAGAGCTGCCTCTAAAAGAACAGGATCAGGGAAGGACTTCTCTCTTTCCTGTGGAAGACACGGAATAGTTAGTTCAAGCGGTGAGAAATACAATGCAGATGAAGGAGGTGCCGCGTCCAAAATCCAGACAGGACTTGATGTTTGGGGGTCTTACATCCCAAAGACAGACCGTGTTCCCGGTGAGCGAACACATCCGACTTATGATATTGCAAGAATGGAAGGATGTAGAGCGTAGACTGGTGATGTCCCGAGAATTTAACCCCTTTCTGACATGGGACGTACTATCCCGTCGAGGTGGGGTGGGCCACCATGACCATGGACGGGATAGTACGTCCAGCGCGATCGGCGGCGCTCACAGGGGGAGCGCCGCCGATCGCGGCCGGGTGTCAGCTGTTTATCGCAGCTGACATCCGGCACTATGTGCCCGGAGCGGTCACGGACCGCCCCCGGCACATTAACCCCTGGCACACCGCGATCAAAGATGATCGCGATGTGCCGGCGGTATAGGGAAGCTTCCCGCAGGGAGGGGGCTCACTGCGGGCTTCCCTGAGCCCCCCGCAGCAACGCGATGTGATCGCGTTGCTGCGAGGGTCTCACCTCCCTCCCTGCTTCCTCCAGCCCCAGATCCAAGATGGCCGCGGATCCGGGTCCTGCAGGGAGGGAGGTGGCTTCACAGAGCCTGCTCAGAGCAGGCACTGTGAAGGCTGCAGCGCTGCATGTCAGATCAGTGATCTGACAGAGTGCTATGCACACTGTCAGATCACTGATCTGTGATGTCCCCCCCTGGGACAATGTAAAAAAGTAAAAAAAAAAATTTCAAAATGTGTAAAAAAAAAAAAAAAAATATTCCTAAATAATGAAAAAAAATATATATATATTATTCCCCTAAATACATTTCTTTATCTAAATAAAAAAAAAACAATAAAAGTACACATATTTAGTATCGCCGCGTCCGTAACGGCCCGACCTATAAAACTGGCCCACTAGTTAACCCCTTGAGTAAACACCGTAAGAAAAAAAAAAACGCTTTATTATCATACCACCGAACAAAAAGTGGAATAACACGCGATCAAAAAGACAGATATAAATAACCATGATACCGCTGAAAGCGTCATCTTGTCCCGCAAAAAACGAGCCGCCATACAGCATCATCAGCACAAAAAAAAAAAAGTTATAGTCCTGAGAATAAAGCGATGCAAAAATAATTATTTTTTCTATAAAATAGTTTTTATCGTATAAAAGCGCCAAAACATAAAAAAATGATATAAATGAGGTGTCGCTGTAATCGTACTGACCCGAAGAATAAAACTGCTGTATCAATTTTACCAAAAGCGGAACGGTATAAACGCCTCCCCCAAAAGAAATTCATGAATAGCTGGTTTTTGGTCATTCTTCCTCACAAAAATCGGAATAAAAAGCGATCAAAAAATGTAACGTGCCCGAAAATGTTACCAATAAAAACGTCAACTCGTCCCGCAAAAAACAAGACCTCACATGACTCTGTGAACCAAAATATGAAAAAATTATAGCTCTCAAAATGTGGTAACGCAAAAAATATTTTTTGCAATAAAAAGCGTCTTTCAGTGTGTGACGGCTGCCAATCATAAAAATCCGCTAAAAAACCCGCTATAAAAGTAAATCAAACCCCCCTTCATCACCCCCTTAGTTAGGGAAAAATTAAAAAAGTATTTATTTCCATTTTTCCATTAGGGCTAGGGTTAGGGCTAGGGTTAGGGTTTGGGCTAGGGCTAGGGTTAGGGCTAGGGTTAGGGCTATGGTTAGGGCTAGGGTTAAGGCTACAGTTAGGGTTGGGGCTAAAGTTAGGGTTAGGGCTATGGTTAGGGCTAGGGTTAGGGCTACAGTTTGGGTTGGGGCTAAAGTTAGGGTTGGGGCTAGGGTTAAGGCTACAGTTAGGGTTGGGGCTAAAGTTACGGTTAGGGTTTAGATTACATTTACGGTTGGGAATGGGGTTGGGATTAGGGTTAGGGGTGTGTCAGGGTTAGAGGTGTGGTTAGGGTTACTGTTGGGATTAGGGTTAGGGGTGCGTTTGGATTAGGGTTTCAGTTATAATTGGGGGGTTTCCACTGTTTAGGCACATCAGGGGCTCTCCAAACGCGACATGGCGTCCGATCTCAATTCCAGCCAATTCTGCGTTGAAAAAGTAAAACAGTGCTTCTTCCCTTCCGAGCTCTCCCGTGTGCCCAAACAGGGGTTTACCCCAACATATGGGGTATCAGCATACTCAGGACAAATTGGACAACAACTTTTGAGGTCCAATTTCTCCTGTTACCCTTGGGAAAATACAAAACTGGGGGCTAAAAAATAATTTTTGTGGAAAAAAAAAAGATTTTTTATTTTCATGGCTCTGCGTTATAAACTGTAGCGAAACACTTGGGGGTTCACAGTTCTCACAACACATCTAGATAAGTTCCATGGGGGTCTAGTTTCCAATATGGGGTCACTTGTGGGGGATTTCTACTGTTTAGGTACATTAGGGGTTCTGCAAACGCAATGTGACGCCTGCAGACCATTCCATCTAAGTCTGCATTCCAAATGGCACTCCTTCCCTTCCGAGCCCTCCCATGCGCCCAAACGGTGGTTCCCCCCAACATATGGGGTATCAGCGTACTCAGGACAAATTGGACAACAACTTTTGGGGTCCAATTTCTCCTGTTACCCTCGGGAAAATACAAAACTGGGGGCTAAAAAATAATTTTTGTGGGAAAAAATGTTTGTTTTATTTTTACGGCTCTCCATTATAAACTTCTGTGAAGCACTTGGTGGGTCAAAGTGCTCACCACAACTCTAGATAAGTTCCTTAAGGGGTCTACTTTCCAAAATGGTGTCACTTGTGGGGGGTTTCAATGTATAGGCACATCAGGGGCTCTCCAAACGAAACATGGCGTCCCATCTCAATTCCAGTCAATTTTGCATTGAAAAGTCATATGGCGCTCCTTCGCTTCCGAGCTCTGCCATGCGCGCAAACAGTGGTTTACCCCCACATGTGGGGTATTGTCGTGCTCAGGACAAATTGTACAACAATGTTTGGGGTCTATTTTCTCCTGGTAGCTCGAGCAGAAGAAACTTTACTCCTACACAGAGATCGAGTCATATCGTTGTTGGAACACCTGGGTTGGGTCGTAAATCGAAAAAAGTCTAACCTAAAACCCGAGTCTCGGAAGGTATTCCTGGGAGTTCTTCTGGATTCTACCTCCTTTCTTCCAAGAGAAAAACGGGAGACAATAAAGAAGATGATCATAGAGTTCCTGAGGCATCAGGTTACCATAAGATCAGCCATGAAGATCTTAGGAAAGATGAAAGCCTGTATCACTCGTGTCAGGCGGGCCCAAGCTCACTCAAGACTATTTCAAAATCAAGTTCTCTCGGTATGGGATCGTCGCCAAACATCGCTGGACAGAACAATTCAACTATCAACGGCAGGAGGAGATCATTACGATGGTGGACACAAGACAGCAGCCTAAGAATAGGTGTACCATGGATCTTGACCCCTTGTGTGATAATCACCACAGACGCCAGTCAGTGGGGATGGGGAGCACATCTAGAAGGAAGTTTCTTCCAGGGCCGGTGGCCCAAAGACATCAGCCACAAGTCATCAAATTACAGAGAGGTTTACGCGGTTTGGGAGACCCTAAGAAGAAATCGTTCTCGCCTAAAAAACAAGCATGTGAAGATTCTAACAGACAATATGACGGCAGTATCCTTCCTGAAACACCAGGGAGGTCCCAGGCACACACCACTTCAGGAGTTAGCACAGAAGATATTTGTTTGGGCGGAGAACACAGTTCTGTCAATCACAGCAGTACACTTAGAAGGGTCTCAGAATTTCCTGGCCGACTACCTGAGCAGGAGGAAAGTCTGTCCAACAGAATGGGAATTAAATCAAGAGGTTTTCCAACTATTATGCCACCGTTGGGGAACACCCAATATAGATTTATTTGCCACAAGAAAAAATTCGAAGGTGCCCAGATTCTGTTCTCTCAACCCTTCGGACATGCCAGAAGCAGTCGACGCCTTAAGCCAGACATGGGACGAACCACTCTCTTATGCGTTTCCTCCATTGGCACTCATTCCGATGGTACTCAGAAAGATTCAGGAAGACCAGGCAACAGTGTTGATGATTGTACCATTCTGGCCAAAAAGAAGCTGGTTTCTGTTGCTGGGATCCATGACAACAGAGAACCCAATCAAACTTCCTCTATAGAAGGACATCATCTATCAGGGTCCTGTCCTACACCAAAATCCGGAACGATTGCACCTTTCAGCATGGATCCTGAGAGGGACATTTTGAAAGCACGAGGTTTATCCGATGAAGTCATTTCAACCATTCAGGACAGTCGAAAACCGGTAACTTCAGCCATCTACTTCAAAATCTGGAAAATATTCTGTATGGAGGGTGGCAGGTCGGCCGTGATGCCGGAGACCCCGGACGTTTCCAGAGTTCTGGATTTTCTCCAATCTGGTTTCAATATGGGGCTTAGACCTAGTACCCTTAAGGTGCAGATCTCGGCCCTCAGCACTTTTAGACTATCCTTTGGCCTCTCACCCTTGGATGATTAGATTTGTTAAAGCCATCCAGAGATTACGTCCCACTTTCAGACAATTGACTCCCACTTGGGACTTAAATGTAGTTCTCAGGGCTCTATGTAAAAACCCTTATACACTTGAGGAAGACATGCCTATCTCGGTTCGGACATGGAAAACTGCTTTTTGGTAGCGATTACAACGGCTAAAAGAGTGGGAGAAATTCAAGTCCTATCTATTAGGGATCCATACCTTCAGATTCGTGACGATCACATAATTTTAAAATTAGATCCGTCATTTATCCCTAAAATAACTTCAGTACAAAACTGAAACCAGGAGATAATTTTACCCTCCTTTTGCGAAAACCCCTGTAATGCAAAAGAGCAATCTTTACATTCTCTTGATGTCAGACAAGCAGTGTTAGACTATCTAGAGGCCACTAGTACCTGGAGAAAAGATCCTAACCTATTTATCCTTTTTGGGGGAAAGAATAGGGGTAAAAAAGCTTCCAAAACCTCTATAGCTAGATGGATCACAACGGTAATTGCTAAAGCCTACTCATCAGAAGGGGTAGATTGTCCAGCAGGAATTAAATCTCATTCTACTACGACCATTTCAGCATCATAGGCTGAACGAGCAGGGGTCCTTAGAACAAATATGTAAGGCTGCAACTTGGGCCAGGGTGAATATATTTTGCAAACATTATAAACTTGACGTATTAGCAGCCCAGCAAACGTCATTTGGGAGAAAGGTTCTCCAAGCAGTTGTCCCACCCTAAAGGAGTTTTCTTTGGTATTCTCCAGAGTGCTGTCAGGGGGACATTCTGGAAAATGGGTATTATACCTACCGATAATTCGGTTTCCCGGAGTCCATCCTAACAGCACTGTTACTTTCCCCCCCTATGTATACTATGTCATATGCTGTAATATGATTTGGTTAATAAAAAATTCAAATGGTATCTATCCATGATGTGGTACTTGTCAAAACACTGAAGGAAAGGGGGCGGAGTGGGACCTTTAAACCTCTCATGTTGTTTTTTCTGTCCCTGCAAGGAGGAGGAGGACGTCCTCCAAAGTGCTGTTAGGATGGACTCCTGGAAACCGAATTATCGGTAGGTATAATACCCATTTTTCCTAATGTGTGCGGGTTTTATTAACCCTTTCTTACTATTGGATTAATAATGGATAGGCGTCTTATTGACGCCTCTCCGTTATTATCCCGGCTTAATGTCACCTTACAATTGCAAGGTGACATTAACCCCTTATTACCCCATATCTCACCGCTACATGGGAGTGGGAAGAGAGGGGCTAAGTGCCAGAATTAGCGCCATTTCTGGGGCGGCTGCGGACTGGTATTTGTAGGGGGGAGGGGGGCAATATCCATGGCCTCTCTCTAGGCTATGAATATCAGCCCGCACGACATTTTTTTTTGGTATTCATAGCAGGCTACAAATATTGGCCCCCGGTCGTCGGCTTTCCCCCTCTGGCGCAGACAATTGCACGGGAGCTCACACCGGTTTTTCCATTTTTTAAAAAAATTCAACGCTCATAAAGGTCTTTTTCACACTTGCGTCGGTACGGGTCCGTCGCTGTGCGTCGGGCCGACGTACCGACGCACGTTGTGAAATTTGTGCACGACATGGGTAGCGGATGCAGTTTTTCAACGCATCTGCTGCCCATTCTGAAGTCCGGGGAGGAGGGGGCGGAGTTTCTGCCACGCATGCGCGGTAGAAAATGGCGGATGCGACAGACAAAAAAACGTTCACTTGAACGATTTTTCGTGCCGACGGTCTGCCAAAACACGACATGCAGTTTTTGGTGCGGTTTTTGATGTTGTTTTTGGTGCAGATTTTGGTGCAGTTTTTGGTGCTGTTTTTGATGCATTTTTATGTGGTTTTTGATGCAGTTTTTGATGCAGTTTTCGTTCCGTTTTTTTGCGCGGTTTTGATGCAGTTTTTTGGAAATAAATATACCGAAAATGTGCATGACTTGAATGGAAACATGCATGAAAAAACGGATTCGGAGGCCAGATTCATCATTTCACATCTTAGTTTCATCCATTTTTTGCTGGATCCATCGCTGTGCGCTTTTACGCCTGACAGAAAAAACGTTCCTCTGTATGTGTTTTCCGTCCGGCGGAAACAGCTTTTTTGACGGATCCTGCAAAAAAACGGATGAAATGTGTCCATCAGGCGCAATCCAGCACTAATACAACTCTATGAGAAAAAAACAGATCTGGCGGAAAAAAACGGATCTGGCGGAAAAAACGGATACTGCAAATATGCTCGCAGGATGCGTTTTTTACCCGTAAACTTGTATTAGCGACGGATCACGACGGATGGCCACACGTCGTGTCCGTCGTGCAACGGATCCGTCGTGTCCGTCGTGCAACAGATCCGTCATGTTTTGGCTTACCGTCGGCACGAAAAAACGTTCAAGTGAACTTTTTTTTGCCTGTCGCATGCGCAGCAGAAACTCTGCCCCCTCCTCCCTGGACTTCAGAATAGGCAGCGGATGCGTTGAAAAACTGCATCAGCTGCCCAGGTCGTGCACAAATTTCACAACGTGCGTCGGTACGTCGGCCCGACGCATAGCGACGGACCCGTACCGACGCAAGTGTGAAAGAGGCCTTTATGAGCATTGAATTTAAAAAAAAAACGGAAAAAAACAGCATGGGCTCCCGCACAATTTTCTGCGCCAGAGGGGGAAAGCCGACGGCCGGGGGCCAATATTTGTAGCCTGCTATGAATATCAGCCCACAGCTGTCTGCGTAGCCTTTACTGGCTATTAAAAAAGGGGGACCCCACCCAAAAAATGACGTGGGGTCCCCCTATATTTTATAGCCAGAAAGGCTAAGCAGACAGCTGCGGGCTGATATTCATAGCCTAGAGAGGGGCAATGGATATTGCCCTCCCCCGGCTACAAATACCAGTCAACAGCCGCCCCAGAAATGGCACATCTGTAGGATGCGCTAATTCTGGCACTTAGCCCCTCTCTTCCCACTCCTGTGTAGCAGTGGGATATGGGGTAATAAGGGGTTAATGTCACCTTGCTATTGTAAGGTGACATTAAGCAGGGTTAATAACGGAGTGGCGTCAATAAGACGCCTATCCATTATTAATCCAATAGTAAGAAAGGGTTAATAAAACACGCACACATTAGGAAAAAAGTATTTTAATATTCTTCATTTAACCATACTTACCATACTTCAGCGCCTGCATAAAACGTAAAATAATAAACCGTATACTACCTGTCCGCTGTAGTCCAATTAATAACGAGTGTCCCACACCGATCTCCCCTATAGAGCAGTGACATTGGGTGATGTCACTGCTCTATAGGACCCTCAGTGACACACTGACAGGAGACAATAGCTCCTGCAGTGCATCACTGAGGTTACTAAAGTTCAAAGTCTTACTTTCTGGCAATTGCTGCGTGGGAAAATATCTCACCCAGCAATGCCATAAGTCAAACTAGGGACTGTTTTTTTTACAGCGGCGGAGGAATACCTTCCTCTCGTCATTGTGTTTCTGGGGCCCCTGGAGAGTGGTCGCAACAGCTGTTGCTGCCGTTCTCCACGGGAGATCGTCGTGGGACACTAGTGGATTTCTGCAGACAGGGAGTATATTGGTTGTTATTTTAATCTTTTTTTACAGGTTGACACTGGCTTCGGGGAACAAAGTAACAAGTAATGGTGAGTATAAACTCAAGGTTTAACCCCTTCACCCCCAAGGGTGGTTTGCACGTTATTGACCAGGCCAATTTTTAAAATTCTGACCACTGTCCCTTTATGAGGTTATAACTCTGGAACGCTTCAACGGATCCCGGTGATTCTGACACTGTTTTCTCGTGACATATTGTACTTCATGATAGTGGTAAAATTTCTTTGATATTACCTGCGTTTATTTGTGAAAAAAAACGGAAATTTGGCGAAAATTTTGCAATTTTCCAACTTTGAATTTTTATGCCCATAAAACAGAGAAATATGTCACACAAAATAGTTAACCCCTTCATGACCCAGCCTATTTTGACCTTAATGACCTGGCCGTTTTTTGCAATTCTGACCAGTGTCCCTTTATGAGGTGATACCTCAGGAACGCTTCAACGAATCCTAGCGGTTCTGAGATTGTTTTTTCGTGACGTATTGGGCTTCATGTTAGTGGTAAATTTAGGTTGATAATTTTTGTGTTTATTTGTGAAAAAAATGGAAATTTGGCTAAAATTTAGAAAATTTCGCAATTTTCAAATTTTTAATTTTTATTCTGTTAAATTAGAGAGTTATGTGACACAAAATAGTTAATAAATAACATTACCCACATGTCTACTTTACATCAGCGCAATTTTGGAAACACTATTTTTTTTTGCTAGGAAGTTATAAGGGTTAAAAGTTGACCAGCGATTTCTCATTTTTACAGCAAAATTTACAAAACCATTTTTTTAGGGACCACCTCACATTTGAAGTCATTTTCAGGGGTCTATATGGCTGAAAATACCCAAAAGTGACACCATTCTAAAAACTGCACCCCTCAAGGTGCTCAAAACCACATTCAAGAAGTTTATTAACCGTTCACTTGCTTCACAGCCGCAGAAGCAACATGGAAGGAAAAAATGAACATTTAACTTTTTAGTCACAAAATGATCTTTTAGCAACAATTTTTTTATTTTCCCAAGGGTAAAAAGAGAAACTGGTCATCAAAAGTTATTGTACAATTTGTCCTGATATATGAAACAAGTAACCCTTAGTTTATTAAATATAACTATAAAACCATGAGACAACTACTTTTGTAGTTGTCTCATGGTTTTATAGTTATATTTAATAAAATTTAAGATTTTATCTGACCGATCATAGAAAACTAAGGGTTACTTGTTTCATATATTGATTTTCCTGACCCTATGCTGTTTATCAGCTTATGATTTATATACAATTTGTCCTGAGTACGCCGATACCCCATATGTGGGGGGAACTACTGTTTGGGTGCACGACAGGGCTCGGAAGGGAAGGAGCGCCATTTGACTTTTGCAATGAAAAATTGGCTCCAATCTTTAGCGGACACCATGTCGCGTTTGGAGAGCCCCTGTGTGCCTAAACATTAGAGCTCCCCCACAAGTGACCCCATTTTGGAAACTAGACCTCCCAAGGAACTTATCTAGATGCATAGTGAGCACTTTGAATGCCCAGGTGCTTCACAAATTGATCCGTAAAAATGAAAAAGTACTTTTTTTCACAAAAAAATTCTTTTAGCCTCAATTTGTTCATTTCCACATGGGCAACAGGATAAAATGGATCCTAAAATTTGTTGGGCAATTTCTCCTGAGTACACCGATACCTCATATGTGGTCACAAACCACTGTGCACACGGCAAGGCTCGGAAGGGAAGGAGCGCCATTTGACTTTTGAATGAAAAATTAGCTCCAATCGTTAGCGGACACCATGTCGCGTTTGGAGAGCCCCTGTGTGCCTAAACATTAGAGCTCCCCCACAAGTGACCCCATTTTGGTAACTAGACCCCCCAAGGAACTTATCTAGATGCATAGTGAACATTTTGAACCCCCAGGTGCTTCACAAATTGATCCGTAAAAATGAAAAAGTACTTTTTTTTTCACAAAAAAATTCTTTTAGCCTCAATTTGTTCATTTCCACATGGCAACAAGATAAGATGGATCCTAAAATTTATTGGGCAATTTCTCCTGAGTACACTTGATACCTCACCAATTAGTGGCAATTCAAACGTCCTTTATTGGAACATATAGCAAATCATCTTCGCGGTTCAAGGGAGGGAGTGAGAGAGGGAGTGCGACAGGCAAGACGACTACGGCCGTTTCGCGCTAATACTGAGCGCTTCCAAGGGTCCCGTGGAAGCGCTCGGTATTAGCGCGAAACGGCCGTCGTCGTCTTGCCTGTCGCACTCCCTCTCTCACTCCCTCCCTTGATCCGCGAAGATGATTTGCTATATGTTCCAATAAAGGACGTCTGAATTGCCACTGATTGGTGAGTACTATTGCGTTTTTTCTACTTTTTTATTTACATGGACACTTTGTTTCACGCAAGCACCGCCTTTCATCTGACTGGACTACCTATTGTTGGGAAACTCTCCACATCGAGTTATTAATCTCTGGAAAGTCGACCTGTGCCGCTTACTTTTTTCTTTTCTTGGTTTGGACACTGATACCTCATATGTGGGGTAAACCACTGTTTGGGCACATGGTAAGGCTCGGAAGGGAAGGAGCGCCATTTGACTCTTTGAATGAAAAATTAGCTCCAGTCGTTAGCGGACAACATGTCGCGTTTAGAGAGCCCCTGTGTGCCTAAACATTGGAGCTCCCCCACATGTGACCCCATTTTGGAAACAAGTTCCTTGGGGGGTCTAATCTAGATGCATAGTGAGCACATTGAACCCCCAGGTGCTTCACAAATTGATCCGTAACAATTAAAAAGTACTTTTTTTTCACAAAAAAATTATTTTGGCCTCAATTTGTTCATTTCCACATGGGCAACAGGATAAAATGGATCCTAAAATTTATTGGGCAATTTCTCCTGAGTACACCAATACCTCACATGTGGGGGTAAACCACTGTTTGGGCACACGGCCGGGCTTGGAAGGGAAGGAGCCATTTGACTTTTTGAATGAAAAATTAGCTCCAATCGCCAGCTGACACCATGTCGCATTTGGAGAGCCCCTGTGTGCCTAAACATTTGAGCTCCCCCACATGTGACCCCATTTTGGAAACTAGACCTCCCATGGAACTAACCTAGATGTGCGGTGACCACTTTAAACCCCCAAGTGCTTCACAGGAGTTTATAACGCAGAGCCGTGAAAATAAAAAAATCATTTTTCTTTCCTCAAAAATTATTTTTTAGCCCGCAATTTTTTATTTTCACAAGGGTAACAGGAGAAATTTGACCCCAATAATTATTGCGCAGTTTGTCCTGAGTACGCTGATACCCCATATGTTGGGGTAAACTACTGATTGGGCACACGTCGGGGCTCGGAAGGGAAGTAGTGGCGTTTTGAAATGCAGACTTTGATGGAATGGTCTGCGGGCATCACGTTGCATTTGCAGTGCCCCTGATGTGCCTAAACAGTAAACCCCCCACAAGTAACCCTATTTTGGAAACTAGACCCCCAAAGGAACTTATCTAGATATGTGGTGAGCACTTTGAACCCCCAAGTGCTTCACAGAAGTTTATAACGCAGAGCCGTGAAAATAAAAAAAAATATTTTTCTTTCCTCAAAAATGATGTTTTAGCAAGCAGTTTTTTATTTTCACAAGGGTAGCAGGAGAAATTGGACCTCAATAGTTGTTGCCCACTTTGTCCCGAGCACGCTGGTACTCCATATGTGGGGGTAAACCACTGTTTTGGCGCACGTCGGGGCTCGGAAGGAAAGGAGCACCATTTGACTTTTTGAACGCAAGATTGGCTGGAATCAATGGTGGCGCCATGTTGCGTTTGGAGACCCCTGATGTGCCCAAACAGTGGAAACCCCTCAATTCTAACTCCAACACTAACCCCAACACACCCCTAACCTTAATCTCAACACTAGCCATAACCCTAATCACAACCCTAACCCCAACACACCCCTAACCACAGCCCTAACCCCAACACACCCCTAACCCTAATCCCAACCCTAACCATAATCCTAACCCTAATCCAAACCCTAACCCCAACACACCCCTAACCACAACCCTAACCCCAACACACCCCTAACCATAACCCTAACCACAAGCCTAATCTTAACCCTATTTCCAACCCTAGCCCTAATTCCAACCCTAACTCTAATTCCAACCCTAACCCTAAGGCTATGTGCCCACGTTGCGGATTCGTGTGAGATTTTTCCGCACCATTTTTGAAAAATCCGCGGGTAAAAGGCACTGCGTTTTACCTGCGGATTTACCGTGGATTTCCAGTGTTTTTGTGCAGATTTCACCAGCGGATTCCTATTGAGGAACAGGTGTAAAACGCTGCGGAATCCCCACAAAGAATTGACATGCTGCGGAAAATACAACACAGCGTTCCCGCGCGGTATTTTCCGCACCATGGGCACAGCGGATTTGGTTTTCCATAGGTTTACATGGAACTGTAAAGCTGATGGAAAACTGCTACGAATCCGCAGCGGCCAATCCGCTGCGGATCCGCAGCCAAATCCGCTGCGGATCCGCAGCCAAATCTGCACCGTGTGCACATAGCCTAATTCTAAGGGTGTGTGCACATGATGCGGAAAACGCTGCGGATCCGCAGCAGTTTCCCATGAGCTTACAAAAAACGCTGCACACATGCTGCGGAAAAAACTGCGCGGAAACGCAGCGGTTTACATTCCGCACATTTCACTTCTTTCCGCGGATTCCGCAGCGGTTTTACAACTGCTCCAATAGAAAACCGCAGTGAAATCCGCAGAAAAACCACGATAAATCTGCAATAAATCCGCAGCGGTTTTGCACTGCGGATTTATAAAAACCGCTGCGGAATAATCCACAGAGGACCAGAATACGTGTGCACATTCCTAACCCTAACCCTAGTTCTAACTGTAGTGGAAAAAAAAAATTCTTTATTTTATTATTGTCCCTACCTATGGGGGTGATAAAGAGGGGGGGTGGTCATTTACTTTGTTTTTTTATTTTGATCACTGTGATAGGTTTTATCACAGTGATCAAAATGTACATGGAACGAATCTGCTGGCCGGCAGATTCGGCGGGCGCACTGCGCATGCGCCCGCCATTTTGGAAGATGGCGGCGCCCAGGGAGAAGACGGACGGACATCGGGAGGCCCGATTAGTATAAGAGGGGGGAGATCAGAGCACGGGGGTGGCATCGGAGCACGGGGGGAGCGGGCAGGAGGACGGGGGAGCAGAGCACAGGACGGAGGGGAGCAGAACATAGATGGGAGGACTGGCGGGGCGATCGGTGGTGGTGGGGAGGGGTACACCAGTGTTTCCAGCCATGGCCGATGATATTACAGCATCGGCCATGGCTGGATTGTGATATTTCACAAGTTTTTTAGGTGAAATATTACAAATCGCTCTGATTGGCAGTTTCACTTTCAACAGCCAATCAGAGCGATCGTAGCCACGGGGAGGGGGGGGGGGGTGAAGCCCCCTGGGCTAAACTACCACTCCCCCTATCCCTGCATATCGGGTGAAATTGGAGTTAACCCTTTCACCCGATCTGCAGGGACGCGATCTTTCCATGACGCCACATAGGCGTCATGGGTCAGATTGGCACCGACTTTCATGACGCCTACGTGGCGTCATGGGTCGGGAAGGGGTTAATAAATAACATTTCCCTTATGTCTACTTTACATCAGCACATGTTTGGAACCACATTTTTTTTTCGTTAGGAAGTTATAAGGGTTAAAAGTTGACCAGTGATTTCTCATTTTTACAAAAAGATTTACAAAACCATTTTTTAGGGACCACTTAACATTTGAAGTCACTTTGAGGGGTCTATATGGCTCAAAATACCCAAAAGTGACACCATTTTGAAAACTGCGCCCCTCGAGGTACTCAAAACCAAATTCAAGAAGTTTATTAACCCTTCAGGTGTTTCATAGGAGCAGAAGCAACGTGAAAGGAAAAAATGAACATTTATCATTTTAGTCACAAAAATGATATTACAGCAACAATTTTTTTATTTTCCCAAAGGTAAAAGGAGAAAATGGACCACAAAAGATGTAGTCCAATTTGTCCTGAGTACGCCGATACCCCATATGTGGGGGGAAACCACTGTTTGGGCGCATGGCAGTGCTCAGAAGGAGAGGAGCGCCGTTTGACTTTTTCAAGCTAAAATTAGCTGGAATTGAGATCTGACGCCATGTTGCGTTTGGCCATGTTGCTGATGTGCCTAAACAGTGGAAACCCCCCACAAGTGACCCCATTTTGGAAACTAGTCCCCCTAAGGAACTTATCTAGATGTGTGGTGAGCACTTTTAACCCCCAAGTGCTTCACAGAAGTTTATAATGCTCGGGTGTGAAAATAAAAAATCATATTTTTCCCACAAACATGATCGTTTAGTCCCCAATTTTTTATTTTCACAAGGGTAACAGAAGAAATTGGACCACAAAAGTTGTAGCCCAATTTGTTCTGAGTACGCCGATACCCCATATGTGGGGGGGACCACTGTTTGGGCGCATTGCAGGGCTCAGAAGGGAAGGAGCGCCGTTTGACTTTTTCAAGCTAAAATTAGCTGGAATTGAGATCGGATGCCATGTCTCGTTTGGCGAGCCCCTGATGTGCCTAAGCAGTGGAAACCCCCCACAAGTGACCCCATTTTGGTAACTAGTCCCCCTAAGGAACTTGTCCGGGCGTGAAAATAAAAAATTATATTTTTCCCACAAACATGATCTTTTAGTCCCCAATTTTTAATTTTCCCAAGGGTAACAGGATAAATTGAACGCCAAAAGTTGTTGTCCAATTTGTCCTGAGTACGCTGATACCCCACATGTGGGAGAAAACTACTGTTTGGGTACACTTCGGGGCTCGGAAGGGAAGTAGTGACGTCTTGAAAAGCAGACTTTGATGGAATGGTACGCGGGCGTCATGTTCCGTTTACAGAGCCCCTGATGTGCCTGAACAGTAGAATTCCCCCTCAAGTGACCCCATTTTGGAAACTAGACCTAATTGGGAACTTATCTAGGTCTGTGGTGTGAATTTTGAACCACCAAGTGTTTCACTTAAATTTATAAGTCCCGGGCGTGAAAATAAAAAATCCTATTTTTTCCCACAAAAATGATCTTTTAGTCCTCAATTTTTAATTTTCCTAAGGGTAACAGGAGAAATTGAACCCCAAAAGTTGTTGTCCAATTTGTCCTGAGTATGCCGATACCCCACATCTGGGAAAAAATACTGTTTGGGCTCACGTCGGGGCTCGGAAGAGAAGTGGTGACGTTTTGGAAAACAGACTTTGATGGAATAGTCTGCAGGCGTCATGTTCCATTTGCAGAGCCCCTGATGTGCCTAAACAGTAAAAAAAAAAAAAACCCACAAGTGACATTTTGTAAACTAGACCCCCAATGAACTTACATAGATGTGCCCCCTTTTTGGAACTAATCTACTGTTTCCTGTAAAGTAAATTAGTAGTGCATGGAGGTGTGGTACAATTTGAAGCAATCCTTCATACACAGGCCAGGTTTTTCGGGGCAGGTGTCGCATTGATAAATGGTGTCCTTGCGTATTCCCCTTTTGTAACACACTCTGCACCTTTTTTGCGACTTACCTCTTTTTTTCCAGTTTGCGGGACGTCCCTCGGGAAATGCTGACCTGGTACGATACGAGCACCTTCAGTTCCGGAAGTACTGGGGCCCGCGCCTTCCCTCGTGCCAAATATCAGGGCCTTAACCACTACCTCCTGGAACTGAAGATATGACGTATCTGTGTTGCGTGCACATCGTGACAGCAGGAAAGGGTTGAGCATTGCCATTTGTACGATGTACACGGATAGCTTTTTGTACCACACCTTGGCCTTTCTCAAAGCACTGTACGGTTGGAGGAGTTGATCAGAGAGATCAACGCCCCCCATGTTTTTGTTGTACCCCAGTACACAGTCAGGTTTCCTGACCTGTGTAGAGGTACCCCGTACAGTGCTGAGGGCACTGCCATCACCGTGTATGGCGGTCAAGA
Source organism: Ranitomeya imitator (assembly GCF_032444005.1). Lineage (NCBI taxonomy): Eukaryota > Metazoa > Chordata > Amphibia > Anura > Dendrobatidae > Ranitomeya > Ranitomeya imitator. The sequence goes on from NC_091284.1 coordinate 291,613,916, forward strand.
GAAGGACATCCATCTTGTCCTTGTACTTGACCACCAGTAGGTGGTCGCTACATTGGGCTCTGCTGTCACCCCTTCTGAGCATCTGCCCAAGTAGCGTTTTCGGGAGGCCTCTGATTTTTGCGGACAGTACCGCAGGCTGCGGTACCTCGTGCAGAGAGGGATTTGTAGAGTGGGATGCTGGAATAAAAGTTATCAGTGTAGAGGTGATAACCTTTATCCAGCAGTGGGTGCACCAAATCCCACACAATTTTCCCACTCACTCCCAGGGCAGGGGGACACTCAGGGGGTTCAATCCTGGTGTCCTTCCCTTCGTAGACTCTAAACTGTAGGTGTATCCTGAGGTACTCTCACACAGCTTGTAGAGTTTTATTCTGTACCTGGCCCTCTTGCTGGGCAGGTATTGACGGAATCCGAGCCGCCCCTTAAAATGAACCAAGGACTCATCCACGCAGATGTCCCTTTTGGGCACGTACACTTCACCAAACTTTTTGTTGAAGTGTTCGATGACCGGCTGAACTTTGAACAGACGGTCAAAGCTGGGGTCACCTCGTGCGGGACACTGCATTATCGGAATAATGCAGGAACTTATGGATGGCCTCAAAACGCGTCCGGACCATGACCATTCGGAGCACTTGAGTGTTGTATAAAATATCAACACTCCAATATTGCCGAATTTCTGGCTTCTTCAGGAGCCCCATATGAAGGATCAGGCCCCAACACTGCTTCATTTCAACTGCGTCTACGGGAGACCAGTTAAAATATGATGAACCGGTGTTTTGCTCCAAAAATTGACGAGCATACAAATTAGTTTGCTCCACCATGAGGTTAACAAAATCCTCGGAGAAAAGGACTTTGAAAAAGTCTATTTTCCCGTCTCCCATGACAGCACACCTGAGAGAGGGATCCGCCCAGTCGGGACAGGAAACCTACTGAAATAAAAGGGCGGTACCTCTCCCTCGCTTCAGTTGGGTTTCCTGTCCTGATGGGAACCCTTGTGCTGATTCACGGCGGTACTTTTTTTGTTTTTTATTTTTTTGTTGATTGAAGATCCACTTACCCACTCCCGTCCCGTCACTTGAAGCGCAGGCAGGACGCCTGTATGTCGGCCTTCGGGATGCTGGTAGCGCCGTCCGCAGATCCTTCGGGCTCTCGCGCACGTGCGGGCGTCGGTCCAGCGCAGTCCGGATCTCTGGAGCCATTCTGCGGCTGCCACGCCGCTCTCTCCCCCTCTGCTGGGCGACTTCCGGGTGCGCGGCTGGCGTTCAGCGCAGAGCACGCTGGGAATGGGCGTGCCTGCGTGACGTCAGAGAGGCGCGCCGGATCCAAGATGGCGGCGCCCATGGATTCAGAACGCCGGTAATAATCTGAACTTTCCGGCGGTATTCTGGAGGGGGAGAGGAGCGATATTGATACCGGAAGAGGCGGGGAGTGCTGTGGAAAGACCCCTTATTAAGGGGGTGGCCACACAAGATCGCTGCTCGTTTCCATACAATCCAGAGATGGAAGATATGGAGCAGCAGCAGCAGCAGCTTTCACAGCAGCAGCAGCAGCAAGAGCCCTTGTCAGGTGACACGCCTGCCCACCATCACGCTAAGAAAGACAGCCGCTCAGGTGGAAAGGGCAGCGGTCGTCGGACGTCTCACGACTCTTCGGCATCCAGGAGGAATGTTCCCCGTGCTCCCAGTCCGCCTCGGAATCCGGTACCCTTTTATGGTCAGTGGGTGGTGAGTGATCTACGTGAATGTCACCCTGGTGGTAATGGGCTACATTTTCTGTTTACTTGGCAGGCGCCGAGGAAGGCTAGCTCCAAGGCAAAGAATAAGGAATGTGCCCTCTGTAGAGTTCCATTGTCAGTCCAGTGGCAGAAAAGTCTGTGTGCAGATTGCATTCAAAAGACTATCCAGGAAGAGACCCCTGACTTTGCCTCTAGTCTTAGAGCAATAATCAGAGCCGAAGTGCAGGACTCTGTTAAAGCAGCCCTTAAGAAAAAGGGTAGTAAACACCCTGAACCAGTTTCAGCTTCTGAAGTATCTCCTTCTGAGGAGGAATATCAAGAGGAACCGTTATCTCCCTGCTCCTCTTCCTCTAATTCCTCGGGTTCCTCTTCTAATAGTGATGTGGGGGTCGTCCGTGCTTTCTTACTGAGAACACGGACAAGCTAGTAAAAGCTGTTAGAGCTTCAATGGGCCTCAAAGATGAGAAAGCGGCCAAATCCCTGGAGGACATAATGTTTGGGGGTTTAGAGGAAAAGAGGAAGCGCACCTTTCCAGTGAATTCTAGAATAAAGGCCCTTATAGAAAAAGAGTGGAGGAAGCCAGAAAAATCGGGTAATCTTCCCTCAGCTTCTAAAAGACGTTACCCCTTTGAGGATAAAGATTCAGAGACTTGGGATAAGGTTCCGAAAATTGGTGGGGCGGTCGCTAGATCGTCTAAAAAGTTGTCCCTTCCCTTAGAAGACTCTGGGGTATTAAGGGATCCCTTAGATAAAAAAGCGGATAGATTCCTAAGACACACCTGGGAAGCAACCGTGGGGGGCTTGAAACCAGCAATTGCAGGGACCTGTGTCTCTCGCTCCCTTATCGTCTGGCTGCAGCAGATAGAGGAGCAACTGAAGTCTAAAGCCCCGAGAGATGAAATTCTAACGAATGTAACTTTGGCTAAAGGTGCAGCTGCCTTCGTAGCAGATTCCTCAGCAGACTCCGTAAGGCTGGCAGCTAGGGCCGCAAGTTTATCCAACGCGGCTAGACGTGCTCTCTGGTTGAAGGGGTGCCCGGGTGATTTACCTTCAAAAAACAGACTTTGTTCTATACCATGTGACGGCCATTTCCTCTTCGGCCAAAAGTTGGAAGACATCTTAGAAAAAGCAGGAGACAGGGAAAAGGGGTTTCCTCGTTTTCCTGTGGACTTTAGAAGGCCTTATTTTCGGAGGGGCAAATTTAATAGGGGCCGCCCCCCGGGAGATAGAAGAAATTGGGACTCCAGAGACAGGAAGGGATCTGGATATATGTTTAAAGGTCCCTCAACAGCGGCAAAGAAGCCCTCCCAATGACGCCAGGCCGGAGGTGGGGGGAAGGCTTTCATCTATTCTCCCAGCCTGGGTAGACATCTCCCCCAGCCATTGGACTCTAAAAGTCATCGAACATGGCCTAAAAATAGATTTTGTTTTTCCACCGCGACAAACTTTTGTTTTAACGCCCCAAAGAAAAACCCCGGAGGAACAGCTAGCCTTGGAGACAGAAGTACTGGAGCTCGTGTCAAAACGGGTTCTAGTGGAGGTCCCGGGGGAAGAGCAGGGAAAAGGTTTTTACTCCCCTCTTTTTTTGGTACGAAAACCGGACGGGTATTTAAGAACCATTGTCAATTTAAAAAATCTAAATCGGTCAGTAGTAAACTGCTCCTTCAAAATGGAGTCGGTAAACACGGCAATAAAACTTTTGTTCCCAAATTGCTTCATGGCAGCCATAGACCTAAAGGACGCCTATTACCACGTCCCAATTCATCAAGACTACCAAAAATTCCTAAGAGTGGCGGTTTATGTCCAAGGTTGTCTCAGGCACTATCAATATGCTGCTCTACCATTCGGCCTATCAATAGCACCGAGAATTTTTACAAAGCTGATGTCAGAGGTCATTTCCTTCCTCCGCTCTCAGAATGTAGTTATTGTTCCGTATCTGGACGACTTCCTTATTATAGGGAACTCGGCACCACATTGCCTGACACAAATAAAAGAAGTCATAGCGACGCTAGAGCGGTTGGGGTGGAAAATAAATCTTGCCAAGTCAAGGTTGACGCCGGAGCTAGTGCAATCTTTTCTGGGCTTAGTTCTAGACTCCAGGCGTCAGCTTTGTCTTCTACCAGAGAACAAGCTGGTCAAAATTCAAAATCTTGTAGACTTGGCAATTCATCACCCCGTAATGACGTTGAGAAAGGCAATGTCCCTGTTGGGTTCTCTGACGTCCTGTATACCCGCAGTAAGATGGGCTCAGTTCCATCTGAGACAGTTACAATGGGAGGTCCTGTCAGCGCAGAGGTGGTTAAAAGGGCATTTAGAGGGGAAGCTACGCCTTTCATTAGAGGTAACAGATTCCCTAAAATGGTGGGCCGTGAGAGATCATTTGACATCAGGGGTCCAGTGGATAACTCCGATAGATCAGATCATCACCACAGATGCAAGCGGTTCAGGATGGGGAGCTCATTTGGGGACACTCTCAGTTCAGGGATCCTGGTCCCAATCGGAATCTCAACAAGCATCAAACCTAAGAGAGTTATGGGCTGTAAAGAGAGCTGTAAAACATTTCCTTCCCATCCTTCAGGGCCATCATACCAGGGTGATGTCAGACAATCACGCAGTAGTTGCATATATCAATCACCAAGGGGGGACGAGATCCCCTTCCCTGATGAAGTTAGCGTCTGTCCTCCTACAACTAGCGGAGCACCACCTACTATCCCTCTCGGCTCTCCACATAAAGGGAGTCGAAAATACAAGAGCAGACTACCTAAGTCGCAAGACACTGAAACAAGGAGAGTGGTCTTTGAATCCCCAGGTGTTTCAACAAATAGTGCAGGCCTGGGGCTTACCTGTGATAGATTTTTTTGCCACCCTAGACAACAGGAAAGTAGAGAGCTTCTGTTCATTAAACCCAAGAGAAAAACCTTTCGCGGTAGATGCTCTCCAAATACAATGGAATTTCAGTCTCGCGTATGTGTTTCCACCAATAGCGATGATTCCGACAGTAGTAAGAAAAATCAGAATGGAGCAGGCGAGAGTAATTTTGATTGCTCCATTCTTGCCAAAAAGACCTTGGTTCTGCCTCCTGAGACAAATGTCAGTGACCGATCCATGGATTCTGCCAGAAATTCCGGACCTGCTTACTCCGGGTCCAATATGCCACTCTCAAGTGAAGGGCTTCCATCTTGCAGCCTGGAATTTGAGAGGGCATTACTGAGTAGGCAGGGGTTTTCACCAGGGTTAGTCTCCACCCTGTTGAAAAGTAGAAAACCAGTTACATCAAGGATGTACGGCAGAACATGGAAAAAGTTTCTAGATTTTTCGGGGCAACCTTTAGGGGACAAAGCTCCTGTGGGTACTATTTTAGAATTTTTACAGGCGGGGTTGCAGTTGGGATTAGCAACTAATACGCTCAAGGTACAAGTGTCGGCATTAGGAGCCTTGTATAACTGTAATCTGGCCTCCAATAGATGGGTGTCCCGCTTTATTAAATCGTGTAGTAGGTCTAGACCAGTGGTAATTCAGAGGGTTCCTCCATGGGATTTAAATCTGGTGTTAGAAGCTCTGACTAGTGTTCCGTTTGAACCCTTGCAGGAGTCATCAATAAAGATACTTACACTTAAGACAGTACTTCTGGTAGCGTTGACATCAGCCCGTAGGGTGAGTGACTTGCAAGCCCTGTCCATCTCCCCTCCTTACACACAGATATTTGATGGCAGAGTAGTGCTCAGACCGGATCCGGCATATCTGCCGAAAGTAGTTCTTAAATTCCATAGGAGTCAAGAAATTGTGTTGCCCTCTTTCTGTGATAATCCCAAGAACCCAGGGGAAGAGAAATTTCATACGCTTGACGTAAGAAGAGCTATTTTGCAGTATATATCTCTGACTAGTCAGTGGAGGAAGGATCAATCCCTATTTATAGCTTTCCAGGGTAGCAGGAAGGGATATGGGGTATCCAAGGGTACTATTGCTAGGTGGATTAGGGAGGCCATTTCCTTATCCTATGCTTCTTGTGGTGCCCCGATCCCTGAAGGCATCAAGGCTCACTCCACCAGAGCCGTGGCTACTTCCTGGGCAGAAAAAGCAGAGGTATCGATTGATCAAATTTGTAAGGCCGCTACCTGGTCCTCACCGTCTACCTTCTTTAAACACTACCGGCTAGATCTATCCTCCTCAACTGACCTTACCTGACCTCAACTGACCTAAGGTGTTTCTTTCTCCAAAAATCTCTCAGGTGTGCTGTCATGGGAGACGGGAAAACACCAAGGTTACTTACTGGTAGACGGTTTTTCCGGAGCCCATGACAGCACCTGTATATTCCCTCCCTTTTTTTCACCCTTTGGTGTGCACTTTTAGTTGGGTGTTTTTGTTATTATTATAATGTGGTGATGGATTACCATGTGTACTAACCAAGGAGGCCTCTCATGCTCTGAAAACCAACTGAAGTGAGGGAGAGGTACCGCCCTTTTATTTCAGTAGGTTTCCTGTCCCGACTGGGCGGATCCCTCTCTCAGGTGTGCTGTCATGGGCTCCGGAAAAACCGGCTACCAGTAAGTAACCTTGGTGTTTCTGTGAGGCCGGTGGTGTCAAACCTGATTCCTGATTCTGCCACAAAATCAGGAATCAGTGGCTCGTAATTTTCGGGGGTTGAGGTCCATACGGGGTCCGAAGAGGGGCGCGCTGGTTCATCTTCAGGAGTGGGCCCTGCCTCATCTTCATCTTCATGAATGATGGGCACTGCTTCTCTCCTGCGATGTCTGCGTGGCGGTTCCGCAGGGCCGGAGGAGGAAGATGAGGAGTCGGAAGAGGATTAAGAAGAATCAGAAAAATAAAGAAAAGTGGGATCCTCTCCCTCGCTATCTGTGTCGGAGGCAAGGAAAGAATATGCCTCCTCCGCTGAATAGCGCTGTTGGGACGAGCGGGACATTTTTTTGTGAGTATGGTGCTTGGGTGTACTTTATTGGTAACTATGTGTACGTGTGGGGGAAATAGTGTTTGGTGCAAACTATTCTGAAAAAAAAAGCTAAAGGAAAAAAAAAGCAAATGGGGAGAAAAAAATACCTGTGAAAGGAAAAGTCTAAAACAGCAGGCCCTAGGTCTGATAAGTGAACCGCGTCACTTATCAAAGTTCGGCGGCTGCTGGGTGTGCGAACGGGGATGTGAAAAAAAAAAAAGAAAAAAAAGGGAAGGCACGGATTAGATGCGGTGGCTGAGTGTGCGAACAGGGATGTAAAAAGAAAAAAGGGAAGGCACGGATTAGACGCGGTGGCTGAGTGTGCGAACGGGGATGTGAAAAAAAAAAGAAAAGGCAAGGCACGGATTAGGCTAGGTTCACATTGCGTTAACGGGTTAACGCTAATGGACTGCGTTGCACGGCAAAAATATCGCAACTAACGCCGTGCACCGCTGTGCCCTGCGATTGGCGCGATCAATGTGATCGTCGATCACGCCAATCGGGGTGGGGGGGTTTGACCGATGCCTGACACCGGCCTAGGATCGAGTACATCGGTACTCGATTCTAGCCTGGGACCTCACTGTTTCAGCCAATCTGATTGGCTGAAACAATGGGAAAGGCTGCGATTGGCTGTTCAGAATTGAACAGCCAATCACAGCGATTGGTAGGCTGGGGGGGCGGCACCATACCTCAGGATGCCGAGGCCATCTTCCCTAAGGTAAGATGGCGTCGGAATTTTAATGCGATCGCTGCGACTTAAGCCGCAGTGTCGCATTAAAGGGCATGACGTACTATTCTGACCTTGGGAAGTAAGGCCCACCCCACATGGACGGAATAGTACGTCCAATGGCAGAAAGGGGTTAATGTACTGTATGGAGTATGTATGGAGTATGTATTATTATTATTATTTTTTTTTTTTTCATTCAACACATTAGCCGGATGATGTGACTACTACTGTCCCATCATTGGCTAATGTGTCAATAACTGTCAGTGTAGCAGGCATCGTCCGATGGGACTTGTAGTCCCATTGGACGATGCCTGCACACACGCACAGAGCTCCAGCACGCCGCATAGACCCCTGGCAGCCCACATACAGCCCCGACACACCGCATAGATCCCCGGACGCTGCATAGAGCCCCGGCAGGCCCGCATAGAGCCCCGCTAGGCCCGCACAGAGCCCCGGTAGGCACGTACAGATCCCTGGCAGGCCTGCACAGACCCGTCCCGCACACACTGACACTCAGTGTCCGCCCACACTCTTCCCCCCTCCGGAACAGAATATAGAAAGACAGAAAGGGCTTATTTACGTTCCGATATTTGTGTCCCATTGACTTGCATTGGTATTGGGTATCGGCGATATCCGATATTTTTTGGATATCGACCGATACAATCCAATACCGATACTTCTGGGTATCGGAACGTATCGCTCAACACTAGTTCCAACACAACTGTGACCCAGTGCACAAAGCAAGGTCCATAAATATATGGTTTGGTGTGGGACAGCGCGACTGAGCCTTGACCTTAAAGGGAATCTGTAACCCCCCCCCCCCCCCCCACGGGATTTATATGACCTATTAATATAGGCATACAGGTAATAAAAAATGTTAAACTAGTCCTACCTGGGAACCCCAGAAGAAGGTTAACTGCCAAAACCTTCGTCGGGTGTCCTTTGCGTGCCACGTCCCATACTGCAGGTATTGCTTTAGTTACACTGGTGCTTTAGAGTTTTGTTGAGTATAACTTGTATAAAGTGTGTGGCGGGGAGCTGGCTTTTTTGGAACCTCATATAGATTCCCTTCTGTATAATGGAGTCCTTTGTGTATACTAATAGTGTGCTGTGTCTTTGAGACGCCACTATATTTTTGGTACTTAGACTGCTTTGTCTTAGATACCTCTTTTAGGCCGGTTTCACACTAGCGTTTGTGTACGCAGCATAGGGCTGCTTATTTCTTACCTTCAGATCCGCATACATCTGCAACTGTCCTGCGTACCTATCTTTAACATTGTGTACCCAGGGACATGTGTACAACATGTTGCGTTCGGCGGTCACGTCAAAACGCCGCACGGGGACGTATCCGCATACAATGCATGACCCTGCGTACACAATGTTAAAGATAGGTACGCAGGACGGATAACTCTAGTGTGAAACCGGCCTTAGCCCTTACCGATCACCCACCCCACACACATTAAGCATGTACTGGTAGGCCTCTTTCACACTTCCATTTTTTACAATCTGTCACAATCCGTCAAAATGTTGAAAAGACGGATCCTGTGCAGATTGTAAGAAACGAATGCACTGGATCTGTTTTTTTGATGGACCCGTAGCGTTTTCCAAGCGATCTGTAGCATCGCTTGGAAAACTGATCGACAGGTTGGTCACACTTGTCAAACAGTGTTTGACAAGTGTGACCAACTTTTCACAATTGATGCTGAAAAAGAAAGACGGAAGTGTGAAAGCGGCCTTAGCCTTTTAGGACCTGTCTGTTTGTCTTTTGGTAATGTGGCGCCATCTTGTGGTTTCCCACTTTTTAAATATGTTCTCATAAGATTGCATGGTTATAAGCATTTTATATGGAGAGCCTGTTGTGGGCAGAGGCAGCTTTCTCAGCGCTGCTGCATTGCTAAATCTAAAAACTGTCAGAACGACTATACCCAGTAATATAAGTGATACATCGTTGTATTTAGGGTCTCCTACATGCCTACATCATGCTTCTCTCAGATAAGGTAGCAAAAACCTGCTGACAGATTCCCTTTAATTCAAGAAAAACTGCTCATACTATGGTAAAAACTGATACTCTGATCAAAAGCAGTAATGAAAGTTGGACTGTTCTGCACACAAGAAAAATCAGACTTTTGAATGATCTCTGACCTACCTTTGCGATAAAGTAGAACATATATTGAAAGACAGGTCCCCTTGTCCAACCTCCGCATATGATCTCTCAAATGCTCTTGGATGGGCAGCACAGTGGCGCATCTGCAAAGAGTTTGTATGTTCTCTCCGTGTTTGCGTGGGTTACCTCCGGGTACTCCGGTTTCCTCCCACATTCCAAAGACATACTGATAGGGAATTTAGATTGTGAAAATAAAAGATTATTATTAATATTATTATAAATGGGCAAAAATGTCATCAGTGCTTCCCTGCAAGGAATGGATAATAAGTCATTTTTTTTGTCAGCATGTTCCTATAACCGGGATTAATTTATGATGCTGTACACTTTTTCTTTTTTAAATTCCAAAGCTGGGTGGTATGGTTTTCCATCTATGATGACTACATTTCCTGCATTTTATGTTAGTATTTTAGCAGATGTGTTACTTTACATTTTGCCGCGGTTTTGTGACTGGCTTTAAAGCATTTAAATTTTGAAGTGCATGTTTGAAAAATAATACAGAGAAATTGTCTGGCTGCTAATATTCTTTGTTTTTTGTCATTTCTTTTGCACAACATCAATAAGAAAGTGTTAAGCTGCCCATATACAGTACGGTAATGTCAGATCCTGACCCTTTGTTTTACTAGGAGATATGCATTTGTCAGAAGTATCTGCCAGCGACTCATCTCCCTTTCAAGCTCGCAGAATATGAAGGATTTTAATGTGAAATGAAGCCTTGTTCTCTTAAAAAAAAAAACAATCCCAGTAAAAATTGTATTCTCTAATGTGATTGGCTCACCTAGTGAGGTGGATTCTTTAAGCTGTAGGTCAGAAACAGGGCATAAAGTCGATGGCACTTAGATCAGTGAGGCCAGGACAGCAGGGTATGCTGGATGGCAAGCAGAACAGGGAATATCAGAAGACAAAGAGCCAGGAGTGTGGCTAACTAACAGAAGTATAGTCAATCCAGGACTTGCAGCAAACAAATGGTTAATCACTGGCATTAATGATGATCAAGAAAACTGGAAACTTGCTGACAGAAAATAATAGACACTGTTGCAACAGCATTGTAGTGTGAACAGCATCAATATAGCTGAGAAGAGTGTTATGCTTATAGCAAATAAATAGTATGAGCCAGGAGGGAAATGCAGATTGTCGATAAATGTACAGGCACTCAGTGCACCATGTATTGGCGAAACATTTAAGTCCACCTTACAATACTCTAGTTTAACTAACATCTCTGGCTACATGGCGCCAAAGAAGGATGGAGATACGAGGAAAAGAAGCTGGTGGGAAGGTGCACTTAAATGTGTGACCAAACCATGGTGCACCGTGCATCTGTATTTGGTTTGAAAAGTCATTCTGTGAAATTCCTTTCTCCACTATTTCTACATTTAACAATGTTACACTGCCAGCTCTTTGGGAGGAAAGGGGAATCACGAAAATAGGAGACATCTATGACGGTAGCTCTTTTAAAAAATTCAGCAACCTAAAAAACAAGCTTAGACTCCCGTCATCGATGTTTTTACAGTTCTGTCATTGGACGTACTATTCCGTCCATGTGGGGTGGGCCTTAATTCCCATGGACGGAATAGTACGTCCAGGGCGATCGGCCGCGCTCACAGGGGGAGCGCGGCCGATCGCGACCGGGTGTCAGCTGCCTATCGCAGCTGACATCCGGCACTATGTGCAAGGAGTGGTCACGGACCGCCCCCGGCACATTAACCCCCGGCACACCGCGATCAAACATGATCGCGGTGTGCCGGCGGTATAGGGAAGCGTCGCGTAGCTCTCAGACAGATCGGTGATCTGACAGAGTGCTGTGCAAACTGTCAGATCAATGATCTGTGATGTCCCCCCCTGGGACAAAGTAGAAAATTAAAAGAAAAAAAAATTTCCACATGTGTGTAAAAAAAAAAAAAAAAAAAAAAAAACTAAATAAAGAAAAAAAAATATTATTCCCATAAATACATTTCTTTATCTAAATAAAAAAAACAAACAATAAAAGTACACATAGTTAGTATCGCCGCGTCCGTAACGACCCAACCTATAAAACTGTCCCACTAGTTAACCCCTTCAGTAAACACCGTAAGAAAAAAAAAAAAGAGAGGCAAAAAAACGCTTTATTATCATACCGCCGAACAAAAAGTGGAATAACACGCGATCAAAAGACAGATATAAATAAACATTTACCGCTGAAAGCGTCATCTTGTCCCGCAAAAAACGAGCCGCCATACAGCATCATCAGCAAAAAAATAAAAAAGGTATAGTCCTCAGAATAAAGCTTTGCAAAAATAATTATTTTTTCTATAAGAGTTTTTATCGTATAAAAGCGCCAAAAAATAAAAAAAGATATAAATGAGGTATCGCTGTAATCGTACTGACCCGAAGAATAAAACTGCTTTATCAATTTTACCAAACGCGGAACGGTATAAACGCCTCCCCCAAAAGAAATTCATGAATAGCTGATTTTTGGTCATTCTGCCTCACAAAAATCGGAATAAAAAGCGATCAAAAAATGTCACGTGCCTGAAAATGTTACCAATAAAAACGTCAACTCGTCCCGCAATAAACAAGACCTCACATGACTCTGTGGACTCAAATATGTAAAAATTATAGCTCTCAAAATGTGGTAACGCAAAAAATATTTTTTGCAATAAAAAGCATCTTTCAGTGTGTGACGGCTGCCAATCATAAAAATCCGCTAAAAACCTGCTATAAAAGTAAATCAAACCTTCTTCATCACCCCCTTAGTTAGGGAAAAATTAAAAAATTAAAAAAAATGTATTTATTTCCATTTTCCCATTAGGGTTAGGGCTAGAGTTAGGGTTAGGGCTAGGGTTAAGGCCAGGTCTACAGTTAGGGTTGGGGCTAAAGTTAGGGTTAGGGTTTGGATTACCGTACATTTACGGTTGGGAATAGGGTTGGGATTAGGGTTAGGGGTGTGTCTGGGTTAGAGGTGTGGTTAGGGTTACCATTGGGATTAGGGTTAGGAGTGTGTTTGGATCAGGGTTTCAGTTATAATTGGGGGGCTTCCACTGTTTACGCACATCAGGTGCTCTCCAAATGCGACATGGCGTCATATCTCAATTCCAGCCAATTCTGCGTTGAAAAAGTAAAACAGTGCTCCTTCCCTTCCGAGCTCTCCCGTGTGCCCAAACAGGAGTTTACCCCAACATATGGGGTATCAGCGTACTCAGGACAAATTGGACAACAACTTTTGGCGTCCAATTTCTCCTGTTACCCTTGGGAAAATACAAAACTGGGGGCTAAAAAATAATTTTTGTGGGAAAAAAAAGGTTTTTTATTTTCACAGCTCCGCATTATAAACTGTAGTGAAACACTTGGGGGCTCAAAGTTCTCACAACACATCTAGATAAGTTCCTTGGGAGGTCTAGTTTCCAATATGGGGTCACATGTGGGGGGTTTCTACTGTTTAGGTACATTAGGGGATCTGCAAACGCAATGTGATGCCTGCAGACCATTCCATCTAAGTCTGCATTCCAAATGGCGCTCCTTCCCTTCCGAGCCCTCCCATGCGCCCAAACGGTGGTTCCCACCCCCACATATGGGGTATCGGCGCACTCAGGACAATTTGGACAACAACTTTTGGGGTCCAATGTTTCCTGTTACCCTCAGAAAAATACAAAACTGAGGGCTAAAAATAATTTTTGTGGGAAAAATTTTTGTTTTATTTTTACGGCTCTGCATTATAAACTTCTGTGAAGCCCTTGGTGGGTCAAAGTGCTCACCACACCTCTAGATAAGTTCCTTAGGGGGTCTACTTTCCAAAATAGTGTCACTTGTGGGGGGTTTCAATGTTTAGGCACATCAGTGGCTCTCCAAACGCAACATGGCGTCCCATCTCGATTCCTGTCAATTTTGTATTGAAAAGTCAAATGGCGCTCCTTCCCTTCCGAGCTCTCCCATGCACCCAAACAGTGGTTTACCCCCACATATGTGGTATCCGCGTACTCAGGACAAATTGTACAACAACTTTTGCGGTCCAGTTTCTTCTCTTACCCTTGGGAAAATAAAACAAATTGGAGCTGAAGTAAATTATTTGTGAAAAAAAGTTAAATGTTCATTTTTATTTAAACATTCCAAAAATTCCTGTGAAACACTTGAAGGGTTAATAAACTTCTTGAATGTGGTTTTGAGCACCTTGAGGGGTGCATTTTTTAGAATGGTGTCACACTTGGGTATTTTCTATCATATAGACCCCTCAAAATGACTTCAAATGAGATGTGGTCTCTAAAATAAAATGGTGTTGGAAAAATTAGAAATTGCTGGTCAACTTTTAACCCTCATAACTCCCTAGCAAAAAATAATTTTGGTTCCAAAATTGTGCTGATGTAAAGTAGACATGTGGGAAATGTTACTTATTAAGTACTATGTGTGACATATCTCTGTGATTTAATTGCATAAAAATTCAAAGTTGGAAAATTGCGAAATTTTCAAAATTTTCGCCAAATTTCCGTTTTTTTTCACAAATAAACGCAGGTAATATCAAAGAAATTTTACTACTATCATGAAGTACAATATGTCAAGAGAAAACAATGTCAGAATCACCGGGATCCGTTGAAGCGTTCCAGAGTTATAACCTCATAAAGGGACAGTGATCAGAATTGTAAAAAATTGGCCCGGTCCATAGCGTGCAAACCACCCTTGGGGGTAAAGGGGTTAAAAGAACAGGTCATGAAATTTCTCCAGAGGGTTCCTAAATTCTCCGAAGCGTCCTTAAACTTAATAAGTAACACGGAACACGAAATCTTCTGGAGTTACAAATACATTTGTGACTGGTTTAATTATGATTGGGAAATGCCTAAACACCCCTATATGTGCAAATGAGAAAGGGAATTGCAGTCTACCTTTACCAGAGAGGAATGGGAAGACCCTCTGTCTTCCACATATAATTCTACACTATCTGTGTCTCTTCAAGAATGTCATTTCAAAGTAAATACTTGCTGGTTCTATACTCCAGCAAGATTAGCTCATATTGACCAAGATGGATCTGCTACATGTTGGAGAAAATGTGGCATTAAAGGCGACCTCCTTCACATGTTTTGGCATTGCCCAAAACTAAAACCTCTTTGGACACAAATATCTACCCTTTTAGACAAAATACCTTTGCTCTCCCTAGGCCTTGAGGACCTTAGTGCGGATAAAAGAATCTTGATCATACAAATACTACTGGTAGTAAAGAACATCATAGCTTTTAACTGGAAACATCATCTTCCCCCTTCATTCTCAGATATAATAGAAAAACTATCTCTCTATAGGTCATATGAAATATCCTTCGCTTTAGCGAATAACCCGCTAGTCAAATTTACAAATAAATGGTCTCACTGGGACAATATCTATCCCTAACTTCTATCCTCAAAGATACAAATCTAACATACGTACCTTAAAAATGTTTATTATATTTTAGTATATTAATTTTTATTGTATTTCTATTAGAACTTCAAAGCGTTTTAAAGCGTTTGAAATGCTTAAAATTGAAAATTGATAACAAAACAAAGCATTATAGACAATGATTAGATGTCAAATATCAAATGTTATATTATGTTTAGTGTTGAGCATTCCGATACCGCAAGTATCGGGTATCGGCCGATATTTGCGGTATCAGAATTCCGATACCGAGTTCCGATATTTTTGTGATATCGGGAATCGGTATCGGGATTTAGATTAATGTGTAAAATAAAGAATAAAAATAAAAAATATTGATATACTTACCCTCGGACGGGCCCTGGTTGTCACCGCTGCAATCGCCATGTTTTCCTTCCTATGAATGAGCTTGTTAAGTACCTTTCGATGACGTCGCGGCTTGTGATTGGTCGCTGAGCGGTCATGTGACCGCTCACGCGACCAATCACAAGCCGCGACGTCATCGAAGGTTATTAACGCGCTCATTCCTAAGAATGAGCGCGTTAAGGACCTTCGATGACGTCGCGGCTTGTGATTGGTCGCGTGAGCGGTCACATGATGAGCGCGTTAATAACCTTCGATGACGTCGCGGCTTGTGATTGGTCGCGTGAACGGTCACATGACCGCTCAGCGACCAATCACAAGCCGCGACGTCATCGAAGGTCATTAAAGCGCTCATTCTTAGGAAGAAAAGCATGGCGATTTCAGCGGTGACAACCAGGGCCCGTCCGAGGGTAAGTATATCAATATTTATTATTTTTATTCTTTATTTTACACATTAATATGGATCCCAGGGCCTGAAGGAGAGTTTCCTCTCCTTCAGACCCTGGGAACCATTACGGATACCTTCCGATATTTGTGTCCCATTGACTTGTATTGGTATCGGATATCGGTATCGGCGATATCCGATATTTTTCGGATATCGGCCGATACCATCCGATACCGATACTTTCAAATATCGGACGGTATCGCTCAACACTAATTATGTTATATGTTACTTAATGGCAAACAATGCCTATAAACATGAGTCATGTTATGTTACTAAAATGAAACCAAAATAAAAATATTGGAAAAGAAAAGTCATTTTGTGCTGACAAACTCCCTTCAAGGGCCTTGGTTGGTGATGTTAAGGGAGTTGTAGGCCTCCGAGGCTCTCGTATGCTTACATTCAAAAAGCGAATTTCAGTACTCAGTGGGAGACTCACTACTGAGAGGCACAGAAGCAGCCATCTGCAGACCGGACATAACTGCAAGAGAAATATGCTGCCTTCCAGGTGCGATGATCAAGGATGTGACCGATAGGATACCAAAGCTCTTCAGCTCCAAGGACGTCCACCCATTTCTTCTGATACATGTTGGCACCAATGACACGGCAAGGAAGGACCTACCGACAATCTGCAAGGACTTTGAAGAGTTGGGGAAGAAAGTAAAGGAACTGGATGCACAGGTAGTTTTTCTTCTATCCTTCCAGTAGACGGGCATGGCACCAGGAGATGGAACAGGATCCTTGATGCAAACAACTGGCTAAGACGATGGTGCAGACAACAAGGATTTGGATTCCTGGACCACGGTGTGAATTACTGGTATGATGGACTCCTCGCCAGAGACGGACTACACCTCAACAAACCTGGGAAACACACATTCGCCAGAAGACTCGCTACACTCATCAGGAGGGCGTTAAACTAGAAGAAGAGGGGACGGGAAGAAAAACATTAGACTCGAACAAAGACGACCCAGGAAAACATACTCAGAAGGGAGGTAAGAACATTTCTAAAACAATCCACAGTGAGGAGATTGGAACAAAACAAAATCCTCTGAACTGCATGCTCGCAAACGCCAGAAGCCTGACAAACAAGATGGAAGAACTAGAAGCAGAAATATCTACAGGTAACTTTGACATAGTGGGAATAACCGAGACATGGTTAGATGAAAGCTATGACTGGGCAGTTAACTTACAGGGTTACAGTCTGTTTAGAAAGGATCGTAAAAATCGGAGAGGAGGAGGGGTTTGTCTCTATGTAAAGTCTTGTCTAAAGTCCACTTTAAGGGAGGATATTAGCGAAGGGAATGAGGATGTCGAGTCCATATGGGTCGAAATTCATGGAGGGAAAAATGGTAACAAAATTCTCATTGGGGTCTGTTACAAACCCCCAAATATAACAGAAAGCATGGAAAGTCTACTTCTAAAGCAGATAGATGAAGCTGCAACCCATAATGAGGTCCTGGTTATGGGGGACTTTAACTACCCGGATATTAACTGGGAAACAGAAACCTGTGAAACCCATAAAGGCAACAGGTTTCTGCTAATAACCAAGAAAAATTATCTTTCACAATTGGTGCAGAATCCAACCAGAGGAGCAGCACTTTTAGACCTAATACTATCTAATAGACCTGACAGAATAACAAATCTGCAGGTGGTTGGGCATTTAGGAAATAGCGACCACAATATTGTGCAGTTTCACCTGTCTTTCACTAGGGGGACTTGTCAGGGAGTCACAAAAACATTGAACTTTAGGAAGGCAAAGTTTGAACAGCTTAGAGATGCCCTTAATCTGGTAGACTGGGACAATATCCTCAGAAATGAGAATACAGATAATAAATGGGAAATGTTTAAGAACATCCTAAATAGGCAGTGTAAGCGGTTTATACCTTGTGGGAATAAAAGGACTAGAAATAGGAAAAACCCAATGTGGCTAAACAAAGAAGTAAGACAGGCAATTAACAGTAAAAAGAAAGCATTTGCACTACTAAAGCAGGATGGCACCATTGAAGCTCTAAAAAACTATAGGGAGAAAAATACTTTATCTAAAAAACTAATTAAAGCTGCCAAAAAGGAAACAGAGAAGCACATTGCTAAGGAGAGTAAAACTAATCCCAAACTGTTCTTCAACTATATCAATAGTAAAAGAATAAAAACTGAAAATGTAGGCCCCTTAAAAAATAGTGAGGAAAGAATGGTTGTAGATGACGAGGAAAAAGCTAACATATTAAACACCTTCTTCTCCACGGTATTCACGGTGGAAAATGAAATGCTAGGTGAAATCCCAAGAAACAATGAAAACCCTATATTAAGGGTCACCAATCTAACCCAAGAAGAGGTGCGAAACCGGCTAAATAAGATTAAAATAGATAAATCTCCGGGTCCGGATGGCATACACCCACGAGTACTAAGAGAACTAAGTAATGTAATAGATAAACCATTATTTCTTATTTTTAGTGACTCTATAGCGACAGGGTCTGTTCCGCAGGACTGGCGCATAGCAAATGTGGTGCCAATATTCAAAAAGGGCTCTAAAAGTGAACCTGGAAATTATAGGCCAGTAAGTCTAACCTCTATTGTTGGTAAAATATTTGAAGGGTTTCTGAGGGATGTTATTCTGGATTATCTCAATGAGAATAACTGTTTAACTCCATATCAGCATGGGTTTATGAGAAATCGCTCCTGTCAAACCAATCTAATCAGTTTTTATGAAGAGGTAAGCTATAGGCTGGACCACGGTGAGTCATTGGACGTGGTATATCTCGATTTTTCCAAAGCGTTTGATACCGTGCCGCACAAGAGGTTGGTACACAAAATGAGAATGCTTGGTCTGGGGGAAAATGTGTGTAAATGGGTTAGTAACTGGCTTAGTGATAGAAAGCAGAGGGTGGTTATAAATGGTATAGTCTCTAACTGGGTCGCTGTGACCAGTGGGGTACCGCAGGGGTCAGTATTGGGACCTGTTCTCTTCAACATATTCATTAATGATCTGGTAGAAGGTTTACACAGTAAAATATCGATATTTGCAGATGATACAAAACTATGTAAAGCAGTTAATACAAGAGAAGATAGTATTCTGCTACAGATGGATCTGGATAAGTTGGAAACTTGGGCTGAAAGGTGGCAGATGAGGTTTAACAATGATAAATGTAAGGTTATACACATGGGAAGAGGGAATCAATATCACCATTACACACTGAACGGGAAACCACTGGGTAAATCTGACAGGGAGAAGGACTTGGGGATCCTAGTTAATGATAAACTTACCTGGAGCAGCCAGTGCCAGGCAGCAGCTGCCAAGGCAAACAGGATCATGGGGTGCATTAAAAGAGGTCTGGATACACATGATGAGAGCATTATACTGCCTCTGTACAAATCCCTAGTTAGACCGCACATGGAGTACTGTGTCCAGTTTTGGGCACCGGTGCTCAGGAAGGATATAATGGAACTAGAGAGAGTACAAAGGAGGGCAACAAAATTAATAAAGGGGATGGGAGAACTACAATACCCAGATAGATTAGCGAAATTAGGATTATTTAGTCTAGAAAAAAGACGACTGAGGGGCGATCTAATAACCATGTATAAGTATATAAGGGGACAATACAAATATCTCGCTGAGGATCTGTTTATACCAAGGAAGGTGACGGGCACAAGGGGGCATTCTTTGCGTCTGGAGGAGAGAAGGTTTTTCCACCAACATAGAAGAGGATTCTTTACTGTAAGGGCAGTGAGAATCTGGAATTGCTTGCCTGAGGAGGTGGTGATGGCGAACTCAGTCGAGGGGTTCAAGAGAGGCCTGGATGTCTTCCTGGAGCAGAACAATATTGTATCATACAATTATTAGGTTCTGTAGAAGGACGTAGATCTGGGTATTTATTATAATGGAATATAGGCTGAACTGGATGGACAAATGTCTTTTTTCGGCCTTACTAACTATGTTACTATGTTACTATGTTACAAATTATCCAAATTTATGCATGTAGTTAATGAATTTGGCGCAAAATAAAAATGCTTTCTATTTTTGTCTTTTGACCAGCTTTTGGACTTTTTAGTACCAAAAGTCTCATCGCTTTAAAAAAAAAAAAAAAAGAATGCACCAAATTGAAATTTGTCACTGTGTTCTTGGTGGCGGTCACCTCTTCAAAGCGATTACGGGAGATCAAGGCACTATCAGTAAAAAATCCTTATCTTCAGGTCTTGGAGGACCGTCTAATCCTTAAGGCCCCTTCACATTAAGCGACGCTGCAGCGATACCGACAACGATCCGGATCGCTGCAGCGTCGCTGTTTGGTCGCTGGAGAGCTGTCACACAGACCGCTCCCCAGCGACCAACGATGCCGGTAACCAGGGTAAACATCGGGTAACTAAGCGCAGGGCCGCGCTTAGTAACCCGATGTTTACCCTGGATACCATGCTAAAAGTAAAAAAAAACAAACACTACATACTTACCTACAGCCGTCTGTCCTCCAGCGCTGCTCTCTGCTTCTCTGCTCTCCTCCTGTACTGTCTGTGAGCCGGAAAGCAGAGCGGTGACGTCACCGCTCTGCTTTCCGGCTCACAGCCAGTACAGGAGGAGTGCAGAGCACAGCGCTGGAGGACAGACAGCGGTAGGTAAGTATGTAGTGTTTGTTTTTTTTTACTTTTAGCATGGTAACCAGGGTAAACATCGGGTTACTAAGCGCGGCCCTGCGCTTAGTTACCCGATGTTTACCCTGGTTACCAGTGAAGACATCGCTGGATCGGTGTCACATACGCCGATCCAGCGATGTCTCCAGGGAGTCCAGCGACGAAATAAAGTTCTGGACTTTATTCAGCGACCAACGATCTCCCAGCAGGGGCCTGATCGTTGGTCGCTGTCACACATAGCGATTTCATTAACGATATCGTTGCTACGTCACAAATAGCAACGATATCGTTAACAATATCGTTATGTGTGAAGGTACCTTTAGGCTTGACCCTTCTTTCTGGCCAAAAGTAATATCAAGGGCAAACTTGAATCAGGAGATCGTCCTCTAATCATTTTGTCAACATCCTAGTAATTATAAAGAGAGACTTTTTCATACTGTGGGTGTAAAGGTACCGTCACACTGACCGATATCGCTAGCTATCCGTGACGTTGCAGCGTCCTGGCTAGCGATATCGTTCAGTTTGACACGCAGCAGTGATCAGGATCCTTCTGTGATGTCGCTGGTCGGAGCAGAAAGTCCAGCACTTTATTTAGTCGCTGGACTCCCTGCAGACATCGCTGAATCGGCGTGTGTGACGCCGATTCAGCGATGTCTTCACTGGTAACCAGGGTAAACATCGGGTTACTAAGCGCAGGGCCGCGCTTAGTAACCCGATGTTTACCCTGGTTACCAGCGTGAAAGTTAAAAAAAACAAACACTACATACTTACCTTCCGCTGTCTGTCCCCGGCGCTGTGCTTCTCTGCACTGGCTGTGAGCAGCGGCCAGCCGGAAAGCACAGCGGTGACGTCGCCGCTGTGCTTTCCGGCCGCTGTGCTCACAGTCAGTGCAGGAAAGCACAGCGCCGGGGACAGACACCGGGAATGTAAGTATGTAGTGTTTGTTTTTTTTAACTTTTATGCTGGTAACCAGGGTAAACTTCGGGTTACTAAGCGTGGCCCTGCGCTTAGTAACCCGATGTTTACCCTGGTTACCGGCATCGTTGGTCGCTGGAGAGCTGTCTGTGTCACAGCTCTCCAGCGACCAAACAACGACGCTGCAGCGATCGACATCGTTGTCGGTATCGCTGCAGCGTCGCTGAGTGTGAAGGTACCTTAAGAAGATCAGTAATGTGTAACGTGGAAACTACTAAAGCCTGGAGACAAGCCTCATACCTGTTTGTACAGCATTCAGAAAACAATAAAGTCAAGGAAGCCTCAACTCCAACCCTAGCCAGATGGATCACTTTGACCATTTCCCTGGCTTATGAATTTGAGAAGAATGAGCCCCCAATTAACCCCTTCATGACCTTGGGATTTTTCGTTTTTCCGTGTTCATTTTTCACTCCCCTCCTTCCCAGAGCCATAACTTTTTTATTTTTCCGTCAATTTGGCCATGTGAGGGCTTATTTTTTGCGGGACGAGTTGTACTTTTGAACGACATCATTAGTTTTAGCATGTCATGTACTAAAAAACGGAAAAAAATTCCAAGTGCGGTGAAATTGCAAAAAAAATGC
The DNA here is from genome assembly GCF_032444005.1 of Ranitomeya imitator. NCBI lineage: Eukaryota > Metazoa > Chordata > Amphibia > Anura > Dendrobatidae > Ranitomeya > Ranitomeya imitator. The sequence continues at coordinate 291,635,835 of NC_091284.1, forward strand.
ACACTTGTTTTTTGTTTGGCTTTTTTGCTAGGTTCACTAAATGCTAAAACTGACCTGCCATTATGATTCTCCAGGTCAGTACGCGTTCATAGACAACTGACATGACTAGGTTATTTTTTATCTAAGTGGTGAAAAAAAATTCCAAACTTTGCTAAAAAAAAAAAAAAAAAATTGCGCCATTTTCCGATACTCGTAGCGTCTCCATTTTTCGTGATCTGGGGTCGGTTGAGGGCTTATTTTTTGCGTGCCGAGATGACGTTTTTATTGATAGCATTTTGGTGCAGATACGTTCTTTTGATCGCCCGTTATTGCATTTAAATGCAATGTCACGGCGACCTAAAAAACGTAATTCTGGCGTTTCGAATTTTTTTCTCGCTACGCCGTTTAGCGATCAGGTTAATGCTTTTTTTTATTGATAGATCGGGCGATTCTGAGCGCGGCGATACCAAATATGTGTAGATTTGATTTTTTTTTTTATTGATTTATTTTGATTGGGGCGAAAGGGGGGTGATTTAAACTTTTATATTTTTTTTTATTTTTTTCACATTTTTTTTAACTTTTTTTTTTTACTTTTGCCATGCTTCAATAGCCTCCATGGGAGGCTAGAAGCAGGCACAACTCGATCGCCTCTGCTACATAGCAGCGATCTGCTGATCGCTGCTATGTAGCAGAAATGGAGGTGTGCTTTGAGCGCCGACTACAGGGTGGCGCTCACAGCCACCGGTGATCAGTAACCATAGAGGTCTCTAGGACCTCTATGGTTACCATCCTGACGCATCGCCGACCCCCGATCATGTGACGGGGGTCGGCGATGACGTCATTTCGGCCGCCCGGCCAGAAGCGGTAGTTAAATGCCGCTGTCTGCGTTTGACAGCGGCATTTAACTAGTTAATAGGTGCGGGCAGATCGCGATTCTGCCCGCGCCTATTACAGGCACATGTCAGCTGTTCAAAACAGCTGACATGTCCCGGCTTTGATGCGGGCTCACCGCGGAGCCCTGCATCAAAGCAGGGGATCTGACCTCGGACGTACTATCCCGTCCGAGGTCAGAAAGGGGTTAACATCCTGGGCTGAGAGAGCAGGGGTGTCCATAGGCCAAATTTGCTGGGCCGCAACTTGGTCTAATATAACAACATTCTGTAAATCTTACAAGCTAGATGTAATATCAGGTCAACAGCGAGCTTTCGGGGGCAAAATCCTTCGGGCAGTGGTCCCACCCAGAGATGCCATTGATTTGGTATTTCTCCTGGCATACTGTCATGAGGGGGACGTCATGGGAAATTAGGAATTAGTCCTACCTGTAATTGTTTTTCCAGGAGTCCATCATGATAGCACCATTACATTCCCTCCCCTGAATTTTGACTGCTATATGAAATTAACATTAGTTATGCAAGAATTCAATAAAATAAGAGTTGCATCCATCCTGGTGTGTTGATTGGTTAAGGCTGCTTTCACACATCAGATTTTTTGCCGGATGCCGGATGCGGCGTCACGCAGGATCCGGTTTTTTTAAAAGAAACCGGAGGCAACCGGATGAGCCAGATCCGTTTTTTTTGCCGGATCAGGTGTCCGGATGCAGCGAAAAACCGGATCCGGCTCATCCGGTTGCCTCCGGTTCGTCCGGTTTTCTTTCCGGTTTTTTACGGATCCGTCTTTAAAAAACGCCCCCTGAAAGGCTAGAAAGGTGATTGGCCGGCTGAAAACTATATATACAGTGTTCTTAACATCTGTGACGAGTTGGAGAGGAGCAAGATACAGAGCAAGATGGATGGCATTATTGCAAAGATTCTGCAGAACAACGTGGATTTCGTCACAGAGGCGAATCGATTAAAAGCTATTGTGATTGAGAAAGAGGAAGAGACAGCGTGTCATGCGTCTGCGATGACGCCGTTTGTGGATCCACCCCATCACGGCACAGAGAATGACCCGGGGAGCCTTTTCAACGTTGTATATGGAGCTTCGAGGTGATCCTGAAAAGTTTTTCAGCTATGTTCGGATGAAAGCGGAGAACTTTGATATATTGGTGGAGTGGGTTCAACATCTGATAAGAAGTAGTGATACCTATTGCCGATTCTCCATTACCCCGGCTGAGCGTCTGATGGTCACTCTTCGGTAAGCATTCTTTTTGGATCCACTTTTGTTGTGGACTCTTTATTTGATATTTTGATTTTGTAGTAATTTCTGCCTTCCTTTTCTTCACAGATTCCTAGCAACTGGTGAATCCCTGTCTTCCCTACATTTTCAATTCAGACTGGGCATTTCCACAATTTCAGGAATAGTGAGGCACACTTGCCGTGTACTGTGGGACTGTCTGCATGAAGAATACATTCCACATCCCACAATGCAGACATGGTTGGAAGTAGCTGACAGATTCCTGGAAGTGTGCCAGTTTCCCAATTGCTTGGGTGCGGTGGACGGGAAACACATCCATATCGTGAAACCGGCTGGTTCTGGATCTCAGTATTTCAACTACAAGAAGTACTTTTCCATCGTGCTGATGGCCATCGCCGATGCGGATTACAAATTTGTAGCGGTGGACATTGGGGCGTATGGCCGTTCTAATGATTCGCAAGTTTTCAAACTGTCTTCTATGGGGCGGCATTTATATGGACAAACCTTTCAATTTCCCCCCCCAAGACCACTGCCTCAAACCTCTGAGCCACCAATGCCATTTGTATGTGTTGGGGATAAAGCTTTTCAGCTTTCAGAGCATCTTTTGAAACCCTACTCCAGCCGTGGTTTAACCAATACTAAAAGAATTTTCAACTACAGACTCACACGTGCAAGGAGAATGGTGGAGTGTGCGTTTGGGATCCTAACCGCCAAATCGAGAGTTCTCTTGACATCCATAAACTTAGACAGACACTGTGGATGAGGTGGTGAAAGCGTGTGTTGTCCTACACAATTATGTTATATCCAAGGAACAGCTTTCCATTGAGGACCACTCTGCCGAAACCACCTTGATGGATTATAGCAACCAGACATACAGAAGTTCTGCCACAGTTTCCAGAATACGGGATCACTTTGCAGAATATTTTTTTTCACTCCAAGGAAGAATACACTGGCAGGATGATAGAGTTTAAACACGTTGTATGTACCTAGTAATAACTTTAACCTTTACCCATGTTGTGTACCTGTTGTTTTTACCTTACCCATGTTGTGTACAAGTTTGGTTTTTACCCTCATGTTGCGTACCTGTTTGTGTTTACCTTTTACCCATGTTGGGTACCTGTTTGAGTATCTCTTTTGGTTTTACCCAAAGTACTACTGTTACCAATAAACCTTTTTTAACAAAAGTGTTATTTGTGCCTAATGAATAAATACAAGAGAGTTTTCAACCAAAAAGTTTTATTAACATAATGAAACAACACGCAAAAAAATGGGATACTAAGGCTGTGTGCACACGATGCAGATTTGGTGGAGAAAAATCTGCTGCAGTTCTGAACTAAATCTTCATCTACTGGCAGAATCTGCAGGTGCGTTTTTTGTGCGTTTTTTATGCATTTTTTACAGTGCAGTTTTGGTGCAGATTTGAAGTGCGTTTTTTGTGCGTTTTTTTTGCGTTTTTGTGCGTTTTTTGTGCGTTTTTGTGCGTTTTTTATGCGTTTTTTTCATGCAGTTTTGTAAGCGTTTTTTAAAGCTAAATTAAGCCCTAACCCTAGCCCTAACCCTAGATCTAACCCTAACCCTAGCTATAACCCTAGCCCTAACCCTAGACCTAGCCCTAACCCTAGACCTAACCCTAGCCCTAGCCCTAACCCTAACCCTATTCTAACCTTAGTGGGAAAAAAAAAAATTCTTTATTTTTTTATTGTTCCTACCTATGGGGGTGACAAATGGGGGTCATTTACAATTTTTTTTATTTTGATCACTGAGATAGGTTATATCTCAGTGATCAAAATGCACTTTGGAACGAATCTGCCGGCCGGCAGATTCGGCGGGCGCACTGCGTATGCGCCCGCCATTTTGGAAGATGGTGGCGGCCAGAGAGAAGACGGACGGACCCCGGGAGGAACGGTAAGTATGATGAGGTGGGGGGTGGATCGGAGCGCGGGGGGTGGATCGGAGCGCGGGGGGGGGGGGGTGGATCGGAGTACGGGGATGAGCGGACAAGAGCACGGGGGGAGCCGGAGCAGTATACCGGACAGATCGGTGGGGTGGGGGCACATGTTATATGTTGTATGTAATGTATGTTTTATGTGTGTTTGTGTTTTTAACCCATTGTAGTCAGTCGCCTGACGATGGGACAACTCTCCCATCATCACATTTCGATAGGAGAAGTAATCCCACCCGACGAATGACTACAATGAGTCACTACTGACAGAGAGACACACCCAGACCGACACACACACAGACCGACACACAGACACTACATACCATTTCCACCATACGCTTCACATCGACCATACACTAACTTCACTACACTCCGCCCACACACTTCCTCCACATCACTGACGTCACTTCCGTCTGCTGCGGTTTTGATACCCTAATCCGCATAAAATCTGCAGATGGTTTTTACATCTGCAGTTTTTTTGCGGATTTGACCCACAAAATGGGAGCCTATGGGTGCAGAAACGCTGCAGAACTGCACAAAAGAAGTGACATGCACTTCTTTGAAATCTGCAGCGTTTCTGCACGGATTTTTCTGCACCATGTGCACAGCTTTTTTTTTTTTCTATTGATTTTCATTGAATTGTAACTCACAGTGCAGTTCTGCAGCGTTTCTGCTGCAGAAAAAAACGCTGCAGAACTGCACTAAATCTGCATCGTGTGCACATGCCCTTAATGTTTTCATACGTCGGGGTGGAGATACTATCGGAGGCACTGTCTGATAGGGACACTTCGACAGTGAGAGTGTGGAGAGAGGAATGTGATGGTGGTGGAGAATGTTCAACGGTTAGGGGTGAAGGAGTGGAGAAAGCTATTGAGCGGATGGACAAGAAAGTGGGATTGGGGTTAGAAATTTGGTAGGATGGAGGGGTGTAGGAAATGTTTTGTGAGGATTGGGTGGCAGAATGAGTGATGTGTGTAGAAGATGTTTGGGAAGAGGGTGATAGTCTGTTGGAAGTGGGCAGGGAGAGGAGGCGAGGATGAAGTAGATGTGAAGTTGTATGGGTCGGGATCATCATATGGGTGGGAAGTGGCACGGGCGGGAGGCTGGTAGTGTGGATGGTGGGAAGGGGCACGGGGCTGGTGGTGTGGCTGGTGGGAAGGGGCACGGGAACGCTGATAGTGTTGTGGCTGTTGGGACGGGGCACGATGTGGATGATGGCGGGATGGGGCAAGGTCAGTTTGGCGATACGGGTCAGGAGGATGGTACTGGCTGTAGTGGTGGACAGTGAAGGAAGGGGGGCCAGTTGGAGGATGGTTGGAAAGACTATCTGCTCTAGAGGCAATTAGCGCTAGAGTAGACTGGCAGGATTCCATTACTTGCATCTGCTGAGAAGTAGATAGCGTCTCCATTTTCTCAAGCACCGACTGAAAAAAAGTGTTGTTCGGTGACTGTTTTGCCTCTGAACGCATCGTTACCAGAAGTGTATGCATCTCGAGCATACTTTTATTTATGAAATTGAATCCTGCAGCCATTTGCTCGGACAAAACTTTCAGACAGTTCTGGAACGATGCGTTCAGGTGCAAGAACTCGGGAGCATAACTATGTACCTGACCCCTCTGGCGAAACCGCCCCGATGCTACAGGTGTACTAGAGGTGGCTGCAGCAGAGGGGTGGGGTACAGGAAACGCTATGTTCTCACCAGCAGCTACATGCAATGGAACCGGCCAGGATGCTCCAGCGCTCGTGGATGGGAAAGTGGGATCAGTAGAGTGGGAAGGTTCAGAGTGGGAAGGTGCAGAGGGTTCCTCACTGTCAAAGTGTCCCTCGGTGGCGGCCTCCTGAGGGATCGCCCCAGAAGTGTTCAATTGTGCTGCAGGCTCCCGAGTGCTCCCAACGGTACTGTCGAAAAAGAGAGAAACAAACAATTAATACTGTAATTGCATGGCCCTGGCTGAAAGAGCAAAAGAGGTTAGACATGTAAAACATTACTGCATGTGGTGGGTAATATTTACCTTCGGGTGACCATTGTTGACCTGAGGAACGACAGGGCCCTTGCGTATTTGTACGTTCTCCTGCGTCCTCCAGATCCACTCGGGGCCCGCATCTCTTTATTGAACTCCTTCTTAAAGCGATCCCTGATCGACCGCCACCTTTTCACAATCCGCTCACCTGTTAAAATAGGAGAAAGACAACTTGGTTAGAAACAGCATTTTAGAATACATCACCAAAACTGAACTGAGGACACTTACGTTCTTGAATCTGGGCCTGAACATCTAGGTCCTCCCACCTCGGAATCAGTTCACAGCAGATTTGCTCCCAGAGTCGACGGGTCACTGAGAGATCAGCATGGCGGCCGTCACCCATATTCCACAACGGCTCCCTGTCTCTGACAAGATCGATGAGGAGGTCAATATCAAGGCCGACCTCCTCACCATCCGAATCTGGAGCACGCTGTGAAACCTGTTTGAAAAGGGGGAAAAAAATTAACAACAAATTTGAAACATTGCTAACCTCCACCCAAAAAATAACAAAAAACCTACACGACGACGGCCGCCACGTGAATGTCGCCGACGACCCTGGGAGCCACTGGAAGGACCTTTTGCTTGGGCACCAGATTCAGAACTCTAGAAGAGAAAAATAAAAAATTATGTGCTTGTTGGTAGCTATTCTATGTGTTGTGTGCCATGTGATATATATGTTTTGTATGTGTTGTGTGAGGTTTGAAAGTATCAGTTTCTTTGTATTTTGTTGTAAGAATCTAGTGTTATGTTTTGTGTGTAGTGTAGGGTGTGTTTCCACAATACATCACAGATACATACCAATTGTGAGCCCTCTCCGTGGGTTTCTCCACCCCTTCCCTCATCTTCGGGGACCACCTCTTCTCCTGGGGACTCAGCCTCATCAGCTTCCTACGGTGAAAGATAAAAAAATACATGATACACACACACACCTTAGGTTCATACTAACCTCTGTGCGTTGACGGCGAGGACGGCGAGGAGGAGGAGGGCTCCCCGAAGACATGGCTGCAGGCTCTCGGCTCTGTGGCTGGCTCTCGGCTCTGTGGCTGGCTCTCGGCTCTGTGGCAGGCTCTCGGCTCTGTGGCAGGCTCTCGGTTCTGTGGCTGGCTCTCTGCTCTGTGGCTGGCTCTCTGCTCTGTGGCAGGCTCTCGGCTCTGTGGCAGGCTCTCGGCTCTGTGGCAGGCTCTGGGCTCTGTGGCAGGCTCTGGGCTCTGTGGCAGGCTCTGGGCTCTGTGGCAGGCTCTCGGCTCTGTGGCAGGCTCTTGGCTCTGTGGCAGGCTCTCGGGCAGGTTTCTGGCTCCTTCCGTCTTGGCAGGGTGTGGCAGGGTGTTGGCTCTTCTGCTTTTGGGCTGCAAATGGCTGAAGGCCTCATGGCCCTGCTTTATATATAGTCCAGGGGGCTGATCAAAGTTTTTTGAGCATGCTCAGTGTAAAAAGCCGGATACGGCCGCCGGATCCGACTTTTTCTGGATCCGGCGCTTTCCGGCGTCCATAGACATGCATTGTTGTAAAAAGCCTCCAGACGCCGGAATCGACTTGACGCCGGATCCGGCATCAAACCGGAAGGAACGCTGGGCCATCCGGCGCCATCAATATTCAATGGGGGAAATGCCGGATCCGGTTTCTCCGGTTTTCTATTCCGTTTTTTTATCGGAAGAGCCGGAATTCGCCTGAAACAAAAAACCTGATGTGTGAAAGCAGCCTAAGACAGGAGGGGGGTGGGGCTTTTTAACCTCTCGTGTGTTTCCTGTTCCTAGAGGATGACTAGGACTACCTGCTGATATGCTAATTTCTAATTTCCCGTGCAAAAGTAGCTAACTGCAAAAAAGTATACAAAAGTTTGATACACTGTAATTGTATCAACTTGTAGCAAAGATAGCATATTATATATGCTGCTTGGTGAATGCTGCAAAATTTATTATGCAACATACAATGCCTAAGTTGGTGTTTTCTACACATTTCCCCCCAGAAAGAGATCTAAAAGGTGCCTGTCTGATACACAGCTGGGGGGATGGAGGTGGTTACACTGAACCCACCATTGTTACCACTGTCACAGATGGCACCAGAGAGGTCACATAGATCCCACCACTGACACCAGATGTCATGGGAATGCACCTCCGCTGCCTCCAATTGTCAGGACAATTGCGCAATTGGTTGACAAGTGATAGACGATGGACAAGCTGCATCCACTGCTAGGCTGGTTATTGGGGAACTAACAGTGAGTGTATGGTATATTCACCTCAGATTCCAACTATTGAATATGTGTATATACCCCGGTACAGTCATTGTCAGCTCTGCAATAACAAAAAGAACTACTAATAGCTGTCCCCCACAAATTCTTTATACAGGCCGATTGGACACCCGGCTTTAGTGGTGCGGTTTGCAGAGCAAGAGGAGCAGAGCTATTACATTTTATATTCAATCCAGGCAGTGTTTGACAAGCTAGATGGTGGCCCAATTCTAACGCACCAGGTATTCTAGAATATGTATGTATGTATATAACAGCTACATAGTATATAGCACAGCCCACGTGACACAGACAGCCACGTAGTATATAGCACAGCCACATAGTACATTGTTTTGTTAAGGTTCAAAGAATTGTGATGAAAAAATAAATGCTCACACGACAATTGAATAAACTAATATAAATTTACTTAATGAAAGATAAATATAAACAGTCACTCAAAATAGTAAATAATGAATAAAGACATAAGTCATACATTACATTGGAAAAGGTAGGAGTCAAATCAGCCTGCTCTCTCTGTGTCCTCGCTCATCCAAATCTGTGTCTCTGTGTCTCCTATCTTAAGGTACCTTCACACATAACGATATTGTTAACGATATCGTTGCTATTTGTGACGTAGCAACGATATCGTTAATGAAATCGTTCTGTGTGACAGCGACCAACGATCAGGCCCCTGCTGGGAGATCGTTGGTCGCTGAATAAAGTCCAGAACTTTATTTCGTCGCTGGACTCCCTGGAGACATCGCTGGATCGGCGTGTGTGACACCGATCCAGCGATGTCTTCACTGGTAACCAGGGTAAACATCGGGTAACTAAGCGCAGGGCCGCGCTTAGTAACCCGATGTTTACCCTGGTTACCATGCTAAAAGTAAAAAAAAACAAACACTAGATACTTACCTAATGCTGTCTGTCCTCCAGCGCTGCGCTCTGCACTCCTCCTGTACTGGCTGTGAGCCGGAAAGCAGAGCGGTGACGTCACCGCTCTGCTTTCCGGCTCCCAGACAGCACAGGAGGAGAGCAGAGAAGCAGAGCGCAGCGCTGGAGGACAGACAGCGGTAGGTAAGTATCTAGTGTTTGTTTTTTTTAACTTTTAGCATGGTATCCAGGGTAAACATCGGGTTACTAAGCGCGGCCCTGCGCTTAGTTACCCGATGTTTACCCTGGTTACCGGCATCGTTGGTCGCTGGAGAGCGGTCTGTGTGACAGCTCTCCAGCGACCAAACAGCGACGCTGCAGCGATCCGGATCGTTGTCGGTATCGCTGCAGCGTCGCTTAATGTGAAGGGGCCTTTAGGCAATACTTCCATTTATATGTTAAAAGATTTTGATCTATATCATGGTATGTGTACTAAAGCCTTCAGGCCAAATAGATAAGAACACCACCTGGCATCCCTGGGGGCTTAACAAGTATCTGTCTTATTAGCATTTACATGATATTCCCTTGTTTCTGATCTTTAAAGATAAATGTAAAGTGTACATTACATGTAAATTACTAGGTCAGTTACCTTCCCTTTAAGGTACCTTCACACTCAACGATATCGCTAGCGATCCGTGACGTTGCAGCGTCCTGGCTAGCGGAGCTAGAAGGCCAACACTTTATTTTGTCGCTGGATCTCCCGCAGACATCGCTGAATCGGCGTGTGTGACGCCGATTCAGCGATGTCTTCACTGGTAACCGGGGTAAAAGGTTACTAAGCGCAGGGCCGCGTTTAGTAACCCTATGTTTACCCTGGTTACCAGCATAAACGTAAAAAAAACCCAAACATTACATACTTACCTTCCGCTGTCTGTCCTCCAGCGCTGTACTTCTCTGCAATGTGAGCGCCGGCCAGCCGGAAAGCAGAGCACAGCGGTGACGTCACCGCTCTGCTTTCCGGCTGGCGCTCAGTGAGTGCAGAGAAGCAGAGCGCCGGAGGACAGACAGTGGAAGGTAAGTATGTAGTGGTTTTTTTTTTTACGTTTACGCTGGTAACCAGGGTAAACATCGGGTTACTAAGCGCGGCCCTGCGCTTAGTAACCCGATGTTTACCCTGGATACCAGGGGACCGGCATCGTTGGTCGCTGGAGAGCTGTCTGTGTGACAGCTCTCCAGCGACCAAACAGCGACGCTGCAGCGATCAGGATCGTTGTCTGGATCGCTGCGGCGTCGCTAAATGTGAAGGTACTTTTAGACTGACCATTTGGAACAATTAACATGTGGCTGGACAAGTTTTCAATTAGCTTTCTGTGGACTCCATTGAAAATACATATATACTGTATATTATATAACAAAACCACTCAATATCTTTATCATTCGTATTAGTGTTGAAATCATATTAAAACATATATAATACAACACATTCCACCCCTGATTTCAATCTCTTTAATTATCCTACCACTAAACTATTCAAATGCTTCATAAACCATTATACATTGTTCCCTATATATTTATTTGTTTGCTACCTATAGAAAACTACGTTGGTACAAAAAACAATGGACATAAAAATCAAAAACAAAACAATGGACCAAAGGTACTGGAAAATGAAATGTCTTTGCAGAAATCTTCTTTTCTTCTTTAGACCATAAATATAGATTGGTCTACCTTGCAGGGAAAGCACGGGGATTATTGTGCCCTCATCCTCTTGCCTAAAGGCCAAGATGACTTCACTGCTTTTCCCTGGTTGGCCAAAGGACAGACCCAAACATAATCTGTCCCTGCCTTATTACATTAACCCCTCGTCTCTTCAAAGCAACGGGTGAGGGGGGTACAGGTGTACATGGCTGAGTCCCTTTATCTTCTATTGCTGCAGCTGGTCAGGGCCTCATTTTATATGCCATTTACATTCATGCAGACACTTCTAGGGTTAGTTAGGGTCGCTTATCATCAGCTGGCGGTTCTGAGGTTCACCCTGGTCACGGCTTAGCAGCATCTGGGCTCGGTCTCAATTGGACATTGGCACAGATACAGCCTGCACTATTGTAAAGAAACTCAAAGTCACACTTGAAAAAGTTCAGTCCAAGGCAACAGTCCAAGATGTATTAACTTTGTCCATGATAACTTAGTCCAAAAGTTCTGGTCCTGGTGGCTTGTTTCTCCACCCCTTCATCAAATGAATAAAACAAAAATACCTGGTCCAATAAAATATGCCCAAAACAACTTTGGAAATTTTCTACAGCCACAAACAGATTTCTAATACTAAATCATAACTATATACTAAATAAAATGTGTATCATATTTATATTGCATATGTCTGGACTTATACATTGAAATATAACATAACTCCAGAATATCAATCACCAGTTATCAAATGCATAAAATTCACATCAAACAAATTTGCATAATACCGTATATACTCGAGTATAAGCTGAGATTTTCAGCCCATTTTTTTGGGCTGAAAGTTCGCCTCTCGGCTTATACTCGAGTCATACCCAGGGGTCGGCAGGGGAGGGGGAGTGGGGGCTCTCTAATTATACTCACCTACTGCTGGCGCGGTCCCTGCACGTCCCTGCTTCTTCCAGCGCCTCAGATTCTTCCTGTACTGAGCGGTCACATGGTACCGCTCATTACAGTAATGAATATGCGGCTCCTCCCATAGAGATGGAGCTGCATATTCATTACTGTAATGAGAGGTAACTGTGACCGCTCAATACAGGAAGAAGATGCAGCGGTGGAAGAAGCAGGGACATGCAGGGACCGCACCAGCAGTAGGTGAGTATACGGGGAGAGGAGCGCTGCACTGCGCGATATTTACCGCTCCTCGTTCCGGTGTGGCTCCGTCTTCAGCGTCCTCTGGCTGTGACGCTCAGGTCAGAGGGTGCAGTGATGTAGTCAGTGTGCGCCCTCTGCTGAACGTCAGTGCTGAAGACGGAGCTGCACGAGGAGCAGGTAAATATTGAAAGTGCTGGGGGTCCTGAGTGAAGATAGGCGAGTATGTGATTTTTTTTAATGCGGCAAAAGCATATGGGGCAAGTGACTGTATGGAGCATCTTACGGGGCCATAACGCTTGTGTAGCACTATATGGGGCAAGTGACTGTATGGAGCATTTTATGGGGCCATAACACTTGTGCAGCACTATATGGGGCAAGTGACTGTACGGAGCATCTTATGGGGCCATAACGCTTGTGCAGCACTATAAGGGGCAAGTGACTGTACGGAGCATCTTACGGGGCTATAACGCTTGTGTAGCACTATATGGGGCAAGTGACTGTATGGAGCATTTTATGGGGCCATAACACTTGTGCAGCACTATATGGGGCAAGTGACTGTACGGAGCATATTATGGGGCCATAACGCTTGTGCAGCACTATATGGGGCAAGTGACTGTATGGAGCATCTTATGGGGCCATGACATTTGTCCAGCACTATATGGGGCAAGTGACTGTATGGATGATCTTATGGGGCCATAACATTTGTGCAGCCTTATATGGGGCAAGTGTCTGTATGGAGCATCTTATGGGGCCATAACATTTGTACAGCACTATATAGGGCAAATACGTATATATTCAATATATTTTATTGCAGCAGCAGCATTATATATGGCAAAGCTTTATATGGAGCATCCATGGGGCAATAATCAACAGTATGGAGCATTTTATGTGGTACAGCTTTATATGGAGCATCTATGGGGCCATAATGAACGGTGCAGAGCATTATATGTAGCACAGCTTTATATGGAGCATCTATGGGGCCATAATGAACGGTGCAGAGCATTATATGTGGCACAGCTTTATATGGACATCTATGGGGCAATAATAAACAGTATGGAGCATTATATGTGGCACAGCTTTATATGGAGCATCTATGGGGCAATAATGAACAGTATGGAGCATTATATATGGCACAGCTTTATATGAAGCATCTATGGGGCAATAATGAACGGTATAGAGCATTATATATGGCACAGCTTTATATGGAGCATCTATGAGGCAATAATGAACAGTATGGAGCATTATATATGGCACAGGTTTATATGGAGCATCTATGGGGCCAAAGATAGATCCCACTGGGGCACCTGTGGTATATTTATTGGTTTCGACCGTTCACATGCAGATATAAAACGGGATATCCACCTATCACCTGCGACATCATAACTGAAAAGGGCCCCTAAAGCTGAAATCTGAACTTTCAGATTATTAACCGAGAGTCCCAACTCTAGTCCTTTTTGCAAGAACTCTAGTATTGTAAATATAGGCACCTCTGAAGAAATCTGTGTTGTATGAAACTCAAGAAATTTTCTCCAGACCCCGACAAATTTTGGTAGTGGAAGGCTTTCTACTCTTCATGAGGGTATCTACTAACCCACTAGAAAACCCCCTGCTACTTAGTAACTGCCTCTCAATTTCCAAATAGTCAAGTTCATGCCCTTTACTTGAGGATGGAAAAATGGTCCCTGAGACAGCAGGTCCTTGGTCTGAGGCAGAATCCAAGGGTCTGTAACTGACATTGCTCTGAGCCATGAAAGCCATGGCCTTTTGGGCCAAAAAGGGGCTATCAACAGAACTCTTGCCCCTTCTTCCCTTATTTTTCTTATCACTATGGGCAATAGATTCCATGGGGGAAACGCATATGCCAGGTCGAATGTCCATGGTACCTGAAGGGCATCGAATATGTCTGGATTGTCTAGTCTGCATAGGGAGGCAAACATTCTGACCTGACGGTTGGGCCTTGTTGAGAACAAGTCTATCTGAGACATGCCCCATCGGGCTGTTATCAATCTGAAAATCTTCCTGTTGAGCATCCATTCTCCTTGATGAAGGGTGTGACGGCTGAGGAAATCGGCCTGAAAGTTGTCTATGCCACTTATGTGTACCGCTGACAAGGACAACAGATGATTTTCGGCTAACATCATGATGTCTGATGCCACCTCCATGAGAGTGTCCGACCGTGTACCTCCTTGATGGTTTAGATAGGCCACCGCAGAGGTGTTGTTGGAGAGGACCCTTGTGTGAGAACCTCGCAGCTGAGGAAGAAAGTGGAGTAGGGAATAATATATAGCTCTTAATTCTTTAACATTAGAAGAATTATTAAACTCTTATCTGGACCAAAGACCCTGAACCATCTGATCCTGAAAATGTGCCCCCCAACCTTCAGGACTAGCATCTGTGGTGACTATTTTTGAAGGAGTGATTACCCATAGGACTCCTCTTGACAGATTCTCCCAATCCAACCACCATGCAAGGGAGTGTACCACTTCTGACGGTAGAAAAATTGTCTGATCTAAACGTCCCTGATTTTTAATACTCTCTTGTAATATAAATTTCTGCAGCTGTCTGGTATGAAATTGTGCCCACTCAACTGCAGGAATACAAGAAGTTAAAGAACCTAGCAATGACATGGCACTCCTCAATGACATACTACGTCTATTGATTGCAAAGTTCACTTTATCAATTATGGAGGGTTTTTTATTATCTGGCAGCCAACATACTTGATCAACCGAATCCAAAAGGAGACCAAGGAACTTTTGACATGTAACAGGGCGGAGTCTGGATTTCTCCCAGTTGATAATCCAGCCAAGTGTTTGTAAAGAAAATGCCACATCCTCTAATCTCTGCTCACACTGTAGGGAGTCTTTTCCCACTATTAGTAAATCATCCAGATACGGAATGACCAGTGTGTCTTTTAAACGCAAAAAGGACATTACTTCCAATAATAATTTAGTGAACACTCTCGGAGACATTGATAGGCCAAAAGGCATTGCCCTGTACTGTAGATGACAAACCTGACCATCCATTACAACTGCTACCCGAAGAAACTGCTGGTGTAACCGGTGTATAGGCAGATGGTAGTAAGCATCCTTAAGATCCAGTACCACCATGTAACAGTTGGGAAATACATTTTTAATGGCTGACCAAATGGACTCCATCTTAAAAGCTTTAGATTTTATGCAGGTGTTCAACTTCCTCAAATTAAATATAGTCCTAAAGGACCCATCAGGCTTAGTAATTAGAAATAAGGGAGAATAAAACCCCTTTCCTATTTGAGATGATGGAACTTTTATTAGAACTCGTTTGGACAAAAGAGATTTGATTTCAGTTTCCAGTGCCTCTTGCTGTGGCCTGGATTTCAGGGAGGTAAGAAGAAAAAAATCCGGAGGTGTCCGGATGAAGTCTAAGGTGAGGCCTGACGAAATTAAATTTATGGTCCATGTATTAGCTGTTATCTCTTTCCACTGTTCAACAAATTGTAGTAGTCTACCGCCCACTGGTGGAATAGGGTTCTCGGAACTTATCCACTGGCCTGAAGGGGCGCTTATTGAACAAATTTCACTTCTGCCTGAACTCCCTGTTACTCCTGCGGTCTTTAAAGCCTCCTTTCCTTCCAAATGGCGGCTTCCTGAGCGCCCTTCTGTAGGAAGGAATAAAGGGATTAGGAAACCCCTTTTTCCTTTTGCCCGCCTTAGTGAGTATGTCATCCAGGACAGCTCCAAAGAGGTACTCACCCTGACAGGGTATGGCACACAACTTAGACCTGGACTGGGCATCTCCCTTCCAGTTCTTTAACCACAATGCCCAACGAGCCGTATTAGAGAGGTTAGCTGATCTAGCCGCCAGGCGGAGAGAGTCTATTGAAGCATTGGATATATATATGCCGCAGCCCCCTTAATGGAATAGAGGCCCGCAACTTCTCTCTGGAAACGCCACTCCTGATATTTTGATCTAGTTGTTCCAGCCAAACCAACATGGACCTGCTAGTACATGTGGCTGAGATTGCTGGTTTAAATGCAATAACACAGACCTCCCATGATTTTTTAAGAAGTGCGTCAGATATTCTGTCCATAGGGTCGGACAAAGAACCCGCATCCTCTACCGGCAAAGAGGAACGGCGAGCGGTAGATGCCACAGCCGCATCAACTTTTGGTACTTTAGCCCAGGTGGCCAAGTCCTCATCTTCAAAGGGGTAGCACCTCTTACAGGACACTGGTACAAACCCCTTTTGTCCCTTACTCCATTCCTTCTTGACAAGGTCCTTTATAGCCTGGTTTACCAGAAACACATGGCCCTTCCGTTAAGAGAGACCCGCGAACATCACCTCCTGCTGAGTTTGAGGTTCTCTTGATTCTGAAAACCCCATAGTACTCCTTACTGACTTAACCAGGTTATTTATGCCATCAGTAGGAAAACAGACATAGTCCTCTTCATCTGAGGAAACCGATAGCTGAGAGACGTCTGACTCAACCTCCCCACTTTCTGCCGACGTGTCAGCTTTAGGTGAGGATGCTCTGCTACCTCTCCTCTCAATATTCACAGATGGACCACTTCCTAAAGACTGAAGCTCCTCCCGAATCATAAGACGTATCTCATTCATTTTAACGGACTCTTCCTGCCGCAAGGTGTTATCTATACAAGCCTGGCACAGTTTTTTACTATAAGCATCAGGTAAGGGCTCAGTACATATTGCACACTGCTTGTGCTTAGTCTTCCCAGTCCTCTTCGCCTACAAAAACATAAGGAGAGGAGACCAACATAAGCTTCCATGAAGCTAAATAAACACTCACCCCGAAGTATCTCTATATACCGGGTCTCGGCTTTTTTGCTCGGCCTGGGGTGTGCCACGGGACGACCTCCTCCCTGACTTGTCAGTGGAGTCGCTCACTTTTGATTGTCCACCACTTCTCTTTCTGACATTTTCGCTGGGTACAGCTAACTCCTCCATAGGGCACTCACAAACCTCCTCATGGGACGACATGCTGACGCACCCCCTGCACAGCTGAGCTGTTATTTATAGCGCCGGACCTCACACACCCCTTCCTGCTGTTTTCTCTTTCTTTTTTTTCTTTTTTTTTACCAGCGCTGCAGTGTGGCCCAGGGGGAAGGAACCGCTCACAGATCTAATATGGCGCCCCCGGAAGTGATACTGTGACCTCAGAGTTCAGGGAGCGCCACTGCACTGCGCATGCGCCGGCGTCCCTGCAGCTTGTCGGCCGCTCTCACCGCCGCCCCAGCATCCAGCTACCACCTAAGGGACCGGGGAAAGTGACGCCGACCTCCTCCCCGCAAGGCAGCACCGCCACGCCTGGAGACTCCATACCTGAGGTACATGCCGCTCCACCGGTCACTTTTCACAACGATGTCCCAGCAGGGAGATCGTTGTTTTGCAGCAAGCCGCAGCAGATGAGGGGGGAGCCAGCAGGAACCCCCGACTCTGTCTATCCGCCCTGGAGCCCGTGTCGCTCAGCAGAGACGGACAGGCGGCATCCAGGCGGACCTTCCTCTTCTTTTAGCACTCCATAGAGTCTTCTCTGTGGGTTCCCCTTTAGGAACAGGAAACCAACTGAGGAGCGAGGGGGGGCTGCCCCTTTTATCACTCTGTAGGTTTCCTGTTCCTAGGGGCGGATCCCCTCTCTCTAGTGGGTGCTGTCGTGGCGAATAGAAAATGTTGTTCCCATTCTCCAATCTGGGTATTACAGGCATAACAGGCAATTGGGTTAGCTCAGCAGTGTGTGTAGTGCTGGGATGGGAGAGAGGCAGTTTATGGTGGATAGTCTAAGGCCACATTCAGAATTTAGTCAATATTTTACATCCAAATGCGTAATCCAAAACGAGAAGTGGGTGAAAAAAGCAGAAGTGCTGCGCATGTTTCTATTATACTTTTTCTCTTAGGCTATGTTGACACGTGTTTTGCTGCATTTTAATATTCAAATTAAAAGCTGCTTTTTGCAGTACTAGCAAAAGCTATATTTCAGAAATCTCATGCACACTTGGTTTTTATTCCTTACTGAATTTGAAAACTGCTGCTTTTTTAAAAACTGCAGCATGTAAATTCTTTCAGCCTTTTGCATTTTTTTCACCCATAGAAATAGATGGGTAAGTGCAAAAAAATTAATTAAAGTCCACTACTTTTCCATTGATGACCTATCCTTAGGATAGGTCATCAATGTCTGACCAGTGGAGGTCCAACACCCCGTGCCCCCGCCTATCAGCTGTTATTGGTGTCCGCGGCGGCTGCCGGACAGAAGTCCTCGTTGCCAAACTGCTCCACCTTCTGGTAATGGTACGATGGTGGTGCCGAGTGTTGGACCCTGGCCTTTCAGACATTGATGAAATATCCTCAAATAGGTCATCAATGTAAATGTAGTGGACAGCCTCTTTAAATTAGTGATATGTAAACAATGCCTAACCAACTCAATGGCCAATCAATGTGTAAAGCCAAACATTGCCTGACCAATGTGTGAAATTGAACAATACCTGACTAGAGATGGGTGAACCCGAACAGTAAAGTTTGACATCCATACCGAACACCTACTGTTCGTGCACAGACGACAAATACGGACTTCACCAGGAAGTCTTAGTTACTATTTGGGTTTGTCCTCCTGAGCACTGGGTATTTGTTGCGCTGTCATGTGCATGAGAGCGCGGCAAACACCGCTTCTGATTGGCAGTGAAATTATTACCGCCGGTCAGACAACCACGGTGTCCACACTGTCCACAGCTGTGATCGGAAGTGTAAAGTTTACTTCAAGTTCAAATTCATTGCAGTGAAATTCTCCCGGTAAACTGCGGTAAATTCACCTCTGCACTGTAACGCTTTTTTTTCCTCACTTCCGCCTGCCTAGGAACGCAGCCTCAGTGACCGGCAGTAACTTTTATGACGTCACAATTCATTCACCAGTGGTTCTCAGCCTGGACAGTCGCATCTTAGCACCGTCCAGGTTAAAAACTATTAATCCCCAGATATGGATTACGGCGTGGGATAGAACGACAGACAAGTGAGGGATATTGTTATTTTTATTTTTGTTTTGTTACAGAAGATGAGGGATTCAATGGAATGGGCATTAGGTGAGTATAACTGTGTTTATTTTTAAATAAAAATGGAAAAGTGTGTTTTTGTTTTATTTAAAATAAGACTTTATTCTGGCTTTGTCTTTATTTGCCATGTAACTATAGGATTAGTAATGGATAGGGGTCTTATAGACGCCTCTCCATTACTAATCCGTAGGCTTGATGTCACCTGACAATACAAAGGTGACACCAACCCTACAAATAAGAACCCCTCTTGCCACTGATACAGGACAAGTGGGAAGAGCTGGGCCAAGCTCCAGAATTGGCGCATCTAATAGATATGCCTTTTCTAGGCAGCTGCGGGCTACTATTTTTAGTCTGGGGGAGACTGAGAATACCAGCCCCCAGCTGTCTGCTTTAGCTTGGCTGGTTGTCAAAAATGGGGGACCCACACTGTTTTTTTAATTTCTTTAAATAATTAAAAAAAATCTAAGTGGGGACACCTGTATTCTTGATAATCAGCCTTTCTGAAGCTGACGACTGAGTTTTGCCTGGCTGGTTATCAAAAATACAGGGGAACCCATGCCATTTTTTTTTTCATTATTTATTTACAGTGCAGGCGCCTGATGATGAATACTCCCATCCGCCGCTCTTGCTCTCACTGTTATTAGCAGCAGCAGATGTTGGCTGACCGGGGCAGTAGTCCCATCAGCTGACACCAGTGACCGGAGGTAAACTGTACACCTCCGATCACAGCTGCTGGCAGTCTGACCGATGGTGATGATTTTTCCACCTATCAGAAGCAGCATTTACCTCACTGTCATGTACTTGAACTGTTTATAACTGTTTGGCCGAACCCGCTGGACCCGAACATCCAGTTGTGCACCCATCTCTATACCTGACTAGCCTCAACCAATGTGTGAAAGTAAACAGTTGCCCGACCTACTCAGTGTTGATGTATTAAGTAAACTATGCCTGCTCAATTTAACTCCCCCACTGTTTTTACATTTGCAGTTGTGTATTTTTTCATGACCTTTTTTGTTCAGAATAGTAAAGTTTTTCAGACATAACATTTTTTTTTATCAAATTGCCATTTTTTTCAAAAAATGATTCTTGGTTTCCGATAGGCCTTCCATTTGCGGCCTAGCACATTGCATTGCTCACGTTTGTATGATGGAAGCAAAGATGAACTTTAGGATCCTGAAAAATGCTGCAAAACCTGATTTTTGCAGTTGAATATAAATTTCGACATTCTTACCTGCTAGCTTATTGCAGCGCAAGCAGGGGAAAATGATGAGTGCTGTCTTCAACACTCGGCATCAGGGAACAGTGCTAACAATACCGCTGAATCCCAGGCGCCGGTACAGGTCACACGGATGTCATCGGTTTGCACGTGTGTGGGTTGTTTTGCGGGCCGTGCTGCTGCTAAAAACCAGACATGTCACCGTGTTTTGCCCTTGGACACACGGTTCATGGACACACACTGACTTGTGCACTGACCCATTCACTTGGGTCTGTGTGTGTGAAAACTGTCATGACACGTACCAGACACACTAATGTGTGAAAAAGCCCTAAAGCAACACTCCAATGGTTTAAGGGGAAGCATGGAAATGTTTTGGAATGGCCTAGTCAATGCCCAGACCTTAATCCAATTCAGAGTCTGTTGTCAGACTTGAAGATTGCTGTTCACCAGAGGAAACCATCTAACTTGAAAGAGCTGGAACAGTTTTGCCTTGAGGAATGAGCAAAAATCCCAGTGGAAACCTCAGAGACTAATTCAAAGCAACCTGCAACTGTAATAGTTGAGAATGGAGGCTGCACAAAGTATTGACTTTACAGGGGTGAATAGTTATGCACACTGAAGTTTTCAGTTATTTTGTGTTATGTTATTTGCTTCACAATAAAAAGAAAACCAAATGTTCACAGCTGTAGGCATTTTCTTTACATGAAGTGGTGCACACCCTCACAAAAAAAACAGTGAAATTCCAGGTTGTGAGATGGCAAAACACAAAATATGCCATTTGGGTGAATACTTTCACAATCCACTGTTCTTACCTTGAAAATCCATGGCAAAATGGCTGAACATTCCTCAAACTAAGATAAGCATTTTATGAATGCAGTTAAAGGGAACCTGTCACCCCGTTTTTTGAGATTGAGATATAAATACTGTTAAATAGGGCCTGCGCTGTGTGTTACTATAGTGTATGTAGTGTACCCCGATTACCCACCTATGCTGAGAAATAACGTACCAAAGTCGCCGTTTTCGCCTGTCAATCAGACTGGTCAGGTCGGGAGGGCGTGTTCACAGCGCTGGTTCTTCCTCAGCTTTACGTTGGTGGCGTAGTGGTGTCCGCATGTTGAGGTGACTAATCCACTGTGGACGTGAACAAGCAGCGCGCGATCTGCACTGTCATCCCTTTCGTCGGTGGGGGCGGCCATCTTCCTGGGGCCGCGCGTGCGCAGATCGAGTGCTCTGTTGCACGGGGCTTCAGGAAAATGGCAGCGGGATGCCGCGCGTGTGCATTAGAGATCGCGGCGGCCATTTTCCCAAAGCCGAGTTTGCATCTGTGCGGTAGCCCAGGCCCCCCCCACACCACTGGGCCCTGGGCTGCCGCCCAGATTGACCCTCTTATAATCCGCCCCTGGCCACAACACTCACATCGTCCCCGTGCCCCTTACTACCAGCCACACTACCAGCGTCCCTTCCGTGCCCCTTCCCTCCCATATGATGATCCTGACCCATACCACTTCCCATCTACTTCATCCGAGCCTCCTCTCCCTCTGCCCACTACCAACAGCCTCTTTCACCTCCTTCCCAGCCCTCTTCTCCACCCATCACTGCTTCTGCTTCTGCCTTCCAATCCTCCCAAAACATCAGCTACACCCCTCCATACTACCAAATTCCTAACCCCAATCCCACTTTCCTGTCCACCCGCTCAATTGACTTCTCCACTCCTTCACCACTACCTATTGATCCTTCCCCACCACCAACACATTCCTCTCTCCCCACTCCCACTGTCGAAGTGTCCCTATCCAACAGCCCCTCCAGCACAATCTCCACCCCGACTTATTCCAATCTCTAGTTCTCTAGTTTGTTTTGTATGCTGAAAATTTTTTTTTTTTTTTTGTTTCAAAATAAGTTTGGTTTTGATATTTAAAAAGCTATTTTGTATTTATTCTTTATTCTTTATAAGGTATAGATTAACACTTTGGTTAAGGCTATGTGCACACGCAGCAGATTTTTTGTGTTTTTTTCACGTTTTTTCGCTATAAAAACGCTATAAAACCGCGCAAAAAAACACTAACATTAAGCATCCTATTAATTAGAATGCATTCTGCAAATGTTGTGCACATACTGAGTATTTTTCCGCAGCTGAAAAGATTTGCGGTAAAATATGCAGCATGTTCATTATATTTGCGGAATCGCGGGGATTCCGCACACATAGGAATGCATTGATCTGCTTACTTCCCGCATGGGGCTATGTCCACCATGCGGGAAGTAAGCAGATCATGTGCGGTTGGTACCCAGGGTGGAGGAGAGGGGACTCTCCTCCACGACTGGGCACCATATAATTGTTAAAAAAAAAAAGAATTCAAATAAAAAAATCGTGATATACTCACCTTCGGAGTCTTCCTGCCCCTCTGCGCTGCACGCGGCCGCTTCCGTTCCTGTAGATGGTGTGTGTGAAGGACCTGCGATGACGTCGCGGTCACGTGACACACCATCTATAGGAACGGAAGCTGCTGAGGAGATCGGCTGTTTGCGGTAGGTGAGTATAACCATTTTTTATTTTTTTTAAGTTATTTTTAACGTTCTATCTTTTACTATTGATGCGGCATAGGCTGCATCAATAGTAAAAAGTTGGTCACACTTGTCAAACACTATGTTTGACAAGTGTGACCAACCTGTCAATCAGTTTTCCAAGCGATCTGTAGCATCGCTTGGAAAACGCTAGCATTCTGCAAGCTAATTATTCTTGCAAAATGCTAGTTTTCTGCGGGAATATGCATGCCATTTCCGCATGCAATATACCCGCGGCAGGAGGCGCAGAATTGCCGTGGACATTTTTGCGGCAATTCTGCAACGTGTGCACTTAGCCTAAACAAGGTTTATTGGTCAGAGGTAAAATACTTTGGGTACAAGCCAAACAGATGCACAACTTGGGTAAAAGGTAAAACCAAACAGATACACAACTTGGGTTTAAAGGTAAAATACATAACCAAACAGGTACACAACTTTGGTAAAATGTAAAATCAAACAGGTACACAACTTGGGTAAAAGGTTAAATACTTTGGGTACTACCCAAACAGGTACACAACATGGGTAAAAGGTAAAAAAGTTGTTACTAGGTTCAAGACAAATAGTTTAAACTCTCTCATCCTGCCACTGTATTCTTCCTTCAGGTGAAATAAAATATTCTGCAAAGTGATCCCGAATTCTGGAAACAATGGCAGAACTTCTATACGTTATGTTGCTATAATCAGCCAAGGTGGTTTGTTCAGAGTGGTCCTCAATGAAAAGCTGTTCCTTGGATTTAACATAATTGTGAAGGACAACACACGCTTTCACTACCTCATCCACAGTCTCTGTCCTCAAGTTAATGGATGTCAGTAGAACTCTCCATTTGGCGGTTAAGATCCAAAACGCACACTCCACCATTCTTCGTGCACGTGTGAGTTGATAGTTGAAAATTCTTTTAGTTTGGGTTAAACCATGGCTGGAGTAGGGTTTCAAAAGATGTTCTGAAAGCTGAAAGGCTTCATCCCCAACACAAACAAAAGGCATTGGTGGCTCAGAGGTTTGAGGCAGTGGTCTAGGGGGGGGAATTGAAAGGTTTGTCCATACAAATGCCGCCCCATAGAAGACAGTTTGAAAACTTGAGAATCATTAGAGCGGCCATACGCCCCAATATCCACCGCAATACATTTGTAATCCGCATCGGCGATGGCCATCAGCACGATGGAAAAGTACTTTTTATAGTTGAAATACTCAAATCCAGAACCAGCTGGTTTCACGATACGGATATGTTTCCCATTCACCGCGCCCATGCAATTGGGAAACTGACACACTTCCTGGAAACTGTCAGCTACTTCCAACTATGTCTGCATTGTGGGATGTGGAATGAATTCGTCGTCCAGAGAGTCCCACACAGCACGGCAAGTGTGCCTCACTATTCCAGATATGGTTGAAATTCCCAGTCTGAACTGGAAATGTAGTGAAGACAGGGATTCTCCAGTAGCTAGGAATCTGTGAACAAAAGCAAGGCAGAAATTACTGCAAATTCAAAATATTAAACAATGAAAGCACTCTACAAGAGTACATAAAAAAAGAATGCTTACCGAAGAGTGACCATCAGACGCTCAGCCGGTGTAATGGAGAATCTGCAATATGTATCACTCCTTCGGATGAGATGTTCAATCCGCTCCACCAATACATCAAAGTTCTCCGCTTTCATCCGCACATAGCTGTGAAACTTCTCAGGGTCTCTTCGTAGCTCCATATATAAAGTTGAAAAGACTCCCCACGTCCTTCTCTGTGCACTGATGGGGTGGATCCTCAAACTGCGTCGGCGCAGACCCATGATGCGCTGTCTCTCTCGCTCCTTCTCAAGAACAATTGTTTTCAATCGATTTGCTTCCACGATGAAATCCACGTTGTTCTGCAGAATCTTTGCAATAATGACATCCATCTTGCTCTGGGTCTTGCTCCTCTCAAACCTGTCACCGATGGGCTGTAGGAACACTGTATATATCGTTTTCAGTGGGCCAATCACATTCTCTGCTTTTCAGGGGGCGTTTTTAAAAACCGGATCTGTCAAAAACCGGATGGAAAACCGGACGAAACGGATGACAACCGGATGAGACGGATCCGGTTTTCTGCCGGATCCAATATCCGGATCCGGCAGAAAACCGTATCCGTCTCATCCGGTTTTCACAAAATAAGCCGGATCCGGTTCTGCGGCGCGACAGCGGCACCGGCGTGCGGCGAAAAACCTGATGTGTGAAAGTAGCCTTATAGAGGTCACACTTGCTGATGAACAATTGCTGTATTTTTTTGGACTATAGGATGCACTTTTTAGTAAGAAAAAAAAATCAACTTTATGTTCACATTCTCCTTGATCATAAAAGACACTGCCTATAAGGTGACCACAGTGTCCTATGCAGCAGCAAAACTCTCTCTCCTCCAGTCTCGACACTTATCTATCTGATAAGTGCAAGACAAGAGAGGAGGCTGCCAGGAGGGGAGGCTACCAGGAGAGGAGGCTACCAGGAGGGGAGGCTATCAGGAGAGGAGGCAACCAGGAACTGTACATTACGTAGACTGCACGGATGCTGCAGGTGCGAATTAACCATTAGGAAATATCTTTTTCCCATTTTCAGTTGTCTAAATCTCAGGTGTGTCTTATGGTAAGGTGCGTCCTATAGTTGGAAAAATACAGTAATCAAGTGCATTTGATTAGCCGTAACATTCCTGTGGTATATGTAATTTTTTACAAACTGCTTCAACATTTTGGTCTAATTTGTTGAAGAGACTCTGGCATCTCGTACGTGCTGCCTGATTCATCGAAATGTGCTGCATGATTTCAGCCAGGTACATTGGCCACCAAAAGTTTTTTTTTTTTTTTTTTTTTTGTGATTACTTCTGTCTGATTGCTGTGATGCCTTTTTCCTGGTGATGAATTGAAACTGCATGAAGTTGTCATCATGCAGGACCTTCATTTTAACCAAAATGCTTTAGAATATAGGTAGGGTCATTTAATTAATGACTGCCCAAAGTTTTGCATATACTACAGTTATATGAAAAAGTTTGGGCACCCCTATTAAGCTTAACCCCTTAACCCCGATGGGTGGTTTGCACTTAATGACCGGGCCAATTTTTACAATTCTGACCACTGTCCCTTTATGAGGTTATAACTCTGGAACGCTTCAACGGATCCTGGTGATTCTGACATTGTTTTCTCGTGACATATTGTACTTCATGCTAGTGGTAAAATTTCTTTGATATTACCTGCGTTTATTTGTGGAAAAAAATGGAAATTTGGTGAAAATTTTGAAAATTTCGCAATTTTCCAACTTTGTATTTTTATGCAATTAAATCACAGATATGTCACACAAAATACCGTATATACTCGAGTATAAGCCGACACGAGTATAAGCCGCCCCCCTTATTTTGCCACAAAAAACTGGGAAAACTTAATGACTCGAGTATAAGCCTAGGGTGGGAAATGCAGCAGCTACCGGTAAATGTCAAAAGTAAATATAGATACCAATAAAAGTAAGATTAATTGAGATATTAGTAGGTTGTGTTTTTGAATATCCATATTTAATCAGGAGCCCCATATAATGTTGCATAAAGTTTAATAATGGCTCCATAAGATGCTCCATAAAGATATTTGCCCCATATAGTGCTGCACAAACCTTGATTATGGCCCCATAAGATGCTCCATACAGATACTTGCCCCATATAATGCTCAACAAACGTTGATTATGGCCCCATAAGATACTCCATGCAGACATTTGCCCCATACAATGCTGCACAAACGTTGATTATGGCCCCATACGATGCTCCATACAGACACTTGCCCCATATAGTGCTGCACAAATGTTGATTATGGCCCCATACAGACACTTGCCCCATATAGTGCTGCACAAATGTTGATTATGGCCCCATACAGACACTTGCCCCATATAGTGCTGCACAAACGTTGATTATGGCCCCATACAGACACTTTCCCCATATAGTGCTGCACAAACGTTGATTATGGCCCCATATAGAAACTTGCCCCATAAAGTGCTGCACAAACGTTATCGCCCCATAAGATGCTCCATACAGACACTTGCCCCATTTGCTGTTGCTGCGATAAAAAAAATCACATACTCAGCTCTCGTCGCTCAGGCCCCGGACACTTTCAATATTCACCTTTCCTCGTTCCGGTGCCGCTCCATCTTCAGCATCTTCTGCACTGATGTTCAGGCAGAGGGCGCACACTAACCACGTCACCGCGCCCTCTGACCTGAGTGTCACTGCAGAAGATGCTGAAGACAGAGTGGCACCCGGATTGAGGAGCAGGTGAATATCGTGCAGCGCTTCGCTCCTCGTTATACTCACCTGCTCCCGGCGCGGTCCCTGCAGGTCCCTGCTTCCCCGGAACTGCAGCTTCTTCCTGTATTGAGCGGTCACCGTTACCGCTCATTACAATAATCAATATGCGGCTGAACCCCTATGGGAGGTGGAGCCGCATATTCATTACTGTAATGAGCGGTACCATGTGACCGATCAGTACAGGAAGAAGCTGGGGCACTGGGGAGCCAGGGACCGCGCCAGGAGCAGGTGAATATTATTAGACAACCACCCCCCTCCCCTGCTGACCCCTGGGTATGACTCGAGTATAAGCCGAGAGGGGGACTTTCAGCCCCAAAAAATGGGCTGAAAACCTTGTCTTATACTCGAGTATATATGGTACTTAGTAAGTAACATTTCCCTCATGTCTACTTTACATCAGCACAATTTTGGATCCCAATTTTTTTTTTGTTAGGGAGCTATAAGGGTTAAAAGTTGACCAGCAATTTCTCATTTTTACAACACCATTTTATTTTAGGGACCACATCTCATTTGAAGTCATTTTGAGGGGTCTATATTGTCCTGAGTACGCTGATACCCCATATGTTGGGGTAAACCCCTGTTTGGGCACACGGGAGAGCTCGGAAAGGAAGGAGCACTGTTTTTTTACTTTTTCAATGCAGAATTGGCTAGAATCGAGATCGGACGCCTTGTCGCGTTTGGAGAGCCCCTGATGTTCCTAAACAGTGGAAACCCCCCAATTATAACTGAAACCCTAATCCAAACACACCCCTAACCCTAATCCCAACGGTAACCCTAACCACACCTCTAACCCTGACACACCCCTAACCCTAATCCCAACCCTATTCCCAATCGTAAATGTAGCCCCTAACCCTAACTTTAGCCCGAGCCCTAACTGTAGCCTTAACCCTAGCCCTAACCCCTATCCTAACCCTCGCCCGAACCCTAATGGGAAAATGGAATTAAATACATTTTTTAAATTTTTTAATTTTTCCCTAACTAAGGGGGTGATGAAAGGGGGGTTTGATTTACATTTATAGCAGGTTTTTTAGCGGATTTTTATGATTGGCAGCCGTCACACACTGAAAGACGCTTTTTACTGCAAAAAATATTTTTTTTCGTTACGCCAATTTGAGAGCTATAATTTTTTCATATTTGGGTCCACAGAGTCATGTGAGGTCTTGTTTTTTGCGGGATGAGTTGACGTTTTTATTGTTAACATTTTCGGGCACGTGACATTTTTTGATAGCTTTTTATTCCAATTTTTGTTAGGCAGAATGACCAAAAACCAGCTATTCATGAACTTCTTTTGGGGGAGGCGTTTATACCGTTCCGCGTTTGGTAAAATTGATAAAGCAGTTTTATTCTTCGGGTCAGTACGATTACAGCGATACCTCTTTTATATCATTTTTTTATGTTTTGGCGCTTTTATACGATAAAAACAATTTTATAGAAAAAATAATTATTTTTGCATCGCTTTATTCTGAGGACTATAACTTTTATTTTTTTCGCTCGTTTTTTGCGGGACAAGATGATGTTTTCATCGGTACCATGGTTATTTATAGCAGTCTTTTTGCTCGGCGGTATGAGAATAAAGCGTTGTTTTTGCTTCTTTTTTTTTTACGGTATTCACTGAAGGGGTTAACTAGTGATATAGTTTCATAGGTGGGGTCGTTACGGACGCGGCGATACTAAATATGTGTACTTTTATTGTTTTTTTTTAAATTTAGATAAAGAAATGTATTTATAGGAAGAATTTTTTTTTTGGGGGGGGGGGGGAATTTGTTTTCATTTTTTTTTACACACGTGTATATTTTTTTTTACACTATAACAAGCAAAAATAACTTAGAGGTAATTAATTTGTCCTCTCATACACTAACTGAAATGCAATGTGAGGTTTTGCGTTTGGGTTTAGCATTTGTGGCAAACAATAACTTTGATTTTTTCACTGCAGTGAAGGACCTTTTCTTGTTTTCAAAGAAATTGATTTAAAAAAAAAAACTACATGCAAAGAATCAACATAGTGTGGATCTTAATACTAGGGCCGAACAGGAAGCCTTAAGGTACCGTCACACTAGACGATATCGCTAGCGATCCGTGATGTTGCAGCGTCCTCGCTAGCGATATCGTCCAGTGTGACAGGCAGCAGCGATCAGGCCCCTGCTGTGATGTCGCTGGTCGGGGAAGAAAGTCCAGAACTTTATTTGGTCGCTGGACTCCCCGCAGACATCGCTGGATCGGCGTGTGTGACACCGATTCAGCGATGTCTTCACTGGTAACCAGGGTAAACATCGGGTAACTAAGCGCAGGGCCGCGCTTAGTAACCCGATGTTTACCCTGGTTACCATCCTAAAAGTAAAAAAAACAAACACTACATACTTACCTACCGCTGTCTGTCCTCCAGCGCTGTGCTCTGCACTCCTCCTGCTCTGGCTGTGTGAGCACAGCGGCCGGAAAGCAGAGCGGTGACGTCACCTGGTGATACCAGGTCGTCGGGTGGTATCATTATATCGACGACCTATTAATTATTATCTGGCAGGCGTCCGAGGCTGATCTTTTTTCCTTTTTTGCTTTCCTAAACAGAAATGAATACAATATCAAATTAACCTTTAAACATCATGATCGCATGATAGATTTTTTGGACATCCAGATTGTTGTGGAGGATGATCTTTCAATTCAAACTGATGCATTTAGGAAGGAAACTTCTGTGAATGCTCTCCTCCACGCATCCTCGGCCCACACTCCTTCCACGGTACGGGCGATCCTGATAGGGCAGTTCCTGCACATCAGGCGGTTGCGCTCTATGGCCGAGCGCTTTGAGGAGCAGGCGCTGGACCTTCGGGATCGCTTCCGTACTCGTGGTTACAGCAATCGGTGTATTAAGAGGGGTTACTGGAGGGCCAGGGCATATGCTCGTGGCCGGCTTTTGGTAGGCTCCAGGAAGGATAAGGATGACTCAAAACAAATTAGATTCATTTCTACCTATAACAATAGGTGGGGCACTATTTGCAGCATCCTTAATAAACATTGGTCCATTTTGAAAACCGAACCAGTCATTGGTGATCTTCTCCCTGAGAGACCACTTCTAACAGCAAGGAGAAGCAATAACCTAAAGGACTTACTGGTTAAGAGCCACTATGTGGCAACCCCCTCATTACCATTCTATACTGGTAAACCACGGCAGGGATGTTTTCCTTGTGGCTCATGTAAAGCCTGTCGCAACATTGTGCGGGCGTTTGATTTTCAGTCATCTGACGGAAAAAAAGAGCTTTAAGATCAGGGAATACATATCCTGCAGTAGCGACTTTGTCATTTATTACGCTACCTGCCCGTGTAGTTTAATATACATTGGCCTAACGTCAAGGGAGCTACGCGTGAGAACGAGGGAGCATGTTAGGGATATTAAGGCGGCTCAGTCCGCTGTGGATGTGGCTTCTCTAAAAACGATCCCTCGGCACTTCAGGCTGTGCCATGCATGTGATTCGGACCTCTTGAAGGTCCGTGGAATTGACCGTTTACACGGTGGAATCAGAGGTGGTGATCTTAAGCGCAGACTCTCGCCGCTTGAGTGCCGGTGGATCGTCACTTTGGATACAATGACCCCCTTATGGTTAAATGAAAACATTAGTTTCTCCTCCTTTTTATAAACTTGTGTGTTTGTTTAGTGGTACCCGATATTTTCCTAGCAGTGACTCCATTGGTACCCTGTTGTAGTCACTGATTTTATTCATTTTTAACATGTGTGTTTTTTGTGTCTTTTCCTTTTTAGTTTATTAGAGTTCGTTATATGGGATTGAGTACGTCTGTTTTTGATATCTTGCCACCTCCTGCTCCTGACCGGTGTTATCGCAGATAATTGATGCCCCTCTTGGCTTACAGCCTGATCATCGCCATGTCATCGCACGCATCATGAACAACCTCGCATTAACATATGGGCGGTTTATATTCTGCGATCTTTGCTTGTTGAAATTGTAAATGCGTTCGGTGCTAATGCTGATATGTCATACTGATTAACGCACTGAGTGTATTTTATATGCGATATGTGGGTATATACTTACAGCGTCCTTTCTGGTCTGCTGCCCTCACTTAAAATGGCGTATTGATTCTTTCCTGCCGTTGGTAGCGCATGTCCATGGCTGGCTCCTCCCCCTTGCATCCTGTCTGGCGTCTGTACGGGGCGGTACATTGGTTATTTCCATGGGAACGTACTACTATGCCCTGTGACGCCAGATGAGATGGTGGGGGCTGTGCGGCTCCGCCTTCATGCGCTTGCTAGATTTGATTATACTTACCGCCGGTGATTGGCTATCCGCCTTGGAGCGGGCTATATAAACCTGTGGCTTGGCACTTTTGTACACTGCCCCCTGAGGAAGCAGCGAAACGCGCGTTGGGGTATCGGAGCAGTGCCTTAGTACTATCCTAATGGGTGAGACTTTACTTTTTCCAGTATCTCCTTTCCGGTGACTATATGTGCATACTCTATTTGGATCTATAGCATGGGTCTTTGGCACACTTCAGAGATGGAATAGAGGAGTCTGGTGTTACTTATATGCAGCATATATACATATGGTTTTCATTAGGTTACTCATATTCACGCCACCTTGTTTTAAATATATGTACAATTGTGGTTATTTATTGAGAACCCTTGAAATTGTGGATAGTTTATTACTGCTTGTATGCATTGTCATATAACTTATCTGTCCTAGACTTATTATTTTTTGATATGTATTTTTTGTATATGTTTGTGTATTATTGATCTAATAAAATTTTGTAATTTTTTATATGAAGGTTTCTCATGGGATATGTTGCGTATTTTATATAGGTAATTATACTTGGGAATTTCTGGCTCCTTTTTCTTTCTTTATGATTATATTACACTATAACATTGTCCCGGGGGGGCATCATGTTATAGTGTAAGATCGCTGATCTGACACTTTGCTGTGCATTGTAGCAGATCAGCGATCTGACGTGCACTTCTCCTGGCTTCCCGGCGCCTGCTCTGAGCAGGCGCAGTGAAGCCACCTCCCTGCAGGACCCGTATGCTGAGGCCATCTTGGTTCCGGGCCTGCTGCAGGGAGGAGGAGGTAAGAGACCCTCGCAGCAACGCGATCACATCACGTTGCTTCAGGGGTCTCGGGGAAGCCCGCAGGGAGCCCCCTTCCTGCGCGATGCTTCCCTATAAAGCAGGCAGTCGCGGTGTGCCGGGGGTTATTGTGCCGGGGGCGGTCCGTGACCGCTCCTGGCACATAGTGCCGGATGTCAGCTGCGATAGTCAGCTGACACCCGGCCACGCTCCCCCCGTGAGTGCGGCCGATCGCGTATGACGTACTATCCTGTCGGTGGCCATACGGGTCCACCCCACCTCGACGGGATGGTACGTCATATGTCAGAAAGGGGTTAATGTTTTATAAAAATTGGTGTTTTTTTGCAACAGCTATTTCAGTTTCATATATCTAATAACTGTTGGACACAGTAATGTTTCTGCCTTGAAATGAGGTTTATTGTACTAACAGAAAATGTGCAATCTGCATTCAAACAAAATTTGACTCTGCCTCTTTTTGGCTTTTGCCTTCACTCTCAGAATAATAAGCTTCCTGACTTCTGGTGATAAATTTGGCCTGATCTTTGCCCATATATATAAAACATTTGGCCAGCACATGTTGAAAACTAACATATAAAGGGAAATAACACAATTTTCATCCTTATAGCTGACAATCATTTTCTTCTGCTTTACTAAAATCAGCAGGGAAATGGCATTTTTGGTTGGCTTTTTTTTTTTTTTTTTTTATGAGGGGGTGGGTGGTCTAAGAATGATTAAAATTCCACTTGGGGTGTTTCAGTATGAGTGTTTAGATCTCCTAACCCATAAGTAGAGTACGCTGCATACATTCTGCCTGTCCTTTGTAGGCTATGTGAGCTGTATTGGTGCTTCCAGTAACATCCTCCTGAAATCCTCCTGGGCTCGACCTCGATCCATACAAGTGTATAGACCCGGTTCAGACTCCCCACAGGGCACAGTGTATGCCCTGGGGGATTCAGAGTGACAGCAGACTTATCGATTTGGACCAGACAACCCCTTAAAAATAAATCTGTAAGCAGGTTTTGCTGTGTAATTTGAGATCACCATAATGTAGGAATAGAAACTCTGGTTAGTGATGTTACTTACTGGGCTGTATTTTGCTGTTTTAATACAATCAGTGTTTTATCAGCAGGAGATTATCACTGGACTGGACAACTTCTCTGTGTATAGTATTACAATGACGCCCCGAGCACTGAATAGCAGCCCTCTGTCACTAAACAATGTACACAGAAAGCCGTGGTGTGGAAGGATTATACACAGATAACAATTGAACTCTGCTATAACTGTAGCAGCGAAAACTGTGACTCCTAACTGCTGCACCCAGTAAACTAAGTGTAACATCGCTGGAATCGGGGTCTCTGATGCTCCCATGCTTCTGTTACATTACTTAGCAAAATCTGCTGTCAAATTCCCTTTAACCCCTTAACGACCGCCGATACGCCTTTTAACGGCGGCAGTTAAGGGTACTTAAACCACAGCGCCGTTAATTAAAGTAAATAGCGCCCCCAGGAGTCGGATTTTCTCTGGGGTCTCGGTTGCCGGGGGTAGCCGAGACCCCAGAGAACATGATTCAGATCGGTTTTTAACTTTTGCGATCGCCGGTAATTAACCTTTTACCGTCGATCGCAAAAAAAAAACGCGATTTCCCTTTTAATTTCTCTGTCCTCCGATGTGATCGCACATCAGAGGACAGAGAAACGGGGTCCCAGATAGCCCCCCGATACTCACCTGTCTCCCCCGGTGCTCCTCGTGGCTCCCGATGGGCGCAGCCATCTTTTTCCGGCAAAAAAATGGCGGGCGCATGCCCAGTGCGCCCGCCGGCCGGCACTGAGAGGATCTTTGGGGTCTCGGCAGCCGGGGGTAGCCGAGACCCCAAAGAACATGATCGGGGTCAGTTTTACCGACCCCTGTTTTGCGATCGCCGGTAATTAACTGTTTACCGGCGACCGCAAAAAAAAAAAAAAGCGATGTGTAATTTTCTGTCCTCTGATGTGATCGAACATCAGAGGACAGAGAAATAGGAGGATTCAGGGACTCTATTATACTTACCGGTGTCCCTGGGTCCTCCTGCTTCTCCTGGCCGCCGGCGTCTTCTTTGGGAAACAAAATGGCGGGCGCATGCGCAGTGCGACCGCCATCTGTCGCCATCTGCCGGCCGGCAGGAGAAGAGCAGTTGGGGCTAAAATTAGGGATAGGGTTGGGGCTAAATTTAGGGTTAGGGTTGGGGCTAAATTTAGAGTTAGGGTTGGGGCTAAATTTAGGGTTGGGGCTAAATTTAGGGTTAGAGTTGGGGCTAAATTTAGGGTTAGGGTTGGGGCTAAATATAGGGTTAGGGTTGGGGCTAAATTTAGGGTTAGGCTTCTTTCACACTTACGTCGGTACGGGGCCGTCGCAATGCGTCGGCCCGACATACCGACACACGTTGTGAAAATTGTGCACAACGTGGGCAGCGGATGTAGTTTTTCAACGCATCCGCTGCCCAATCTATGTCCTGGGGAGGAGGGGGTGGAGTTAAGGCCACGCATGCGCGGTCGGAAATGGCGGACGTGACGCACAAATTTTTTTTTACATTGAACGTTTTTTTGTGCCGACGGTCAGCCAAAACACAACTGATCCAGTGCACGACGGACGCGACGTGTGGCCATCCGTCGCGATCCGTCGGCAATACAAGTCTATGGGCAAAAAAACGCATCCTGCGGGCATATTTGCAGGATCCGTTTTTGTCCAAAACGACGGATTGCGACGGATGCCAAACGACATCCGACAAGTGTGAAAGTAGCCTTAGGGTTAGGGTTGGGGCTAAAGTTAGGGCTAGGGTTAGGGTTGGAGCTAAAGTTAGGGCTATGGTTAAGGGTTGGGGCTAAATTTAGGGTTAGGGCTAAGGTTGGGGCTAAAGTTAGGGCTAGGGTTGCGGCTAAAGTTAGGGCTAGGGTTGCAGCTAAAGTTAGGGTTAGAGTTGGGATTAGGGTTAGGGTTTGGATTAGGGTTAGGTTTGGGATTAGGGTTAAGGTTAGGGTTGGGATTAGGGGTGTATTGGGATTAGGGTTAGGTTTGAGGTTAGGGTTGAGATTAGGATAAGGGTTTAGGGATTTAGGGTTTTGATTAGGGTTATGGTTAGGGTTGACATTAGGGTTGTTTTGGGGTAAGGGTTGTGATTATCGTTAGGGTTGTGATTAGGATTATGGATCGGGTTGGGATTAGTGTTATGGGTGTGTTGGGGTTAGGGTTGGAGCTAGAATTGGGGTGTTTCCACTGTTTAGGTACATCAGGGGGTCTCCAAACACGACAGCCAATTTTGCGCTCAAAAAGTCAAATGGTGCTCCCTCCCTTCTGAGCTCTGCTGTGCGCCCAAACAGTGGGTTACCACCACATATGGGGCATCAGCCTACTCGGGATAAATTGGACAACAACTTTTGGAGTCCAATTTCTCCTGTTACCCTTGTGAAAATAAAAACTTGGGGGCTACAAAATATTTTTTATTTTCATGACTCTGCATTCTAAACTTCTGTGATGCCCTTGGGCATTCAAAGTTCTCACCACACATCTAGATAAGTTCCTTGGGGGGTCTAGTTTCCAAAATGGGGTCACTTGTGTGGGGTTACTACTGTTTAGGTACATCAGGGGCTCTGCAAACGCAACATAACGCCCACAGACCTTTCTCTCTAAGTCTGCATTCCAAAACGGCGCTCCTTCCCTTCCGAGCTCTGCCGTGCGCCCAAACAGTGGTTTACCCCCACATATGGGGCATCAGCGTACTCAGGATAAATTGGACAACAACTTTAGTGGTCCAATTTCTCCCTTTACCCTTGTGAAAATAAAAACTTGGGGGCTACAAAATCTTTTTTGTGGAAAAAAAATATTTTTTATTTTCACGACTCTGCATTCTAAACTTCTGTGAAGCACTTGGGCATTCAAAGTTCTCACCAAACATCTAGATAAGTTCCTTGGGGGGTCTAGTTTCCAAAATGGGGTCACTTGTGGGGGGTTACTACTGTTTAGGTACATCACGGGCTCTGCAATCGCAACATAATGCCCACAGACTATTCTATCAAAGTCAGCATTCCAAAACGGCGCTGCTTCCTTCCGAGCTCTGCCGTGTGCCCAAACAGTGGTTTACCCCCACATATGGGGTACCAGCATACTCAGGACAAATTGGACAACAACTTTTGGGGTCCAATTTCTCTTGTTACCCTTGTGAAAATAAAAACTTGGGGGCTAAATAATCTTTTTTGTGGAGATTTTTTTATTTTTTTTTATTTTTACGACTCTGCATTATAAACTTCTGTGAAGCACTTGGGCATTCAAAGTTCTCACCACACATCTAGATAAGTTCCATGGGGGGTCTAGTTTCCAAAATGGGGTCACTTGTGGAGGGTTTCTACTGATTAGGCACATCAGGGGCTCTCCAAACGCGACATGGCATCCGTTCTCAATTCCAGCCAATTCTACATTGAAAAAGTAAAACGGCACTCCTTCTCTTCCAAGCTCTGCGGTGCGCCCAAACAGTGGTTTACCCCCACATATGGGGTATTGACGTACTCAGGAGAAATTGCGCAACAACTTTTGTGGTCTAATTTCTCCTGTTACCCTTGTGAAAATAAAAATTTGGGGGCAAAAAGATCATTTTTGTAGAAAAAATGCGATTTTTTATTTTTTTATTTTCACCGCTCTACGTTATAAACTTCTGTGAAGCACTTGGGGGTTCAAAGTGCTTACCACACATCTAGATAAGTTCCTTAAGGGGTTTAGTTTCCAAAATGGTGACACTTGTGGGGAGTTTCCACTGTTTAGGCACATCAGGGGCTCTCTAAGCATGACATGGGGTCCGATCTCCATTCCATCCAATTCTGCATTGAACAGCGCTCCTTCACTTCCAAGTTCTGCGGTGCGCCCAAAAAGTGATTTACCCCCACATATGGGGTATTGGCGTGTTCAGGAGAAATTGAATAACAAAATTTATGGTTACATTTCTGTTTTTACACATGTGAAAATAAAAAAAAAATGGTTCTGAATTAAAAGGTTTGCAAAAAAAAGGTACGGAAAATGTTCATTTTTTCCTTCCACATTTTCAGTTCCTGTGAAGCACGTAAAGGGTTAATAAACTTCTTGAATGTGGTTTTGAGAACCTTGAGGGGTGCAGTTTTTAGAATGGTGTCACACTTCGTTATTTTCTATCATATAGAGCCCTCAAAATGACTTCAAATGTGATGTGGTGCCTAAAACAAAATGATGTTGTAAAAATGAGAAATTGCTGGTCAACTTTTAACCCTTATTGAGCTGATGTAAAGTAGAAATGTGGGAAATGTTATTTATTAACTATTTTTCGTCACATCTCTCTGATTTAAGGGCATAAAAATACAAAGTTTGAAAATTGCAAAATGTTAAACATTTTCGCCATATTTCCGTTTTTCATAAATAATCGCAAGTAATATCGAAGAAATGTTACCACTAACATGAAGTACAATATGTCACGAAAAAACAATCTCAGAATCAGCGGGATCCGTTGAAGCGTTCCAGAGTTATAACCTCATAAAGTGACAGTGGTCAGAATTGTAAAAATTGGCTCGGTCATTAAGTACCAAATTTACTCTGTCACTAAGGGGTTAAAAATGTAACTAATAAAAATGTTTGCAATACTTGTGTGTAAGATTTAATTTGTTAAATTTTTCCACGAACTTTACTTTTTCTAAGCGATTTTCCTATCTAAATAGTACTTTTCTATAACAAGGGTCCTTAATTGCTGAGTTAAAAACCCTTTGTACGGCTGTTGGAGCCCTTCCATTTACACGTTCGTTCATAGTAACCCATGGTATCATCAATGGGACAGGTATTACTACTGCGCCAATATTATACGAGGCAAAATGTGCTAGCCTAATTGTTATTGGATTTACCATATTTATTCCCACGGCACAGCTACTCTCATACCTGATCTTGTTTTTAGCATTTTACCTATCTTTGATATTCAGATCTGTTTATGCCATATTTCAGTTTTCTGTTGTGTTTTCGCTACATAAGTGTTCGTTTAGCTAAAACTAATGTTTATAACTATTCCAGGTTTGTCCGGAAACCTTGCAGACTTGGAAAAGAGAAGACAAACGTTTGGAAAAAATTTTATTCCCCCAAAGAAAGCCAAAACATTCTTGCAACTTGTATGGGAGGCATTGCAAGATGTAACCTTAATCATCCTGGAAATTGCAGCCATAATATCACTTGGCCTGTCTTTCTACCATCCTCAAGGGGAAAATAATGAAGGTGAGTGACCTTTTCCATCATCTTTTTAGTCCATATTCTCCAATGAGGTTCTAACCTCCTCCAGGTGGTCTGACTAAGGTGGAACATTTCTCCTTGTGGAAAGTGCCAAGCCAGCTTAAGGAGAATTAAAGGCCATGCAATGCTCCTTTAGGATGAAAATATGCAAATATCCTATATCTATTTTACTTATAATTTTTCGTTTCTCATTGGAGTTCACAATCTGTGTGTGAGGAAACCAATACAAACTCTTTCTCTTTGCAAATATTGTCCTTGGTGGGAACCCATTGTTGCAAAGTATTCGTCCTAACCACTGAGTCACCATGCTGCCCTATTAGGAGTAGCAATCCTAAAAGTCAATATTGTTCCTTTATCAAGCCTTGTCACGACTGGGGGCTGGTATTGTCAGGCTGGTAAGGGGCCATGAATCGTTTAGATGCACCATTTCTGACGCTATACCCAGCTCTTCCCACTTGCCCTGTAGCGGTGGCAAGTGGGGTTCATATTTGTGGGGTTGATGTCATCTTTGTATTGTCCGGTGACATCAAGCCCACGGATTATTAATGGAGAGGCGTCTATAAGGCACCTATCCATTACTAATCCTATAGTTATATGGTAAATGTAATATGGTGAAATAAATCACTTTTACTTTATTTAAAAATAATAAACAGTTATACTCCCCTAACAACTATTCCACTGATGCCCTCGTCTTCTGTAATAAAACGAAACTAAAAAAAAAAATCCCTCACCTGTCCGTCGTTTTGTCCTACGCCGTAATCTATGTCTGAGTGACAATCGACCGTCAAGGCTGAGAACCACTGATAAATGAGATGCTGCAAGCACAGCGTCAGTGACCGGCGGTGATGTCATCAAGGTTACCGCAGGTCACTAGGTGCATTCCCAGCTGGGCCAATCAACTGCGGTGACCTCCCTCTGGTGAGATCACCGCTAGCACAGTGAGAAAAAGTATCACGTTGCAGAGGCGAGTCCACCGCAGTTCACCGGGAGAATTTCACTTCGGTGAATTTGAACTGCGGTGAACTCGCCTCTGCACCATGACACTTTTTCTCACTGTGCTAGCGGTGAATTCACCGAGGTCACCGCAGTTCATTGGCCTGGCTGGGAGCGCAGCCTCAGTGACAATCAGTAACCTTTTTGACGTCCCCGCTAGTCATTGAGGTTGCACTTGCAGCAACTATTTCTCCAGTGTTTTTCAGCCTGGACGGTTGCATCTTGGCACCGTGCAGGTTGAACACTGTTTATCCCCCAGACATGGTGAGGGTTTTGCCTGACTGGTCGGCTTCTGGGAGTAGTACAGTCATGGCCAAAATTTTTGAGAATGACACCAAAATTATATTAGTGTTTGTCTGATGTTTATATCACATACAGAAATATAATTGCAATCATATTATGAGTACCAAAAGGTTATATTGACAGTTAGAATGAGTTAATGCAGCAAGTCAATATTTGCAGTGTTGACCCTTCTTCTTCAAGACCTCTGCAATTCTCCCTGGCATGCTCTCAATCAACTTCTGGACCAAATCCTGACTGATAGCAGTCCATTCTTGCATAATCAATGCTTGCATTTTGCCAAAATTTGTTGGTTTTTGTTTGTCCACCCGTCTCTTGATGATTGACCACAAGTTCTCAATGGGATTTAGATCTGGGGAGTTTCCAGGCCATGGACCCAAAATCTCTGTTTTGTTCCATGAGCCATTTAGATATCACCTTTGCTTTATGGCAAGGTGCTCCATCATGCTGGAAAAGGCATTGTTGGGCGCCAAACTGTTCTTGGACGGTTGGGAGAAGTTGCTCTTGGAGGACATTCTGGTACCATTCTTTATTCTTGACTGTGTTTTTAGGCAAGACTGTGAGTGAGCCGATTCCCTTGGCTGAGAAGCAACCCCACACATGAATGGTTTCAGGATGCTTTACAGTTGGCATGAGACAAGACTGGTGGTAGCGCTCACCTCTTCTTCTCCGAATAAGCTGTTTTCCAGATGTCCCAAACAATCGAAAAGGAGATTCATCAGAGAAAATGACTTTGCCCCAGTCCTCAGCAGTCCACTCCCTGTACCTTTTGCAGAATATCAGTCGGTCCCTGATGTTTTTTCTGGAGAGAAGTGGCTTCTTTGCTGCCCTCCTTGAAACCAGGCCTTGCTCAAAGAGTCTCCGCCTCACAGTGCGTGCAGAAGCACTCACACCAGCCTGCTGCCACTCCTGAGCAAGCTTGGCACTGCTGGTAGTCCGATCCCGCAGCTGAAACAGTTTTAAGATACGGTCCTGGCGCTTGCTGATCTTTCTTGGGCGCCCTGGAGCCATTTTGATAACAATGGAAGCTCTCTACTTGAAGTTCTTGATGATGCGATAGATTGTTGATTGCGGTGCAATCTTTGTAGCTGCGATGCTCTTCCCTGTTAGGCCATTTTTGTGCAGTGCAATGATGGCTGCACGTGTTTCTTTAGAGATAACCATGGTCAACTGAAGAGAAACAATGATACCAAGCACCAGCCTCCTTTTAAAGTGTCCAGTGATGTCATTCTTACTTAATCATGACTGATTGATCGCCAGCCCTGTCCTCATCAACACCCACACCTGTGTTAATGGATCAATCACTAAAACGATGTTAGCTGCTCCTTTTAAGGCAGGACTGCAATGATGTTGAAATGTGTTCTGGGGGTTAAAGTTCATTTTACGGGCAAATATTGACTTTGCAAGTACAGTAATTACTGTTAAGCTGATCACTCTGACATTCAGGAGTATATGCAAATTGCCATTAAAAAAATGAAGCAGTAGACTTTGGAAAAATTAATATTTGTCTCATTCTCAAAATTTTGGTCCATGACTGTAGTCCCATCAGCTGACACCAGTGACCGGAGGTAAACTTTATACCTCTGATCACAGCTGAGTGCTCACACTATCATTTGACAGCATGGGAACCGCAGCTGTTTGACCGGCGGTGTTGATTTTACCGCTGATCAGAAGCAGTGTGTCATGCTGCTGCAATTCAAGTAGGTGCAGGCTTCACTAGATGGCAGTAGAGAGGAAGCAGGTCTGCACCTAAACAGAGCTAACCTGCAGTGCAACAGTGAGACTACCACAGGTGGCAGCAGAATAGTCAAAACAAGCAGGGTCAAATCCTAGACAGTAGCACAGTACCAAAGGAATAAGCAAACTCGTGGACAGAGACAAGTCAGGGGGTCAGTAATGGTCAGGAGCGGATAAGACAAAGGGCAGAAACAGGTTAGGATACATGCCAAGTCAAACCAGGGAGTCTGCACACTAAATGGAAACACTGCGTCAAGACGGGAACAGGGGAAAACAGAAACACGGGTTCAGACAGCAACGAAGGAGGGCAAATCGGAGCAATTAGCATCAGCTACAGCAGCACTAGGCAGAAACTATAACTGACATGATCTGCAGGACACAGCTGGGCTAAATAGCAAACCTGAGACCAGACTGTGTTGAGAAAAGTTAACCCCTGACATGATCTGACCGGGAAAAGGGAAGACAGGACTCAAAACTTGGTCTGGAACATGACCGTACCCTCTTCTCAAGTGGGGGGCCACCGAATCCCCCAGGTTTCCCAGGATATCGTATATGAAAAACCCAAACCAATCGGGCAGAATGGACAGATCGCGCCCAAGATCGATCCTCAGGACCGTAACCTTTTCAATGGACAAAATACTGAAGTGAATTGCGGAAAATGTGAGAATCCATTCAACTTCATACTCAGTCTGGCCATCCACAGAGACAGGAGGCGGAGGGGATGGAGACCCAGCAGTGGAAGGTACAAATGTCTTAAGGAGGGACTTATGGAACACATTGGGGATCCGAAGTGACGGAGGTAGGCGTAAGCGAAAGGCAACTGGATTGAAAACCTCGGTGATCTTTAAGGACCAATAAACCTGGGCCCTAGCTTAGTTAAAGGAACTTTCAGACGAATGTTCTTGGTAGACAACCACACTTTATTTCTTACCAGAAATATAGGTCCTACCGACCGTCGTTTGTCAGCAAAATGTTTGTTTGCCCTGAGCCTCCCCAATGTTCTTCTGGACCTCCCTCCACACCTTCCCCAACTGTTGAACTGCCATATCGGCCCCTGGACATCCTGAATCCAGCCTGGAAAATTATCCAAAATGGGGGTGAAAGCCGTAATTACAAAAGAACAGAGAGGTGCAAGTGGACTGGTTAATCCGAATATTAAATGCAAACTCTGCCACTGGCACTGGCAAACTTTGCCAATCATTCTGCTGAGACGTAGCAAGACACTGCAAAATCTGTTCAAGTGACTGACTGGTCACCTCCGTCTGAACATTGGTCTCAGGATGGTAGGCAGAGGAGAAAGTCATGCAAATACCCAATTTTTTACAAAATGCCCTCCAAAATTTGGACACAAATTGTATCCTTCTATCAGAAGCCACACTCAAAAGCATGCCATGCAACCGCACAACGCGCTCAAGAAACAACTTAGTGTTTCTGCATTAGGCAATCCTGCCAGAGGTACAAAATGCGCCTGTTCACTGAATCTGTCAACCACTTCCCAGATTACAGTTTTGTCATTGGAAGGAGGGAAATCGGTGATAAAATCCATGGACAAATGAGTCCAAGGTCTATCCGGAATTGGCAATGGCACCAATTCCCGTGCCGGATTGTTATGGGAGCTGTTAGCACGGGCACAGGTATCACAAGTAGTGATGAGCGAGTGTACTCGTTGCTCGGGTTTTCCTGAGCACGCTCTGTGACCTCCGAGTATTTTTGACTGCTCAGAGATTTAGTTTTCATCACGGCAGCTGAATGATTTACATCTACTAGCCAGGCTGAGTACATGTGGGAGTTGCCTGGTTGCTAGGGAATCCCCACATGTAATCAAGCAGGCATGTAGCTGTAAATCATTCAGCTGCCACGAAGAAAACTAAATCTCCGTGGAGTCATAAATACTTGGAGGTCACCCAAGCATGCTCTGGAAAACCCTAACAACAAGTACACTCGCTCATCACTAATCACAAGCAGACACAAACACAGTGACATCAGAGGTCATGAAGGACCACAAAATCCGCTTAGCAATGGCTTTCCGGATCGCTGAGATCCCCGGGTGTCCACTGAGTGCAAAATCGTGGAACTCCCGAGAACCCTCAACAGGTACTGAACCGGGACAAAGAGCTTATTATCAGGCAAAGAGGGAGGAGCAAGAGACTGAGCCTCCCAAATTTCATGCTCCAATTCAGAGGATACCCCAGCAACAACTAACCCGTGCTGAAGAATGGAGGAAGGGAGGTTCAGGGGGTATATCGAATCAAAACTGCGAGATTAGGCATCTGCCTTGACATTCTTGGAACCAGGCCGAAAGGTGATAGAAAAATAAAAACTAGAAAAAAAAGTGACCTTTTTTAGTCACCTGCCTATGAGTTAACTGCTTGGCAGGCTCAATGTGAGACAGGTTCTTGTGGTCCGTAATCACCGTGATCAGATGAACCGCCCCCTCTAAAAAGTGCCTCCATTCTTCAAAAGCCAAATCTATGGCCAATAACTCCTGGTTACCAACATTGTAATTCCTCTCCGCAGAAGAAACCTTTCTAGAGAAAAGGGAACATGGTCTTAAATTGGTCAAAGTAACGGGTCCCTGAAACAACACCGCCCTCACTCCCACCTCC
Source organism: Ranitomeya imitator (assembly GCF_032444005.1). Taxonomy (NCBI): domain Eukaryota; kingdom Metazoa; phylum Chordata; class Amphibia; order Anura; family Dendrobatidae; genus Ranitomeya; species Ranitomeya imitator. The sequence continues at coordinate 291,679,916 of NC_091284.1, forward strand.
GATGCGTCCACCTCTACAATGAACGGTTTTGACAGATCGGGCTGAACCAATACAGGAGAAGACATAAAACACTTCTTTAATGTAGAAAATGCTTCAACCGCCAAGTGTGACCAGACTTTGAGATCAGCACCCTTGTGAGTGAGATCGGTGAGTGGCTTGACCACCTGAGAAAACCCCTTGATGAATTTTTGATAATAGGCAAAACCCACAAAAAGCTGCAGACCCTTGAGGTCTCTGGGTTGCACCCAATCAACAAAGGATCCATCCGAAACCCATTGGCAGAAAGGATGATCCCCAGAAAGGAAAGCTCCGGGACGCAAAACAAACACCCCTCTGATTTAGCGAACAGAGAATTTCCCCGTAACCTATGAAGAAGAGCACGTAAATGACCAATGTGGGATTCCTTGTCAGGCGAGAAAAGAAGGATGTCATCCAGGTATACAACCATAAAGCGCCGGATAAAATCATAAAAAACATTATTCATGAAGTTTTGAAACACTGCGGGTGCGTTAGTGAGAACGAAGGGCATGACCAAATTTTCAAACAGACCCTCGGAGGTGAGAAATTCTGTTTTCCACTCATCCCTTTCCCGAATGCAGATAAGGTTATATGCTCCCCTGTGATTGAGTTTGGAAAACCACTTAGCCCCAGATAATTGGTTATAAAGATCTGGAATGAGTGGGAGAGAGTAGGTATTTCTCACCGTAATTTTATTTAGTTCCCAGAAATCGAGGCTCGGGCATAAGCCACCACCTTTTTTTCTTAACAAAAAAGAATCCAGCGGCCACAGGTGAAACAGAAGGACGGATGTGACCTTTGCGTAGACTTTCAGAGATATAGTTTTTCATAGCGGTACGTTCCGGTCCAGAAAAATTGTACAAAAGGGCTTTGGGCAATTTAGAACCCGGAATAAGATTAATTGTACAATCATACGGACGATGTGGTGGCAAGACCTCGGCCTCTTTTTCAGAGAACACGTCCCCAAAATCCTTCAGGAACTCCGGAATACCCTCCAGATTAATGGCAGACACAAAAACAGCAGAAAGACAACCATTGGAACAATTAGGACCCCATTTAACAATATCACGAGATCCCCAGTCTATAACAGGATTATGCCTCTGTAACCAGGGGAACCCCAACACCAGTTCCGCAGGAAGATTATTCATAACATTACATGAAATTTGTTCCTGGTTCCACCATGAGGAGGAACTCCTCAGAGACAAACTTAATAACATTTTGAGCCAACGGTGTCTTATCAATGCCAATGATATGGATGGGAGCCTCTAGCCTAACTGTCCCTAATTTTAACTTGGACACCAGACTAGAGTCAATGATGTTCATGGAAGATCCACAGTCCACAAAAGCTGAAGTGGATACGTAGCCACCTCCATTACACAGTTCCACATCTTACAAAGCTTTTTGAAATGATGAAAATGGCACCTGAGAGTCTGGGTGACATCCTCGACAATCACCCAGACTCGGAAGCTTGTTAATCGATGGACAAGAGGGGGCAGTCCTTCTTCCAATATCCTGAATCTCCACAATAAAAACATAATTTCCCATCATGCTTCCTCTCCTTCTCCTTGGAGTTGGTGGTCTCCACCTCCATAGGTTCAGACGGTGGCAAATCAACAGGAATAGCAGGGAGCAACGGTACCTCTCGCTGTGTAACACCTCTTTCCCGCATCCTCAATCCTTATGGATAGCCTGAGTCATAGCCTCCTCCAATGAGCTGAGTGATGGATGGAGAGCCAGAGCGTCCTTCAGGTGATTCGACAGTCCTATCCTGAACTGACATCTCAGCGCAGAGTCATCCCAGGACACCTCAGTGGACAATCGACGGAACTCTGAGCTATACCATTCAGTCGATAGCTTACCCTGAAAGAGACTCATGATTGTGTCCTCTACTACTCTGACCTGGTCAGGCTAGTCAAAAATAAGTTTTTAGGCCTCAAAAAAATTATCAACAAACATACAGTACGTTCAGGGGCAGTAGCAGGTAAAGAGAAAGCCCACGATAGATGTCCCTCCCGAAGTAAAGAAATAATTATCCCCACTCGCTGAATCTCATCTCCAGAAGATCGGTGTCTAAGAGAATACTACAACTTGCAATTCTCCTTGAACGTACGAAACTTCTCCTTATCAGAGCCACAAGTGACCTTAGTACAGGGGACTCCTGTAAAGGTTTATTCCTTCAACATACAGTATCTACTGTATTACACCTCTCTGGCCAAGGAGGAGTTGGTTCGGGACATTGAACAGTCTTTCTTTAGAAGGTCCCCTAAATCTCCCACTAATCAGAAGCTTTTTTTTGCTTGAGTTTAATCTACCACCCGGACCCCCAAAGCTTTGATAGGGCTTCTTGGCTTCTCAGTCCAAAATCCTAAAATCTAGGAGCCTCTGACAAAGTCATACGTTTAATTAAAAAAGTAGCAAACAGCATTTGTTATCAATGGTAAGATATGAAAAATTTTCATATCCTGGTATAGCTGTGACCCTCCAGACCCCCTGGATCTGGATATGCTTCAAACTCTAGATTTCTTACAAAATGGTCTAGAAAAGGGTTTAAAATCTTGCACTCTCAAGGTTCAGCCCTTAGTTCATTCTGCAATCAGAACTTGGCAGATCATCATTAGATAAAGAGATTCATGATTGCAGCCTGTTGTTTACATGTGAGAGTGCCCAGCTTAATCGCGGCCCGTGATCTGAATATTGTCCTCAAAGGTCTAACATTTCCCCCATTTCAACCAATGGCCCCACTGGACTTGGACAAACTATCCTGGAAAGCATCTTTCTTGGTAGCAATTGCAATGGCTAAGAGAATTGTTGAGCTTGAGTTCCTCTCAATCTAAAGATTCTGGAAGACAGGATTATTTTCTGATTAGACCCATTATTCCTACCTAAAGTGACTTCAGAGTTCCATATGTCTCAGGTATAAAAGAAGATGGACTTTTTTGGATTGACTGCTCTGCAGCTGGAAAAGCAGTCGTTCCACGCTGTGGTAGTATTTTCTTGTCTTGGGGAATCATTATTCCTTTCTATTGCCAAAATCCATCTAACGATAGAAAAACCGTTTCACTCAAAATATTGCCTAGTCTTTAAGGGGTTCATAAGCCTCTTATAATTGGTTTTCTATTCTAGAATTAAAGGGGATCTGTTACTACATGTCATCTATGTAAACTGTTAATATGGGCATACAGATTATACACTGCCGAAAATGAAATAAAAATTCCTCCTGTTATTTAAAACAAGCTCTGGAGGCAGCTCCATCCGCTCCGGAGCCTGGAAGAGGTCGTATATATTAAGTGATAAGAGGATTTCTCCACAACAAGGCATCTGACATAAGGCACACAGGTACCCGTCTTATCAGCAGTCTATAACCTGTATGTTCATATTAATAGTTTACATGGGTAAAATGTGGTGACACATCCCTTTTAAGAATATATTGAGAGTTAGAGTACCAAATTTCTGTCTACTGTTCATGAGACGGTGAAGAGAATGGGTAGGGTAAGTGAGGTGTCGCCTTTATCAGTTGGAATATAACAGCCAAGGGAGGAGTCTTTCTATATTGTTTCTCAAATCGAGTAATGGATAAATGGGGAGACGCGGCCAAAGGATTTTTGGTTTTCTTGGTAAATAAAATAAAGAATTAAGAAATAAAAATGACCTGTTGGAACAATAGTGAGGGGATCTTACTGTAGAGTTACAATCGGATAGTAGTCTTAGAACTCCAGAGCGAGAATTGTACTAATAGCTAGGAATCCATAATTATTACATCTGGTTATGTTTTATTGTGATTGTTAATCTGTAAGGGATACAGTCTGAAACTATGTAAGACAAACAAAAAGATGGAAACTCAGTATGTGACAATGGATTTCCAACCAACTAGGGCTCGCACGTGTTCAACGGAAATTGTCATCAGAAATCACCTATTGTTTAAATCCGGTTTTAATGAGAAATGTGTATTTATGTTAAAATGTTTTGCAATTTTTTTTCTGTATATCACAAAGTGTATTGAAAATGTTAAATCTTTTAATTTTCACATTGGCCACGGGGCTTGTTGAAATTGTTAATGCTGGCTATAAAACAAAGGTGTCATAAATTCCAGTGCATGACAGTAGACTTCCTATATCTGCAAACCACAGGACAACTTCTGAGGTGTGGGGAGGTTCACACCTTAATAGGCCAGAGCTTTTGAGACATTGTGTCATACATAATGTTAGGCAGTAGGTTGTACTACTTTGGCTATAGGTTTTATTTAAAAAAAATTGTGATATGAGAGGGTTACAACAAGTGGCTTCCTTTTCTAAGTGGCAGACAGTTAAAATGAAAATGCAATTCCAGATTTGTTTATCATGAAAGTGATTGTCACTGAGTTTTCGCTGTGTTATCTGAGCACAGCCTAATGTAAGGACAGAGACCCTGATTACAGTGATGTTGACCTTTACTATATTGCTTGCTGCAGTTTTGATATTATCGTTGTTTTATCTGCTCTAGATCTATCAGAACTCTGAATGCTGAGCTCTGTATAACCCCTTTTCCACCACTGATTGATGACATTCTGTGTACACTGTGTATAGGCAGAAAGCTGCCAATCAGTGGTGGGGGGAGGGGTTATACAGAGCAGAGGATTACATGGCACAAGATAACTAGTCCTGTAGTCATAAACTCCTGCTGAAGTAAAATACTTGATTTTATTGAAACAACATCACAAACCAGTAAACATCATGCTGCTTTCAAAGCCTATCAAAAACCTTCTGACATACTCCTTTTAAGAGAAAGTTGTAAAAAAATTCTATACTATAAAAATGTTTTAGCCTTGCAAAATCCTGTTCTGTTCTTACTTCAGCAACTGTGCAGGAAATAGTGTATAAACTCAGATTTTCCGGTATATGTCTTCTTCATCAATGTCTCACAAAACACCGCTATTTTGTTCCCAGCATGTGCGGAAGCAGCTGGAGGAGTGGAGGATGAAGGAGAAGCACAAGCTGGTTGGATTGAGGGAGCAGCCATCTTGTTCTCAGTTATAATTGTAGTGTTGGTAACTGCATTCAATGATTGGAGCAAAGAGAAGCAGTTCCGTGGCCTTCAGAGTCGAATCGAGCAGGAGCAAAAGTTCACTGTTATCCGAAAAGGGCAAGTCATCCAGATTCCTGTGGCAGAACTGGTGGCCGGGGATATTGCACAAATAAAATATGGTAAAACAAATTACCGAGATTCAGGAATATTTTATTATTTTTTTAACAATCTTTCTTAGTGTATCATGTTAACAGTGTGGTGTTACTTATACCCCCAGGGGATCTCCTACCTGCAGATGGCATCTTGATCCAGGGCAATGACCTGAAAATTGATGAAAGCTCGCTAACCGGAGAAAGTGATCAGGTGAAAAAGTCCCTTGAGAAGGATCCCATGCTGCTGTCTGGTAAGGAGTAGCACAAGTAGGAGTATTGGACGCACGCACAGTAAGCAGGCTTCATGCTGCGGTTGTCTCCCTATAGGCACTCATGTGATGGAAGGGTCCGGACGCATGGTTGTCACAGCCGTAGGCATCAACTCTCAGACAGGCATCATTTTTACTCTTTTGGGAGCAAATGAAGGGGGTGAGGAAGAGAAAAAGTCAAAGAAAGGTAATTATTTGCCAGGAAGTTGGGTAAGATGGTGGATACATATTGTGAGGCTATGAAATATTCCGTAGTGATGGATGTAAGCGTGGCCTAAATATAGTCTTCTGTAGTGCATGGGGTGCTTGACACTACTTGCCACTTTGTCACTTAGGGGTCTTAGATCCCAGGCCCAGAGCCTGGCTCCCCTAGTCATCGGTTTGTTCATATTGTTCAGGCCAGACTCGTGTAAAAAGCTGGTCCACAGACGCTTACCTGTTTTTTCCTAAAATGTTCTTCTTTTTCCTTTACTATTGCCTCTATTGTTCTGGAACAGTCTGACACGTTCTTATTTGGTTGGTTTTTGCATTGTTGTGTGCTTTTGTTGGCCCTTCTTCCATAATGAGATCTGTATGTCTGATTTCGATACTCGACTCTTTCTTGAGCCTGTATAATTCACTGCAATCTTTTGGGACTTTAAAACTTGTGATTTTGGATCATTTGTCCAACTTTGGAACATATCTTTCTGCTTTTGAATATAACTTTGCCATATCTTAAAACTTCAGTTGTTTTATCTTTGGGTGTCATTCTTTCTTCTTCACGTTTCTTTTCCTCCTAGCCCATCTTTGTTATCTTGCACTTATGGCTGTATGTCTTTCACCAGCATCTTACCAACATTTGACCCTACAATGACGTCTCTTTTTCTCTTTTTGTTCCCGTCTTTTCGTCCCATCCTCTCCCTTTTATTTCTCTAACAATTAATCTTGCTTCAGTCTTGTCTGTTATGTATTGTCCTAGCACTTTCTCTCTCCAACTTAGTTGTAATCTTCATGTCTCCATCCTGTTCCTATCAGATATTGTAAAGGTACTACTTTTCTGCAGGCTTTTCAACTGATTAAAAATGAATAATAATAATAATAATAATTCTGTACTCTTTTACCACTATCCTTAAGCTTTCTTTTTTTTTTACACTTTAGTCTGAGTCTGACCATCTTTCTGCTGCTCTCACATTTACCGTAGTTCCCAAGAGTGGGTTAGTCATTCCATGTCTTCCATCGCAGTGGGGGGTATGATCCTCCTCTTTCATACAGTCAAAGTGACCAGAATCCCTCCTCCTTTTTGTTTTCTATTTCTTTTTTTTTCTTTTTTTATTTTTTATATCTAAACAGGTAAAAAACAAGGACCTCCAGAAAATCGCAACAAAGGTAACCAATCCATCTCTTCACAACCTCCTTTCCTGTCACAGGGGCAGTTCACGCAATCTCTCACTCCTGTTCACCTCGTGTGGGCAGCGTCACCTGTACTTACCTGCTAAGCTTGCAGCCGAGTTTCGTTTTGCGGAATTTTTCAGCGTCTCTTCCTTTTCTGCATTGTCCTTCTGGACATTCACCTCTAATGTATGATGCATCTCTGGCCTTATGGACATCGAGTAGTGCTTTGTATAAATGGCCATTTATTAATGTGAAACAAGACCAAAACACGGGCTCATTGAGGTCTCACAGATACTATTTTGAACGAGACTAACAATAGTTGAGCTAAATTATTCATTAATTATACTTTACATTGCAATTTGCGTTTGTCACGTAGACTGTTATTGTTGTTTGCTGGTGAAAGATGGAAAAATAGAGGGGAATTAGAACACCCCCGTTTCATAGCTGCAAAATGTATTTGATGCATCTGCAAATGTAAAAGCGGAAGCGAACAAACGTCCGGGATCTGAGCGCCATTCTAGTATATAGATATATATTTTTTAAACTCACTACATTAAAAGTTTTTTTTTTAAACAATGGCTACTTTTTCTTTACAAGTCCTGCAAATATTTCAGCAAGCGAAACTGTAGTTGCAATGAGTTTGCTGCTAGCACAATGAGATGATATGGAAATGTCATAATAGAGTAGGATTTTTAACCCCCATCTTGACGGATGCTAGCTGCTTGCAGGGGCAAAGCCTTCATGTCTTCTGCACCGCACTCCCCTTCACATTTGCAGAGCTGGACAAGCAGCACCTTCCTTGTTTTGTTGTTTGTAGCACGTGATTTGTACTAAAAATTTCCAGTAGACGTTTGTCTTGTCCCTTAGTGTTTATGCACATCCCGTGTCCTGTCTGCCTTTTCACAGTTTCATTCCTTCCGAGCTGTCCCATTCAAGTTCTTTGCCTCCTTTTAACCTAACCTAATGGACATATACACTGTCTTTATCTCTCGCTCTCTTTTACTATTTAATTTTAAGATATTTTGCCTCCCGATGCAGTGTGCCCCTCGCCGTCTAAAGCAGTTGTTGTGATTTAGACTATGCTCAGACTTTGTAACTTCACCACTTTTTTAATATGTATAAATGACCAGATCTTTTTTTTAGTATTTATTGATTGGGACTTGCTTAAAAAAAGTAATAAAAAAAAATAAATAACCACCCACGTGTTTACTCTGACACAGAGACATCTGTTCTCTAGGGCAGTGTTCCAAACTGCATGAAAAACAGCACACAGTTTAATTTTAACACAATACTGTGGTTGTGAATGCCTGTATCAGCAGTGTTAGGGACACTACTAATTATGGAAAAAAATCCACAACTAATATCCACAACTAATGTCCATAACTATTATCTTCCTCACAGTTAAACATTGTGCATTGTGAAGGACTATACCACTGCAAACTAATAATAAGCTACCAAACATCGCTGCAAAATGAAAACAGGGGTACATATATTTGTAAATCAGAAGTTAGAATGATTATCATAGCTTGTTAGAGGAAATCTCTAGGCCCACCCTTAAGTCTGATTTGCTATAGCATACTTGTAGAAATACATGTCCCCAAATCATGTTAATTTGAGGGTTAATAATGTTACAAAGCTGTTCTGCTACCTTACTGAAAGCATGGCTACCAGGAAAATATGAATTTTATTACTCCTGGAAGGCCTCCTTCACACTTCAGTGTGCGCAGTATGTCTGGTGACAGTTTTCACACGTACCGGGGACACTTGCACATGTCAGTGTGTTTCTAGGGACCCTGCAAAACGTCGCTCACACATGCACACTGATGGCACATGGAAGACATCCACGTGTCATGTGTGCGACACGTACTGGAACCTGGGAAAAAACAGTACAGTTCTCGTTGTTCCCAGTCATCGGGTGGTGAAGCCAGCTCTGATCTTTGTCACCTGGTCTCTCTTTGATCAGCACGACCAGGCGACAATGATGGGAAATGTATTCATCACCCGCTGTGTACATCGTATGTAAAATAAATAATTTTAAAAAGAAAATGGCATGGGCTCCCACTAAATTTTTCATAACAAGTAGTGGGAAAGCTCATGGCTGTTCTTAATAATCGACGAAAGGGGACAATATCCCCAAAGGTTCCCAGACTACTAATAAAAGCTCACAGCTGTTTGCTTTGTCTTTACTGGTTAGGTTACAGGGGACCCGATGAAAAAATGGTACCCCTATAAATTTTAACCAGCAAAGGTTAAACAGACAGCTGTGGGCTGATATTAATAGCCTAGGGTGCTTGGCCTCGCTTTTCCCACTTTTCCTGTGGCAGTCGGGTAATAGGATTGGGGTTGAAGGCGGATTGCTGCAGAGGGGAAAAAAAAAAAAACTTTAAATCTTCAGCTTAGCAAGTGTGAGCGAGCTGAGTGTGACCTGAGCGTAAGTGTGAACGGCGGTAAGTGTGACTTGTGATTCAGTGACTTTGGAGTCAGGGAGTTTCCAAGGGAGGAATTGCTGTCTGTATTTTATTAATACTTTGTATTTATTTTTATTTAACGCTTTTGTCTGGTGCAATCCCCATTAGGAAATGTGCTCCACTATTGTTAATGCAATCCAGTGCACATCTTGCCACATGTATGCAGTCCTTGATCAACCGATTGAGGGTGCATACTGCTGTGCGAGATGTGAGCATGTTGAGCATTTGGAAGCCCAGATTCTGGATCTAAATGTGCAGCTGGCAACACTAAGATCCATAGACAATATGGAGAGGAGTCTTCTGCTCACTGAGCAGACGCTCAATGGGATAGATGAGGGGGGGATGGTAGGATGGAGCCACAGGACAGTGAAGTAGCAAGCTGGGTGACAGTTAGGAAGCAGGGTAGAGGGAAGAGTGCCAGGGAGGCTAGTCCTGATCTGGCACACCCCAATAAGTTTGCTAAGTTGGCAGATGAGGGGGGTGCCAGTACAGGGGTAGCACTGCTGCAGCCAGGCATGTCCTCTGAAAGCCGGAGGAGTGACTGCTCCAGTAAGGAGGGAAATAGGAGAGCAGGGCAGGCCAGACAGGTGCTGGTAGTGGGCAACTCAATTATTAGGGGAACAGATAGGGCAATCTGTCACAAAGACAGGGATCGTCGAACGGTGTGCTGCCTACCTGGCGCTCGAGTCCGACACATCGCTGATCGGGTGGATAGATTACTGAGAGGGGCTGGTGAGGACCCAGCGGTCATGGTGCACATTGGCACAAATGACAAAGTTAGAGGTAGGTGGAAAGTCCTTAAGGATGATTTCAGGGAATTAGGCTGCAAGCTGAAAGCAAGGACCTCCAACGTGGTATTTTCCGAAATACTGCCTATACAACGTGCCACGCCAGAGAGGCAACGGGAGATTAGGGAGATTAGGGAGTGGCTCAAGAATTGGTGTAGGAAGGAGGGGTTTGGATTCCTGCAGAACTGGGCCGACTTCTCAGTTGGCTACAGGCTCTACACTAGGGACGGGCTGAATCTCAATGGGGAAGGTGCAGCTGTGCTGGGGGAGAAAACGGCTAGAAGGTTGGAGGAGTGTTTAAACTAGGGATTGGGGGGAAGGGTATTCAATTTATAGGAGGGGAAGATAGTGCAGATAGAAACCTGGGCACAAATAAGGAAGTTGGGGGTGGCGGTGGCATGGGGGGTGGGGTCAGAACAGTTGATAATTTAAGAAAGAATAGAGGTACAGAGAGGAACATCAAGTGCATGTATACTAATGCTAGAAGTCTCACCAACAAAATGGACGAATTAGAATTAATGTTGTTGGAGCATAATTATGACATGGTAGGGATATCTGAAACATGGCTGGATGAGAGCCATGACTGGGCTGTTAACTTGCAGGGCTATAGCCTTTTCAGAAATGATTTTACAGATAAGCGAGGGGGAGGGGTGTGTCTGTATGTAAAATCGTCCTTAAAACCCATCCGGCGTGATAGTAACATAGTAACATAGTTAGTAAGGCCGAAAAAAGACATTTGTCCATCCAGTTCAGCCTATATTCCATCATAATAAATACCCAGATCTACGTCCTTCTACAGAACCTAATAATTGTATGATACAATATTGTTCTGCTCCAGGAAGACATCCAGGCCTATCTTGAACCCCTCGACTGAGTTCGCCATCACCACCTCCTCAGGCAAGCAATTCCAGATTCTCACTGCCCTAACAGAGATAATATAGGTGAATTTAATGAAAATGTAGAATCCCTGTGGGTGGAGATAAGGGGAGGGGGAAAAATAATAAATTACTGATAGGGGTTTGTTATAAATCTCCAAAAATAATGGAAGCAATGGAGAATATCCTCGTAAAGCAAATAGATGAAGCTGCGACTCAAGGAGAAGTCATTATTATGGGGGACTTCAACTACCCTGAAATAGATTGGGGAACAGAAACCTGCAGTTGCAGCAAAGGTGATCGGTTTTTGACAACTATGAGAGACAATTACCTTTTACAACTGGTTCAGGACCCAACAAGAAGGGGGGGGGGGGCACTGCTAGACCTAATATTAACCAACAGGCCAGACCGCATATCAAATATAAGAGTTGGGGGTCACTTGGGGAATAGTGATCACAAAATAATAAGTTTTCATGTATCCTTTAATAAGATGTGTAGTAGAGGGGTTACAAGGACACTAAACTTCAGGAGGCCAAATTTCCAACGAATGAGAGAGGATCTTGGTGCAATTAACTGGGATGATATCCTGAGACACAAAAATACACAAAGAAAATGGGAGACGTTCATTAGCATCCTGGATAGGACCTGTGCACAGTATATACCGTATGGGAATAAACATACCAGAAATAGGAGGAAACCGATATGGCTAAATAAAGCTGTAAAGTGCGCAATAAGTGACAAAAAGAAAGCATTGAGAGAATTACAGGAAGTAGGTAGTGATGAGGCATTAAATAAATACAGAAAATTAAAGTCTATAAAAAGCAAATCAAGGCAGCAAAGATTGAGATAGAGAGACTCATTGCCAGAGAGAGTAGAAAAAATCCCAAAATATTCTTTAACTACGTAAATAGTAAGAAACTAAAAAATGATAGTGTTGACCCCCTTAAAAATAGTCTGGGTGAAATGGTGGATGAGGATGAGGAAAAAGCCAATATGCTAAATGACTTTTTTCATCAGTATTTACAAAAGAAAATCACATGGCAGATAATATGATCAGTGATAACAAAAATTCCACATTAAGTGTCACCTGCTTAACCCAGCAGGAAGTATGACGGCGTCTAAAAATCATTAAAATTGACAATTCTCTGGGCTCGGATGGGATACACCCCCGAGTACTGCAGGAATTAAATACAGTCATTGATAGACCATTATTTTTAATCTTCAAAGAGTCCATAATAACAAGGTCTGTGCCACAGGACTGGTGTATAGCAAATGTGGTGCCAATATTCAAAAAGGGGACAAAAACTGAACTCGGTAATTATAGGCTAGAAAGCTTAACCTCTACTGTGGGTAAAATCCTGAAGGGCATTCTAGGGGATGCTATACTGGAGTATCTGAAGAGGAATAACCTCATGACCCAGTATCAGCAAGGGACCGTTCATAACAGACTAATTTGATCAGCTTCTATGAAGAGGTAAGTTCCGGACTGGACCAAGGGAACCCAGTAGATGTAGTGTGTATGGACTTTTCAAAAGCTTTTGATACGGTGCCACACAAAAGGTTGATACATAAAATGAGAATAATGGGGATAGGGGAAAATATGTGCAAGTGGGTTGAGAGCTGGCTCAGGGATAGGAAACAAAGGGTGGTTATTAATGGAACACACTCGGACTGAGTCGCGGTTAGCAGTGGGGTACCACAGGGGTCAGTATTAGGCCCTCTTATTTTTAACATTTATTAATGACCTTGTAGGGGGCATTCAGAGTAGAATTTCAATATTTGCAGATGACACTAAACTCTGCAGGGTAATCAATACAGTGGAGGACAATTTTATATTTCAGGATGATTTATGTAAACTAGAAGCTTGGGCTGATAAATGGCAAATGAGCTTTAATGGGGATAAATGTAAGGTCATGCACTTGGGTAGAAGTAATAATATGTATAACTATGTGCTTAATTCTAAAACTCTGGGCAAAACCGTCAATGAAAAAGACCTGGGTGTATGGGTGGATGACAAACTCATATTCAGTGGCCAGTGTCAGGCAGCTGCTACTAAAGCTTTAGTCACACTAAACGACTTACCAACGATCACGACCAGCGATACGACCTGGCAGTGATCGTTGGTAAGTCGTTGTGTGGTCGCTGGGGAGCTGTCACACAGATAGCTCTCTCCAGCGACCAACGATCAGGGGAACGACTTTGGCATCGTTGAAACTGTCTTCAACGATGCCGAAGTCCCCCTGCAGCACCCGGGTAACCAGGGTAAACATCGGGTTACAAAGTGCTGGGCCGCGCTTAGTAACCCGATATTTACCCTGGTTACCATTTGTAAAAGTAAAAAAAAAAAACACTACATACTCACATTCTGATGTCTGTCACGTCCCCCGCCGGCGTCCACAGGGTTAAAACTGCTTTCGGCAAGAGCGCTACTAATGCATGCGCTGCTGCCGAGAGCTTCCCTGCACTGACTGTATCAGCGCCGGCAGTAACAGCGTGTGCTCTGCTTTACGGCCGGCGCTGACACAGTCAGTGCAGGGAAGCAGGGAAGCTCTCGGCCGGAGCGCGTGCATTAGCAGCGCTCAGTGGCGGATTATAATGAGGTCAACCTGGGCGGTAGCCCAGGGCCCAGTGGTGTGGGGGGGCCCTGGGCAAACGCTCAGATTGACCGCCGCCATTAGGGCATTACTGCCCTGACTGACGTATGGGGCACGTGGGCAGAGGGGGCCCGCATCAGGCCCCATCTCATCTGCTCACCGGGCCCCTACCAGCGTTGCCAGCCAATTGGAGGCTGGTAGCTGAAGTCAGGCGCAGCGCTCACGTCGCCGGCGTCTGATGTTATGGGGGCTGAATACTGGAGACACTAGGAAATATGCTGGACACACTGGGGGCTGAATGCTGGACATACTGGGGGAAGGATGCTGGACACACTGGGGGCAGGATGCTGGTCACACTGGGTGAAGGATGCTGGTCACACTGGGGGAAGGATGCTGGACACATTGGGGGCAGAGATGCTGGACACACTGGGGGCAGGATGCTGGACACATTGGGGGCAGAGATGCTGGATACTGGCGGCAGAGATGCTGGACACTGGGGGCAGAGATGCTGGACATACTGGGGGCAGGACTGGAGACATATGGGGCAGGATTGGAGACATGGGCAGAATGAAAGACATGAAGCAGGATTGGAGACACCGGGGGCAGGATTGGAGACAGATCATACAAGATCATGGGGCAGGATGGATACGATGGAGACTGATGTGGCAGCATGGGGAGATCATATGGGGCAGAATGGATACTCATGAGGGCAGGATGGGGGATATTATTATTACCATAGGGGCTAATTAAGGGATTTTATTACTGCAGTGATGTATTTATTTTATTTTTTGAGGACACTTTTAAATGGGGGGGCGGTCCTGTTACTGTGCAGAGTGACACTATGTCGCCTCTTTTTCTCCCTGTGGTGTAATGTTCTGCAAGCGGAGCTCGAGATAACTGTGTTATTTCCTGCAGAGACGAGTCCTGGCTGGATGAAGTGATGGAGGTCTGTGCTGGATGAAAGATGAAGGACTTCACCTAGAGACGTCACTGTTGAGTCAGTGTTACCTATACACTGACACTATACACTGTATACTATATACAGAGGTCCTGTGTATAATGTCACCGGTGATCACTGTATTACCTCTACACAGACACTGCATACTAAGTACAGATCTCCTGTGAATACTGGCACTTATGGTGATAGTATTGTGTTTTTTTTTCCTTTCTAACTGAAGGGTAAATTGACTAGATCAATGGATGTTTGACAGGTTATAGTTTCACACAGCAACTATTTTTCTGGAATAATCTGGTTCAGGTATATCATGACCCCATTGCATGACCCCGTTACATGACCGGGGGTGGGGGGCCAGAGTGTCAGAACAGCCCGGGGCCCTAGCTACCCTTAATCCACCCCTGGCAGCGCTCCTGCCGAAAGCAGTTTTAACCCTGTGGACGACGGGGGACGTGACAGACATCAGAATGTATGTACTGTTTTTTGTTTTTTTTTTACTTTTACAATGGTAACCAGGGTAAATATCGGGTTACTAAGCGCGGCCCTGCGCTTAGTAACCCAATATTTACCCTGGTTACAGGTGAACACATCGCTGGATCGGCGTCACACACGCCGATCCAGCGATGACAGCGGGTGATCAGCGACCAAAAAATGGTCCTGATCACTCCCCAACGACCAACGATCTCCCAGCAGGGGCCTGATCGTTGGTCGCTGTCACATATAACGAGATAGTTAGCGGGATCGTTGCTACATCACCAAAAGTGTGACGTTGCAACAATATCGTTAACGATATCGTTATGTGTGACTCCAGCTTAAGGCAAATAAAATAATGGGATGCATTAAAAGAGGCATAGATGCTCATGAGGAGAACATAATTATACCTCTATACAAGTCACTAGTTCGACCACACTTAGAATACTGTGCACAGTTCTGGTCTCCGGTGTATAAGAAAGACATAGCTGAACTGGAGCGGGTGCAGAGAAGAGCAACCAAGGTTATTAGAGGACTGGAGGGTCTGCAATACCAAGATAGGTTATTGCACTTGGGGCTATTTAGTTTGGAAAAACGAAGGCTAAGGGGTGATCTCATTTTAATGTATAAATATATGAGGGGACATTACAAAGACCTTTCTGATGATCTTTTTAATCATAGACCTGAGACAGGGACAAGGGGGCATCCTCTACGTCTTGAGGAAAGAAGGTTTAAGCATAACTGACGCGGGTTCTTTACTGTAAGAGCAGTGAGACTATGGAACTGTCTGCCGTATGATGTTGTAATGAGTGATTCGTTACTTAAATTTAAGAGGGGACTGGATACCTTTCTGGAAAAGTATAATGTTACAGGATATATTCACTAGATTCCTTGATAGGGCGTTGATCCAGAGAATAAGTCTGATTGCGGAGTCAGGAAGGAATTTTTTTTCCCCAATGTGGAGCTTACTCTTTGCCACATGGTTTTTTTTTGCCTTCCTCTGGATCACATGTTAGGGCATGTTAGTTTAGGCTATGGGTTGAACTAGATGGACTTATAGTCTTCCTTCAACCTTAATAACTATGTAACTATGATGTCAGCTGTTTTATGGCCACCGACATCGAGCCCAGGGATTAGTAATGGAGAGGCATCTATAAGATGCCCCCATTACTAACCCCATAGTCATATTGTGAAAAATACACAGGAAGAATAGTCATTTATTTGAAAGAAAGACACTGACTACTTTATTTGAAGTAAAGACATCCCACCCTCTTTGTCCCATATACATATGTTAAATTAAATATTACATGGCTGAGCAGTGGCATGATTTGACCACTCGGCCATGAATCCAGGACACACACAGTTGAGCTTGAGGCACAGCTTAATTGACAGGCGGTAACATCATATAGGTTACTGCTGGTTACTGCCAGGATTTCGTACGCTCAGTTCAGTGTGAGCCGGCCGATGAACCTTCATGACATCACCGCTAGCATCATGAGAAAATATTTTTCAAATAAAGGAGTCAGTTTCTTTCTTTCAGTTAAATGACTTTATTCTGGCTGTGTATTTTTTACAATATGACTATGGGGTTAGCAATGATGGCGTCTTATAGACTCCTCTCCATTACTAACCCCTGGGCTTGATGCCCACTGCCAATACAAAGCTGACATCAATCCAAACCCTAGTACCCCATTTGCCACCTCACCAGGGCATGTAGTAAGAGTGAGGCCAAGCGCCAGATTTGGCTCATCTTATGGATTTGCCATTACTAGTCTGGCTGAGGGCTGATGTTCTTAGCTTGGGAGGGGGCCAATATTTCTGACCCCATTTCAGGCCATTAATGTTGGCCCACAGCTGTCTGTCTGCCTTTGCTGGATAGAATTTATAGGGGGACCCTATGTCTTTTTTTTATGCTGTCCCCAGTAAACTAACCAGTTAAGGCTAAACAAACAGCTGTGAGCTATTAGTAATAGCCTGGGAACCTTTGGGGATATTGTCCCCTTTCCCAGATTATTAACATCAGCCCCCAGCTGTGGGCTTTGCCTCTGCAAGTTATGAAAATAATGCGGGAGCCCAGGCCATTTTATTTTTATAATTTGAATTATTTGTTTTATACACAATGTACACAGTGGGTGTTGAATACAACTGACATCATTGTTGCCTGGTTGTGCTGATCTCAGGGAGAACAGGCGACAATGATCCGAGCTGTCTTCAGCACCTGGCGCCTTGGAACTGCATGAACTGAACCACTTTTCCTCGGCGCCGGTACATGTCACACTGATGCGGGACGCGGATGTCCCGTTGCTGGTTTTTCCAGCACCCGGAAATATCAGGATGTGGGAAAGTTTCCTTAGTCATAGAGGTATGCCTGGAGGGGCTACTGCTCAATGATCAGTGAGCTGCATCTGTAAGCACAACCTGGCACTTTGACAGCTCATTGTGCACATGATGTACTGAGAACGATCTGGTAAAGTGCTGGTGCGTGCAAATAGCCGCCGCTCACTGTGTACTGAGCAATGAATGTAGAAGCTAGGAACATACATCTGTAATTAAAAGCTGAAGGCTTCTGGGAGGAATAGAGGTTGTTTTTCCCTGGTATCCAGTAAGGTAGCTGGTCAGCTTTGTAATACTGGTTAATGTACAACTTAATAGTATCTGTAGGTTAGTAGTGTTTTCCAATGCGGTCAATACAGGGAAATAGCAGCAGTGTATGCATTAAACACTGTCACAATTTGTCAGTTTTCAGTCACGTAGAATGGCTCCAAACTTGTCTTCCTAGACCAAACAAGCACTTTCTTTCCTGACGTTAAGGCTATGTGCACACGTTCAGGATTTTCTTGCAGAAAATTCCTGAGAAAAACCTGAAATTTTCTGCAAGAAATCTGCATGCGTTTTTGGTGCGTTTTTGATGCATTTTTTTCCGGACATTTCCCAATGCATTTTTTAGTGGGAAATACGCAAAAAAAACCCGCAAAATTAATGAACATGCTGTGTTTTTTACCGCAACACGTTTTTGTGTGGAAAAGAACGCATCATGTGCACAAAACATGCGGAATTCATTCTAAATGATGAGATGCATATTGTATGCTGTTTTTTGGCGGTTTTATAGCCTTTTTATCGTGAAAAAAACACGAAACATCAGCAACGTGTGCACACAGCCTAATGGACATTAGCTCTAGTTGCACCAATTTCTTGGAGCGTCTCTTTAAGCCCAGCGTCCTACCCAGCAGCCAGCCAAAGGAGGCAGAAGTGCAGGGAGGAAAGATAAAGCGGCAGCTTCAACCAAGTGTGCCTCTGGCTACCCCAGACTTAGACTAAAAACTAGCCAAATTGTTGATCCTGATGGCACAATCACTTACCGTATATACTCGAGTATAAGCCGACCCGAGTATAAGCCAACCCGTGTATAAGCGGACCCCCCTTAATTTTGCCACAAAAAACTGGGAAAACTTATTGACTCGAGTATAAGCCTAGGGTGGGAAATGCAGCAGCTACCGGTGAATTTCAAAAATAAAAATAGATGCTCCATACCGTTCATTATTGCTCCATAGAAAGCTGTGCCATATATAATGCTCTGCACCGTTCATTATGGCCCCATAGATACTCCATAGAAAGCTGTGCCATATAGAATGCTCTGCACCATTCATTATGGCCCCATAGATGCTCCATAGAAAGCTGTGCCATATAGAATGCTCTGCACCATTCATTATGGCCCCATAGATGCTCCATAGAAAGCTGTGCCATATAGAATGCTCTACACCGTTCATTATGGCCCCATAGATGCTCCATAGAAAGCTGTGCCACATATAATGCTCTGCACCGTTCATTATGGCCCCATAGATGCTCCACATAAAGCTGTGCCATATATAATGCTCTGCACCATTCATTATGGCCCCATAGATGCTCCACATAAAGCTGTGCCATATATAATGCTCTGCACCGTTCATTATGGCCCCACAGATGCGCCATAGAAAGCTGTGCCATATATAATGCTCTGCACCGTTCATTATGGCCCCATAGATGCTCCACATAAACCTGTGCCCCACATATAATGCCCTGCACCGTTCATTATGGCCCCATAGATGCTCCATAGAAATCTGTGCCTTATAGAATGCTCTGCACCGTTTATTATTGCCCCATAGATGCTCCATAGAAAGCTGTGCCCCATATATATTGCTCTGCACCGTTGATTATGGCCCCATAGATGCTCCATATATAATGCTGCTGCTGCTGCTGCAATAAAAAAAAAATCACATACTCACCTCTCTTCGCTCAGAACGCCGGCGCTTTCAATATTTACCTGCGCCTCCGTCTCCAGCACTGACACTCAGCAGAGGGCGCGCACTGACTACGTCACCGCGCCCTCTAACCTGAGCGTCACTGCTAGAGGACGCTGCAGACGGAGCCACACCGGAGCGAGGAGCAGGTAAATATCGTGCAGCGCTCCCCTCCCCGTATACTTACCTGCTCCCGGCGCGGTCCCTGCTTCTCCCGGAACTGCATCTTCTTCCTGTATTGAGCGGTCACAGTTACCGCTCATTTATAGCAATGAATATGCGGCTCCACCCCTATGGGAGGTGGAGCCGCATATTCATTGCTGTAATGAGTGGTACCATGTGATCACTCAGTACAGGAAGAAGCTGCAGCGCCGGGAGAAGCAGGGACTGCAGGGACCGCTCCGGGAGTAGGTAAGTATAACTAGACAGCCCCCGCTCCCCTCCCCTGCCGACCCCAGGGTATGACTCGAGTATAAGCCGAAAGGGGGACTTTCAGCCCAAAAAAATGGGCTGAAAATCTCGGCCTATACTCGAGTATATACGGTACATTTTATTTATCGACAACAGTTGAAGCCGTTTTTGCACCAATTAGAGCAAACGCTGACTTGCTGAAACTGGCAAACAATTGTCCATCTGTCAGTATTTTTCAATTACTTAGAAAGTGTCAGTGGACAAATAGTTACTGAGAACTTATTAAAAATAAAAAAAATGTTGACCATTACAGCCAAAATTCCTATTGCCGCTTTAGCAACAAATACCACCACAACTGAATAGAAAAAACGTACTGTATATACTCGTGTATAAGCCGAGTTTTTCAGCACTTTTTTTGTGCTGAAAATGCCCCCCTCAGCTGATACACGAGTAATTGTCCCAGTTTACGGCAGGGAAGGAGGAGCCGTATATATTCTAGCATTACAAAAAAAAAATCCTACTTACCTTCCCTGTGCGCTTTCGCAGCATCTCGTTAAGGCTTCTAGAAGCTCCAGTGGCCGGGCAGTCACATGTCCCTGCTCATTACGGGAATGAATATTCATTCCACTCCACGCCTATGGAAGTGGAGAGGTGAATATTCATTATCTTAATGAGCGGTGACACGTGATCGCCGGTCGCAGGAGCTGCTGGCTCCGGACCAAGATGCTGCGACGGCCCTTGGAACGTAAGTAGGATGTTTTGTTTTTTTAATGCTTTTTCCATGGGGGCCATACATACAAGGATGGGAAAAAGGAGCCATGCATGCAGGGATGGGAATAAGGAGCCATGCAGACAAGGATGGGGATAAGGAGCCATGCAGACAAGGATGGGAATGAGGAGCCGTGCAGACAAGGATGGGGATAAGGAGCCATGTAGAAAAGGGTAGGAATAAGGAGCCATGTAGACAAGGATCGGAATAAGGAGACATGCAGACAAAGATGGGGATGAGGAACGACGCATGCAAGGATGGGAATAAGGAGCCACACAGACAAGGATGGGAATAAGGAGCCATGTAGACAAGGATGGGGATGAGGGGACAATGCATACCTAGCTTATACTCGAGTCAATAAGTTTTCCCAGTTTTTTGAGGCAAAATTAGGTGCCTCGGCTTCTCGGGTCGACTTATACATGAGTATATATGGCAACTTCTCTGTAAGTTAGAAAAAAAATGCAACAAAGAAACTTTGACTGCTCTAGCTTTTGCTTAAACTTTTGGTGTATGGGTATACATGTTGGGTATACACTAATATATCTACTTAATCACTATTACAGTAACATTGCACAGATCTGTTTTGCAGTTTGTCATGTCTCAGTCATTACCACTTTGCTGAACTGAAACCTTAACCAATGTTTTCAGCACCTGGGTTTCAATTTGTGACATGCACCATTCATGTACAGCAGATATGTGCACTGTAAGGAGTAGGCTCAGGCACTGAGCCTTCTGCATACAGTGCTGGTGCTTGCTGTGTTATATAGCTGTCATCAAATCAAACTGCTACCATTTGAGCTAGCTTTGATTGCAGCAAGCTTAGATGCAACTGTCAAATGGCTGTGGCATTTAAAAGGTCGGAAGTGGGAAGTTGTTCCTTCTGACCCCCATTGGCCCACACAGGGGACATACTGAAGACCCCCATGTATGCCGTGCTTATACACTTGTGAAGCCAAGTCTGCGCTGGGCTTCCTAGGGGACTATAAGTTAATTACACAATAATCTGCACTAATTTTACATATTTTGTTTTGCTGCATCTCTAACTGACCTAATTAATCAAATTATAATATTTATTCATACTTGGAACGCTAAGAGAAATAAAAAATGGCAAAATATATATGTTTTCTTTGTCACTTCTGATAATTTTAATAAAAAAAGCATAAAGTTGTATGGACCGCAAACCACAGCTCATACCACAAAAACAAGCCATGATACAACGACTGAAGAATAACAAAGTAAGATCTTTAGAAAGCAAAGAGGGGCCCGCTATACACTGTCTTCCACAGCCCGAATAAACTTGGAGTTACAGATTTTTTTTTGTAGATTACATGCCCCTTCAGTAGATGGAGATCTATAGCTGTACCTTTGTGTATACTATGCCATCATTTGCTGATGTTCAGCAGAAAGGCAACTTGTAGTCCACAAAGGTCGTTCTCTTCTGGATATAAATACAAAGTGTTAATATGTCCAAGAGGCACAAAAACTGACTGTTTCTCGATTGATTATTTTTATTAAAGATGGCTTTTTGTCAGGGCCGTATTTAGAGTTTCTGCTGCCCTAGGCACTTTTCGTGCTGCCTCACCCATTGGTGAGTATGACTAATGCAGACACTATCGGCAGTGACTTAGGCTACTTTCACATCAGCGATTTTTGACATTTGCGGCAGATCCGTCAGTTTTTCCGCATCCGTAACGGATCACTTATGGCAACACTGTGTTCGGCCTCATTCATTCCCTATGGGACTTGCGGCACTTGCGGTTTTGCTGCGATCCTGCAAATGCGGTACTTGCAGCAACAGGAAAAAAATGCTGCTAGCAGTGTTTTTTTTTGTCTCACCTCAAGTGCCGCACATGTCCGCAAGTCCCATAGGGAATGAATGAGGCTGAATGCAGAGTTGCCGGCCTGTAAGTGATATGTTACGCGACAGATGCGGAAAAACTGCAGTATCTGCCGCGAATGTAGAAAATCGCTGATGTGAAAGTAGCCTTAGCAAACCTTTCCATTAGTTGTCGTGTGAGAATCTGGTGGATCTCATACACAGTACATGGTCAGTTGATTCTGCCACGGTTGCAAGGTTTGGCTGACAGGTTTTTAAGGGGAACCTGTCAGTCGATTCATACTACCAAAACCACGGGCAGCCTCACTGAGACTGCAAACAGGGAAGTTTATCTCTTCAATGCTGGGACGTTTCAGAGAGAATAGTTTGAAGAGCTAGTGAGAGAACGGACTAATCTGTTGCTATCGTCTGTGGGCTTCTCACTCCATGTCTCTAGATCAGGGGTGTGCAATTTATTTTCCCGAGGGCCCAGATGAAAGACCATGACTGTTGTGGAGGCCGAACCAATAGCATGAAAATAATTCTACTCAATATTAATTAATATTAATTGTATCACTTAATATTGAGCAGAATTAAGTATTCTGACACCCCCCTATATATCTTTAAACCCCCAACAGCCCCTTATATACAGCATGAGCCCCACACAGCCTCCCCATATACTGCATGAGCCCCACACAGCCTCCCCATATACAGCATGAGACCAGCCTCTCATCTCCTCTCTTCAGCAGCCTCCCCTCTCCTCATCAGCCTCTCACATCCTCCCCTTAGCAGCCTCCCCTCTCACTCACATCAGCAGCCTCTCATCTCCTCACCAGCCTCTCATCTCCTCTCCTCAGCAGCCTCCCCTCACCAGCCTCTCATCTCTCCTCAGCAGCCTCCCCTCACCAGCCTCTCATCTCCTCTCCTCAGCAGCCTCCCCTCACCAGCCTCTCATCTCCTCTCCTTACCAGCCTCTCCTCTCCTTACAAGCCTCTCATCTCCTTTCCAGCCTCTCATTTCCTTTCCAGCCTCTCATCTCCTCTCCAGCCTCTCATCTCCTCTCCAGCCTCTCATCTCCTCTCCAGCCTCTCATCTCCTCTCCAGCCTCTCATCTCCTCTCCAGCCTCTCATCTCCTCTCCAGCCTCTCATCTCCTCTCCAGCCTCTCATCTCCTTTCCAGCCTCTCATCTCCTTACCAGCCTCTCATCTCCTCTCCTTTCCAGCCTCTCATCTCCTCTCCTTTCCAGTCTCTCATCTCCTCTCCTTACCAGCCTCTCATCTCCTCTCCTTACCAGCCTCTCATCTCCTCTCCTTACCGGCCTCTCATCTCCTCTCCAGCCTCTCATCTCTGCTTACCAGCCTCTCCTCTCCTTACCAGCCTCTCCTCTCCTTACCAGCCTCTCATCTCCTCTCCTTTCCAGCCTCTCATCTCCTCTCCTTACCAGCCTCTCCTCTCCTATCCAGCCTCTCATCTCCTCTCATTTCCAGCCTCTCATCTCCTTTCCAGCCTCTCATCTCCTCTCCTTACCAGCCTCTCATCTCCTCCCCTTAGCAGCCTCCCCTCTCCTCACTCACTCACATTAGCAGACTCCTCTCTCACCTCACTCCTCTCTGCAGCTTCCTCTGAGTCCTCACACACTGCCCGCCTCCTCCTCTCCCTGCTCACAGCCGACTTCAGTAACTTCTCCCACAAACATTACCTGCTTCTCTGCAGTCTGCTCCAGTGCTCCTACATTAAGAAGAGCGCGCAGCGTGTCAAATGACCGGCGTCAGGACCATGATGCACTTGGGCCTGCTGCTGCTTAAAGGTACAGCACCCATTTCTGCCCCATACAGTAGTCAGGGCAGCAATGCCCTGACGGCGGCCCTGCGCCTGAGGCCCCCTCCCCCCGCAGCAGCCGGGCCCATGACCCCCGGACTTTAATTTTTTATTTTTTTTTTAAACTTGCTCAGGTGCCGCCCCCAGCATTGTCCCCGCCCTAGGCACGTGCCGTCAAGTGCCTAGTGGCAAATACGGCCCTGCCTTTTGACAATTCTTAATGAGGCATTTTAATATGCAGGAACATAGAAGATGATCACACAATGGACATATCCACTACTTTCTTCCGTTCCGTCTTAGGGTTTGTTCACATATTTCTGGTCTTGTCCTTTTTATTTCTTTTTTTTTTTTAAAGCCTCCTTGCTATTACAAAAACCAATGACTGCACTGATCCTAACAGTTTCATATGGAAATTTTGTGTTCAGCGGCATCCGTTGTGACTTTGGATCTTACTTAACTGGACAAGAAAATGATCCATTCTTAATTTCTCTGTCCAGCTATAGACGCTGAACTTTAGTCATTTCTTTCTCTTTTCTCACATAAACTCATATTTACCTTTCTTGTAACTTATTTCTCCTGTTCCCTGATTGACTTTACAATTAATGCAATGACCTCTCCATTGGTTGTGTTTTGTTGTCTAGTGGTATTCTGTTCCGGTGTTGCTTTTTTTGTCTACGTCGTGTCTGATGTGTCTATTTTCCTCTTATTTGATTTTGTCATGGCTTTGCTCTTCTTTTTTTTATTTCCAGCAAAAGCACAGGATGGTGTAGCCCTAGAAATACAACCTCTAAAGAGTGAGGAAGGCGTAGAAAGTGAAGAAAAAGAAAAGAAAGTGGTCAAAGTACCAAAGAAGGAGAAGTCTGTCCTACAAGGAAAACTGACCCGGCTAGCTGTGCAGATTGGAAAAGCAGGTGTTTGGTTGTTTTTTTTTTTTGGTTGTTTTTTTTTTTTTTTAACTAACAGCGTTAACTCTACAAATGTTTTTGAGCAGACCACTCCTGAAGTAGACCAGCTATTTTAAAAGTTTTTAAGGTTTTACTGAAGTATAGTCTGCAAAATGACCAGACATGTATCCTCCATTTTATTACCAGGGGTATATTCACATATGCCAGATTTCTACTTGAAATCCACATCCCCTGCCTGCATGGCAATGGGTTTTTGCTTTAGGCTATGTGCAGATGTCAGGATTTCTGGCAGAAATTTTCCTGAAAAAAACCTGACATTTCTGCCAGAAATCCGGATGCTTTTTTTCGCGTTTTTGATGCGTTTTTGCGCATTTTTGATGCGTTTTTTCTTGTGTTTTCCAAATGCATAGAATAGCGGGAAAAACAAGAAAAAAGCCGCAAAATTAATGAACATGCTGCTTTTTTTTTGCCGTGATGCGTTTTTTTCACGGAAAAAATGCATCATGTGCACAAGAATTGCAGAATGCATTCTAAATGATAGGATGCATATGTCTGCAGTTTCTAATGCGGTTTTATCACGAAAAAACGCGAACCTGAACGTGTGCACATACCCTTATTGTTTGCAGTCACTCGATTTTTTGTGCCACTGTGGAAATAAGTACCGTAACATAAATGCATTTTTTCAGTTGCTCCAATATTGAAAAAATAACGCAATGAAAAAGCCATCAAAATGTCTTGTTTACCTCGAAATTATATCACTAAAAAAGGGGCCTGCCATGCAGAAAACAAGCCTTCATATAGCTATATTGGAAGAAAAAAATGGCTCTCAGAAAATGCTAACACAGACGATTTTTGATTATTTTATTTTTTTACATGGTTCCATTTTTTTTAAGCCACTAAGATAGTAAAAAAGCATACGTGTTTAATATCACCATAATTGGACTGTCATGGAGAATAATGTTATGAGTGAGTTGATTTTTTGCTGCACAAATAACATGTAAAAATAAAAACCCCAAAACCATGTAGAAATTTTTTTCCCATTTCCCATGATAAAATAAATTGTGTCATTCAAAACTACAATGCAAAGTTTTGGGCCGCGCTAACTGAAATGAGGATCCTTGATCCAATAATAAAAAGAAGCATTTTTTTTATTCGACAACGCTTTTCCACCATCTCCATTTCTCCACTTGAGAATTACGCCTGTCTGGCATGGAAACGCATTGTGTAATATAGGCCACTTCTTTATATTATTGAACCAAGGATCTTCATTTTGGTTAGCACAGCCCAAACGGTGAATTGTCTTTTCCTTCAAGCATCCTGGTGCAGTTAACCACCCGGCCACGGGGCAGCAGCAGCCGTTATTGAGCTTTCACAGGCATTGTGCCTACACATTACATGGATCCATTTACTCTATAAAGGCATAAGCCGATGGTCTGGTGGTGTGCTCTGTTTCCCAAAAATATTTATCTACTCAAAACTACAACTTGTCTGGGAAAAGAAACAAACCCACCTAAGTGTATGTTGATGGGAAATTAAAGATATGACTTTTTGAAAGAAGGAAAGCAAAGATGACAATACACAAACAAAAAATGTCAGCACCCTTCAAGGGAATCTTTCATCAGATTCTTGCTATGGAATCTGGGAGCAGCCTGATGCAGAGAGCCTGATTCCATAGATGTGTCACTTATAATCCCTGTAGATCTAGCAGTTCTCTGAATTCTGAGCTCTACATAACCCCGCCCGCACCACTGATTAACAGCTTCTTGTGTACACTGTGAATTGTCAACAAGCTGACAATCTGGTGGGGGCGGGGTTACACAGATGAGCTGGACTGCCTGCCATGTGAGTTGTAGTCCTCTAGTGATAATCTCCTGATGACAAAACACTGTATTGAAACTACAGCAAGCTAATTAACAAGTGACACATCCTTGTAATCAGGTTCTCTGCCCCTACAATATTCTCTTCTCAGATTAACTAGCCAAAACCTGTTGACTTATTCCCTTTTAAGGGGTTAAAAAAGATATATTAAGAAGTTATATTTTTAAATGTTCCAATTACAAATGTTATCTTGTCATTAACAGGCCTTATCATGTCTGCCATCAC
This sequence comes from Ranitomeya imitator, assembly GCF_032444005.1. Taxonomy (NCBI): domain Eukaryota; kingdom Metazoa; phylum Chordata; class Amphibia; order Anura; family Dendrobatidae; genus Ranitomeya; species Ranitomeya imitator. Next base: position 291,706,978 of record NC_091284.1, read on the forward strand.
TGTGATCATTCTGGTGCTGTACTTTGTCATTTACACTTTTGGTGTATTGGGGCGTCCATGGCTCACAGAGTGCACCCCTATCTACATTCAGTACTTTGTTAAGTTTTTTATCATCGGTGTCACCGTGCTTGTAGTGGCTGTTCCTGAGGGACTACCCCTTGCCGTGACCATATCGCTGGCATACTCCGTGAAGGTGAGAAATTACTTTTTTTGTTCCAATAGTGGTTCCGCCAGTACCCTAACATTAGCCTGCCGCCATACAGGGTTGCATTGTGGGAACGAATAGGCCAGCATCAATCCTTTTGTCTTCTAATCAGCAGGGGAAGCCATCTTTTGGCAGTGATTTGTAAAATAAGATCAGCCGTTCTTTAAATGCTACAGTTAATAGTAATAGAAGATGTGCACTTACTTAGTTCTGTAGCGGGCATACAGCAACACTTTGTGTTGGAAACAAAGCTGGTTGCCATAGCAGTAACTTGTTACTATGGTCAAGTATCTTTTAAGTAGGAGTTGTAAGTGAGTTGGATGTAAGAAAGTTGCTAGGCAGTGAACAGCTGTGATTCCTTGAAGTCATACTGACACTGATGTGCGGTGGCCCTGTAACTCCCAGAACCCTGTTCAGAATTGGATAGCAAGGTGCTTAGCTTTGTTAATTTCAGTGGGTGTTCTCATGGGAGAAGATACGTATAAATATGGATGGAATTTTTTTTCTGCTCATGATGCATATACAGTTGCAATAAGAATTAATAAATCTCACGTTACAAATTAGGTTTATTGGCAAAATTTGTCTTTGATGAACCACTAAAACAAGAAGACTCTTAACTCCTCCATGGCCAGGTGTGCTTTGGACCTTGATGATCGGAACAAAATGTCAAATATTTGAATGCTACACTGTAAAAGAGATTTTTATAAATAGTAAACTTTTTTCCGGAGGGAAAGAAAATGGGACAAAAAGATCATTAGTAAATTCAAATTGGAGTCAATTTTTTTTGTTAATTCCAAGGACTTCTGTAGTGATAATCAGGCAGAAATTAGAGAAAAATTAAACTTTTTTCTTTTTTACATGAATAGCTGGGTCAATCTTTAATATTTATTCCAAAAATGAATCTTGCAATTTTCGTGTTCATGGCTGTGCCGACCGAATATGTATATATTGTTTAATGTACGATGGCAACATACCGCTACACGAACCACACTATCATGTTAGCCTTCTATGAGTGCTCTCAAGAGTTTCACAGACAAGGAAATAATATTTCTGTACCCTGTCACCTTACGGAATTCATTTGTTGCGTCAGCCCAAGTGTTAGTGTGCACACGTGAGAGCAGTGCCATCAAACAAAATGTTTATTCTCTTTATTTATTGAAGTCATCATATTACATAACACTGTGTATTTACAATTGCTCATTTTTCCCTTCTACCCAGATAATTCTTCTGTTTTGCATTAGGTCTATGACATCACATGATTAAAGAGTGAGTAACTGAATATTTCTAAGCTTTATGTAGAAACAAAATCAACTTTCCATGTATGAGTCATAAGCCCCTCAAAAGTCCCTGACGGGGGAGTAGGGAGCAGCTGGGACAGGAGGTGAAGAAGGGAACGATAAATGCAGGGACAAGAAACTTCCTGTTTTCTAATTTGAGCAGAGAAAAGCAAAGTACTGGCTAGAAGGAAAAAATGAGCAATTGTAAGTACACAGTGCTATATAATATGGATGGTGACTGCAATGTATTAAGTGGATAAAAACTTTGACGGGAATGCTTCTTTAAATAAAGCAAGTATTAATGGGTTAAAAAACAATTTGTTTTCGCAAAATGTAAGTGTATACTGTGAAAAAGCAGTCTCAGA